>NC_065919.1:72334989-72965963 GCF_024586455.1 Bactrocera neohumeralis | reverse complement strand
TCGAGTTACTTTGTGAGAAGACTAGTGTAATCGCAGTTAACTGTAAAGCTGACAATCAGAACAAAAATTGAGAGCGTAATCATTCATAATATACTTCATAGGGTCTCCGACGTTTCCTTCTAGGTGTAACTAATATCGGGGCAAACTTATTAAACCGTGTCAACCAAAGATTATTTAATGACCCTTGTCACAAGTTCCCAAATTTGTCGTGAAGATCGATATATTAGTTTCTTGTTTCTATATTTATGCTGAATACAATTAACAATAAGATAGCCACTCCTTTGGCTTACTTCTGCATAGTCGTACATTCCGCAAAATAACTGTTCCGCTTTAACCATATTTTAATTGAACACAAAGGAGTTCAACGGAAACTATGCCACAATGTCTCACTCAATTCAAAACCTAATCTGTTTGCATTATTTAAATGTCGTTCAAATATTTTCACACCAACAACAAAATCCAATGACAAGTAAGAGCCGTTGTGGGTTATGAAGCGCTGTCCCAACTACATCCCATAGTTCACCAACATCAAACTCATCGGCTCAAATTGTTTTGTCTGCCTTGTTTTACCTTTCATTTCACGCGAACTTCTGAGAATTCCCGACGATATCCACTTCCCACGCATTCACAGTGACGACCTGCTGCCGCGTTGTGGCAGTTAAACGCTTGCCTCAATGATATTGCCCCATTGAAGCTGATGCCACGATGATGATAATTTCGCCAGCACTCAGCTTCACTACAACAACACAAATATCTTGCATATAGGTATGTACATTTGAATAAAGGTGCCGTTAAGAGACGAGGGTTTTATATGTATCAAATAGTGAGACGCGCAGGCGGTACACTGTGCAGCAATAAAATGCGCGCAGGCGGCAATAACGTCGCGACAATAACGAGTTGTTTGCTCATTTATGGCCAACTTCGGTGCTGACGCTCTGTGCGAATCGCTCGCTAGAGTGGCCAACCGCATGTATGTAGATATAGTATAGGAACACATACTTACAAATGTATATAGGAGTGTGTGTTGAAGTGTTTGTGAAGGAGTATTTACACATATTTATATTATTACTGCTTTGCTTTTGGTTAGTACTGGTTAGTAAGAGCAGGTATAGGTTATTACGCATTCTTCAAGTCACCAAATAAAAGTGGAAACTTTTGGTGTTCTTTTGTTGTTTTTGATGCAGTTTTTCAAATGAATACCAAGCGTGTTTTCCAATGAGGAAACATTTGCATTGAATTTTTAATTTTTTTTTTTATAAATATGGCAACTTATGTTGAGTTGTCACTAATGTGCGATAAAAGCTCCCTTTTCATCGTATGCAACGGGCTTGGTGTTGACTCCGCCTCAGATGCATCTAAACAAGTGAGGCTGACCTAGCCGTGAGCTTGATACGTCTTTGCAGTTATTGACCACACTGAAATTAATCTGTGCTGTCGATAAGGCCAGTAATGCCGCTTCGCTGCCTGTGTATATAATTGCTTTCTGTATCATTCTCGTAGCTATTCAGTAGAAGTTCAGAGGCGTTCTATATATCTAATTAGTACTTCCGCTTAAGAGATGCTGGCTGTGGTTAGGCGGATAGAAGAGAAAAGATCATTGGATCATTGGAGTATGCCCTTGAAAGTGCTCTGCAGTTCTTTTTTGGGGTTAAGGCTCCTGCACCTGCTAAGTATTCTTTTGCAGGTACAGTAAGTCATATACACTTTATTTACTAGTTTTTCAATGGTAACTTTCATATGCAGTTTGGTATCGATTTCAACCTTTAGATATGCCGTAGAAAACAGAAAAATTATTGTAAGACTAAGGTAGGACACTTAATCAAGTCAATAATATCCTAAAGCATCAGTTTACAAGTTATTGCATAACACTTTAATTAAAATACATTTTCGAACATATTGCCAACTTGATGAAAATCCGAAGAATTTTTTTTGCTTCAAAAGTCATTTCAATTATTTTGATATCAGCGGTTTATAATCAACATATGTATATTTTGCTGATTATGACGATAAATACAAAAAATCGAGTTAAGGCTATAAACTTAAGCAAATATCCACGCGTATTTATCCGAAACTTTTATAATTTGCTAGCTGATTTTTTTTTTTAATAATTGAAAGTGTATATTATAATGAATGCTAAGTTCTCGATATTCGTTAGTTGTATCTCTGAATACTTTAAAAAAAGTGAAATTTTTAAAATGAAATTCCGGTCCACTTTTCAGCAAGTGATCTCATTACCTTTCGCTTTATTATTGCTTTTAGCTTGTGCATTGTAATATACTGGAAAACCATACCAAAGCTAATAGAATGAGCCATGAAATCTCTTTGTAAATATTTCTACGCTTAAATTAAAATCTACTCTAAAGCAATTATACCCAATTTCCAACAACACAAACGTACATATGCAACGCACTGCATAACAAAATCACAACTCCATGCTTTAAAATGTACAAAGGCAACTCTGCTGCAAAAATACATAAATAAAGCGGCGACGGCGAGGAGTAAGAGCAAGAGGAGCGGCAAAGTTTGGTAGCAAAGCAAATACATCAGCGCTAATTGACTTGACTGTTACATCATTAAATTGGCAACACAAACAGCTGCCGGCCGCAAAAGTCAGCAGCTCAAAATTTAAGAAGAAACAAAAACAAATAAAAAAGTGGAAATATAAGTCGCAAGAAATGAAAAGGAAAAATTGCAAACAAAAATACGAAAAAGAATTAAAGAAAAACCAAAAAGAGACGCAGCAGCCGAAGAAAGGCAATGGACAAATAAGTAAAAGCAACAAATAACAACTACAACAACCAATTTGTGTGCTGTGCGGCCGACTTGTGCACGCGTCACTCATACGCCCCGCAGTGCGGAATTTAAAGTGTCCACAAATTCGCCTTAAAGCAAGCGTCAGCCGCAGAGCAGCTCGTGTCGCCGCAGCGCAGTCGCTTGTGCGTCCAGCTTAAGTGCTGCTTTTCTGTTGGCTTGCTGTGGTTCTTTCCTCCTTTAGTGGTAATATTTAAAAAAAAAAAAAGAGCTGAAGCAAGAAACCAATTAAATTGCGCAAAAAAAGCAACAACAAAAATTAAAAAAATTGTTGAACCAAAAATTTAAGGCGTGAGTAACATGTATACAACACAAACACATACCTATATACGGGCATTTGGAAATATACCAATAAAAATAAATTTGCTGCAAAGCATGTAGCGGTTCATTTTATAAACAACAACAAGAAATTAAATCAAAAGGCAACAGCGAAACGCAAGAAATGCAAATGCAGAAAATACGAAAAAAAACAAAAAAAGAACAGTTAATATGTACACAAAAATAACGGCAACATCCAGTGCCTTCACCGCCACACAATCAACACTGCCGGCCGCAACCGTAACAGTAATAGTAACGGGAATGTGCATGAACGCAACAATAAATTCGCTATGAGCATAATAAATCATCGTGCAACATTTCAGCAGCTCAGTTGTCTGCGTTGAAATTGCCTCGCGTTCGGCGTCCACGCCAGCCAGCATTGCCTGTTTGCTGCTGCTGCGGCTACTTTAGTCAAGTCGGGCCAATGATGTTGCGCTGCCTCTGCCCCACCTTCTCCTATGCTAACTATTGTTTATTGTTGTAGTTGTGGCCGCTAGTTTATTTTCACCTCACCTATTTCGTTGTACACTTACTACTGCTTGCCCACATCCCCCCCGCTTTCTTTCACTCCTCGCCCAGCTGTGATGCGAACATAACACAATCAATTCGTATTTTAAAATTCATGTCGTGTATTGTATGCTCCATTTTTACTGTTAAACATTTCCGTATTTTGTTGTTGTTGTTGCTGTGTACATAACTAGCGGTAGTTTCGTTGATTTAGTTGCTTTATTTGCTCGCTGATTCAGTTTGGTTTGTGCTATAACAGCAACTGATTTGGAAATTGTCATTGTCCGTGTTACAGTTAGTTGCATTTTGTGTCCAAATTTTCATGAGACCGCCCATATTATACGAGTATTGTAGTGTACATACAACGCTGTCTAGAAATAAATTCAGTTTGTTTGGCAATACTTTGCGGCCAACAATGGTTGCCAAAAATTGCAATTATGCTGTTGGTTGCCGGAGTGAGGGACCGTGTAGTTGATTTATTAGCTGTGTGTAGCAAGCAAGCGGTCTGTCGAGCAGTTAATGTACTGAGTTTGAGCGAATGCATGTAATACTCTCATTTGGTATTCCTCAACTAAAGAGCTAGCAGAGACTAAATATGATTTAAGGTGAACCCGTAGTGGTGAAGTTATAGAAAAATACAAAAAGTTTTATTATTTTTGCATATATCTATATATACTAAATATCATACTAAAATTTTAAATAAATATTTAAAATATTTTTTCAGTTTTAATAGTATTTGTCTAACTAAGCGTAGCGATTACTCGAAGACAAGTGATCCTTTTCAAATTTTTCTATATATTTCTCCATAAACTGACCTATTAATTTTTTATCTGATCAAAAATTGATTTGGCAGTCCTAAAATGACGAAAATTTTTAGTTAATGTAAGGCTCTTATACGAAATCATTTGTTCAATCTTTTACTTTTTTTCGACCATTGGTCATTTTCTAAAAAATACTTTTTTAGGTTTCCTCCACTGAGAAGGCCGAATCACTGTGGAGAACCTTTGAATGGCGTGTGAGCTCAAGTTTACTTAATTTTTCTCCTTCAAAACTTTTTCTTACTGTCTTTTTATTCATAACTAGAGGACCCGTCCACGCTCCACTGTGGCTGATACATAGATAATACCACTACTACCATCTATATGATTTCTATTATTTGGATTATAACTATTAGTTAATGAGATATATGTAGCATTTTTGTGAAGCAACTTGTGTTAGTTTAGAAAAAAAATGGATCATAAAGCATTTCGTGTGTTAACAAAGCATTGCATTTTTAGGCAAAATACTGCAGGCAAAAAGATATTTTGCTAGCTGAAACAGGCAAATTGGCCCTTAAATCACATTCAAGTTTCAGTTCAGCAGTTCACTTCTTTGTCAAATAATTTGCAGTCTCATAGGCGAAAGTTTAACTATTTAATATTTGAAAAACTATTTTCTGGTGGTATAATATTCAGTGAAGTGCTTAACGAAATCCACAGTTTCACTTTCTTCTCGCCTCTAATCTCGCCTCTAATCCAACATAACTCCAAGATCCAGAAATTTATGTCAAGTTTTAGTTTAAAGATCAGCTTTGAAAAACTGGATCAGAAAAATCGTGAGCTGAGATTACATAAACTTCATTGTTTATAAGTACAATATACTATATACCATACAGATTTAAGCATCACGCCTGGAGATGATGAAGAAGATCAATGAAGAAGTTCGAATAGCATTTGCCCGCCTGAAGAACAACAAAGCGGTAGTGCCGCTAGATTGCCGGCCGAGCTATTCAAATACGGTGGCGAAAAACTGATAAGTAGCATGCATTAGCTTTTTTGTGGACTATGGCGATTAGAATCTAAGTTTGCAATGCTCAATTCATAAAAAGAGAGACCTCACAATATGCGCCAACAGTGGGATAAGCCTCCTCAACAACGAATTTAAGGTTCTATCGATCGTACTGTGTGAGAGATTAAAGCACATCGTCAACAATCAACGTGACTTTGGGAAATCAACAACTGACCAGATATTCACCATGCGCCAAATATTGGAAAAGATCCGTGAAAAGAGGATCGACATACAACACCTCTTCGTCGATTTCAAAGCTGCTTTTGACAGCACGAAAAGGAGCTGCCTTTATGTAGCGATGTCTGAATTTGGTATCTTCGCAAAACTTATACCGCTATCTATACTGACGTTCGGTAAAAAAAGCTCCATCAGTATCGGGAAGGACCTTTTCGAGCATTTGATATCAAACGAGGTTTCAGACAAGGCGACTTCTTCCATGGAAGAAAATAATTCGAGCTGCAGAGCCGAATCAAGAAGTCACAATATTTTATAAGAGTGTAGAACCGCTGAACTACGCCGACGATATTGATAACATTGGCCATAATAACCGCGTCGTTAGTTCAGCTTTCTTCAGGTTGGACAAAGAGGCGAAGCTAATGGGTCCGGAAGTGAACAAACAATCGTCGCACTCGCCATCGACAGTCATAACTTCGATGTCGTATATCTTGGAACCAGCAATAACACCAAAAACAACTTCAGCCTCGGAATGCAATACAGAATAACTCTTGCTAACATATGCTACTTCAGACTTAGTATGCAATTGAGAAGTTAAGTCCTCTCTCGACGAACAAAAACAAAACTCTATAAGCCCCTAATCATTTTGTAATATGATGCAGAGACATGGACCATGACAACATTTGATGAGGCGGCATTACGAGTTTTTGAGGAAAAGATTTATGGCACATTGGCAACGGCGAATATTGCAGTCGATATAAGATATACATATAAGATATATGTACGACGACATTGACATAGTTAATAGTGAATTAAAAGACAGCGGTTACGCTGGTTAGGCCATGTCGTCCGAATGATTGAAATCACTTCAGCATTGACAATATTCGACGCAGTATCCGCAGAGGAAAGCAGAGGACTCTGGCTGCACTTGGAATCTTCAATAACCGCGAAAGCGGTGTCTACGCCAATAAAGAAGAAGAAGTTATTGTTTTTAGTTTGATTCACTCTTCTGTATTTGGTAGTATGTCGACAACTGCTGTAATATTAAGTAGAAGACTGAGAGATAGGTACTTTTTAGGTTCTTTTTTAAGCCATCAACACATCCATATCCCTTTCTTCCTTAAACAGTTATACAATATTGCTTTTGGTTCAAAGGGAATAATCTATTGTCATTAATTCTTGGTCCAGAGTAATAAAAAAGTATAACAATTTTAGCTACGGTATCTTTTTTTAGAGATATGATGATTTCCATAAAGGTGCTTGATATAAGTTGGTTATGTGCTTGAATGGTCGGATTAACCAGACCTTCTGATATCTGAAAACTTGGCCGTGTAATTTACTCAATAGACTGATTGATTGATTATCTTCTTAAACATAAATTGTTATATCTTTTTTTTAACTAATAAATCAGTTGGAAGACCTACCTTATATATGGGGAAAGGTTTGATTAATTCTCTGAGCAAGTGGTGATTGAGTGAATGATTATATGGCGTTTCTGTAAGAGTATATCATAACATTGCTTACTTTCTCAAATAACTGTTAGAGCGATGAGCTTCGTGCTCTCGCTAAGCATACAATCGGGAGATGAATCTTTCGAGAACAACTTAAAATATTCAACTACTATGACCTCTCCTACTTCCGAGACTTTTCCTGTCCAATTATTTGAATTGCCAGTTCTGAAGCCCTGTATATGTCGGATTTCTCACCTCATACCGTACTCCGTATATAAGTACTAGCTCGCATTTTGAGTGCGTAGTGGAGAGCTTACTGACTAGGCGTCAAGTTGGTGTGCGAATTCGTGGAACTTTGGCGCACGAAAGGTTTTACTTCAGCAATCTCCTGTTGATATAAATAAAGACTGCAGCCAATAAGCCAATATTTATCAACCCGCCACACTCTTCCACCAATGCGACTACACACAACAAATGTGTATGTACACATTATATGAAATTGGCTGCCTTGATATATATTTCGTTCTTGGATTTCTGCTGCGCAACCAAAAGCAGTAGTGGACGCCTTGTTAACACCATATAATCTCGAAAGCGAAATCTTAATTTGGCTGTCGGCGCCAGTGGGAAAAAATGGCCGCAACAACAATGTGAACGCAAAAAAGTGGCGAATAAAATGAAGAGAGAATAGAAATCCCACCGAGCTGCTTAAATCCTGCCAAGCCACTGGCTGACAGCTCGGCAGCCAAGTTGCCCACTGATAACGCAGTTGATGACAACGGCAGCACTAACAACAACACTGCCATAATCAAGTATTGTTGCAACAATAACAACACAAACAATAAGTAAATCTCAGAAATAAGCAGCAACAGTCGCTTGGCACACGCTCTCGCTCGCAGACTCGTTGGCGCCGTCGTCGCAGCCACCCGTGGGATGGCAGCACAGCTTCCTGCCCGACATCCTGCTGTGCGCGCGCTCCAGCTGTGCGACAATGAATAAACACAAAGTCTTAAAATTAATCCGAAATAATTAACCAAATAACAATTTCACAAAGTGCCGTCGCCATCGCCTTCGCGCGTCCGCCCGCTCGGGCCAAGCGCGTGCCAAATGCGTCTAAGGCAAATGCCGCCGCGGCTGTTGCTTTGCATGGAGTTTGTGTGGGCATTTGTGTGTCTTCATAAACGCCGCTGGATTTCTTTGCCCAATCCACACACACACGCGCACACTCATCCGCCATTAGCTGCCAAACGCATAAATAAATTGCAAGAAAGCTTATTAAATACCGAAATAGAGAAATGAAGCGAATATTTCTCCGCTAATGCTGACAGCGTAAAGCGTGTTTGTCGATATGCGCGTGTGTGTACAAATTGACGTTTATGCTCAACCGACAGCCAGACGAATATATTCCAAACTCCACTCGCCAAATGTACATATGTATATGTAAGTGATTGGTAAGCGCCTGCACTGGTATGTGTGTGTATGTAGATAAGTGTGGAAGCGGTAAAGGAGCGCAAAATCGAAACAGTTAAGCTGAGGAGCAGCAGCTGCCACTTGTGCTAATGTTTCCTTTTGATATTCAAAAATGTGAAATGTTTGAGTGCAACTCTTTACGCTCGAATGCGAGCAGATGAAATATGAAAAATGACAGAAATTGTTGGAAAAAGAAAAAAAGTGAAGTTAAAGAAATGGCGAAATGAGAAAATAGATTGAAGAAGGATTGAAAAAGGATAAAGCGAACTGTTGAAAGGATTGAGTGCGCGTTTAACGGCGCATTTGTGCGAAAGGCGGGCGGATTATTTGGAGTAGAAAATATTTAGTGCGAAATATGCTGGAGTTGTAAGTAGCTGTTTGCATCGGGAATCTTTATTTAACTTCAGCATAAAATATGCCTTTAGGGAATATAAGTTAAGGGCGATAAAGAAAAGGATAATACTTCGCCATAGTGGCGCCTAAATACATTTGTGTACAGAATCGAGTTTTATAAATATAGTTTAGGTTGGGTTATGCTGGTCGGCTGTCACATCATAATGTATATACAAGTAGTTCTACTGATCCTTAGTAATGCTGGAGTGAGTTTCGGTTTAATTTAACGTATTACAGCGAATTTTAAGAGCGCCTCGATATCTAATTTTAATAATTCCTGTAGTCTCTAGAACTGTACAGCTCCTAGATAGCTGACACGAGTTGTAGATAATGCTGGACAGAAACATAGGGGGTGTACCGGCGGCTCTTCCATGCCTACTTCTCTGCACTTTTTGCACTTTCTGTCGTCGTTACGTATGTCTATGTGACCTATTATTTGGCCAACAACCGTCCTGTAGTCCTTTCGAGTTCGTGTGGCATTCCATGATCTTGCGTTCCTGATCCCGTCTGTCTGGACTTTCGGAATTTTCATGGCATATCGTTTCTATTGACTTGCGTATTAGCTGCAGTGGTTCTGTAGCTAGACGGATGACATTTTGGCAAACTCACCAGATTTTGTCATTTTCAGTATTTCTCAGTGGCAAAGAATTCAGTATGTCGGCAACGGCTTTTCGGCACTCATTACATCTACTGCTGCTCTGCTTCAGAGAATCTGACGTAATGTGATGTGAAAGGCGGTCTCAGATCCAGCTCCGAGTAATAGAAACAAACTCCAAATATAATTCATACAAGTTTTTCTTAGTACTTTGCTCCGCCACATTGAGAGACAATGTCAAGCAGTGGAAGCACCATTTTTAGATAAGAGTAATGCTTCTGAGTCTTCTCTTTTCTCATAATGTTTCATAAAGTGTGCTGCTGGAAAAAGTAATCATAGTTGGTTATGTACGTTGAATGATCGGATTAACCAGACCTTCTGATATCCGAAAACTTGGCCGTGTTACGTGAAAATGTGGGGTCAGAATAATATTCATCTCTCGGCATGGTTTAAAACTACTAAGCTCCAATAACTCTTCAACAAATAGCGTGAGACATGTAAACATATTAAGCATTATATCTATTTTCCAATTAGCTGATCCTATAACTTTTACTCTTTCCCACATTTCCTCTCCCAGTATATTTCCATCCTATTTTCTCGATTTTTCTAATTCAATTCTTCTCATCCTCTCTTGCTTTCTCTCTTTTTCTTAACTCCTGCATCTTTCTGCGCGGTCTCCCTAGAAAAGTAAAAATTTAATTGAAAGGATCAAGAACTTGTCATCCTTAACTCTCATACCAAAATTTTTACAATTGGTTCTTAAACACTTGTCTTCAGTTAAAAAATGTATGTGTAAAAATACAAGTCCTTGTATGAAGCAGTCGTGGCTTTTCTAAAGTTTGTGTGGAATTTAAGCATTTTTTTTTAATTTTTAGGCATCTAAATTCATTTTGGTTCGTCTGTAAACAAATGAGAGTCTTACAAGTCCATTATTTCACTAGGTGGCTTTCTAAATTCCCAAAATGGTTTTAAATCGAGAAGAACATGTTTGAATCATATTTCCGAATTACTGTTGGCAAGATATATTGAACGCACTTAATATACACTTAAAAAAAACTGAAAAGCTCATTGGAAGCTTTGCTGAGTGTATATCAACGGAAAGAGCACAGGTGAAAACCATCTGAAGCTGGAAGTGAATTTCACGAGTCACGAGTTATTTTATCAGCTTTTGAAAACACTTTTAGTTGGAAAAGATTTTTTTATTTAAATTAAGGTGAATACTCTTCTGCTTAAGTAAATTTCAATTGAAAGCTGAAAGCTAAAAGTAAGAGCTAGATTAGAAGCCTCAAAATTAAGGTTAAGAATCAGGAAGCCTTGGATTGTCATATTAAATTGAAGACATATCGACAACAGAGAAAGCTTTCAATTCAAGCACTTGGTTCCGATTGTTAAGTTGGTATGAAATCTCTATGGTATAGTAGGACTAGTACGCATATATACAGAAGAACAGGTGAACGCACGCAAATATGGATAGTCAGGAGGACATGGCTAAATGGACTCATCTCCTCATGGTGATCATTTACGTATATATTTTATAGTTTCTCCAACGTTTTTTTTCTAAGTAATACAAACTTCGTTTCAAACTTAATATACCCTATTCAGGATATAAAAATGGCTGCATTTACATTTGCAAACCTTGCAACCAGTTCATAACTTATAATGAATAATTACAAAACAAATAAGCAAACATAAAGCGCCTATCTAACAACAACATGCTGACGAGTTCATCTCTTTTCAAAACAACAGTATTCAACCCTTCGCACATCGGCGCATTTAAATTCCGGGAACTCTGCGTATCCTATCTTGCCTGCTACCTACATATAACTGTGTGTCTGTCTGTAGGCAGTTCATTTTAAGAAAATTGCTTTGCGCATTTCAGCTATTCATCATTTCGTATAATAACTTCAACAAAAGCAACAGCCGCATATGCCGTTAAATGGACGGGTGCTGACTTTGGCGTTGGTTGCGGCTGTGGCGCGTGGTGGCGGCGCTGACGCTGGCTATGACTGTGGATGCTCCCCCTACTACGCTTGTCGTTGTTGACGCCACAATGCTAACTACCGCCATCCGCTATTATGTAAATGAAAATGTTGCAACATCATGCGCCACAATTACAGTTCAATTCCAGCCGACAAACCGACAATGGATGTGAGAATACTAAAAGCTTTGCGCGACGCCTTCGCCCGCTATTTGTAAGCTCTTCAAGCTTAGCCCGGGCCAGCAGCCGCCTTGCGCCACAACGTCATTATTTTTCTGATGTGGCGCCCCCACCAAGCCAGCGGAAGCAGCCGCCCCAGTTGGCGGTGACCTTAGCTTTGTGTGAGTTGCTGGCTGCTGGTAGTCGTGGTGGCGACTGTTGAAATAAATGAAATGTGGCTGGCATTGTCCATCAGCGGCGCCAGCGGCAGCACAGCGCAAAGAGCAGCATCAGCAGCTTGTTGCCACATCCTACACTCCGCTGACAGACGTCGAAGCCTTTTCCGTCGTTTTGGCTTTTACACTGCCGGTTGCCGGCTTATGCTGGCTGGACAACAGCAGCAGCAATTCTTGGAGCCCCGCGGTCGCGCGGTTAAGACAAATAAATCAGCATGCAACGCTGCCATGACGCACATACACACACGTACATAGCTTGCCACAGGCGCAGTGCAATTTCACTATTCAAATAGCATTTATGCAAATGTACTCCTAACAACGGCTAACTACTGCAAAAACAAAAGCTGTTGCAACAGCAACTGCAACACAAACAACAAGTGATGTGTAGCGAACTACTGTGCACGCATGTGGCAAGTAGCAAGTTGCAGAGCAGATAGATGCACAACTTCATTTTGTGTGACAGCCAATGTTGTTGCTGTTGTTGGCGCGGCTCCTCTTGCCGCTGTGAAAGGAGTGACAGGCAGTGCGTCGGTCGGCCTTAACACGAGCAGTGTGGCATGCACCAGCTGGCAGCTGAATAGACACAACGCAAGTGATTGACTGAATGAAGTGAAGCGCGAGCAAAGTTGCAGACGTCGCCGGGTGATTGCAGCAAATGGTGGAACCAACGTGACAGAGGGTGCGCGACGCATGACTGGAGGAGTGACGTAAAAGTTGCAACGATACGTGTCTACATTGCGGCTGCGGGAAGCTGAGACTGCGGTTGTGGCTGAGGCAAGTTGCAAGCTGTAAGTAGCGCCCGAACGAGAGGTAGGCACGGCGCAGATTAGAAAGCGAACGCAATGCAAGCGAGGTGGTGTGGCATGAAGGGGTATGGTGCGTTGCAGGCAATTGTGGCAGCAGACAAATATGCGAAAAGTTTTCATTCACTGCAACAGTTCGTGATGGGTGTATCTGACAATGCACACGCAACGCCCATTTTGCAGAGTCTCAGCGCTTGCAGACTCTTGCACTTTTCCACTTTCGCCATTTTGGCGGGCTCTGCAGTTGTCAGCTGTGGCTTATCCACGCGTTGCAATAAGCTTGCGAGTGATTTGCGGCCTACGCTGGCAGTGTAGCACGCATTGTTGCAATTGAGACGGCAGACTTGAGCTGGGGATTTGGCGGTTGTGGCATATACCCCTGCAGTGCTTCAGTTGGTAGACGGCTTGGGAAACCGCCATTTGATAAATCGCCTTTGATCATCGATGACTTAATAACAACAGACGCTGTAATGGAAATATCTGCCTTACAATGCAGCCGGTGGAAGGAAATGGAAAGTAATCAATGTGGTGAGCGAATGAGATTTGATTTGAGAACGTTTGGCGTTCATGTTCAATGAGGCTCTTTTTACGTTCGGTTGATAGAAAATTTTGAAATGGGAATCGCTTAGGACGTTAATTCTTACTTTTATTAGTAAGGAAAGTGACTTCAAGCATAAGTGGTTTCAACTCTTAGAGCAGGCCTTACGGCTTCGTTATCTTTGATGTGCTTCCGAAAAATTTCCAGAGAATTGGGTTCTGGTGACAGGGCCGTAGAGAGAAAACCGAAGTTCGAACTAACACCCCTATTTATAAATTATTGGGGGAAAAAATCAGTGGGCTGCCATGAGAACTCTGGGCCCCGAAGGAATTTTACATGATCGTTCGCCACCCTCTCTGCATCGCTGTGTAATGGTATAGACTTTCTACTGAATCAGAAAAATAAAGAGACACAAAAATGAGAAAGCTAAGTAGATATTAGATATTCATCAAAACGGAAATCTGAAATATTTGCCAGAATTTGCGATCTCAGCGATCAGAGTTGGATCCGAGAGCGATCACGAGCTCTTCCGTATCTACCACGTGCCATGTAGCATCAAGTGAAAGTTCAACATAAAACTTTAGGGGAATTAGACAACTTAAAGTAAGGTAAAGTTACAAAGGTGCCAGATAATAATGTTTCTCATGCCCGTGCTTTGATAAGTTTTGATCAAAATCATTTCTATATATAAGACCGAAGGAATTAAATCTTTTTATTTCACTGTCGTAGACATCGCTTATGCGATTATAGCAGAATTTACAAGAATGCCCCATTCTATAATTTTGTTGTTTGGCGCCAATTGTAGATTCCAAGTGTAACCTGGCGCTTTTCCGCCTGGTCTTTCCAACGGAGTGGTGGTCTTCGTCGGAGAACCTTTTTTTCAAAAACTCGTAGCACCGTCTTATCAGTTGTCATTATCGCCCCCTGAACCATATAGTAGGATGGAGATGATGACGTCAACAGTGACGTGGCGGCCAAGTCTCGACTGCGACGACTGTTTGTTTGATAGCAGGAGATTTTTCCTCTTGCCCTCGTTCACAACAAGACCAATAAGCGAAGCAAATGGGTTGCTCTGACTTATTTGTAAAAAATCGGAAACTTACCTCATTTTTTACCTAAGAAACTTGGAGTTCTCTCTTTTGTTTAGATTAGAACTTTACCGACAATAAATCGTCAATAAATTCAGTACAAAATTTATCATTACATATTCTTAAGTTTTTCGATGCTATTGAAAGCGATTTTAGAATATCAAATAATTCAAAAGATGATATTTTCTCTACAATGTAAATTCATAACTCCAACTTGTTTGCTTTTAGTAACCATGTAAAGGCTTCTTTCATAAAAAAATAGCATTAGGTCGTTCGAGCTGTTGTCAAATTGGCAGATATACATTTGCAGATATCTAGCCAGCAATTTTCAGAATCTTGCTGGCAGCCTAAAGGCATTCAGCCAAAGTAAACTTCATTAAACCATGACTTTACAGCTCAAAGTTTTTACCCTTTACGGGTATTGCTTTTTCAATTTCTGTATCTCCATGTTGCTTTGTGTCTTTGTATCACAGGAATCACTTTGCAAGGCGCGAGTACATTGCTGCGAATGTGTGACCATAGTGATTGGGAAAAATGCATAGATCCTCCCATCAGAAATTGGCGAAGTAGCACAGGAGTGGAAGCAGGCATGTGTTTATATATCAACGTAGGTGTGTCTTTTTGGATTTGAGTTTATGAGAGTACGCTTGAAGCATGTGAACCTGGTAGTAAAAATTAGTGACGTTTTCGATAACTTCTCAGTCAGTTAATTATTAATTATCCAATTGATTATTCTTCGTAATAGGCTTAAGGGCTTATATCCACTTCATCAGGTAACGATCCAAGAAATAAAAGTTCTGGTAATAATATGGAATTTTTATTTTAAAAGTCGTCATCTTGACAAAAATCAACATTTAAACTAGTCCGTTAATATTTTCTTGTATTCAGCTGTGTTATAAAAAATTTTTGAGAATTTTGGATTTGAGAAAATTTGAAGCATAAAAATCTAACTTACTGCCTGACATCAGTTTTCGGAGATCTGCCTGGGTAATTAGCCACGGGAGCAAGGGAAACCAAATCAAAATTTTCAAAATGAATCGTCGAACCTTAAAGTACACCAGTCCTCCTGTTGGTCCTCATTTTGGGGTCATGTTTTTGCTAATATTTCTTTTTGGAAAGCTTACCTTGATTGATATAGAAATTAACAAAAAATTTGGGATTGATTCCAATAACTTTATGCGAACTTAAAAACATGTATACTTTGAGAGAGCCATATGGGTTGGATATATGTTATTAATAATCACATAGTCAAATAGGTGAGAGGTCGTGTTGTGAATCAATTTTGAAAACTTTGGGCATGATATTTCCGCTGAGTCTAGACATATTGTATTAACTCTGACTCCTGTATTTTCTGAAAAAGATTTGCTCTAGGGCTAATTACTATATTGCATTCTAAGATTACATCGAACTAAATTATATCTTGTTCGCATTTCACTTTTTTAGAACAGAACCTTATATATAACTGCCGAAAAATCATCGCCATAAATTGCTTGAACTAATTGAACAATTTTTAATTCACTATCATAATCAAGGGCTTTGTTGGCAGAGGTTTTTTCATCTATCTTCTGCGATCTATTTATATGTGATCTATTAAGGTCTTAGCTTCGAGGTTGATTCAACACTAGATTTCCAGGTTGATTTTTGTGTCACAGTTTCTAACATACAAAGAGAAAAGCTATGTAAAATTGATCTTAAGCTTAAGAGGGCTTTTAACTACTTGTTTTACTGGTGTTATCTAACCAAGATGAACAACCTAGAGGCTATGAGAGTAATCGTCACTATAGCTAAGCCTCTATGTCTAAGTATCTCAGCATATCTTTCTAAAACTACCCAGTCCTTCCACGAACTACTTTGCAGCTAACAATGCACTAGTCCATCATCTCTTCTTAAATACTCACTAACTAGCTACATATATTCTTTAGGCTGAGGGCGGGTTGAACAAATAAACATTGATGTAGTCACAGATACACTTTCGTGGGTCCAATGCAAAAGTTGCAAGTTCCAACCTTAACAACGAGTACAGTAAGCGTGGAATAAGGCGCAGAGGCACGCCTACCAGCCGCATTGCTACACTCTGTTGCCAAAGAAAAGTGAAAAGGGTGCTCGTTGGTGTAACTGACTGCATGACTGTATACATGCGTGTGTATGTGTGCGTGCGCGCTACAGTTTCATGCGATTTACCCTGTAAGCCAAAGATTTCCAATTAAAACATTTTTTGCTTACTCCAAGCATTCATGCCGCCGCTGCACCCTCGGCGCTTCGCTCACTTCACTACAAACTGTGTGTTTGCGCGCGTAAATTAGGGTAAACGCATATAAGGGCGCACATCCGCGCCTGCCCGCGCGCGCTTCCTCTCCTTATTGATGACGGAAGCGGCGTCGCCATCATCCTCTTAACCGTTCCGCATTTCATTGCATGCATTCGCGCATATATTTTTAAATTGATATAAAGTTGGGTAAGTGCATATGTGTGTGTGTTTGCGCGCGTGAGTTGTGTGTGTCTGTGTGTGTGCGTGTTTTATGCCAAATGCGTTGGCGTATTTGCAGCATTATCTGCTTCCTGCGCGGGTATGTCTGTCCTTATGCACATTAGGTTGGTTTTGTTCTCCGTTATATGTATGCATATATGCACACACACATATGTGTGCGGCTGACTGGCGTGCATGTATTGCTTGGCAATGCAATTATGAACTTTAATCGAAAAACTTTTTTCCCCATCATTCATTTATTTTGCTTCATTTTGCTACGCTTGCGCTTGTGCGTGCGCCGCGAGCGTTGAGGTTGACTTTGCCGCTGACGCTGACTATCGCTTGCAAGATAACCACACATCATCCGGCTTGATTTCCGCCGCGCTTTCATTTCGTTTGACTTGCCATCCTTCCTGAATTCGCAATTGTGTTTGCGCGCAGCCAGCGGGTGGCAGGGTAGCGCGCTGTGGCAAATTTGCATTGTATATGCGAAGTAGCTGAGTTAACGCGCACTCACACACACACACATACTCGTAGACGGCGTTCCTTCTTTCGCTCTGTGCACGCGCTGTTTGATGAATTCTCGCAGTCAGTTTAGCAGCTACTTTTGACTGACTTCGGAATTAAAGGGCGCACGCACGCCCACTTTTGCGCGTATCCAAATATATGTGTCTATGTGTGTGTTGGTTGAGCGCAAGGGATTTCCAACGCGCGCTTGTTCCCCGGCTCACCCGCTCACCAGTTTGTATTTGTGTTTATGCAATGTGTATGTAAATGTGTGCTGGGTGCTGTGTGTGTTTGTGTGCGCGCTCAGCTAATTAACTTTGCATTAAATCACAACCGGAATTCATTGCAGTCTGCGCTGGCACCAAAGATTCCGTTTATTATTTTTTCTGCTTCTTTTGCGCGCCAGCGCACACACCCACACGCGCGCAAAGTGCAGTCGAAGTCACAACTGCATTTTCCCTTTCAACTTGCAACGCCGCGTCAGTCAAGCTCGTGAACTGCTAAAAGTTATGCAAACGGCGCAAGTTTCTCTTCTTCTTCTTTTCTTTTATTTCGCTCTTTTTGCATTTGTTGCTTTGTGTATTTCACCCTCTTAGCAATTATATTTTTATTTTCTCCATTTTAACTGTGCACACTTTCTTTTTCCGCTATGCTAGCCTGCATTGCTTTGCTGCTTTGAACATTGCAAGCTCCAATAATTTCAACATAAATGATAAATTACTCCTCCCGTCTGCTTTGCTGCTTAATTTGAGGAAAAAGAAATGCCAAGTTTTTTTTAAAGGAATTTTCCAAAGTATTTGCAATAATAATTTACCGTTAACTTATGCACCTACAAACATTTTAATGCCTTGCTTTCACGCTAAAACTTATAATAAAGGCATAAATTTATATAGGAAAATATTTTGTTGCAACATCTTGTCGTTTGCGAAAATATTTTGCAAAGTATGTGAGTTGCCTTAAGCAAAATAAATAATTGGCGCTCAATTTTCCTGTTGAATGAAAAAGTTTCGCGCTGAAATATTGAAAAGTGAAATTAAAGGTAAATACTTTTAATATAACAGCGAACTTGGTAATCCTAAAACTGGCTAAACTTAATTGATTGCAGAATCGCATAACAAATTCTTGACGCGAAGACTTCGAACTCAAGTTAAGACAAGCAAATGAAGTTAATTTAAAATATTTTAAGCACTTGGCAACTCTAATTTCTAGTATTTTTCATTGATTTACATGTTTTTGTTACATGGTAACCCTATTCAAAAGCCTTACTAAACTTTATCTTGAGCGAGTGCTTTTAGGAAGGCTTTCTGAAATACACTAAACTCAATAAACATTTCGCAATTTCAGTATATGTTTAGTTTTGCGATTTTTCAATAGGTGGCAACCCGAAACCAAAATATTATTAAAATTTATCTTGAAATTTTGACGAAAGACTTAACGGAATGATTTACAACTTGCATAAAATTTTTATAATAGTATTTTCCTCAGTTTTAATTTTGTTAGGTAGGTGGTAACACTGTCTGAAATTTCAGCTAAATTAAAAGCATCAAGAACACTTTGTAAGAGGTTTTTAAAACATATATATTTTATTAAACATTTTCTCACATTTGCCAAAAGGTGGCAACTCGGTCAGGAAATACATATTAAATTTCACAAAATATTTTCGAAAAACTCTACTAAACGTGTTAGTTTAACAAATTTAACATTTTTACAAAATTTTAATTTTTGCAACAGGTGGCAACCTTTAGTAAAAATTGTAGGTGCACAATTTTCTGCAAATTTTATGAAATTTTTTTCGAATTGTTTAGATCATGCACCGGGTTTTAAGCTTTTTGTTTAGACCTCCAGGTGGCAACTCTACAATTAAATATCTTAAGTTTTAAAAATTTTGTTCAAAAATCTTTCCTAAAAGTGCTAGTTTTGACATATTAACATTTTTACATAATTTTAATTTGTCCAACAGGTGGCAACCCTTGGTAAAAATTGTAGCTGCACGACTTCCTGAAAATTTTATAAAAGTTTTTCCGAATTGTTCAAATTATGCACAGGATTTTTAGTATTTTGTTTAGATTTAATTGCGTTATATATGGCAACACTATAAAATTACTTTTAAATTAAAAATCGCTATAATATTTTGTAAAATATTTTTAAACTATATACAGATTTCATTACACATTTTCTAATATTCAGGTATAGTTTTGTAATGGCAAGGTGGCAACTCGGAACTAAAATCTTTTAATTTTCACTAACTATTTTCGAAAAACTTTCCAAGAAGTATTTGTTTTGACAGATTTAACATTATTACATAATTTTTTTTCAAACAGGTGGCAACCTTTAGTAAAATTTTCATATTCATGATTTCCTGAACATTTTTTGAAAGTTTTTCCGAATTGTTCACATTGTGCATAGTATTTTTAGCAATTAAGTTTAGACTTAATTTCGTTACTTAGGTGGCAGCACTCTGAATAAAATATTTTGAAGTAAAAACTTTTTCGTAACATTTTGTAAAAAATGTTTTTTGACAAAATATACATATATTTTATTTTAACATTTTCTAAATTTCCGTTTTAATTTTTTTTTATAGGTGGCAACTCGACAATAAAATATTTTAATATTTACAAACTATTTTCGCATATTGCTGTGAGTTTTTTATATTTTATTTTTAGTTTTGCTTTAAATATAGGTGGCAACTCTGTTTCAAATTTTTTTATATGAAGATTACTGGTATGATGCTCTAGAATGTGTGTTTTGTAGCAAAAAACACTTTGGATTCCCCGAATAAATTACAGCTTTTTACATCAATCTTATATGTATGTCGAATTAAACAAATACGCCCTAGTTTTGGAGTCTTGTTGTTATAATTCCGAAGCGGTATAGTTACTACAACTCAAATTCCTCTTTAATTTCGATGCAACCGCATCTTCGGTGTAGTTAAACAAGCTCTCTAATAAGCAAAGCTTAACTTTTAGAATCACCGGAGCTTTGTATATTCGCGAAACCATATTTTTTCTGGATATTGCGTAATTTCTTGAAGCATTTATCTGAACGCTCCTAAATCAAAGGCAGGAGAATGCATCAGTGTCATATCAGTGTTAGCTCAGTCCCAAGGTCTTACGATTTTGGATTCATTATTACCGAGAGAAACTTCGCTGGTTGTGATAGCTTTAAACTCCAGCTCACACATAACGCCCAAGAGAGCCCCCATCTCCATAGCTTCTATAGCACTTTTATGCAAATACAAATCTCTTCAAAAGCTTTTCATAAGAAAGCTCCGGAGCACATGTACTCTACAGACAGGTCATTGAACTTAAGGTATTTATGTACAAGTATGTGTGTATGTAAATTTCGCTTTCATTATTATTTATGCGAATATTTGTGGATGGAATTCCCTGAATAATTGTTTTGCAACTGACCTTTGACCTCAAAAGCTCTTTGTCACTTGCATTGTTTTCCTCGGAATTTATTTTTAGTTGCTAAATAAATGTTATTCCTCTGAATAATTACTAGTCGTAACTATCAATTTCACGCTTATTGATTTCTGGTACGCCTTTAAGTGCCAGGGATCACCATGGCGACGGCAACAATAACAAACACACCTATGTGGGAGGGTGGGCCTAAAACAAATATTATGCAAGACTAAAGAAAACAAACGCCCGCAATAAAGAGGATAATGAGCATAACAGGAAAAATAAAACAAAAATAAATAAAACAAGGATAGAAAGAGAAAAATTTGCCATGACAGCAGATAAACAATAGATAAACGAAAATGATGCCAGCAGAGCTGAGCCAGAGCGGGAGGGGGAGCCGGAGCGGAAACGCAAACTAGTAGGCGTATTTGTTCGGAAACACGTTGAACGCTGCGAGCTATGTTAGCAATCGCGTGTGTGTGTGAGCGCGGCATGCTTATAGCTCATTAAGTTATCAAAGTGTAATTAATCATTTTCGATTGTGAACTTTTGCGCCCCCGGGGCAGCCTTGTCATGCCTACAAGACACCGTTGTCGATTATGTGCGAATTTGCAGCTATCAATTTTAATTACCACACGCATACGAACACACTCACACACACACAAATCGACACGAACATGCCTGAAACTAGAAGTTGATCGGCACTTCAATCTCGGCGGGAAGCTGAGGTCACGCCGCAATTTCTATGGGAAATCATCAGACTCAGCGGCGAACAAACAAGAAATAAGCAAATTTTTGATTTAATTACCGAGGTCATAATCATAATTAGATAAAACGCGTTCGGTGCAAGCAACCGCGGGGGGCGGGGAATGCTTTTGGCGGCGAAAATCAGACGAAGCCTCAAGTTATGATGCGTGATTTTGTGGGCGCATAAGTTATGCGAAATCGAACGCTTGTTGTTGTTATGGTCGATATCTTGTTTTTGTGGTGGTGAATTTTTTTTTGTTGTTTGTCTAATGAGTTTTTGCTGCTTGTTGCGTCAAACGCAGCTAATTAATGAGCTATGAAAAATTTGCTGCGCCGAAATTTAGACCAATCAGCGCAGCTGAGGGACCCTAAAAATGTGTTGTACGGGTGTGCGTGTGTTTGTATGCGAGGAGCATGTGTGTGCGTGTGCGCACATAATTTAATTGAAATCTCACATTCTGGTTATCATTGCAATGTGCTAATTTGCCAATTTGCTGATGCGCCGCATGATTATGCCGAAACAAAACTACAACAGTAACAACAACAACGCCGAGCGACAACGCTGCGCTGCCTTGAACATCACGCAACTAGCAACAATACGTGTAATAAGCAGAACAGGAATTGAATTGCCGAGGATCATTAGTCTCAGCGCTGTGTCGTGTTGGCAATTGTCACTTGCGTGACAGACAGCAGCAGTGCGCACTGAGCGCGCGAGGAGCAAGTGGCAAGCGCGGCAAACATGGCAGCCGCCGCAAGAAGCATGTAAAGTATGCCGTACTCAGTTCGTGTGTGGTTGTAACTAGTAGTTAGTAGGTAGTACTCGTTGTTGTCGCTGGTGGTGTGTTGTTGGCGCTGACGTTGGTGGCATGTTGCATGCGTTGCATAACTATTAACCGCCATTATGGCACGTACGACGTGGCAGGTCTTCTTTTTTTTCGTTTGCATTTCGCTTTTGGTTTGGCACGCGTGCCGAGTTGTTATTACGATTTGTTGCTGTTGTTGCTGCTGTTGGAGTGCATGTCTACGTCATGCATACAAATGCACTTTTTGACAGGCCATCGAGCAGAAGCACATGCCATAAGCAGCACACGAAGTGAAGTTGTGGCAGCAGAGAGTCAGTCAGTTTTCGGTTATCTTAACTTTGCAGCTTTTATCTGTGGAAAAAAATATGTTCTACAGGAGTTTCAAGTTGATATTAGAAGTTCGCTTGTACTCTATCGCCTTCTGGAAGCAAGCAGTATCAAATCGATTATGATATATCTTAAAAGTCTCACAAAGTACAAAACATATTCTCTTAGAATTTTTCTCGATATTTTTCTGTCTCTTCAGGAGTTTCTACTAAGAAAATATATTTTGTTTTAAAGTCTTGGACGAATCAAATCGTTTTCATACAAGCCCCTGAGTTTGATCGGTTGGTTGTATGGCAGCTGTATGCTATGGCACGTATTGTGATGAGGCATTCCGATTTTCAACGCTTGTTCACCAAATTGGCAATGCCTCGTTATGATGACTGTAAGTACATATATATATACTTTTCCTGGACCTTTATACTAACTCTTATCTGGTCATATTTTGGTCATATCTGTTTCACTATTTTTCATGTTCCTGAATCAGGGTTCCAAATTATGAACAGGTGGAATAGATCTGCGAGTGCGCTTATAACCTTCCAACATTAGTTGACCATATGGAGTTTATTTTTGGCGGCGACAAGACAACAATGCCGCCTGACTTTCTATGTATATGGAAGTTATGGTATCTGTGTCCTCACCTAGTCTTTCAATAGACCTTTAAGGCCTTCTATATAACTAGTACATTTATTTGGAAGATACTGACTTAGTTTGATAGACGGGTAGATAGAGAGATATCAAGATCCTCAGAGAATATTGCTGTCCCTACTTCGCAGTTCATTTTGAACCCGTCAGTATAGATTAAATTATAATTCTCCTACCCTACTTAACCTCTCCTCCATTCACGTCTAGAAGATATTCTCATCTGAAAGTTGCTATTGAAACTCAACCTTGGGATACATTCCGAGCTGATTCAGGATATCGCTATATCCATAATTTTTCATGTTCTATCTTCCCATCTCTTTGATTCTTATAGCAGAAAATGTAGATACTTTCCTTATACATGACTCAATTGTGTAGTTTACCCCTGCACTGTCTGTTCTCTGTATCATTCTAGTTTTCTGATGATAGTACTTGTATATTCTCTCTTTTTAATGTCGGTCACCAGTCCAGTGTTATATATGTAGGAATTGGTCAAATGATAGCCATATACACATATCCATATGATTGTATTCGGTTTTCAGATCCTACTCTTCTGCTTGTTTGTTGTGCCATATTTCCTTTGTTAACCCGTTTCTCTACAGTAATTTTCCTGCTCAGTTTGGTATCGAACTCGACCTTACATACTTAATGATTGTGCTTAATTCTATATCGTTAAAGACCTCTCTAAATCAATAAAGGTATTCATTGTATACTGTTTGAGGTGTAATGACTTTTCTTTTACATTTAGCAAGGTAGTTTTTGTCATGCGAGCGTCTATGTATGCATGCTCTGAAGCCGATAAAATTGTCCGATACTATTAATTTGATGACTATATGCATTCGCCTTTCTAGGACTATCAGCTTGCGGGAGATGAAGCTTATAGGGCTATAATCTTTAGCGTTTTCGTATGTTCTTTTGACTTGTGTTACTTAGAACACCACCTTGGCCCTTTTCTAATTTCTTGGCTTATAAGATAACCTGTTGCTTGCCTAGTATATCCTTTTAAACCTTACAACTTTTGATTCCTTTAGTTTCCTTAGAATTAAGAATATGACGCTGTTGTGTGTGGTAAGAAGCTATTAATGGCATGTATGACTTGTTCTAGTCCATTGCCATTGATTGTTATCCTGTCGGAAATGCGTGAATTTCTCTCCCCTTTATTTGAACTAACCCGTCGCACAATACAATATTGTAGGTCAAAGAGACAATAAGTATATTGGTACTTAAAAATTGGCTGATTCCAATCATATTGCCTGTCTGATTTTTGCAGAAACCGTTTTCAAAGTTTCTATTAAGATTTCCTTAAATATGCTTTGAACAAGGAGCTCCCGTATTATTTCAAGCAAGGCTGCCGACGATTTCAAATAAAGCTTTTAGAAAGCGATCAAAAGAACGGAAATCTGATTGGGTCTGCTATTTTGCTCTAGTAGTTGCGTTAATTTTGAAGATATTTGAACCTTATTTTGGTATTTATTATAATCTTAAACCCTTCATAGCTTAGTATGTGTGTTTTTTTGTCAACTGATCTGAAACTGGAAGGCTAATGATCGAAAATAAACTGTTTCGTTTTCCAAGGAGATAAAAAGATTTGGTGTAAGTTTGTTGTGATTGTGAACTACTCCCCAACAACCAAACTCTTAATTCAAACATAAACAGTCAACATTCGGACCATTTGAAGGAAGTAATTGTCTCAAAAGCGACCAGCCTTGGCAATTAGTAATTGTGTTCCATCAGGAAAAAAACCAGCATACACACATTGGTTGTGATTCGCCAGGAGCTCTGGGAGCTACGTTGAGATATACTTATACATCCAACATATAATCCAAAACTTTTACACAGTGACTGCTACATACTTGATCCTTTCTATGCCGAATGTTTGTGCTGGTGAAAATTTCGACTCAAAAGTAGCTCATGAAAATCGCCTTTTTTATTAATAAGAATGACGGTATCAAAGACAGGCTCGTTATGAATCCGCGGAATTGGAAACAAGTCATACAACAAAACGGTGCACATTTGACCTAAAACGCGTCATTCTTACTATGCTTAATAAAAGCTACAATTTAATGTAATTCTACTAGACCATGCATCTATTTCCTTTCCAAGCGTTTCTAACCTCAAACCGAACGAATGAAATGGCTTTGCAAAACACTGCAGCTCCCAAGGTGATTGTTAAAACTATTCAAAATATCTGTGTTTACAGCAAATTTGTCAAATAATAGTTTATACACAAACAACAACAATAAAAGCAATAGTTATTGTCCATCATTTAGATAAAAGTTAGTTAAACACAAAAACGGACAAAGTGATGCTGATCGAAAGCAATTCATCCTTTTATTAGACACAGTTACATATCTATGTGTGTGTACATACATACATATACAAGTATATCAGTGAGTACATTTGTAGTGCCGATAAAACTTAAATTGAATTTCGAATTTACGACTAAAAACTTTTCCATGTGCTTCTATTAAATGCCATTAAAGTGATATCCATCGATATATTGCCACAGCAACAACAAATATTATTTTTATAGAAATGTATATATGTATGTGTGATGCAGTTCATTGTACATTGTGGCATATTTGTTGGCAGCCGCAGTTATAGGCATTTCTATTTTATCTCTTTCTGATTATTGGCAATTTTCTCAAAACAACAGTTAGTATTGCGCTCAACCTTTCGCAGGTTTTTATTGCGGAATTTCGAGTGTCATTGTGACTTGTGGAATTCAAGTTGCTCGACGCAATTTCCCACAACCCACACCCGCAGCGTTAATGAAAAATTCTAATCCGCTGGGTGAGGGGTGGCGAGTGCTGCGAGGTAGCAAGACTGTTGCAACAGAAATTCGAAAAATAAAATGAAATAGAAATTCGAAAATATTGACTTTTACATATTTACAAAGCGGCATGTCATTCGTAGACTAGATATTTATCTAGGCACATAAATATAACGGGCTTGTGCGGGCGCCAGGCAGCTGGATTAAGCGAGTTGTAAGCGCAGAAGCACCAGCACGCAAATCAAATAGCATGTAGATAGATGAGTACAGTGAGTAATCTAGTGTATCTGTTGTTGGCACACACACACGCATACAAATGCATGTTGGTAGAGGGGAGCTTTATCAATTTGTGTTTTGTATTTATTTGCCGCTTGTTTGTTGCATAAACCAACTGTCGGTGGCTGCCGCTGTATTCTAAACAAATTTTCCAAATCAATATTTGAGGAATGTGTTTTGAATGTGAAATGTGATTGGGTTCATGCCAACACACATACACATACACCCATATTTGTGTATGGTATAGCACCGTAGGCATAACAGCGTAGCTGGCAGCAGGCGGCAGGCGCTGTGACATGCAAAAAATGTCGAGGCAAAATGACAATGACGACAACGAAAGGATTGCGCACGATTGTTGCCACAAATTGTTGAATTGTTGTGCGCCAGCGGCTTAGTGTGTGTCAAACTGACATATGAGTTCGGTGGCAGTAGTTATTTTTGGTGTAAACATACTGATGCACTCATGTAAGCATACGAATGAAGTCATGTGTGCAAATTTTGTCTCTCCATAGAGTTAGTTTAATGTAGGCAATTCCTCTGCGGTTCATGTTTGTTGGTGGAAGTATTTTATTATGCGAGAAGTTTACGTTTATTCTTTTGGAATTCTAATTTTGGGGGGTAAAAATTGTTGCTGGGTTAATTAATTTCTCTTAAATCGGGAAAAGCGCGACCAAAGTGATATAGGTGCCACACTGTTAAGCCAAGATAATGAAGTCATGCACTCTAACCTCCATCTAATCTCTCCTGATTTCCTATGGTTGTTCGTTATGCACATTTTCCATTAAAGATCATTTTATAATTAGCCCTTTAGAGGCGGTCTATGCCTCTGGATTAGTTAGATTATCAGTTCGACTCTTACGGGGATCTCAATTGGACAATTTAGAACGCCGTTCCGTTGTGATACCTAAACCTTCTATATAATCAATCATAAGACCCTCACAAATCGACAAAGCACTTTGGGTCTATCATAAATATATTGAGTCGGCTGATGTCAGTTTGGCTATGTCTCCTAATTCACTGGAGGTAAGACTGCCGAGATCTTTCAATCTAAGTCCAGCAAAACCTGGGAAATGTAGTAGAAAGTGCCTGTCTAGTTGTTTCCAACATACCCTCTTTCATACAACTTTGACATCTAACGTTCGACAAGATATATGGCATGAATGCCTTTTGAACAATGTCCATCAAAAACCCCTATAATTCCGTCAAAATGAACTTCACTAAGGTCAAGTCGCTCAGTAAATTCCTTGTGTTCTAGTCTAACTCAAAATAATTTTGCAGTCGCGCAGCTCAAGCCAGAAGACAAGATGTCAATGAATATCGAACTTGATTCTATTCTGTTGTACCTCCCCTGATTAATTCATCGGTTGCTAGCGAGGCTTGATGCAAATATTAGTAAGAACAGACACACCTTCTTAAACTTTGAGCACACAGTTAGCAAGCTCAGCACTATTATTGTCACTCTGGTGTCGAACTGAATACTTACTTCCCGGATAGAGTCTACACTGCGACCTTTATAGCAGCCACTTCTAACTGAAAAATACTACAGAGGTCCGGCAGTCTAAAGCTAAGATGGACGGAGAGCTCCGGTAACTTCCCCTCCACCCTTCTCTCCTAACTTTGACTTATCCATGAAAGAGCTCACTGCGCCTCCTCGCTATTGACCCTTCTCCATCCACATATTGCTCGTCGTTATATGAACAGAGAAAAGGCTACCATAAGTACCCTCCAAAGTTTTGGGGAATGTGATTGAAGGTGGAAAAAAGTTTGAACCCCTTCATACTTTTTATGATATTAATGCCCCAGAGGTTGAACTTGTTTGCGGTGGAAGCTTCTTCCCTTTCTATGACAGCAAAATTTTATTAGTGAAAAAATCTTAGAAATATCGCTGATTATATGAAGAAATATTTTTGGTGATAAATTTTTTCCTTTTAATAATAATTGCTACATGAATTCATAAGGTTTACAGGAATAAGAATTCCTGAAAATATCAATATTTTGTATATAAATAAAGCTTGATAAACATACCGCCATTGGAGTTGACTTAGCGTAATTTCCACGACAGGCGGGTCTTAGCAAGTCTAAGTAGTCGGAGCGGAACTGGATTTTTATCCAGCCAAGAACTGTCAACTCGGCACCATTTCTGGAAACTACCTCAAGAAGCTTTTGTGCCGCTACAACAACAATTTAGCGTAGTTATAAAAAGTGTTGCCTACATTTAGGATGAAATTTTCTATAACTCTCTTTAAGTTTGGCTAATCGAATGTGTAGACAGTAAAACTCAAATATACTCTCATAATAGTATTGAATAGCAGACATTTTATGCACTTTATTCCTTCGTCCACATACGTTTCGGTATATACGAAGTTCAGCCGTTCAACTTTATTATAGCTTTCAAAAGCATAAGTTAAACTTATCGTTGATTTCAAATGTAGAGTTTTGACAAGATATTTTAAATATAACTGGTGAAAGAGTTGTGACTGCTTTTACGTAAAAAAAACTATAATTTTTTATAATACAAAAATTGCCTTTATGAAATATATGTATGCTTATATATTCCCAAGTATCTAGATGATACTCAGACCCTCAAAATTAAGCCTTTATAATAACCTGAATAAAAATTTCACTAAACACAACTAATTTTGACTAAGAAGAGCATATCCTTTATGCTAACAGATTTAATGTGTGGTAGCACAGACCATCACTAATCCCACACTACGCTCAATTTCGTTTAGCCGCCAATTTATGCAGTCTATTTTTGACACACATATATACTCCCAGACTCCTTTCATATATTTCCTTTTCAATTTAAATATACTTACTCTTGGAAAGGGCCACATTTAATATGTGAATTGAAATTTGTACAAAATTGATCCTTAAACGCGCCCAGCACCATCCGTAGGGTAAAGATGAATAGACGCCCGATTAAAACTGTCACCACAAATCGAAGCCCATTTTCATTAGTTATGGCAAGGGTTAAAATTATGTATGCACATACAAACATATCGACATCCTAAATGCATGTGTCGCCGTTGCGCCTGCTGTGAGGTGTTGCAAACAGCAGCGATAAATTTTTTTCGCACACAAATAAATTTGGCGCATTAATTTTTAAAGCGCACACGCACAAGCGCCACACAATTTTCATATACCACATACCATAACATGCAACACACACACAAGCATACAAGCATATGCAAAGTGGCGCGCAGACTGCTGGCGTAAATTCGAAAATCCGGCCGAGCGGATAAATATAGTTACGCAGGTCCTTTGTGACGCATAAACAACAGTGCCAAGTTCCCCAACCGAGCAAACTGCCACATATGATTGTGTGTGAATGTGTGATATATATGTATATATGTATGTATGTGGCTGCCGCTGCTGTGGGATTTGTTTACAATTGTTGTTGTTTATTGTTTGTAGTAAAGTTTAGTTTCGAAAATGTTTGCCTTATTTCGGGTTGAGTACGTGAAGCAGCGAAAAGTACTTGCTACATTGGCATTGAAACGCGTCCACGCGAAGGCCAGAGTGGTGGGCGTGAGCGTAAAGTGCACTTGAGTGGGCGTGCCGCTGTTGGGAAATGTATGCGTGATAAATTACGTGCGTGTATTTGCTGCCACATATATATGTGTGAGTGTGCGTGTGGATGCTTTCGCGCACACTTATGACTCTTCACGGGTTTCATGAGTTCGGCAAGTGAGCGTGCCATGCTGCGCGTCCTAAGTGTGGCCTCAGCGCTGCCATTATCAAAGTCCAAAGTCCGTTTTAGCACACAAATTTTTAATGCCTACACGTAGATATGCATACATATTTACGTACATGTATGTGGGGTCATCATTGGGTCCGGAAGCCCCAAAGCGCGGCGCGTGTCTGCTGTGGCAGCGAGTGCGCCTCTCCAGCGAGTTTGGTTATTTGTGTACACATGTACTTGTGTTTGTTTATTTGTTTGCCAAAATCCTTTCATATCGTACATAAATAAACGGGAGTATAAATAATTGACAAAAAGCACAACAAATATTGCTGAGCGGGAAAATTGCTGTAAAAGCGGTGCAAAATCAAAAAATTTTGACAAAGTCGGGTAACCAAAGTTGGTTGCTTTACCATCTGTATAATAATAATGTACAATGAAGAAATACTTCCGCCACAACACATCCGCTTTAAGAAAAATTTGAAACATAACTTCCAAATTGCTAAAATAATGACAGAAAGCGGGACTGGCAATTGAAGCAAATGAAATTAGGGATTATTAAGTATACTACTCATTGAAATGTATTAAAATGGTTCTTAAACATTATCTTGAGCATATAAAAATAGATGGGAGCCTCAGATTATACTAAAGAATTGATGTTCAATCTCTGTAGTGTGGCCTTAGATTCAGTGTTGTAAGTTCCTTAAATAATGGGGCTTTGTGAGTTGTTGGCCTTTGTGTCGAGAGTATACGGATAAGATATCTTGTGTGAACAATTCCGATAACACTCATCCATCCATCTGATCAAATTTAATAAAAAACCTACATTTTCACGTACTTCAATACAAATCTTTATAATATCCTTCAAAATCGGTTCCTCAGTCAACGCTTAATCTAACTTTTCAAACACTTCTTGTAAGCTTCGACTGTTATAGTCCTCAGTGTCTTCAGCCAATATTGATTATTTCAGTTTCGACTCATTTTTGGAGTACCAATCGCTAGAATGTTGGTAAGGTAAGGTTCTCAATTTTTTTTCGTCATCTTCTTGACGTCGCTTTTGAAAAATGAAATTGAAATTTACATGCTTCATACTTAAAACATAAACCAATATGTGTTGAGCTGTTTTAGTACATGAGTTGTTGAGAACTTCTGATATTTCTTTGAAGCAAACCCAACAGTGGTCAAGCACTATGTCATTAACTTTTCGATGTTACTCTAATTAACAGAGATGGATGGACGATTCGCATGAGTCATTTTTTGAATGCTTTGTGTCACTCAAATACTTGTGTGCGTGATTAGATGGATTCCTCGAAAGAAAGATTTATTAGAAAAATGTAAAAATCGGCCAACAAATATTTTCGCTTCATAAACAAACAGAGCTGTCGGGATCACTTTTACGGTTGTGTTATGTTTCACAATCAGTAACTACATATACTTATTTGACAAGTTTTTGACCAATTTCTCCCCAAATCTCTTACTTGTTCGGGTACTGGCTCCAAGTTTATTGCCTTTTATCAATAAAAAAAAAATTTAATATGACAATTAATTTGGTAGGCCAATAAGCCACGCATAGACTGGTTTGGTCCTTTGCGATACCAGATGGAGTTCACTTGCTAAGTCCAAGAGGAGTAAGCATCGTTTTGGATGCTAGCGCTTGACGTGAATTTTAACAGACTCTGCGGCCTCACTATCAATACCTCCTCCAGTGTATCATACCATGGGGAACCCAGATGCTTACAGCGTAGTCTTGCCAATGCGGGACAAGTGCACAATAGATGTCCATTGTTTTCGCAATAGCAAAGACGTTTTCAGCGAAATATACTTGGTGCGGCAACTTAAAGGTTTATAGTCTAAGTACAGTATATTCCCGCATCAATTAGAAGATATTAGGTCTTTTTAAGGTAATGAGTTCATCATATTCAATAAGAACCCGACAGTTTTTGACAGTTTCGACTTCCAGCATAGGATTATATTGCGGACTTTTAATCAAATAATCAAAACGAGGGACGAAACGAGGGGGGGAATAATTTCCATATAATAATTTATATATAATTCCATATAATAATTTCCAATATCTGAGAGGTATCCACCGATGGGTAAAACCGTTTTTGTAGCCGGAAGTTCGGAAAACAAAAAATACCTTTATGGGTTTTATTGGGTAAAAACTAGCATTTCTTCAGCAATTTTTTCACATATAAAAAATGAAAAAATTTATTAGGATTTCTTATTGTTACAAACACACTACCTGTATTAACAGAGAAATTCTGAAATATTTGGAAAAAAAATTTTAACTCGGCCATTGGGACGCTATTCCCGGTAACCCCTCGCAAAAAAGATACTCCCGCGTTGGCAGAATGACTCATTACAGGATTCAAGTAAAAAAATACGTGTTTTAGTTGAAACCTTAACTTATAACTTGATCGAGGAGAGAAAACTGAAAATTTGATTTTTGGCATACATTTTTACTAAAAAAATTATGAAAAAAGATTTAAGTGAAAATTTAGCGACATTTTTTTTTCAAAAGTAGTAATCGAGAAAAAACTCCTTTGTCCAAATCTTTAAGAATTGTATCTCAAAGAACTGTGTAAGATTTCATGAAGATCGGTTAAGTAGTTCTTAAGAAATCTTGCCAACCGACTTCAAAAACACACACACAGTTTCGAGAAAACGCGTTTAAAGACGGCGCATTTAGCCTAGCTTGCCCCGAGGACACAAGTTTTCAAGGCTGTACCTCCGATACTATTACTTGGATCAACTTGATAATTTAGGACAATATTCTAGAGGCATTGTAGAATTTAAAAATAAAAAATCGATATTTTGAAATCCGTAAACCCATGTTACCCCTTCAAAGTTGTATGTCTTATACCCTGAACAGCGTTTATAAAATTTGCCACAATGTGCGTAAGACCCAAAAGGAAACTTCCGGAACCTTGTAAAGTAATACATAAGTGGTCAGTATGACGAACTGAGTCGCTTTGGCCATGTCCGTCTGTCTATACGAACTAGTTCCTCAGCGAGAAATCGACTTGAAATTTTGCACACATCCTTTTCTCATCAAGAAGCTGCTCATTTGCGGAAGCCCCAATATTGGATAACAGTATAATATACATAGCTGTCATACAAATTGACCGGTCGAAACCAAATGCTTGGATGACTTTGTTTTGACAAGTCATTGCCACAAAGGGCATTGCCATAAGACTGCATATAGCATAGCATATATTTGCGATTAAAAGTGACTGAACAAAATCAGGCTAAAGTTCTATGTATACCCCTTAATGCTATAATAAATGCACCTGTGAAGTGTTTGCTAACTTTTTTATGAAATTTTAACTGACCAATTTGAGGTATCAATGACAGTTTGCTTAAATTTCAGAAAATACTAAGCTGCTTTTGTGAAGAAAAAATCGAGGGTAATCTGTTTGTTTAACTGAGAAAAAATTCCTTGAATAAAAATAATCGTGGGTCATGGTATCTTTTACCAAACTACTGCCACGACAGTTATAAAAGCACTTGAAAGATACAAATTATTACAAACAAATGCATACAAATATATTTATGAAAGTATGTATATAAATACCACAATGTATACATTTGTACGCAAACATAACGGACACACTTTGCCACATATGAATACACGCAAGCTCAATGAAGGACTGATGAACGTCCATAGAGAATTCCAACACAAACAGCCGCAAACAAGTCTCCAAATACACTATAATATACGATATTATATATGTAAGTAAATTTCTAAAAAAGGTAAGCGGCAGCACTTTCGATCTATAGAATGAATGAATGAATGCATGAATTGTGGGACAAGCGAACGAGCTGTCAAAGCACCAAAGGACCCAAAAAAAAGGCTGCAAAATGCGACGAGAGATTTTGATAGAGCCGTTCGGTCGCTTGGCCTGCAAAGAATTTACAAATGCTTAAATTAAGAAAGCTTTACGTTTATTTACACAATAAAATTCCAATAGAAATATGCGCTACACATATGAAGATATATATATTGTACATGTACATATATTTGCTTCTGTGGCAGTGTGAATTCTGTGCGTTAGCGTTGGCTTACAAAATAGTGAAATATTGTTGATGCAACAAGGAAAAAAGCGGTGGAGAAGGATTGGAAAGATTGGAAAAACGAATGCGTGAGCTTTTATGTGTAAACGCGCATGTGTGTGTGCCTGATTTCGAACGTTATGTTTTTGCAAATGTGTGTGACATGACCCTCAAACCATGTGTCGTAGAAACTAAAAAATCTAAGCGTATTCTGTGCATACACACAAATCGAAACACAGACATATAAGCCTAAACCTATACATATTTATAACTATATAAAAATATATACAAATACTCATGCTTTATTCATACACGCATACATACATATAAAAATGAATTAAGCTTTCTATGCGTTGAATCGAAATAGAAATTAAGAATGAGTGCGCTGCACACTGCTCAAGGCTGACAAGTGTCACGGCTGTGCGCCAGGTTGGTTCTATATACAGTTCGTCGCATGCAGCGCTGCCTTGCAGTAAGGCAGAGAAAACCTTGTGTTTGTGATTTTATGAGATTTCATATATATATATATAGATATATATGAGATGTATATATGTATATTGTATATATATAGATATACATATATGCATATGTATAATTGAACTGGTGTATTTTAAATAAAATCTGTTTATTTATATTTAATTATACAAAGCAGTTTACGAGGGACTGACTGCGCAGGAGCACAAGAAATGTTGCATACATGTAGGCGCACTAATACACACGCACGCGTCCGTGATTACTTTTTACAATTGCATTCTGCTGATTTTGCTTGGTAAATTCAATTGCACTTGAAATTGAATAAATAAATGGATTTGAAAACTCAAATTGTGTTTTCAACAATTTTTAATATTTTTAGAAATACAATTTTTCCTTTCGAATTACTGGCATATAACTGTGTTAACATAAATTAATTCCTTTCTGATAATCAAATCTTATCTACGACTAGATATTTTCAAGTAAATGTCTTTTTTTGACAATTTTTATTAAATAAAATATCATGAATGTAGTATCTTGTACGCCCTTCTCCCTTTTAGCTTAGGTTAGGTTATAACGGCCCACATGGACCAACAAAGACACATTTTTGTTGAAATTTTTTTAGGATTATATTCGTCTTCAACAAATTTACTTCTTCAAAAGCTTGTGCCACTAAATAATTAAAATTTTTGCTACAAGTATTTGAACTTTATGAGAATTCTTGTGCAGCTTTCTTCTTCTTCTTAATTGGCGTCTTGTGCAAACTTTGGATTGGAGAATAATGAACTGAGAATTTTCTGTACAAACCGGCCTTTACTATCTTCTTCAAAGTTTCCATAGAATATGAGATTTAAAAATACAAAATGAACTGTTATTTAAACAAGAAACTTTTTTGGAAGCACATTAATCGTCCATTTTAGATTAGTTTAAGTTATACTGGTGGGCTCTCATGTCATACATGAACCTGCGGGTCCCTTGTAATGTCAGATGGAGATTCAGTTTAATTTAAGCTAAAGTAGTTTGAGCTTTTTGCGAACTTTAAGAGTGATTCAATATCTAATTTGTATACTCTATCTAGTCTCCGAAGCTCCTTGATATCTAAGACGATTCATAAATAAGGCTTCACATGAGCATAAGAGACGTTTCAGCGTTTTTCTCATGCCTACCTCACTGCACTCCCTTTATGTATCGCAGTTACTTATGTCCATTCAGCTAGCATGTGATTACAGTTAGTTTTGACCAAGCACCTTCCTGTGTTGTCCTTTCGAGACCATGTGAGTAAAAAACTTGCGTGGTTTTCTTCGGGACTCTTGGCATTCCACATGATCTTGGCATTCCAGCATGTCCTTAAGGCTCTTTCGGAATTTTCTACTGTAACTTTTTTAGTGACTTATGTGTGGTTCACTAGCAAGTTGGGTGTCACTTTTAGTAATCTCATCAGCTATTTCGTTTCCCGGAATTCCTTAATGGCCTGATACCTTCCTCTATTTCAAAAATTTATGTTTTTAACATGTGATCACTCTTTCATTCTGCATACCTCCTAAAAGCTTCTTAAACTTCCAGATAAAGCAATACAAGCTCCAGTAGAGACAGTTGTTGTAGAAAACAAAAAAAATAGAAATACGAAAATAGATATCTCAACTTGGCGTTTAAATTATTTTAACACTAAATTTTCTGTGTCTTGATTTTGCACTTAAAAACAGTAATGATCTTTGCACTCACAGAGCTGGCCCACAGTGGTCTCAATACAATTCGTAAATTTTTATATATTTCTGTGTCCAGCAAAGACTAGGTTATGGTTGTTGGACACCAGAGTTATCGGAAATCAAATATTCAAGCTGAAACCTGTTGAATTAAGGCCACAACAACGGAACGGATAGTAATTGGGTATTCTATAAAGCTGGACTTTCTATATATTAAACAAAGATTAGGTAGGCCAAAAGGTCCTCTTACCGAGCTTTTTTCGAAAGCATAGAGGGCTGTCATGAATTCTATAGACACCTATGGCGAACTTCGAAAAGTTGTTGGGATTATGATCAAGCATTAATAAATTTGCGATAAGTTCAAAATGCGTCGTTGATCTATGAGGATTTGGTGATCTACTTTTAGAAGTTTATCATTCATCGATTTTAGATCAACTCTTCGACCTAACCTTACTAAACATATTTTAACTTGTCTAATAACTTACTATACTATGCATACTATATTTAATAATGCTGCTTTGATCAAAATCAATTTCGAAATTCCAAATCTAAGACTTCGTTTGCGACTTCGAATTTTTATAAATTCTGTATTAATATAAATTATATTCTAATCATTAATAAAAAATGTTTAATATAAAATTGGAAAATTTTGACAGAGTTTTATCCAATTTTGTTCCACTGTTCATACCAGCGTTGCTGGCAATGATAATGTTGATGATTTTGATGGCGTGTCACTCACGCAGAACGTTCAACATGAAAAATAGCAAAGTTGACAACTGACAAGTGTTGTAGTTGTACTGTCATTGTTGCAACATAAACATTGTGACAGGCATAAAACATGACAACTAAAAAAGTGCGAGAACATTTACAAATTGTAGAAAGAGTAAGTGACAATAACAACAAGTATGAATGAGTGATGTCACAAGAAAAAATATTCAACGATATATGTATGTGTTCTTTTAAGAATAGTAATGAAGCTTACATGTAACTTTAAATATATGTACACCTAATATGTTAGGGTGATCCGTAAATGTTGGTTCAACATTTGCTTGTCTTATTTAAAGGCATATATGTACGTTTTGGGCTGCGACCATTGCCAATGAGTATGCAACATTGCTACCTAACGACTTTATGTGTCTTTAAGGAACACCCTCGCATAGAAAAATTCGTATTAAAGAGAATTTTTAGTATCAGAGAAGAAAAGTGGCAGCAATATCGGTAATAAATTGTCTATTATCACTTTGTTTACTTTTCAGAAGAAGTTCTGTTGTTATGCAATGGCTATATCTGCTGGTATGGAAACCTCAAATTCTGAAAGTTCTAATGCTAAGCTTTTGCTATATAACCATACCTCAAGAACTTAAGTTTCAAGTGAGAATGGATTACCTCATCATATATATATGTACATAATTTGTACACTTTACTCTGCTTAAATAAGTTTCCGTTAGCCTGAAGCTATAATTTACCCACTATCACGGCAAAGCGACGTCTAAACTCGAATCTGTAGCATCTGAGTCCAACACTCGTACGCACTCACTATTCACCCTCACGCTCTCACAGCTCTTCAAAGATACAACGAACTCGCTACTCAGCAGTCCACACCGAGTACTGCGTTCCCCCTCGCCGTCTGAGCTTAATTCGTCGTACGCGGCGAATTAGCCGAAAAGTTTGCAAGGCACGTCGCCTTGGTCTCAGCATCAATTTCAGTAGGCTCTGCAAGTTTCTTTTTCGACGCTTGTTTGCAGCTACAAAGGGGTGGCGTGGCGCTGCCTAAGGTGTCTGTAGTTTCGCTTTCATAGAAATTTGTCACTTTTTGGTATGGTCTGTTTGTCGAAGTGTGTTGTATATTCGCTGTTTGAGCGAATCATTTTTGCTTTCGTTTGGTTTTTATTTTTTGCGTGCGTTGCGTATTTTACGCACGTACATTTATGTCCTCGGAAATATGAAACGCTTTGTGATTTTTAATGAACTTAAGTGTGCGTAAGAGCGGCAACTCTAAATGCTGGACCATGGCTGGTGTATGTCACATGTGGATCCAACTACATATACATCATTACATATATGTATGTGTGGTTTAATATGCGAAAGAAAAATAAAATAATGTAAAAGTCAACAGCGAGACGTGCAACAAAAGGCCAAACAGGAGGCGCATAAGTATTTATACAGCTCCGACGCCCATAAGAAATCGCGGCGAGCTCCAAAATGTCCCGCTTGTTCGTGGTTTTGTATGCGGCACACACACTTTTACATAACTTTACATAAAACCCGCTTATTCAATACCAGTCCAGCCTTTGCTGTGCAACTTTTGTTGCCGCTCCACTTTTTTCGTCCATCCAGTGTGCGCTTTGCTCTGTCAAAGCCCCAGTTACTAAAGTAACTTTTGCGGTGGACGCGCGCAATATCAGTCAATGGGCACTTTTTCAGCTCCGCAGCACACCATGTCGTGGTGGTCACCAATATGCCGCGCTGTGCCAACCTATATGCGTGCCGTCACACCCCCACCTCGGGCACTCGGACTGCTACCCTAATTGGACCGAAATTCAACGACTGAATGTCGCGTCGCGGTTTTGCTTACAGTGCGCCGGCTCCACTATTGGATGTCGTCGAAATGTTGTTCAATCGCTGGCTTGTTGTTGCCTTGTTGTTTTTGGACGTATATACCATAATACGTGTGTTCGCGCAACCAGTATGTATGTATGTGTGTGGCGGTGGGTTGGTGTGTGTGCGCGTACTAATTAAAAGCATCGATTTTCGTTGGTCCGCTGGTTGGTTGTGCGTCAAATTGGACCACATCCAGCAAGCCAATGCAATAACAGTAACTTTGTTGGCTGACGAGAGTGAATCGAGTATTTTTTCAGTAGAGAAAATTAATGTCGACTTGCTAACTTTTCGTAATAAATTTTAAAATACGTACGCGCCGCTGTGACGGTGTTCTTATTGAAGCAGAAGGTAGAGTACAGCGACATTTTATCATACTTAAACAGTCTTTAAGATACTTTTGTTTTTTGTAGTTGAAAGTAAGCATAACTGTGATCATTCAAGCTTGTTCGTGCTTTCTCCATTTAAAGTGTGGCTTTAATGTCGTTTAGGGTTAACTTAAAACCCACGTCTTGTACTAAATACTTCGACTGAGTCTGGGTTTTTTCCATCTAGGTTAAGATATGAAAATAAATGTGTTAGTAAGAGATCTACGGCAATCTTTATTATATAGTTTTGGATCGCTATATACTTATATGAAGCAGAAGATAGCGAATCTGGAAAGCTGAACTCTGGAGCGGATTTACCAGCTAATAGATTGCAAAGCTATCTTAAATCTTTTGATACAGTTTCAGTGTTTCTCTGTTTTAAGATTTTCTTTTATTTATTTATTTTTTATTATAATTTTATCGGTTTCCTTCCGCATAAAGGTCTTTAGTTATCAATTTCACAGAATTAGTTTTAGGAATCCTTCTGAATCCATATCGGATCAAAAATTTCAGAGTTGCCGAGTAAAGATAAATCTTCAGTTCACATAATTTGGAACCTTGAGCCTGACTTAAGAAGTTTATTAAAAAAAGTTCGAATGGACGCGCTAGAGATGTCGAGCTCTCTTGCCATTTCTCTAACACTTGCCTGAGGATTTACGAATTTCAAGCGCCATATCCTTCACTTTTTTAATATTTTCATAAGTTGAAGAGAGAGTCGTCTAAAACGAGGCATGTCTTCAGCGATCTCTCGATCGTCTTTGAAGGCTTTGTACCACTCGTAGACTTATGTCTTTGTTAAAACTGAATCACCGTAAGTCTTTTCAAACATTCTTAACGATTCCGCACACGACATTAGGTTCAAAATACAAAATTTAAGACAAATTCTTTGTTCGATGTACCGACGTAAGCAGTTGCCGTAGCCAAACTTGTTGAAAGATGGTGCCAGTATTTGACATATTAATTAAGTGTAGTCTTACCATCTTAGGCATATTTTAATCAGAAAATTTTATTGTTTTTTTTAGTAACTCCGAATCAAATTTTAATTATCATGATTAATTGTTGTAATTTCTTTCCTTACAGATCGTGATAGCTATTAGAAAGGACATTGATCCTATAATCCTTATTCCTGCACTTAACTTAAAGTCTCCTGCTGAAGGTGAGTTCAAAGTCGTGACTGAGGCATTCATTATTAATCAACTCATTAGTTAATATCACAAATCTGTAGTAATCATAACTTCAAGTATGTGTATTGCAAGCAGATGGTTCAATTGTTCGCACATTTCTGAAGTAGTCAAACTTAATCAAGGAGTATATAAACATTAAGGGTATATTAAATTTCGTTTGCTTGTCTAAATTCTGGAAAATTACTTCTCGTTGTGAAAAAATTGGACATATTTTCAAAAAACTCTGAACATTTTTTGGTTAGTAGTAAATAAATAATTTTCAATATTGTTTAACAAACTCATATCCAAACAAAATTTAGTATATGCCACTCTTTTATAATTTTTGCAAAACTTATATTTCTTCATTCTTTATACAAACTCCTTAGTTTCATATTCTATCTTTGACCAAATTTAATCAAGCTCCTAATTGCAGGCAGCGCTTTATATTTGTCATTTAACGCAGTTTTACAAACCTTCCACAAAACATTGTCTACATTCAGGATATTATTGAATGAGTTTAACCAGCAATACGGATGAATAGAAAATATATTGAGTGGATTATCTATTCAATCATACTTTCTACACACAACTGTCAAATTTCCAATATCGCTTGCCTGCCAAACTATCACAATTAGTTACCGATTTCCCACTGGGTGCTTTTCACCGTTCCATATTCCAGGTGTTGTCGCTTGCTTTTGATGAATTTCGGTCAACCTTTTTGGTGCAAAGCAATATTTGGCCATTTATTTTAATCTCTATTGCTGCGTTGTTGTTGTTGCGGCTGTGCCGAAAAGTTTTTGTTAAGGTTGCCAGCACTGCAACCGGGTCAGACGCTCATTTATTTGCTAGGATTTGCCTGCATTTGAAAGCATTCACCGAACCGTTCATGCATTCCTCCTATGTCTCTGTTGCCTTTACTAACACACACACACACATGAGCAAACGTTTGTATACACAATTGTGTGTGTGTGTGTTTGGTTAGACGGAAATTTCTCTCTTCACTGGCAAATGCATGCGAGCGTTCAAATGCATTCAATTGTGTGTGTATGTAGGTATGTGTGTGTGAATGTATATTAACATGTATATTTGTTGCAGTAAGCTAGCTAGTCACTTTGGCTTTTAGTTTAGTTAGTTAGCACGAGCGTACAATGGGTAAATAGATCTTTCAGTTGCCATATAATACTTGACCACACACATAAGCGCGCACACACATACCAACACAAATTATTTGTTTCTTTGAACTCTGCGCTGGTGTTGATCTACTTTTGCGCTTGTGTGGCTCAGTTTTGAACGTATATGAGCATTTATATAAGTAAATGTATCTGTGTGTATGTGTGCTGTGCATGTGGTTGTGCAATTTTATTTTGCTGTGGCCATCAGTTTGCCCTCAATATCCAATCAATGGCTCAAAAAGCTTTTGTTTCGTTAAATTGATTGAATTGTCTCTGTTACGTGGCTCTTTGTTGTTGTTGTTACTGCTGCTGCTGTTCTTGACTGCTGGCTGCTGGCTGCTGCAATATTCACTACTACACCGAAACGCACTATGCTGCTCGGAGGAAAATTAAAAATAAAAACATCCAACTAGTTAACACAAATAAAGAATAAACAATTCTGCATTTTGTTAAAATCTAAACAATTGAAATGTGTCTGATATGCCTTTGGTCACTTGTGTGGAAAATGCAAAGCTTTTAGGAAGACTTAAATGCATGTTAAATCGAATTCAATTGGTTGTGGACATAAGCACCAGAGTTGCTGAGTCAGGGTAGAAATTATTTTGAAAAAATTAAAAATATTCAAGAGAAAGTTTATTTAATTTACAATGGAATTGCTTTCGAAAATATCGTAAGTGGAAATGAATAAATTTTAAAACAAAGCCATGGATATACTATTAAAGCTGTTTAAGAACATTTTTCTATTTAATTGAACGGATACTTGAACGCAAACTAAATCTGTCTGTGCTAAAGATAATAATGGTAACCGAGCTTCAGCAGAGATTGTGAAAACAGCTTGCAGTTGATCGAATTAGATTTTCACCAAAAATATTTCGTCTTGATGTAGGTTGCAAATATCGATATAAATATGTGTACAAAAAAGAAGAAATTATAGTTATACCTATAAAGACTTACTCGTATAAAGTAAGGCAAACAAAAAGAAAACTTTAACTTCGGCTGCATCGAAGAAACTTGGATAATACTTGTGACTGCTATATATCTTATTGTACCTACATAAAGGGTGAAATACTCTCTCTCTGATCAAATAGAAAGGATGAAATTTTTAATATTTAATTTATACTTCGCGTGTTTTTCAAATCGGTAAATTTTTTTTTCTGTAAGTCTATAATACTATAGTGACATCTATGCTAAATTTCACGTCAAAATATTCATTAGTATTTGAGATAAGCGTGAATTCTTCGATTTTTACTTTGTCTGAATTTATTGAACAAAGAAGTGCATTGGTTATTCGTGGTGCCGCAACCACCACATTCGCCTGAATTACCCTCGAGTAACAGGCAAATTCACATGACCGCTCCGAGGCCACCGTTTTGACTCAATTGAGGATATAAAAAGCTGAATCAAAGAACGCTCTGATGGCCATCACGACCAAGGATTTTTCCAAGTGCTATGATGACTGGAAACTTCGTTGGAATAAGTGTATTGCAGCGGGAGAAGATTACTTTAAGGAGATGATGATGGACAAAATTCACCTTTCAATTTGATCAGTATTTCGAATTTCTCTACTCTTTTAAAGAAAAAAACAAAAACTTTAAATTTATTGGAAAATGTTGAAGTGCTCTGTCAATAAATCAATTGATTGATGCGAGTTTCAATTTCAGGCAGCAAATAGTCGGTTATCGTGGCGCGATAAGTCGACATGTTTGAAAAAATATGAATCGATGAACCCACACGCCCACAAACCACTACAAACTGTTTTTTCTGGATAAAGTGATGGCTCTTGAATCTCACTGGGTTGTCCTTCGTCCCTAATATGGAAATTTTCTAATTTACATACCCGTTGAGCGAGAAATGGGGCTCATCGCTTTAGAAAATTTGGCTCGAAAGCGTCGGATCTGCTTGGAACTTTTCAAGAGCCCATAGAGCGAAGCGATATCGCTTGGGAAGATCGAACGGCTTCAGTTATTGCATAAGCTGTATTTTGTACGCTTTCAATTTAAGATATCGACGTAAGTACGAGTTGCTGCGAACGGCGCCGAATCGACTCTCCACGGTCTTCGTGTACACTCTCAGCTACGGCTGCAAAATTTTGTTCACTGCGTGCTGTACGTGGGCTATTCGGTTGAATATTATCCAAAAATGAATGCTGGATCTCACGATGGGTGATGGTTGTTGCGAATAGGTGTTACGCTCAGTAGGCCGATTATGTTGACCATAAGTTGAGCGAATCGCCGGAAAACACATTCTTAAAGAACATGTAATAAAGTTGAACGTTTGTAAACGTTGTTCCGGCGCAAGTCTTTCCTTGAGTTGACCTATCATAAAAGGCTATGGAAAAGAGTAACTTTACTGGGATCGCCCTTTATATACATACACCTTATAGGGTCTCCGATGTTTTTTTCATAGAATTTCAAACTTCGTCGCTAATTTAAGTGTTAAAAAAGAGTATATACTTTACACCACTCGCCACAAGAGTGAACCTTCCCGCCAGGCTTCATAAAAATGGAACTCGGAAAGTAAATTTTCAAACATTAGGAATCCTGTGTAATTTGAAACGACTTTAGGCTGCTGATCATATTGAAAATATTTATTTTTTTGTCTCTATATTTATATTGTGAATTTGTCGCATCAATTTATTTTACTTAAATTTTCCAAATAGGTGGCAACGTTTAAGAAAAATGTACCTAACCAAAACTAAGTTGAATGGATATTATACTATTGCTTCGTCCATCAGTTATATTGAACCAAAAAATAACTAAGCGGCAACGCTTTTCAAAGAATTTCTTTAACTACCTTATATGTTATTTATAATATAATTTATGCAATTTTAAAGTTATTTAAATCGGTTCATTGCATTCCCAGATGTAGTATATGAATAATCTAAGGATTTCTTAGTGCTATCGGCTGTGGTTTATGGACAGAAAGTCAACTATATGACTCTCAGTTTCATGCTAGGTACTATTGACTAAGCTAAATTACATGAACAATATTACGCCTCTTAAATTTTGAGGAATAGAAGGAATGAGGAACAAAACTTTAACATGTAATCAAAGGAGTAACCTATTATGTAATATGAATACAACCTTCAGAAAAAAGTGATAGTTTTTTCTGTACAAAGGACCCAAAGCGTTTTAGAACTTGTATATTAAATGCTATGTATTCGATTGGTTTACTGCTGATGAATTTTCTCAGAAAGAACATAAGTTATTTGGTCTGTTTCGAGGAATGGAAAACTTTAGTTCTGAGTTTAAAGCTTTTTTATCATATGTATCCCATATTAATTAGGAGCATTACTCTAAATACTCTAAAGACGAGAAAGACAGTTCAAGCTATCAAATAGGTGCTCAAACAAAGGCAGTATATCAAATAAATAAGGCTAGAGATTATAGATAGATCAATTTCCTTTTATTTCACGATTTCGTACAATTAGAAAAGCTTAAATTTCCTCTTATAGTGGCTGTTAGGAACCATTTTGGAAACGGTGCGGTGGCTTACCGCACGTTTTATCGAAAGTTTTGTCTACGTAACAAGATTATCACTGGATTTTTATCTGACTTAGTGCTATGAATGAGATTTTCTGCTGCCATCAATAATTTTAGCGCAACAAAGAATGTAGACATTCTACTGGATAGGTTTCTTGCTCATTTGCTCCATGCACTAAAATTAGCTCTATGTCCTTATATTAAGCATTCATTCGAAAATGCTCTCGAATTCCGCACTATTATTCAGAGAAAATTAAAAAATAACATTTTAATTACATCGAAAGCAAATTGCCAGTTGCCACAAAGTACCGTGTCGTGTGGCTTCCTGCTGCTCGTGCTGTGCTGACTGCCGGCCAATCGCCTTTAACCAACTGTTAATTAGCTGTGGTAAAGTTGATAGACAAAATGAGCTGGTGCAAATAACAACAACACAAAAAGCGTATCCGAGTGGAAAATGAAGTCGAACAACACACAAAAGCTGCTCTCACACTCTCCACCGACGTGTATGTTTATGTATGGGTACCTGCACACACATACACACGTCGATAATAATATTTTGCAATGGGACCTTTGACTTCATGGCGCTTCAAATGATATTACGAATACAACAAATTAACCCATTGAGGGTCTCATTAGAAATTCATGTGAAAAACAAGACTTGAACACCTCTTTGCCAGGGCAAAAAATTTCACATGCCACAATGGGTTGCAAGCAAGTGGATCGGGTGTTGCCAATTACCTAGCGTCACTTGCAACATAACAAGTAAGTAGCTCAAATTGTCGCTAGATCGGGCGCCGTGTGGCATGTGGCGAGTGGCATGGGTTGCTAAGCATAAAGCATTGCCCCAAATTAACTTATATGAGATGCCTGTTGTTGTTGTTATTGCTAACTAGTCGACATGGCATTGCACGCAGGTGTTTGTGCAACATTAACACGTTGCATGTGTCTATTTGTCTATTTCACTTTACCCTTCGAGCTGATTAAAAGCAGGTGGCACCAAAGCGGAAAAGCAACAAGAAAGACAAGTGAAAAATAGACACGTAGTAGCGCGGGGATAGCGAGAAACCCAATGACAGTTAGAGGTGTAATGACAACAGCAATAACAACAAAACAGCGCTAAAACGTGCAACAAAGGTGACAATTGTAAGCAGCAAATTGCAAGAGGCACACAGTCGCACACACATGGAATGATAAAAGCAACAATGACAACTACAGCATTTAGTACAAACATATTTACACACACACACACTTACTTACATGCACATGTTAAGCCAAATGAGCGTCACAAAGGACAACTAGCCAAGTGGGTAAGGGCAAATATAAAGCAGCAAACACAACAACAGCAACAATGCATATAACAGTAACCATGTCGGAGACAATGTATACAGCAATGCCGTCAGCAATCGTTGGGCAAATGAGTGCAAAACACGCGAATTTTACAGCAAAATCTTCGTTGGTGCAGCGGGAGGCGTTAAGCGTTATAAGGGGATCAGCGAAAGCGATGAAAGCTGCTGAATGACAGACAAATAATGCTACTTTCGTTGCAAGCGCAATTCGTTCATTTGTTGTTATTGCTATTGTTATTATTGCTGCACTTCATTGCGCGCATTGCTTTTGTTGCTTTGATTGCAGATGTTTCTGTACACATTGTTGTTGTTGTTTTGGCGCTGGTGCGGGCGCTGTTATTGTCAGCACCGTTGGGGTGCTTCGTTTTTATTGTTTATATTGCAACAATTGCATTGCCACACCGATTGCGACATGGACAGGTCGCACAAGGCTTATGTATGGATGGGTGTATGTATGTGTTAGGGTGTCCCTTATTTTCTACGTCTAACTTTTTTTTAAATAGTTAGGTGATTTCAAAATTTTCCGCTCTATAAAAATTTTATGGGTTTTGCCAAAATCCCTCGACTAAATGTTATACGCAGTAAACTTATATCAGGTAAAGAGCATATTTATTTTCAAAATTTTATTTTTATTTTCCATTTAACATGGGCTGTTTCGATATTTTGCATTAAGCATGTAAACCCACAACCTTAAAACAATATTATTCGAAGTCAAAATTTTCCGCTCTATAAAAATGGTCTGTATGGTTTTGCCAAAATCCACTCGTTTAAATGTTATACGCAGTATAACACGGTCTTCAGCCACACTCTCAGAAACAGACGCAATACATCGAATGTAAACTGAGTGCGAAACTTGGTCACAATCGCATTAATTGTTTGCTCACTTGGTCGATTATGTAGACTAAATCGGAGCATTTTACAACTGATTTACCATTCAGCGTTGCTCATACGACATGGTGTACTATATGTATACAGTACTTTTGATAAATTTAATTGCGTTTAACTTTTATAGGAATGTGTTTCCGGAAAAAATCAGCAGGACCTTTTTGATAGAGCTTTAAATTTCATATTTAAAATATTCCCTTGTCAAAGTTGTAAATTTTCTTACTTTGATGACAAATTAAATAATATGATGAGGCTATTTTTGATGGATAATCTCGGTAGTGCAAAAACTGAAACAGGGTGCGAGGCTATTTTTGTTGTGTAAAAACTGAAAAAAGGTAAAAACAGCGTCGGCAAAATATTCCTTACAAGAACTTTGATCGCTCAGTTTGTATGGCAGCTATATAATAAAATAGTCCGATATCAACAATTTCTTCAGAGATTACATTATTACTTTAGGCAATAACACAAGCATAATTTCGTGAAAATATCTCCTGAATTAAAAAAAAACTCCCAAATAAGCTCTCGATTATGATGATTCAGTTAGTATGGTAGCTATATGCTATAGTGACTCGATCTGAATAATTTTTTCGGAGATTGCATGCTTACCTTAACGAATAATCCATGCCAAATTTCGTGAAGATATCTCAGCACATGAGAAAGTTTTCGATACAAGCACTTTATTCCTGTTGTTCACTTTGTTTGAGAGCCATATGCTTTAGTGGGCCGATATCGTTCCGAAAAATGAGTAGTTTCTTGGTAAAAAAGCATGGATGCAAAATTTCAGGTTAATAACTCAAAAGCTAAGAGAGTAATTCTCTTATAAGCAGATGGACAGACAGAAGGTCATGGCTAAATCGATTCTGCTCATCATATTGATCATTTATATATGTACATATATACTATATGTATTTGATAGGGTCTCCGACGTTTCATTTTAAGTATTACTTCGTGACAAAGTCAATGATCCTGTATATGGTATAAAAACATCAACTTGATAAGTAACAGACACCCTAGTACACCATATATACATATGTACCATCACCTATAAATAAGTTAGCATGCTATGTGCATACATACATAAAAACATTGGTTCCTGGCAGTTATTTGTCGTCCTGTGACTGTTGCCATTCTTTATTTGTATTTCTTTTGATTTTTGTTGTATTACTCGTTACAATAGTGGCGTTACATATAGTCATTATGTGCTTTGTTACCGCTGTTGCAACATCGATGAACATCATAGCTGCGAACGATTGCGCGCATCCTGTTGTTGAAATTAATGGCGAATGACGTAATTCGCGTTGCCAACCATGCCGACAGCAACAATAACGTTGTAAAGCACGAACAGCAGCAACAACAGCTATAACACTATAAACAACACAAACAAATTATTGTAATGTAAACAATGCAAACCAAATCATCAATGAGCAACGCTTAAAAACAATGCTGTGATGACGTGAATGGCGTCGCTGCTGACGGTTAGACCCTACGCTCGATTGATCATCTTCAGAGCCGGAATTTGAGTTAATAAAATAGTGTTGGCTTTATACGTAGTTATTCGATATGAATGTGAAAATGAATGTGATTACTGCTCAAAAAAGTCTATCTGGGCTGGAGATATTTCTATATCCCCAAGAGTTAAAGTTGAAAGAAACATCTTGTGGTTAGAAAATAATTTAGCATCTAGCCAAGTTTCGTTTCACTGATTTTGTAAGAGTTTTAGTGTATGATCGGAATGGGGGTCAAGTTGTCGTAAGTTTGCTTGAGGCTTTAGTCTGAAAAACCAAGCCTGGTAAAAAATATCAGAACCATCTCTTGACCAATTTTCAGTGGTGTCTCTAACTACTTCATGAGTAAGCGTGAGTGAACTATATGAACATCATCTGAAACATTCTACGTTTTAGTATAGATTAGGTTAGGTTAGGTTAATAGGCTGATTTCTGGTGCAGTAATACCACAAGGACTGCTTGAGGAGTTCGTCTATTATGTTCTCCAGAACTCCTAGGTATGGGCCAAAAAGAACGATGCGTGGACAAACTCCCTAGAGCTTGTCACAAATTTATTTAGGCGTCTAATATCAATTCCAGAAAATTCTTCAAGCTCGTAGAAAGCATGACTACTGAGATACTTCAACCATATTTCAGAGGAGAAAGTATGTAGATATTTCCACCTCATCTTCCTCATTGCAACTTCGTCAAATTGCATCCCACGAACTCTTCAGTTTCACTGCGTTAGTGCCAATAAAACAGTGTTCAGTTTGCTAAGAGCTAACAGTTTAATGGATCTTTTGTGTTCCACTCTGGACTAGAAGTCAGTACTGGTCGTTGGCCAATTCTTGCTGAGCTGGCGCAAAGCGGGCTCTTCTCCGTTGAGACTCACTTTCATCTGCGTGGTGCGCTAAATAAACAAAAGTTTCGATTCTGGTGCAAAAAAAAAAAATCCACAAATTATTCATGAACAACCATTCACATTCACTTAAACGGACAGTTTGGTGTGTTCTTGGTCTGGTGGAATTCGTGGTCCGTACTTCTTTCGAAATGAAGCTGCGGACACCGTTATACAGATCGTTGATAACCAACTTTTTATGGCCGCAGTTTGAAAAAGTTGATCTTAGTAACTTATAGTTGCAACAAGACGGGGCTATGTGCCACACAGCCCGTGCAACAACCGAATTATTGTAAAAAGTTTGGAGATTCGATTATTTCAAAAAATTCTGACATTGAATGGCCTCCAAGATGTCGTGAATTAACACCACTAGATTACTACTTCTGGGGTTAGTTGAAGTCATTGGCCTTAAGTAAGTAGTAAACACGACTCTCCGAAAGCGTGAGAAGTCAATACTCAACGTGCTATTCATGAGACACGAGTTGATTTAGTGGAAAATTGGGTTCATCGAAATCGTTTCCGCAAAAGAAGTCTTAGCGGCCATTTGAATGATGAAATATTCAGAACTTATTTGTATCGATTGTACTTCACATTAAATAAATACATTTGAACTTTTTAACAATGAGTGTTTTTTTATAAGAAATCATATGAATTAAATATGTTGGTAAGTTATCAGAGAGAAGCGCGGAAAGCAAGGACTTCTTTCTGAGATATCTGCTTCTTGTTGTCGATAAAATATGATCTGTGAAACAAAGCAAGAAAAGTGTTTTGTAAATCAGGTATAATGGATTTGTTGTAAAAGTTCAAGTCAAGAAGCCAAATCAGTTGCTCCGAAAAATTCGAAAAAAATTGCTATTACCATATGAACTGTTTAGTTTAAGGCTCTGCTCTAGTAGTGTTGATTAAAATTACAAAACTCGCAAAGATATTTTTCTGATCTCACTATAAGCCACCTGCAATACCATGGTATATGAACCATGAAGCTTCGGACGAAATACTCAATCAAGAGTAACAATTATGCATTGAGGCAGGCAGCGGGAGTTCCGCTTCGCCAATGCTATGAAGCGCCAGCAAGTCAGTTTACTGTGAATAAAACAAAGAGATACAAAAATAGATTTACGAGAATGTATCCATATATGTGTCAGTATGTGTAGGAGACACAGGATGACACGAATTGGCAAACACATCACACATCATGAACGTGGCCACATGCTGATGGCCATTGACCAACGATCACTGCGCCCAGACCAAAGAACAAAGTAAGTAATCCATATAAGTGCGCGGGTGGAAAAGGCGCCGGGTGGAGGGGTGCCTGGTATGAGAGGCGTATTAAGGCGTCATTCAGTGTTGTTGGCTGGCGCCTCAGTTAAATGTCGGTGGTCACGCCTGTGTCACACTGATGGAAAAAACAGAACAAATAAATACCAGCGCACAGACACCGGCGCACGCACACAGAGACAAAATAGCGCGCAAACTTACATAAGAATAAACTAAATAACAGACAGCAAATAGTATTCAATAAAAAATCGCAACAAAAGAAAATTAAACAAATCAAGCGAAGCGTTTGGAAAACGACAGTTGGCAACGCACACACACACACACGCAAGCTCTGACAGATTTGCCAATAAAACAGAGCATTTAAAACAAACACGTAGCCCAACAAGCTGCAACACCAACAATAAATAACCAACAAATAGAAGTGAATGAATGAATGAAACAAAGCGGAGCAAGGTGAAATAAAGCGAATAAAAATAGCGAAAATAAAATTGCAAAAAGTACGCGCTGAGGCAAGCAAATAAAGCGCTCAGCTAAGTAAATAAATTTGCAATTTGAACGAATTGATATGGCAACGCCGCCAATGGTTGGCTGCAGCGGCCGACCGACCGACGGAAGCGCTGACTGACCGGTCGGACGCATTTGCGCGCCTGTGTGTAGGTGAGTGCGCGCGTATGTTTGTTGTAAAGCATGTGGCATGTTGCATGTTGTTGTTTTGCGCGCCGATTGAACGGATGAACGGCTGAGCGCCTGAATGGTTGAATGGTTCAATGCATAGCCGCGCGATTCAGTGCTTGCGGGTAGTGAGAGTGAAGTGTGGCAACGCTTTGTCAGTGGTCGCCATTCCAGCGGCGAAATACAACAAAAACAAACAACAAAAAGTAGCGCGACAAACTAGTAAATAACCGCAATGCATTTGCTACACCTAACAGATAAATAACCGAAAAAGCGCCGAAAAGAAATTGGAAAAATTGTGCAATTTTCAACGCGAGGCGTATTTGGCACACCAAACAACAACACCAGCAAATATTTCTTTTTCTATTGTTTGCGTGTATTTGTTGTTGCGTTTATTTAATTTATTTTAACACTGACGAATTTTGAATTTTTTTGGCAAATAACTTTTGATTAAGCGATTGCCGCATGTTGTTTCTGCCTTTCTTTTTTCCGTTTGTATTTTGCCATATGTGGCAAGCGTGTGTATTGGTATGCGTTTAAATTTATTAAAATGTATCTATTGTGTATTTATTTTGCGGAATATGCAATTCGAAAAATCCTTAATTAAAACTACTACACATTGTCATACGCACCAATGATTTCTGTTTAATAATATTTACTAAATATCTATGTATTTATTCACACACATACACACACGCGTTTGAATATATGTTTTTGTGTAAGTAAACTTATGACATATTTATATATTTTGTTTGATTTCATATTTTTTGGCAAAATTTTGTAAATATTTCGTTGGCCACAAAGCAAACACACACTTGGCGAAAGAGCGTTTAGTAAAGCAGAGAAAGAGCTCATGAAGCACATTTTAGAAATTTAAAACATTAAAAATCTCTTAGCCTTCAATATTAAATACGCTTTGTAAACTGGTACCTGTAGCTGAGTCGAGAACTGGTCGAGAACTCTGGAAAGCACACTTCTAGAACTCCGTTCTCAGAGGTGTACTCTTCACAGTTCTCGATAAGTTACAGGTAACAGCTTACCCAGCATATTATATTTAATATTGGAGGCTAGGACAGTTGTGTCAGCAGGCCATATTATTCTCAAAGAATAATGCGCACTACATTATTGGCTTGAAAGTTACCGAGTTATGAAACCTCATATAAAAGTCGGAGGGGTCATGCCATTAATATAATATTTGGAGTGAATTTGAGGTCAAAATAGTTTTTATATATTCTTTATATTCCTTTAGTTTGTGCAACATGTTGCAAACTAATAAAACTCTACTTTTGAGGAAACCCGTCATATCGACTTCCATATGTTGAAAAATTAGGCTATTTTCGTGAATTTTTTTAAAAGAAAGTACTCGATCGAAAGTTTCGAAGTTTTTTGGACATAGTAAGGTATATTTTTAGCCATATTTTAAAGTTATTTTTTTACAAAAATATTGAAAAATAACAAAGTCATATCTTCGGAAGTGCTACAAATATTCAAAAATATTCAATGACCTATGATTTTTGAAAAATATCAAAATATTAACAAAATGGCGTAGTTCTAAAAAAAATATCGCTTTTTTAATGCCAAATTGACAATTTTCAACTAATCAAAAATATCGTAGGTCATTGCATAGTAAATAAATTCAAGAATTTTCAGTTTCAATGTGAAGTCGATCGTCAATTTTCGTTGAGTTATGATGTCAGCAGTTTTGAAAAATGTCATTTCGAGAAAAATGCGTTTAAAAGTTCAACTACCCGATTAATAACTGCGAGCGGTCGCTCTTTAGAACGCTGCCATTCTAAAACTATTCGAGATACGACCTTGCTGATTTCACAGTATATTTTTGAAAATATAAACAAGAACAGTGTCTCAATCTGAGAAAAATTTCTATACTCGTGCTATATGTTTCTACATAGTGTAATGGGCTTATTCACATAAGGGTTGTTTGCAACACCTAAAATTATTCGAAATAGAAATGGAGTTATTTATATGCTATATACCATAAATGATCAGATTGACGCGACGAGATGAGTTGAATTCCGTGCAAGCTGTAACTTAAGTGAAAATTGAGATATCTGAAACTTAGTGCACCTTGTTCCTTGACACCCGATGAGGGTTGGCATTGCAGGTTGGTAAAATCGGACCTTTGCCAAGCTCACAAAAAGCCTTTTATCGAGACCTTGTTAACTGCCATAACTAAGCATCACAATAAGATGCAAAGTTGTTATTTAGTACTGCGAATTGAAATAGCTAGCGACATCTGTGATTATATGGTCCATGTTCGGTTGCACCGAAGCTAAATACCCTTCACAGGTGCATTTCTGATAGTAACTATGTGTTCAGTTTGTATGGAAGCTATATGCTATAGTAATCCGTTCTGAACAAGTTTTTTAGAGATTACATTGTTGCCTTAAAAAAAATGTATACCAAATTTCGCGAATATATCTTGTCAAATGTGAAAGTTGTCCATACAAGAACTTGATTCCGATCGTTCAGTTTGTATGGCAGCTATATGTTATAGTAGTCCGATATCGTCCGTTCCGACAAATGAGCAGCTTGTTGAAGAGAAAATGACGTTTGCAAAATTTCAAAACGATATCTTAAAAACTGAGGGACTAGTTCGTATATATACAGACAGACGGACAGACGGACAGACAGGCGGACATGGCTAAATCGACTCAGCTCGACATACTGATCATTTATATATATACTTTTTAGGGTCTCCGACGATTCCTTCTGGGTGTTACAAACTTCGTGACAAACTTAATATACCTTGTTTAGGGTATAAATATTATAGAAATTCGTGGAAAATCCTTTTACGATGGTAAAATGCTTTAATTAATATAAATGGCTTAAGTCGAATCAATAGATCCCTTAGGATTCATATAACCAATGGAAATATTTTCGAACTTTCGGTTAACTTTATACCACATATACATATGTGTATAAGTTTCTTTGATAAAAATTGATAGCGAGTAGTTTTTGTAGATCCCATATACCAATAATGTCAGCCTGGAAATCCAACGCAGGATAACTTTTGCCAACAGGTGCTACTTCGTACTGAGTAGGCAATTGAGAAGCAAAGTCCTCTCTCGACGAACAAAAACCAAACTCTATAAGTCACTCATAATTCCCGTCCTGCTATATGGTGCAGAGGCTTGGATGATGACAACAACTGATGAGTCTACGTTGCGAGTTTTTGAGAGAAAATATCTGTGAAATATTTATGGTCCTTTGAGTGTTGGCCACGCATTCGATGGAACATGAGCTCGATGAGAACGATGACGACATTGATATAGTTCAGCGAATTAAAAGACAGCGGCTACGCTGGCTAGGTCATGTTGTACCGACGTCATGTTATTCGACGTAGTACCCGCCGGTGGAAGTCCTTCGTTGGAAGGACCAAGTGGAGAAGGACCTGCCTTCGCTAGGAATATGCAATTGGCGCCACGTAGCGAAAAGAAGAAACGACTGGCGCGCTGTTTTTAACTCGGCTATAATCGCGTAAGCGGTGCTACGCCAATAAAGAAGAAGAAAAAAGGGCGGTCTTTATTTGATTATACAGCCTATTGGAATTATTCCAGTTGTGTGCTTCATAAAATAATCTCTTACTGCTGAATTTACATTTGAAAGCCGATTATACTACTGTGGACAAAATAATACAAATATTAAGTACTTTAAATTTCGCCTGAAAGCCCATTCGTAGAAATATTTTTTCTATGTTGCTATGAGTGTCAGTGACATCTGTGTCGAATATCCCCTCAAATAAACATTTCTGTTTAGCATACTCTTGCCTTTCGGAAGTACATAAAGAGTATTCTGCGATTTTTACGATGACTGATATTATACCATAACGAAGTTCCATTAAATTTTCTGTGCGGCATCAAATTTCTGTTGCCGAAATGTCCAGAATGCTGGAAAAGGCCTTCGGTGATAATTGTTTGTCGCGAGCAAGTGTTTTTGTTTCCTACAAATTATTTCAAAAGGACCGAGAACGGGTTGACGACGAATCACGTCCATCGACATCAACTGATGATCAGCACGTGAAAATCGAGAATTAACAGTCAGAGATCTTACTGGCATCATTGAAATATCGGAAGGAACAGTGAAAACCATTTTGAAACATCATTTGGGCTTAAGAAAAGTGAAAAGACGAAAGGGAAAATCATAAAATTGTGTTGAAAAAGAGCCCCGCGTTAACGTCAGAGAAACAATGCCTTCCTACTACCGGGATGTTATGAAATGTCATATTACTGCCGATGAAACTTAGCTTGCTTACGACCCGAACATATATGCTCAATCCAAAATCAACGGCATATCAAGTCTAAAATCAAGGTTATGTTAACAAGTGTTGTACAATCAGAATTTCTTCCGACCGGCTAAAGGAAGCAAAGAATACTATTTGAGTGTTATGCGCCTTTTGCGCGAAGCTATACGTCAAAAGAGCCCGAATTAATGAGATGGGGACGACATAGATTTTGAAGAATAATTTGAGAATTTTAAAATAATGAACAAAGTCTTACTATTTTTGCTCGTAATTTTTAAAAATTATATTGTGGATTATGACTACCTGCTATAAAATAAGCAATAAATACAAGCCCGCGGGTAGTTATAACATATTTGAAATCGACCGATTTAATTAAATGCGCCTAAAAGCACACCTACTACAAAAGCGAACAGGCAATAATTGAACATTTTAAACCAAATCTTCCATAATAAAAATCGTGTTATTTTAATGTTGCATGCCACCAACATCAGCGCATAGTGCCAAAGCATTCACATGAATGTGTAAATATAATGCTCAAAACTGGAAATTAAAGCTGCAAACACACACACACACACACGCAAATATTTGTTTTCACTGCGTTGGTGCGTTTAAAATTAATTAAAATCACAACGCATTGGCATTTGACTTTTGGCCGTCCGCTCGTCGGTGCATATGCACGCCCACCTGACCAAATTGCATGTTCGTTTGTTTGTTTGCCTGTGTGTTTGTTGTTTGTTTATCTATGTCAGTTGCCGCACAATCGTGATGCACAATCGACAATTGCAATGCAACGTGGCGCTAATCTGCTCATTGATGCAACGTCAACCGCAATAGCCGCCGGAGGCGCACACAGAAACAAGCGCACCAGCGCACGTATGTGTATGTGTTTGCAACATGCAACCGCCTTGCCACCACATACCACTGCGTTACCACGCATAAATGCAACAACTGGAATAGTTTACATAAAATTTATTAAATAAAAATGTGAGTGTGGCAACTAGTAATGGCAATGTTGTAACATTTGTTGCATGCAACAAATAGTGCAAACAGGCGGACATATTACATTTAATGTAAGTATGTGTGTTTGTAATTAAAAGCTTATATGTTGCATGCACACACACAACAACAACAACAATACCTAGCACTCATATATGCATATATTCAGTTGCGGTCTTAAGTATGTGTGCGCGTATGCGATTGTTGGGGCATAAGTCGCCACCACGTGTGTGGCAGTACGCGCGGACGCCATAAATAAATTATTAGTCCGTACGCCATTCGACATTGGCTTTGGTTTCTGGCTTTGGCTTTGGCTTTGGCCTGGCTTCAATTGTAGGTGTGCTGTGTGTGTTGGTGTAGGTGTGCGTCGGCGCGGCTTTTGCGGTTCTGCGTTGCCACGGAATTATTATAGAAATTACGGATTTGCGTGGCATAACACAACAACAACAACCACAATAACAAATAAACAAACAGTAATATTAATAAAACTCGCGTAATCTTGCATGTGTGCACATGTATTGGTGCCTTTGGTGGCAAATATTGCCAGTATTGCAACAGTGCCTGAGCTGCATGCCGCACTTCACTTTATAATCTGTTGCAAAGCACTTTAAAATGTGCAATTCCGAAAGCCAATGCTCGAGTAAATTCAGTGGAAATCTAAGCGCGGATTTGCCAGTTAAACATGAGGTTTTTGTAGTCGAATTTATTATATAACAGATATTTGTGTTGCAGGTGCGTGCGGCTTTTGTGGTATTGAAAATTTACCTGAATTCCAATAACCTCGGAGGTTAATATGAAATTCAAAGTGAGGAATACTTGGCCTACTTTATGTTATAATTGTAGAGCACTTGAATAATTTGGCCGTGTATTTTCGTATTTACTCCCCTTAACATTAATATTGCTTTCCTTTTGCCTTTGTGAGCGTTCTCTAGTAAGTTATAGCATATCACAACATTAGAAAAAACAAAAGCGAGTATTTTTTTGGCGATCTATCTATCTGAAGATACTTTTATATGAGTGTTGTTCTTACTACATATTGGCTTATTATTGGGTATTTCAGTGTAGAGATCGGAATTTCGAGCGTCTTTTGGCGACTGATAAAAAAGCATTTCATATTTTTACGATAAATATTTTGATCATTTGTTTATTAATATTTGAAAAATTCACAAAATTAATCTTAAAAAAATTTTTATTTTTTTCTTTACAAAAATTCCATTGATTTATGCGCACTTAAGGTAGAGTGGAAAAAAGCTATGTCCTCGTCGCCTCAGATAAAAAACAGTTTTTTTTCAACAAATTTTTCCCCATATAATAAAATGGTATATTTCATTAGAACTTTTTATTGTTGCGGACATATAATATTAACAAAGAAATTCGGAAATTTTTGGAAAAAATACTTTAAACTCGGCCATTGCGACGCCATATCCGGTGACCCCTCGGAAAAAAGATGCGTACGCGTTGGCAGAATCATCGAAATTGAAAAAATACGTGTTTTAGTTAAAGCCTTAACTTAAAACTTGGAAGATGGGAAAAACTGAAAATTGGTTTTTTGGCAGAAGTTTTTACAAAAAAATGAAAACTTCTGTGAAAATTTCGATACCTCTTTGTTTCAAATAGGTGTTATCGAAAAAAATCTCTCTTCTAAGTCTTTAAAAATTGTATCTCAAAGATTTGTGTAAAATTTCATGCAGATCGGGTAGGTAGTTCTCGAGAAATCTCGCCAACCGACTTCAAAAACGCAGTTTTGAAAAATTAACCAGTTCACAAATTTCGCTTAATAGTCCCTTTACGGAAAAAATTTTCCATTAAGAAGGTTACTTGCCGCCGGGTACTTTTTTTGCCTCGACGATAATAATAACTTTTGTCACGGTGAATTTCTTACCTGAAGGGAAGAAATAAGATAGGAACTGATAATTATTACAAGGTTTATCGTAGTGAAAGAGTTTGATTGCTTTCAAGTAGCTTAAGTATACTAAGATAGGCTTTGCTAATAAGTGCGCAAGTGAAATCTCAATGACTAAAAGCAACAGCTCTGGTCATCTTAAACAATTATATTAGGGTGGTAGTTTAACAGGTGCTGCGTATTACTTTAAAACCCTTTAATTCATAGTTGGGAAGTAGCTTTTTAGTTGCTTTGCGCTTATATTTTTTTATTTAGTGGGTTCCATATCTTTAGCGAACTGATTAATAATAATAATAATAGCTTGAGTAAATCACTTCGTTTGCTGGATGTTCCGTAGAGCTAATTTTTCTCTACTCTTCCTTAACGTTTTAGATCTAATAAACTTCCTTGAGAGCTGTAGGTTTTGTTTCGCATAGTCGAATATATAAGACTCAAATGGTTTTGGTGCTTATGAGAAGATAAGGCACAAGCCATAAAATCATATCTAAACAAAACTAGTTTCCAGGTCGTTGGAAAAAAATTTATCTAGTACTGCTTAATACAAGGTCTGTCGCAAAAGAAACAGAATTTTTTATATATAACTGTTTCTGGTGGCGCCACCTATTGGTGGGTATATGATATAAAAATTTTGATCTCTTGTTGACATTTCGTAAAAATTTTTAGACAATTGGATAACTACAATCGATGTTATCGATCAAAAAGTGACAGCAGCTTTGGATCATCGGTTGTAAAATGCAAAGAGCAAATATTAAATTTTGTTTTAAATTTAGGAAAACGTTTACTGAAACATTTCAAATGATGAAAAAAGTTTATGGTGATCAGTGCCTATCCCGTAGTAATGTACATGAGTGGTTTAAGCGATTCCAAGAAGGTCGTGAGGACCTCTGTGACGATCAGAAGTCTGTCGTCTTCAGAAGAAGAAAAATAAAGACAAGGCTGATTTGTTTTTACGATTCCGAGGGTATTTTACACCGAGAGTTCGTCCCACCTGGCCAAACGATTAATGCTGTGTTTTACCTTGGTGTTATGAAGCGTCTTTTGTCACGCATACGTCGTGCTCGACCACAATAGCGTGAGGCAGGGTCCTGGCGTCTGTTGCACGATAATGCGCCGTAACATCGGTCGACTCTTGTCATTGATTTTTTGACAAAAAACTCCATATTAAACATTAATCACTTAGACTACTCACCTGATCTGGCACCCTGTGATTTTTACCTATTTGGAAAACTTCATTTGCCCATGAAAGGACACTGGTTTCAGGACATTTCAGCTATTCAAATATTGTTGTTTTCTTAACAGTCCTGTTTCTTTTGCGACAGACCTTGTATATGAGATTATGTGGAAGTCACACCGGATATGATACACGTTTATTTTCTGTGGAGATTTGAACTCCATAAAGTGGTGTGTTCGATTCGCCGCTCTCTAAGGAAGACAGTTTGTTTAAAATTATTGTGTGAGATTATTTGTAATCATGTTCATTTTATTCTATTCAATTTTATATATATTTTCTGAATAAGGACTTAATAAGAGCAATAAACACAAAATTGTGGTTAGTTATAATATATTTGTAACGGAGTTAATTAAATGGGCCTAAAAATACACTAAAATACTTGGTTTCGATTTAGATGTCACATATAAGAATCAGTGTTAATGGGTTCCAAACAGAGGTTAATTTATTATAACAACATATAGCATAAAACGAGGATTATGGAAAGAGTACAAAAAATATAAATTTTGGAACTGTCGAGATTTACATAATGGGTTGTCTAAAAAGTCTTGCGGTATTTTCGCTAGTTGGCGCTGAAAGCGCGTAGTTCTAATTTTATTCGTCGCATCGGGTCATGCTATACCTTTTTGAAAAGCTCATTTTACGCGCTAACACGTGTTTGATTGATTGTAGTTTCTTTTAAGTCGTTCGTGAGTTATAGCGTCGCAAACATGGAGCAAAATAAAGAGAAAATACGGCATATTTTACAGTACTACTACGATAAAGGCAAAAATGCATCTCAAGCCGCCAATAAAATTTGTGCAGTTTATGGACCCGATACAATTTCCATAAAATAAAATAAAATCGCTGAATTGGTCGAAAGAGACCGGCATAGTAGCAGCCGTTGCATCGGTCAAGAGCTGGGCATGAGTCATCAAACCGTTATAAACCATTTGAAGAAGCTTGGAGTCACTAAGAAGCTCGATGTATGGGACGCAAAAAAACATCTTTGACCGTATCGACGCATGCGAATCGCTTCTGAATCGCAACAAAATCGACCCGTTTTTGAAGTGTATGGTGACTAGCGATGAAAAGTGGGTCACTTACGATAACGTAAGGCGCAAACGGTCGTGGTCGAAAAGCGGTGAAGCGGCCCAAACGGTGGCCAAGCCTGGATTGACGGTCAGGAAGGTTCTTCTGGACCGCTTGAAGGCAGCACTCATGCAGAAGAGGCCATCTTTGATCAACAGAGGCCGAATTGTCTTCCATCAGGACAACGTCAGGCCACACACATCTTTAGTGACGCGCCAGAAGCTCCGGGAGCTCGGATGGGAGGTTCTTTTGCCTCCACCGTATAGTCCGGAGCTCGCACCAAGTTATTACCACCTGTTTCTGTCCATGGCGAACGCGCTTGGTAGTCTGAAGTTGGCCACAAGAGAGTCCAGTGAAAATTGGCTTTCCGAGTTTTTTGCCAATAGAGAAGCGAGCTTCTATGAGAGGGGCATTATGATATTGGAATCTCGTTGGGAAAGCGTCATCGAACAAAACGGCGCATATTTGACTTGAATAGCATTATCGTAACCAATTTTATGAACAATTGAAAATTCAATAAAAATACCGCAAGACTTCTTTGACAACTTAATATAATCCTCGAGCTATTGAGTTTAAAACTATATCTGCTTGGATTACTCCAAGACCGAAAATAATGCAGACTTAGAAAAAGGCATTCATAATTCCGCCGCGAAAATAATTTTATTGCTTCATAGCCATAAAAAAATATTATTTCAGACATATATATAAACATATTTTAGCAACACATTCATACACAGTTAGGCAAAAAACGCATAGCACGTATGTATGTGTCACACAGCAAGCTCGAAATTAAAAATTCAATAAAAGCGTTGCACGCATTTTACGCATTTGCTCATTCGCCATAACCTGAGGTAAGTAAATAAATAACAAATAAACGGCGAATGAAAAATGTATATAAGAGGAGCGGCAGACGCCAGCGCCGACACACTTTTACGTCTTGCGAAATGTTCAAAAATGCGGCAAAATGCCCACAAAGGAGCACTTAACTCAATGTTTTCGTTTGTTGTGGCAAAACACCAACAACTAAAAGCTAAAGCAACAACAGTGTGAGATTGAAACACAAAAAAACACAGAAAGAAAGTGAATTAAAAAATGTACCTTGGAAATGCTGGGAATAAAATACATCAACTGGCCACCAACTGAACTGAAAATGAAAAATGAAATTCTCCACAACCACCACCAACAACAACAACAACGACAACAGTCGTAACAACAAAAGTAGCCGCAAACGCATATCAAAAGTTGAGATCGCCATAGCCGTGACTGCCACATTAAAGTGCCAGTGGCAAGTAGCGAATGGTAAGCAGCGGTGAGTGGCATGCAACAAAGAGTACAAAAGAAAGCGCCACTGCAAAAATGTTTTAATAAAAATGTCATGACTGCCGCGGTGGCTGCTGCATGCGCAGCAAACTGACAGGCAGTAGAGCAGCAACGCGACGCGACGCGCGCAGTACCAAAATTATAATTTCAGCGAAAAAATAACACGAGTCGTGGTGGCTGAGACAGCCATCACTGTGCGCAGTGCGCGGCCGCAACATGAGCGTCAGCAACCCTGTGAAGCCTCCGATGCATACAATAAATAAAAGAAGCTGCCGCGTCGAGGTCATGCAGCATCACAGCCGTGCAAAACGCAAAGCGACCATTACGCGCTGCCTGTCAGTTGTCGTCGCGCTGCCGCTGCCACCAACACCACCACCAGCGTACGCAGCATTGCTGATGTGTTTATGATGAAGCATGGCACTTTGCGGCTGGCAGGCAGGCAAACAGTTCATGCCACGTGCGCGCCCCACGCGACCTCCCGTAAAGCGTACACTAAAGCGCCGCTTCAAATATGTGTGGCACGTTCAGTGTTTTCAGCGGCAGGGAAATTCGTTTTGAGGATTTACACAAAGCGCTGTGCCACACATATTTGTTGTGCGGCGGCAAAGGCGCCAACGCACAGTATGAGTTAAGTCGCGCGTGTGTTGGTGTGGCTTACGTAAAATTCCACTTTTTATGTTCGGCCTTTTGCCGGAATTATCCGGGTAAAAAATCAACATGTAAAGATTATAATTCAGTGCAAAGCAATAAACGAGCGTAAAAATGGGCGACGTGTTGCCCGCCACAACGCGCATCAAACACACACATACACGCATAGCTACAGTGGCGGGCGAAAGCTTTAACCAGCTGTCGACATGTACGCTGCGCGCATATGGAATGTGGCATGGTGTGGTGTGCGTTGCACGCCATGAATAATAAGCAACCGAAATTTAAATGTTTTAATTTGATTTGATTTGTTATTTTAAGTGAGGAGATAAAAAAGATTTTGCTATCGCAACATGCGGCGCACAAACGCCCACAGCCACAGTGCACGATAATCTCGTATAATCCCACACCTGGCACGCATTCCATTCCACTTTCGCTTATCTGGCGCTTCTCATGTACGCGCGCCGCTCCAAGCTGTGCTGACAGATAAAATTTGATTTATTGCCATGGCGCTGTGGCTGCCAAATTGGATTCGTTGGGTGAGAATTTAAATTTGCGCTGTCTTATCAGACCACCGCTGAATTCTGGAATAACAATCGAAATCTGTTGCACGAGTGGCAATGCGTGATGAACGCCATTTGATTTGTTTTCTCTCCCATAAATATTAGTTGTTGTCGCAGTCGATGAGCCAACAATTAACTTGACAGCACAACAAATTGTTTTGCAAGTAGAAAATCCCAACAAAATATCAGAAAGTATTATGTTATGGAGATGAACCTTTGAACTCCATTAGATTATATAAAATAAATTGCTGTATTAGAAAAGAAATAACGAGATATTTGTCAAAAATATTTACGAAGCGCTGCCATCTATTATAAAAGTTATACTTCAAGAAGAAAAGTTATCTGTGCGCCATTCATATGGCAGAGGCCAGAAATAATTCTTCTACATATGGGTTTAACAGCTCACGTCTTCCGGTCTTAGACAACAACCAGCAGCTGTGCTACATGTCGCAATAAAGTTTCGGCCTGTGGTAAATTGAAAGTAAGGTTCAACAGTCAATGATAGCAGTTCCAACTGGCCACTGTCCGATCGGGTTTCATGCAACAAGATTAAACATCTTATCGGATGCTGAATCAGCTGTTTAGAGGAAGATAAGACTGGAATGGCTCTATTCATCTTCCTCGAATGGCCCGATTTTGCCAGATGAAAAGAAAAATACCGCGGATCCCATACATTTCGACATCCAAGTGTAATAGCGAAAATATAAATAAAAAACCATAGACGATTTAAGATATGTTCAGAGCGCATAAGACAAAATATTTGCAAAAATTGGGATCTGAATGAAATACAGGATCAGAATCTGAATGAACTCGCCGTGAAAATTGGCTGAGCCCATCTTAGGACGCAAACAGTTTCACAGCACTAAGTTAATAGTTTAGACTTTTAGTAACGTCGCAAAATAACTTGAGAGTCTTTTAATTCTACCTATAAGATAAAACTAGAGCTATGTAAGAATATGATCTTTCACTCTCTAGCTTTAGATCTTTTTAAATTCGTCGACAAATTTTCATCATAATAATCTATTTAATTAAAAAAATTATTACAGCGCCATCTGTGATACTATTTTTATTAGGAGCATTGCTTCTGAAAAATTTTTCTATGAAAATTGTCGAGTCTTCTTCGCATCTATTCTTAAAAACTTTCTGCTTCCTGCGAGTTATACCCGAGTTAACAACAGAGCGCCAGACATTTCTTCTGTTCCCTATTTGGTCCTTCTCCTTTTGCACCTGGTATTTCCAACGGAGTGGAGGTCTTTCTCTTTCTTCTCTTCTCCCGGCGGGTACTGAATCGAAAACCTTCAAAGCAGGAATGTTCGCTTCCATCCGGACAGCATGACCTAGCCAGCGCAGCCACCGTCTTTTGATTCACTGAACTATGTTAATGATGTTAATACCGTCGTATATCTCGAGCAGTTCATCGTTCCATCGACTGCGGTACTTGCCGGTGCGAACGCGAAAATTATAATAAATCTTCCGCAAAACCTTTCTCTCGAACACTCCTAAGGCCCTTTCACAAAATGATGTCATTGTTCATAATTTATAGAATTTCATCTATGTTTGTCGAGAGAACACTTAACTTTTCAATTACCTATTTAGTCCGAAGTTGCACCTTCTGGCAAGAGGGATTCTGAGTTAACTCTCAAGGATGTGGAACTTGGGACCATGGTTTAAAAAGCAGAAGCTTCAGAAGTCTCTTCATGAGTTTTTCCTAGGAATTCGGTTTATGGGTTCGCTGAAGTCTGAAGTCTAATTACAGGGTCTGTTTACCAGAGGTGAGGCTGCGAGCGGACGCTGGTCTTGAAACAAGCGGCTCGCTATATAAATATGAATATAGCTTTATACTGCTCACCTCGCGGGGTTGTGATATGAGTTTCGGACCCGCCACGTAGAAACCACTCCCAATGAAAAGGAAACAAAAGCCTCCTAAAAACTGTAAGATAGAATAATCTCCTTTTTATCGCATAAAATTGCTATAAATACTAGATATCAAAAGAAAAGTTCAACCAGAGCAGATCAGATATATAAGAGTGAGGCCAATCGGACTATAATAGATATAAAGTTTTACAAATTTTTGAAAGTTAAGATTACAGCGCCGCCTAGCCGTTGTTAAAAATCATAATTAATTTAATTAATTTTTTATGAGTCGAGTTACAAAAAGCAGAAAAATGGCAAAAAACAGTGGTGGTATGTCATTAACGTCTTAGCTTTACTTAATCTAGTTTTTTATCCGGCGTAAGCGATTACATTCATACATGTTTTTAGACATGCATGAGCTTTGCAGCGCTGTGGAAAGTCAGCAGCTTTCGCCTTATCAACCGCTCAGCGTCCTTGGTCCACCATTACAAGAGCGTCAGCTAGCTAACGCAGTTTTTATACTCAACCGGCTGAAGAGCGGATGAGGCTGTAAGCAAGTGACTGCCTGAATTCATTTCTAATCACTTTAAGACTTACTCATCTACTGCGCTCATTCGCATCATACTTCGCATTTCCTCAGGCGTGTTACACAAGTGCGAATTTATCTCGACAATTTGCGACACTTGGCCGCACGACGGGTGGTTGGCTATGGAGTGCTGCTAGCTGCGCCATTTTGTACGCGGCTTGTCGTTAATAAGTGTGCGCTTCATTTACCAGCAAATCCGCGCGTAAAGCGACAGTGGCAATAGAGAGCAATACAAGCAGCAGGCGATTGTAGCTGGATATAATGAGTGTGGTTGCTTTTGTGTGTAGGTTATTTTCATTTTGCCGTTATTGCAACGCAGCCACTTCATCAGCGTCATCAGCAGTCAGCCAAGGCAATGGAGGTTATGTAGAGCGACTTAGGCTTAGTGCAGCTTTCGAAGCAGTTGAAACAAAACAAAAAACTTTAATGAAGAAAAAAGTGCTTTAGCACAGACTATGGCAGCAAAAGCGTCAGCAGCTACAATGACAAGTGCACAGCGTTTTCATTAACAACTCGAAGCAGCGTCTTCGTTACAACAGCGGCAATGGACGTCTGTCGTCAAACCAGACGAGTGGCATGCAGGGCGCCGTAATTGCCACAGTTGAAATGCGGCGCGCAACTGCAGGCGCTGCTTAAGTAAAACAATAACAAGCACAGTATGATAGCGCAGTAAAAATTTAGTGTTGCAAGAATAAAGCCAAGCTCTGCACCACTTAGCGACACATTGCACGAGGGCGCCTACTAAGCACTTGCGCACTTAAGTATCACCGGCGGCATGAAACGAATTACGAGCGAGAGAGAGTGAGAGTTAAATGCAATCAGCGTTGCATAGTCACAAGAAGGTGGATTTTGCGCTGTGCGCAACGCGCTATGATGAGTGATGAAATGCGCAACACTGCAAAGTACCAGATAATGTTGCAAAAGCAATGCTCGGTAAGTGGCAAGTAGCGATGAGTTACACGCAAAGCATATGCTCGAAAAACTTAGAAAATATTTTACTTAACTCAATGCGCCGAACTTAAGTGGCACACAAAGCTCCATGCGGCATGTTGGTCTATGCGTTTTTAATTATGCAACATGCAATATGCATGGCGTCGCAACGCAGTTACCTCAAAGTGCGGCCACCTCTGTAGTGTAGCAGTGCGCTTCACTGACGCTGCACTCGACTTTCGATTGCGTGCTGAAAATGAAAATGTTGAGAACTTTCGTTTGTTTTTTACTTACTTACTTACCTTCATAGACTTGCAACACTCAAGGGCGCGTGTTTTGTAGCAATTTGCAACTCAGGCGCGTAAAGGTGTTTGCAAGAGAGCGTTTACACTTCCTTCTGTGCTGTGCTTTGTGTGTGTGCCTCTGTGTGCGCCTCTGTGTGTGTGAATGTGTATGTGTGCAAAGAAAATCGATGAAAACTTTTGCAACAGCCAAAGGCAAAATTACTGTTGGCACTCGGCCTCAAAACTTGTTAAAACAACAACTTTTAGTTACGTGCAACTCATTGCCACACCACAGACTGCTTCGCAGCCAACTGCTAGCTCTTCAGTGCGGATTCGGTTTGGAGTTGGCATCAAGCTTTGGTGGCTGGTGCGAGAATCTGGCGCTCAATTATCAACACGCTTCACCAACGAGCGCCCTGCCACCTGCGCCACCTTCCAATTATCGCAACTGCGGCTTCAGTTTTGCCTGCTCTTTATGCGGGGCTTTGCTGCACTTGTAAGTTGCAACAACTTTTACCGCACAGCTCCCACTGTGCCGTCAATCTGCAGCATTGCGCTAAAAGCATTTGTAACTTAGGCCCGACTTTGCGCTCTAACGAGCGCTCAAGATCTGCACCGACAACTGCTGCGATTAGTTTGCGCCTTGTGGATGGTGCATGCAGCAGGTAAAGTGGCACAAAGTTTGGCGTCACATGTGATGGGGGCATCATTAATGCGACTATACTTTTATTAACGTACACCAAATGCAGGTGGAAGTTATGCCTAACGGTATTGCTGTGGCACTTAGTGTGGAAAAGTATATGCAAATATGGCAGCAGAGTGCGGCATGCCACGCCACGTAGCACAAGTAACCGGTCGATTATCTACAGTATTTGCGAAGTACACTTACATGTAATATAAAAAGGGGCGTGTTGCATACATCGAGGCGTTGCACGCTGCTTTTATCGTGCCACCGTTGCCGCTGTTGCTGCAAAAACTCCGAATCAGAAACAATTTGCCGCGGTGGATTATGAAAATTGCTTAAGAAATTAAATTGCACTTTGATGGTTAAAACCTCGCTGCCTCAGCTTTGGCACCGCGCGCCTTAGTGAGGTGATCCCTTCACGCCTTGTGGTTTTGCGCTCAACCTTAGTTACTTAGTTAAGTTGAGGCGCAGCGCAGTCGCTCTGCGGTTGCACAATTCACCATTTGCGAGTTGCAAATTTGCATTGGCACGTTGCGGCGGCTGCTGTGGCATGCTGTGGCTTCGTTGTTTTGCAGCAGAGTGCGTCTGCAAAGAAACGTGCGGTTGGCTCTTGCTGCCACGCTAATGGCGTGGCAGGTCAAAGTACCGTTACATCTTACACACACACACACACACACACACACACAAAGTTAGAAAAACATTTGCGCTGTGCACCTCATAAAGGAAGCGGACCGAGTGCAAAAATTACGGAGAAAAGTATGAAAGTAATAAATGTGGGGCTTGTAGGCTTTGCGCGTGGCAAATATTTGTGGTGTGCTTCACTTTGCGCCTTGAGCTTTTATGTGGCATTCTCTCTTTATTTGCGCTGTACAAAAAACTGGCGGGCGCGCCTAATACACTGTGCAGTCCTTTTCTGTCTCGGTTTATTAGTGATAAACCTTATTTGAGTTTAGATGTTAAATTATGGCAAATGTGTTTTATAATATAACTTTTTTTGTAATAGAGTATAATTATGTTATATCGTGTTCATAGTTATTTCGTTGAAATCCCATGGCTAAGATAATATGGAGCTTTTCTACTTTATTTGTAAAATAATAGCAATAATCAAACTATAACCAGTGTAAAAAACTTTTCTTTTCATATGAAAACACAAACCACAGCAAATATTATACAAGAGCCACTAAACAATAATATGTGAATAAAAAAAACTTGACAAAGTTCGGTCTTGTTGTAAGATTAAAGTACATATATCCCTAAAAAGTATAAACACCAGCTGCTTGTAGAGAAATTGCTTAATATGCTAACAATACTTGTGACTTTCATGAATATTTGGCTTCTGGACGGTGTTTTTAAAGTATTTAACAATAAACTGGCTAGCATTCCTGCGCTCTGTTTCTCAGCATAGCGATTATCCATTAAGAAAATGTTCAGATGGAATCTATCGCCTTCTTCGTCACTCACAGCTCTCAAATTTGCCGGAAAGAAATCCAAATGAGAGTCCAGCATACGTATATTTTGGTTTTACACCCCAAAGATTTATATGACATTATGAGTTCATTTATTAAGTTTTTGTAATTTTCCGATTTATAGTTTCTAATCATTAAATTTTCTTCCAAGCTTTTATTCTTTATCAGATGCCGCATTTATGGACTTATAAATATATATATTATAAATATCCCCTCTCAAAGATTTTCCGCGCTCTAATTGGGGAGTTTTTCTTTTAGATATACAAATTCACTGCTATTTCCAGTTCAGCTAGCTGGCACAGGCAATTCGCGTTATGTAGGATGGGTATGTTGGGCTTAGACAGGTTTGGATACTGAGTAGTATGTTTAGACTTGATTATAAGGCCTTTTGCTTGAAGGCATAACAATCACTTATGATCTTTTGGTTCGGTTTAAATCATCGGTATAGCAATTGACCCAATTTCTTTAGCCCAGCCCAACTCAACAGCAGTCTCACACACGTTACACAAAATTTTTTTGGAACAAAGGATTTATCTCGATGCGAAATCCAAACTAGTCATAATAGCACTGTTCACATAAAGAGGTGAAATTAAGACACTAAGATTGAAGAATGATTTCTTGACAAAAACTGTTGGAATAGTTTTCATGGAATGTTTAGGATGTGAAAAACGTATAAGGTATATGACGTAAGTAAATGGAATTAAATAAGTATGTAGTAAGTCAGTTACGAGGCAATAAAAGGGAGCTTGGATATTCTCCATTTCGGTTGTCACTCAGATTTAATCGAAAATACAAATTTTGGGTTTCCAATCGTAAGATCTAAGTCTAAGAATTCAAGTACGAAGGCTCAAGGCTTCAAATATGTTATCATATACATAGTTACTTTCTTTCATGATTTGTTTCAAACTTCAAGATATTCGCTTTTACGACGTCTTTACTAGAATTTTTTATTTCGCCTTGCCTTCGTTCACTACCAGACCCATTTGCTTCGCTTCCTTATTCAGTCTGGAGAAAGCAGAACTAACGGCGCGGTTTTTACGGCCAATGATATCGATGTCAGCGGCGTACGCTAGCAGTTGTACATTCTTGTAGCTTCTCTATTCAGCTCAGCAACTCTAATTACTTTACTATCAAATATAAATTCAAAGAAAAGAAATAATAATAGTAATCTATACGAAATGTCGGACTTGAGACAAACGTCGCAAACAATGGTCATGAGAGTCAATCACTCTAGCAGAAGCCAAATAAAGATTGACAATTGTGAAATCGAGTAAGCTTCTGCTACACCGGAAGCTATATAACAAAAGAGAAGCAGGGGCGGAAATATTTACTATATGTAGAATGCGTATATCAACGATAAAATCACCAAGATGGTACGACCCGTTAAAGGCCTTATGCTCTAGAGAGAAGGAAAAATAATAATTTTCAGAAAGAAAAGAGAAACACTACTTCGTAGATATGTTTCCGATCACTTTCATTTCATTTGCTTATTAAAACTGTTATATGTAAATTTAGCTGTCCTTAAGTCTCAATAGCTTCAACCGCTAATGGACTTTAGCTCTACCGCACACTCCACTAAGACAACAGATAATTTCATCGCGCGCTTTTCAAATATTCGCAGATTTTTCTTTGTAAGCATACGTACAAATATATCTACTCAATTATTTTTTATTTTTTCTAAGTATGAGGTTATATGTAGGGCAACAACAATAACGCTTAGACATTATCACAAAGGAAGGTTCTCGTTCAAATGATGTTTGCTATGCTAACAAACATAAATTTACGAAATTGGCCACAAATTTTGCTCTGAACAAAGCAAAGCAAATAAAACCGCAAGACCAAATAATAAAAAAATAAGCGAAAAATAGAAATATTGCCACCGTCACACACAAACACACACACATACAGCCATACAAGCCCGCATGGCAAGTCAGTCAATGCGCAGCGCTGGCGCTATGAAAGAGCAGGAGCGGGTGCGGGCAACCGTGTGTGTGTGTCTGTGCGCCGGTGATGGAGTACAGTAAAGTACCGTTAAAGTACATCACAGTTAAGTGCCAACAAACAAAATCCGGGCTGCTTACTTTTATTTACATTTATGCCGAATTATTATGCCAGAGACAATGGCGCTGACGATGGTTGCCACGGGCGCAGGACACCCAGGACAACGCTGCACTGGCGCTGCGGTGGGCAGCCCGAGTACCAGAATACTGATGTGCACGAAAGAAAGCATTGTCGTAAAACATTTTTTATTGTTCAATTAGCATAATGGGGGCACAAACACAGACGAACAAACGAACCGACAAACGAACGAACGAACGAAGCTAAACGAATGCAGTGCCACAACAAAGTATGACGCCGCTTTAGCGAAAGCCAAGCAGCAGCAACAACAACGGCCACAAAAATTAAATAAAAAAGGAAAAACGAAATAAAAATCAACAGCGTGTAGGGAGAAATTCGCAAATAGACAAAGTGAGTCGGAAGTGGAAGACACAGTCAGTCCATAACCGGGGGCAGCGCCAGCACTTCACTAACGTAGGGCCGGCCAGGGCCAACGGCAGTGTGTGAAGCGTATAATAGACGTGTGTATGAAGGGAGCGAGGACGAGAGGAGACGAACGAATGCTGCTGGCGACTAGAAGACGAATAGACAGGCTTTGCGCGCTGACTGACTAGTTGGATCGCTGGCAGTTCACCCGGTTGGCTCGCTGCTCGCTGCTGCCTTCATAGCGCGGTTGGTCAGGCAGGCGCAGACGGGGCGGCGGAAATAAAAAGCTGTGAAATGAAGTGATCCTTTTTATGCTTCTCGTGTGCGCCTTTTTATGCTGATTTTTTTCTCTCCATTTTTTATGCACACACACATACACATATGTATAAAAATATTTATTTATTTTTTTATATGCTTCGTTGCCATTGATGCTTTGTCATTGCTGCTTGTTGTTTTTGTGCTTGTGGCTGTGCTTTGTGCCGCTTTGTGTCTTTTTGAATGAGTGCGCCAGCAAGCAAAGATGACATTTCGATGGACTGTCAGGCCGTCGCATGGACTTAGTGAACTTTTACGCTCCAACACATGTATACTTATATATATGTATATGTATGTACACATACACATATTTACTTCTAGTAACGGTAGTTTCGGTCTCTGTATGCGTAGGTGTGCGCTGTTAAGACAATGACAGCCGAGCAGTCAGTTAGAATGACAGGCTGTGATGCGCACCGACATCGGTATGGGTTTGTCGTTTGGCTAAGCGCAAAGTCGAGAAGAAAAAAAGTGTATGTCCGTTATGCACGACGCATATTCGTGCTGCTTGAACTGCTTTTGTTTATATTTGCTGAGGGCAGTTGGTTTTAAATCGTCTCTCACTAGCGGTCAATTGCCGTGGAAGCCACTGTTTATGTGTGTGAGTGTGTGTCTGTAGTCGGGGGCATCATCATGTGACGGCACTTCGGTTCGGTCAACTGGCTGGGTATTTAACAATTTTCATGTCAAAGTTTAATTGAAAGTTGCCGAAGCAAACGACCGTTAGAGAGAGGGCGGTTGGTTAAATGAATTGTTGCGAAATTGCAGTGACGTTTAGTTTTAGATTGAATCGAAATGTAAATAGAACTGACAGTAATGTTTTAAGATTGACAAAAATGTCACCAAATTCACAAAAAGTGTGTGGGGCTGTAGTCATGCAAACTGCTATAAGTATTTATAGCAAGTGCTAGGAGTTGCGCTTTTATTTTAATGAATAATCGCTAAAAATGCTTATATCGGTTGATCTTATAAATTTTGTAATTATTTAAGAAAGCAGTCTTATTACAAAACAACAAAATAAGTATATAAATAATTCAATTTACGTTTTTTGCGAAAAATTTATTCAATTACTCATACAAATATTTGTTGATTAAATTCTTTGAACACACATTTTTTTTAAAAACCTTAAAATTAATATTCTTAAATTTTTTTTTAACTTTTATGCATTTAGGAGATTGATGAGATAAGTTTTATCAAAAAAAAAAAATATATATACTTACCTATTATTAAATGATACTAATAAAAATAAGAAAATTTAAAAATCTTTATTGACTATTGCAGAAACTTTTGAAAATTATAAAAAAAATTAATAGTTGGGAGAAATTCTTTGGAAATTAAAGATAAAATAACAAAAATTTCAGAAAAAATAATTTGTGAGCGATTTTTGGTCGGGCAAAGGAAGGGCAGGAGCGTGATTGAATTTTTAAGGGTTAAAAATGGTATATCTTGATTTCCGGAAAAACTACGAGACCGATAGGAAAAAAGTTGTAAAAAAATGTTGTAGATAATGAAAAGGTCTATAACCTTAGTGTACAAACTTTTTTCATATAACCACAAAATTTATGTGGAAAATTCAAATCACCAAGTTTTAACGCTTTTTTTATTTTGTCTTATACAAATCTTTTCTTTCACGAAATTAGGTGTAAAGTGATTTATTTTATGCCGCAAACGTACAGTTTTTTTTTTTAGGAATTAGGAATTAAATTTTAATTTATTATTTTTTATTATTTGGTTTTAGGTAAATACATTGTTTTTCATCTTAATGTCTTATGCCACTCTAAAATATAATTTGTTTTCTTAAAAATCGACTTTTTTTTAAAATTTCAAACTTTGACTAGCCTCTCGATCATTAACTGCTTTCATCTAGCATATCGTAATAATAAAGTTAGTCTTTAGAGTTGAGCTACTTTTAAACAGAAAATCCTTCTCGCCACCAGATACATTTTTCCGACGTTCTCTTGCCAAAAACTTCCAGATCCAAAAATTTTCAAAGCTAATCACTGATTATTAAAGCGCATTAAATTCTGAAATTTAAGTTGTATTTATGGATCTATAAAATAAGTGTCCTGTTGGAAAAGAATATGTTTATACATAAATTTTATCATTTTCATTTTAATCATATTACAACCATGTGTAGAGAAAGGAATACAACAAATTCTGAAAAATATTTTGCATTTTTCACAAAGATTTTCCTTGTATTATTATATATGTATTTCATTAGCCCAGAAAATATATTTGTAAGTTGCAATACTTTTATAACGATTTTGATTTATTTTTGTTTCTGTAAAATTGCAAGCAAAGTTTTGAGCTTTATATGAATTCTCAAACTTTTACCTTTTACGAAATAATAAGTTAATAATTTGATTACGTAAAATGTACAAAAATACAATATTAAACCTTCTACTAAAATATTGGCTACAATTAGGCGCATAACTCCTGATTTAGCAAAGTCTCGCACCAAAGTGGAATGAAAACATTGTCATTTATTTTTTCTTTTGATTTATGTGATCTTATAACACAAAAAAATTATATTGGCAAGTATATACTATACTTCATTATTTGTAAAAATTTTTGTTTTAATTATATAATAAAATTATAGTAATTTTTTATCATGTATCAGTAAACTGATCTCAGTTTGAAAGTACAGTTGAGTAAATGTATAATATATTTGACCAAAATCGCACAGACTGCATGGAACACTGGCAAAGGCATTTTCCAACGAATCATTTGTCATTACTGCTTCACATAAACTTCAAAACAAAATATCCACTTCCTTTTCACTCATTTCACCGAAATTTGATTGATATCTGGCACTCTAAACTACCATACCTAGGCTGGTATATAGTACATACCTAAGTCTCTGTGTTTGTGCAGACTTCGACTTTAATGAAATTAAATCGCAAAAGAATCAAGTAATTTATTTTACTTAACTCGACTTCCACATGACTTGACCACATTGTTATTCCGCCCAGCAACTGGCCAATAATAGTCAGTGCCTCTTCCTTAATTCGAACGCTGTGATGACCGGACGAAGATCTCACGCCACAAACTTGTGTGTATTGTAACTAAATGTATGCGGCAACTCGGAGGAATGAAAAATTGGTTACTTTAAGCAACCAACCGCACATAAATATGCCTGTTTTTGTTGTGTGGCTGTCGATGTGTGCCCCTGTGCCGAGCCACCAACGCTACTCACACACACACATTGCCCAACTGATTTCCTGTACTCAAATAAATCGAACGAGTTTTTTCCTTTCGTTATTGCCACTGTGCGACAATTTCCTACCAACATTGTCGACGTTTAGGAGCAAATAATAAATAAATAAAGAAAAAAATCACAACTTGAAGGTCCTTTTTCCTCACACACACATGGTCGTTTGTATATTTTTTGCTCAAGTGAGTGTGTTTGTTTTGCCTTGCGACATTTTGTGAACAAACTTCGCATAATTTCCTATTTAAGAATTTGTTTTCGTACACTTAAGCTATTTGCGAACAAGCTCACCCACCCGACCAACGCATATATAAGCGTACATATGTTTGTGCGCCGCATGGTATGTACGTCCTGCAAATGTCCTGCTTATGGGCGCATAGCGTGGAAAATTGAAAGGCAACATATTGATGGCAAAATATTATAGTTGAGCGCGCTTCTTCAAAGTGGGCGCCAAGCCTAAGCCAATTCACCCGCAATCGAGACATTCACCAACCGGCCAAGGGTCCGAAGCGAAGCAAAAAAGCACACAAAATAAAGCAGCAAATAAACACATGTGAGCATAAAAAGAAAGATATAAATATACAAATATGAGCCGACAAGTAGAAAGGTTGCTGCTCGAGTCCTCGGCCCCCTGTAAGCGTCGTGCTGCGTACAAATGGCCCTCATTTAACCTCATGTCCGTCGTGTTTGCTCACATGACGCGCATACTGTGCGCTTCATAAATGGAAACACTCACAAACCCATTGTGGTATTAGGCATCTCCATATGTTCACGTGTGTGTGTGTCGGTGTAGTGATGTGTGGCGACCGCAGTTCGATCCGGCTATCGCTTTTGATGTAACTTGAGCGGACGATTGTGCTTTCTAAATGCTCCTCATTGTGCTTTTTTCACTTCATCTTAAGTATTCAGATTTCTTTTTGCTGTTATTTGTGTTATTTCTTTGTCCCTCTTACCGTTTTTCCGCTTTGTTAGTTCGTTTTAGTGTTTTCCTATGGCGTGGCAGTCTCGTTTTGGTATATTCCTTCCGATTATTTTTCTCAAATGTGCTTTTGAAAGAGCGGAAATAGTTGGAATAGTTTTCGAGCAAATGTTTGGCTTTACGGAAATCGTCCAGTTTATTTTTGTATAAAATTTAATTGGAAATTTCAAATACTCATTCACAAACAACAGTTATTTGTTCGCACAAGCTTCGGTATTTGTAGTGAATTTGCTGAACAAAGTGCCTTTTGAAAAGTTCTCGAGGTTGTATGCATGTATGTTTGTATGTGTTTGAGCCATTGAGCTTTGAAAAACTTGTTTAGTTGCGTGTCTAAGTTGAAATAATATGAATTAAGTGCATATGAAAACTAAATGTGACTGGGAAATTGAAAACGAGATTAATAGCAATTTAGCTACTAGTTTTCTGTTTCAAGAGACAACCATATTAACCTTTAGAGGAATGAGTTATTCATATGGAAGCAAGTACTTCCATACCAATGATTACTTGAGTACATAATAAAGTGGAAATAGCATACTAATGATGTAATTAAGAAACAAGTAATTTTTTTCTACATTTTCTGATTTTTATTTAGCATCGTCATTTCACCTTGTTTTAGCTGAACAAAACATCACGTACATAGGTAGGTGGTAAAATATGGCAATCAAAACAGAGAATTTTGAAACACGGCTAGAGAGATATGATTATCCTTTATCCAGAGAAATATAGAATTCTTTTGCATCAAGGGTTATGAAATTTTATTTCATACATAAAAGTCTTTCATCCATGGACTTGATTTTGACCTGTTAGTTTGTATATACATAGACTTAAATGATCAAGTTGTAGAGACGAGTTAAAGTCCGGCTGCGTTTCTGACTCCGTCCATCCAAGCTGCAACTTTAGTTAAAATTAACATATATTTAGATAAAACTTGGTAGACCTGTTCCATGGAAACATAAGAAGTCTGGCATTGTAGATGGGAGTGATAGGACCACTGTCACTGCTCTAGATGGTATGATAAGACTTCATAGGACATCCTATCCATTTATTGGGACCCATATTAGCAAAATTTGGTAAAACTCTTTTGATATTACTATGTCAAAGTTCAAAAATTGGGGAAATCGGACTACAACAACGCCTACTTTCGATATAACAAAATTTGTAGTCCTGTCCGATTCTTTCACGTTCGTTGTAGAAATGAAGCACCAGTTAATATAACGGGGTAAAACTTTGTATGAATAATGCTTTTGAAGTGTACCATCTTATGATAAACAGCTTTCCAAATCGAATCGAAAACATTGAAGGCCCTAGGTAGCGAATATGTGAACCCTAGTGCCTATAGTTGACTTTTTACCTAAAATATCGGTCTATGTATGAGATACTTAACTGATATTTGGAGAGGTTGCTTTCTTGATAATAGTATGTTTGAATGCCATATACCTAATATAAAAATTTTCAATTTTCCTGGTGACTTTATACTGCGTTTATCGGCCAATATGTGAGTAATATCGATGAAAATGAGAGAGTGCTGTTTATTAATAACAGGATAATAACTTGGCCTAACTCCTATATAACATACAATATAATTTTCAACATCTAGGTGACTTTACTTCATAAGATTGCATAACGGTTTTTTGTAAGTCCTAAAACTAAAAGAGTCAGATATAGGGTTATATATTCCAAAGTGATCAGGGTGACGAGTAGAGTTGAAATCCGGATGTCTGTCTGTTCGTCCGTCCGTCTGTCCGTCCGTGCAAGCTGTAACTTCAGTAAAAATTGAGATATCATGATGAAACTTGGTACACGTGTTTCTTGGCTCTATAAAAAGGTTAAGTTCGAAAATGGGCAAAATCGGCCCACTGCCACGCCCAAAAAATGGCGAAAACAGAAAACCTATAAAGTGTCATAACTAAGCCATAAATAAAGATATTAAAGTGAAATTTGGCACAAAGGATCGCATTAGAGAGGGGCATATTTGGACGTAATTTTTTTTGGAAAAGTGGGCGTGGCCCCGCCCCCTACTAATTTTTTTGTACATATCTCGGAAACTACTATTGCTATGTCAACCACTCTATAGAGTCGTTTCCTTTAGACATTTCCATATACAGTTTAAAAATGGAAGAAATCGGATAATAATCACGCCCACCTCCCATACAAAGGTTATGTTGAAAATCACTAAAAGTGCGTTAACCGACTAACAAAAAACGTCAGAAACACTAAATTTTACGGAAGAAATGGCAGAAGGGAGCTGCACCCAGGTTTTTTTTTTAAATTGAAAATGGGCGTGGCCTCGCCCACTTATGGACCAAAAACCATATCTCGAAAACTACTAGACCGATTTCAATGAAATTCGGTATATAATATTTTCTTAACACCCCAATGATATGTACGAAATATGGCTGAAATCGGTTCACAACCACGCCTTCTTCCAATATAACGCTATTTTGAATTCCATCTGATGTCTTCTCTGTATAATATATACATATATACATTAGGAACCAATGATGATAGCGGAATAAAACTTTACATAAATACGGTATTTGAAAAATATGTAAATGACGTATAATGAAATCTCGACAATGACTTTATCATGCGAGAGTATAAAATGTTAGGTGACACCCGAACTTAGCCCTTCCTTACTTGTTTTTAACATTTTTTTATTCGTCATAGAGTGGTCTACGACGTCGCACTGAATTTCCCATACCATCGACAAACATTGGTGCTTGAGGCTTCTCCGCCAAAAATTTGGTTAAGTTCATCGATTCGCCGTACTGAGTTAATCCACGTCGAAAATTGCAAAAAAAATCGAGTGAACATATTTGTGATTTAATGCCTTGTTTTGGCCGAGGTGAATATTTTAGGTTACTGTAAACAACGCAAATAGCGTTTGTATGTCAAAACGTTCTGTGTATAAATCAAATAAATCAAACTTTTCGATTGTTGCCAGATTGCAGCACTAGAGCTGCCAAATCACGAAATATAAAAGGCAACCTACGTTTATGCAGTCATACTTGTACCAAAACTCACCACTGAAATCAAATGTCCGGATATTGAAAGCATGCTTTAGTATTGCTTCAATTAAACAGCTGATACTATAAACTGCCTTGAGATCAATTATTCTAAATTATCAGTTTAAAATAGCCTGCTTTGGAGAACTCATTTGTTGTATCATGTGCTATACGTCGAAACCATGATGATTTTTATGGGATTACTCGTTTGGAAAACCGTTAATTTTCGTAATTTCGTCAATCCTTAAGCCAATATGGTGCTTTCCGTATTTAATGTTTCAACTTCTATAATAAATTCTTGAGAATGCGCGCTTAGTATTTATATACAATATTAGTGCTTTAACCACATGGGAAAAAATATATTTCGAAATTAACATCACTATCTAAACTTGCGGCCATCTTTGCGTTAGAATGTTCTTTGCGAAGTTTGTAGCCTTTTGGAGTTCCTTGATGACTATAACTGACTCATAATGAAAAAAATTTACGAGTTTCTTGGTAAATGTCTACATTATTTGTTGCTGCATATACGAGTCTTACCAATTTTATGGAAGCGCTTAAAGGAGGATAAAACTAAACTTTTAATACTCAAACACCTTCCACAAAACTATACTTAATTCTCAACCCATAAAATCTAAAAACAACTCAATATATATATTTGTTCATCCGAAAATAACATAAGAAAGCACGTTTCGCCATCAAGCCCTATTAGAACAAAGCTCAGACAAAACAAAATTTTAATAAGCATAAATATATCTTACAGAAACTGCCGGCTAATTTGTCACAATCGTGAGAATTAGATACAACTGCTCTGTTATCTGCATTATTCTGGTTTGATGTGTGTGTGGCTTGGTCTGTTATATTGGAGCACATTGTCATTGCTCATAAATTCACTTAACTACACGGCCAATTGGTTTCAATTTGACAAAGTGCAACACCATACACATGCACACATACACACACATGTTGGCAAAAACGCAGCGCGCCGAAATGAATACAAATAAAACTAATTTTTTTTTTGTAAGCACTCACACATACACATACTCACGTTCATTGCGCCGTAAAAAGCGGCATCCAGAACACATGTAAACAGTTAGCGCGCGCCGGCAACAAAAACAATGCGCATTTCTTGCGCCAAATGGCCGCTTTTTGCACCAATTTTGGTATCCCCTGCCAGTGTCGCTCTTCCGCGCCCCTCCTTCGTACTAATCTACCACTCACATTCGCTTTTGGCTGTAATTTGTTTTCCTCTGGCTGACGTTTTTCGACTCGCCGCTGCCAAAAAGCTTCTTCGAACTTGCTGTTTACATTTGTACTTCTGTTTGTATGAGTGTGTTTGTGTACGAGCGGATGCAATCTGCTTCGGTTCTTGTGCGCTCGCTGTCAGCTGTTTGGCAGCAGTTGGGTACCGTTTTTTGCGGCGCGTAATTGAATGGCGTCATGACAAATACGAGAATTGTCACATCACATTTTCATTTCGATTCGTTTTTTGCTTCAAATATCCATTGGTTTTTGCACTCCTTATCAGTTAACTTTTAGTGAATTGGTTGGGGGATGGGAAATTGATATGGCTTTTTTTTTTGAAAACTTCAAAGTCAATGCTCATTTGGTGTTCTCGGAGAAATCTTCTAGGAATTTATAGGATCTGGGTTCATTATTCATGCCAAAATTGTTTATTTTGATACGCAAAAGCTTAGCGAGTGGCGCATAGAACAAACAATTGGTATAAAATACATAGACTGGCATAATGAAATACAAATTAAATATCAAGCCTTGCTTTTAAAGAGAGCGATTCTAAAATTGCTAACAGAGAAGTGGTAGATCGAAGAAGCAGTTATTGAAAACAGAAGGGGCGTGTATAATCAAATGAGATAGCGAGCAAATAAATGGGATCTTACTATATTATAATGAAACTTTTATTTTTTATGTTTTGATTTCAAAGAAAATTTACAATTACTTTTGTAACTAAAGTCCTCAGCTTGGGAGTCATGTGCTGTACCCGAATCGTGATCATCATTGTTAAATCCATGCATTGTCTATACGACGATCGGATACTAGCTGGTCACTGTCTGGTGGCAACACACGCCCGAAGAATGGGGCTGACAGATCGAGAAGACTGCAGAAAATGTCTTGAGAAAGGCAGCAAGGAAAAAAATGGAGCATTTCTTGTGCACTTGTCTCGCATTGACAAGACTACGCTGTAAGCTCCAAAGGTCAACACGGTAAAATACACTGAAGGAGGTATAGTGAGGCCACAGAATCTTGTCGTAAAGCGCAGATATGCTACTACTACTACTACTCCTCATGAACCTAGTAACTGAGCTCCATCTGGTATCGCAAAGGACCAAAACTGGTCAGGTTCCAAAAGACTTTCTCTAATTTTTCTTTTTTTAGTTTTGCAGTAAAAGGACCTCACCAGCGTTGATTTACATCTCCCAAGGTATATGCTTAAAAAAAAAAAATTCATCAAATCATCAAATTGCTATATTCTTCTAAAGACAATAATCTATGCCAAATTTCTTGAGGATATCTCCCCGTTCAGATGAATGTGGATCTTGTGATGCGATATTGACGGTTCCGATCGAGAACATTTTGGTGCGCAAAGGCCATAAAATTTCAGATCGATATCTCAAAACCTTGAACGATTTTGACTAAAGACTCTGTCATCATCACATGGAAAGCTGGTTTTCAAGGAATTTGGCAGTTGCTCAAGGCAACGATGGAATCACCTAAGAAATTGTTCAAATCATATGCTGTGTTAAACGATTATAGCTGCTGCAGTTATAATTTTTTCTGTTTGTTCATAGAGACAATTCCATGTCTCTTTCAGTACGAATACGAAAGCTGAACTGTTACGTACTGAGTCTAACCGATTCCACTCGTAAACAAATCAGCTAGTTATTTTTTTTGTTTAGCTAAACCGATTTTCGAAATATTTCACAATAGAAGGCACATAATTTAATCAAACCCTCACTTTCTCTCTAAATGATCGTAAACCACGAAATCTGTATATACATTTGCGCAGATGGATTTGAAGGAGTTACTCATTGAGATATTGGTTCGGTTCGGGTCCAAAGGGTTGATTGAAAAGTGTGTTAAACTCATGAGAACCACCCATATTTTGAAATCGTTACCTTCCATAATCAAATTTAGGCTTATACAGGTCAAACGTGTTTTCCCAGATTACAAATTGTGTACGCCTACAACACATTGGTATTATAACTTCTAATAGCCGCTGTGGTATACGACAGAGTCGACAGTTCTGCAGCAAGAAAATACACAACTTTGCAACATTCTACATCTAACAGAACTTTTAGTAGAAACCGAATGCCTGGATGGGGTGCATAATTAAATCAGATTACATTTAAAAATTCCATTTATATTTACCGCCTGTCGCGACACGTAAATCATGATTAAAACGCTTAGGGCGACACAACTCCAACAGTGACACCGCCACTGACTCGGATGCCGACTGCGAGTCTGACTACGCTGATGAAATGCTCTTTCCGCTTAGCGCTATGTAAATATGTGGCAACGAGCTACAACGAAGAGTTAAAGCGTGTGGCACGAGTGTAACCGTATTGAGGGCTGGAAAGCGGAAAAGTTGCTCAACTCGTTAGCTGGTTAAAAGTGGCAGGGTTGTTAGTATGTGGAGGATAGGAGGATATACACAGATTGCGAAGTGAACCGCTGGTGTGCAGTGCAGGTGGAGTTGTGTAATGCCGCCAGCTGGTTGACTATGTTGCCTACCGCGCCCAATTGACTCGTTGGCTGGCTCTTTTTTCCGTGGCCAACAAATAGCCAAAAGCATAATGAAATGAAAATAGGGAAATGGAATTTTGAAATATGGTGCAAGTGGGGGCTGTGCAGCTTTGTGTGGCTTCTCGTGACTTTTTGCAATCTCTACAGCTTCCGCCTATTGTGTGGTGTTGTGGAGTCAGGTCATCGCAACATACAAACACAAATAGATGGCAATCGCAAACATTGCTATATATTTCATTTTTGGTTATCTATTTTTAGCCATTATTATTATTTTGTGGTTGCGCTTTTGAGAAATGCGATTCAATTTCAGTGACAAACCAAAAAGTGTGGCATGTAGGCAAATGGCCATGGTGGCGCAGTTGGGGCGGGTCAAAACTGAAAGTTGACGCTTTGAAAGTGACAACTCATATCCTTTATGGCAAGCACAAAAACCACAAAGGTGGCAGGGCGGGTGTGCGCGGCGGAAGCGTCAAGCGGAACATCGACCACAGAAGTTGCAACAAAAGCAAAACAATGAAATAGCATGACTCGAGTTCAGCGTCTATCAAGGAGGAAAGAAAGAGCGGTATGAAGAGAGAGGAGATGATAAAATAAAATATTTAGCTGATTCGTGAAAAAATTACGGAGAATGTGGAAATAAATAAAATACAGCAAAGGATTGTGCTGCAATGAAAATAGTGACTACAATCAGACGCTGACTACAATAGCAACAAAAGTGACAAATCAGTAACAGCATTTAAAAAAATGTGCACAACAAAAAAGTAGAAAGCAGCAAGCTGGCTAACAATTGTGTGAATTGCAACGACCTTCATGCACCGTGGCGTATGAGTGAATAAAAGTTCGGAATTCTTCTTATGTGAGTTACCTCCGTTGCCTAAATTTTGGGTTATGATGAATGAACTGTAGTAACACAGAAACCATTCAAGAAACCATATTCTATTGCATATTTAAGTTTGAATAATCCCGACTCCAGATGTAAATTTATCTGGATTTAATATATCTTAGTTTGGGTTCTTTTCGGAGCTCACATCTTCAGTTGGAACAAAATTTTACATGAATATTAGTTATTGATTGAAAAGTAAGTTTGAAAATTATCGAATATTACTCAATTGATGTTGTGCTGAGAGCTCCCAGTAGCCGCTTTCTCTAAACATAAACATTGAATCTGGAAATGAACAAATTAGGTGATCTACTGACGTAGAGGAGCAAGCGTTTACTCTTACAAACTATTACAAGTGTCTCTCAAGATAAAATTTAATCCAAGCGCTAATCAGGAAAGGAAAAATATAGGGAATAAGTATTGCGATTCATTTCAAAGTCCAGTTAACCAAGTTACTACCATAATTACCTCCTGGTCATGGTAAGGCAGAATGATGTTGAGCACAACTATCAGCTTCGTTAAAATCTGGAAGGACCTCTCCGACACCAGACGAGATGTTAAAAAGGCTGATTCATTCTTAAGTGTCCTCTTCAAATTAATCCTGGAAAGAGCGATACGTGCTGCTAATCTGAAACGCAGGAGCACAGAATGTACTAAAAAGATAGCGGCAATTAGCCGTGACTTTTCCAGCCTAGAAAAAGAGGACACACACACAGAGATTCATCGCTTCTTGGGAACAATGTCCCTGAATTGCTGGTGGCTACAAATTTGAAAAAACTATAACAAGTACCACCAATAATCTAAGCCTGAAGATCAAGTACGGAATTACTCTTGTCAACTTTGGGATCAATGGGAAATTAAGAAGCAAATCCCTTCCTCAACGAACAAAAATTAGGCTCTATAAGTGCAGAAATATTGGCGATGATGAAGAGGGACAATGGCGAAGAGGTACGAGAAAGGACTAGCAGCATTCATGAGACGTGTTCTTCGTACGACATTCGGAGTCGTCCTAGAGTGCAATGAGTACGGAACAAGATGGAACGAATGCTGCTTCGAATTGATACTCATGGGTGGACCACAGAAGGTAGATCATCTTCTCATTCAAAAGAAGGACCAAGTGCATAGAGACCACTGACAATACGGATTTACAACTGGCGTGACAACGCAAAGGGTAGAGACCGATTCATGGTTGTAGTTGAAAAGAAGATGAAGAACTGAAAAGAAAAATCTCACTGATGTAGTCTTCAATCAGAATTACTATATTTGTCATTGGCCATAAAATGAAAATAATATAGATTTTACCCATACTTAGAGATAATACTTAACTTACATATCTAAAGACGGCCCGTTTCAGTTATATACAATTTGCTCTGAAGCCGTTGTAATACTTAAAATTGGATAAAATGACACAGGAGTGATAGAACAATTCATCACCTACTGATCAAAGAGCGTATATTATTTGGTATATATGTTTTTAAGATACGACCAAATCATCCTCGGCCACTGTGCGGCTTAGCAAGACGCTCACAGATGCCAGAGATAACGGAGCATGCACTGCTAGCATGCTGGCAACAATGGCGCGCCAGGCAAAGGACAAACGAGTATGCGAAAAATTTATCCAATTTGGCAAAAATTTGGGTCAGCAGAAGGAAGTCCAACAAAAAAGAAAAAAACGACCAAACCATAATGATAGAGGAAGATTTGTACTGCACACGCTGGAGAGAAAGAGCGCGCGCGTGACGAAGCTTTAAAGCTCAAAGTGCATGGTAAGCAATAATTCGTTCGTGCAGCGTCAAGTGCACGGAGTGGTGACGCCACGATGGCGTAATTCGATATCGGATTGCACGGGCAGCACACAATAAAAACCACCACCCCCATCCCCCCCCAACAACAACCAAACAACAGTAGTTTTAATGAAAGCAACAACAAGTAATTTTGCACCCAAAGAAGGCAAGCGCTATGAATTGAAGGTAAGTTGTGAGCTTGTGTGAGCTACGCGCTGCAGCTGAGCATATCGATTGCCGTTACGCAGACAGCGTTGCCAACCACAAACTATTTGCTCTGGTAATAAACGCACGAACGCGGAGCGTGCAACGTGCAATAAATTAATATGGATGCGGTGTGGCAAGCGAGTGAGTGCATCAATAAACAAAAACGAAGGAGAAAATAAAATAAGCAAATATAACAATAACAACAAAAACAAGGCGAGGGTCACCAAAGTCGCTGCAGCAACTTGTTTTGTGTGTGGCAACAATGGCGCAATAAATATCATCAATATAAGGCAGCAAGCACCAGTGAATTGCAGTAGTGGCATTACTACAAAAACAGCAACAACAACAAGCTATATTTAAAATGTGTTTAAGTCGCTGCTCAACCCCCCTCCCCTGCCTTCGACTGCAGCGTATTCACGCTTTGGCTGCCACTTTTACTGCATGTGGCACGTTGCAAAATTTACGGCAGATTACAGGCTTGGAGCGTTGCATATGTTGCAACCTTGCCACAAAATATGCGCAAATAAATTTGGCTGTAAAAAGAAAGCAAAAAATCGACAGGAATATAGAAAAAATATTAAGAAAGTATGCGTCGACTTGCCACGCACTATACCAATATACACACACTTGCAGCAAGCAAACGTTTACGTCCCAGCGACGCGCTTATAATATACAGCTTGCCACATATACCACTTGGCTTATTTAAAGTTGCCACATTTGCATACAAATACCCAAACAAATCAAGCATAAATATTAGTAAGACGCTCCGCTGCTGTGCTTGCGGCTGCTGCTGCTTCCGCTTCTTCTTCTTCTTCTTGCCACTGTCTGCATTCTCTTGCAATATTTTCTTTGCTGTGCAACGCCTTCGCTTTGGCGCAGACTGCTGCTTGAGTTTATGCTGTTCCTTGGCATTTGCGGTGCACTCACAACCATTTGTGGCAAGCTGTGGTGGTCGCACTAAACACGCTTTCTCCTTGCACTAACTCGTTGCACACTCAATTTATCATTTCACCTGCCACCAGCACACAAACACATACACTCTGCCAAAAATAAGTGTACATAAATTGTGGTCGATTTGTGGTTTGCTGCGTCTACTTGCCACATGCGGCGCTTATGCTTGATTGCCTGCACCAAAGTTGGGAAAAAAATGAAAGCCGTATAGAAAATATACTCGTAACCTATGCTGATTGCAACTTGCTGCAGCGTCAGAAAATTACAACAACAACACACACGCAGCGTCACACACATATTTGCAACTTGCTTGGCATGCGATCACCAGCAGAATTTTGTTGCAATAACTTTCGCTACATCATGTGGCACACAAGTAACGCTTGCTGCTTGGCTGTGCAACACTTTAGCACACACAATGCAGGTGTTGCAACAGTGAAAGTGGCTTGTCGCAGTTGATGGTTGCCACTTGTGCTGGTTTCCGGCAACGAAGTAAGCGATATAACCGTCGCAGTGAATGCATGTAGCGGCAATACACTTGCCACACACAGTTACAACGGTATTGCAACATAACGCATGACAGTGCAACGCATCGCATCGCACATCATCTCTAATGAAATCCACCGATATGACAGCTCGTTGCTAAAGCATTTAGTGTTATTGTTGTAGATGTGTTGTTGTTGTCGTAGTTGCATTACTTAGTGGCATTTTATCGCCACTACAACGTTGTCACATGTGCGCGCAATATTACGTGCGACGTGACGTGCGGCCCTTTTCATATATAAATATATACATACTTGCAACATGCGTGTGTGTGTATGTTCATGTATGTCTATATATGCATGTGTATGGCTGTGTGTTGCGCGTATAAAGTTAGTTGAATCGTTCAACTTTCGCATGGGTTGGTTGTTGCAAGCTTTGACGTGGTACATACGCATGTGTGTGTGTTGCATGCATTCAAAGGACTTGCTAAAGTGGCAAGTGCGACGGACAAGAAAGTGGAATCAAGTGAATTTCATAAAGTTAAATTGGATTCAATTTATGTGTGTGTGTGCGTGGCTTGTGGTATTAAGTTAGTTGCATTTGTTGTTAGCCGTTCTCCTCAGACTGACAGATGTCAAGCGACACACGTGATTTGCGGTGATTTGTAATACATTGGTATATACATTATATACAATATTTTTAAGTTAAAATGTAGAAATGCAGGTGGAAAATGAAAAAGTGAGGTTAGAAAAAAGACGCAGAACAGAGCTTATTGCTGCGTCAGAGTTTTACATCAGAGTTTTGAAAGACTTGACATTACGGAGACAATGAAATTTGATCTTAGTGAGGGTGGCACTAAAGCAAGGTGCTCAGATGAGCTACAGTAACTGCAAATGAATTCGGTTAAACAGAAAAAATTTTAACAAACCATTTTCCATTAGCAACCATCATATCCCGCTTTATATACATATTATGGTGGCAACCCCATTTCACTAGTTGTGAGATAAAAAGTCTTCCCAACACTTTTCAAGCGATCATTCTATCAATTTTTTATTTGAAAAACATTTTTTAATATTGTCGATTCCCTTTTTTTTGTTAGGTGGCAACTTTAGATAAAAAAATTAAAAGATTTCTAACACATCTTTTGCTGGATAAAAATACTTAATTTTTAGGACGTAGAAATAGCAATAATTTCTTCTTGTTTGCATAAGTAACTTTCGTCGGGGTGTTTGCATCTTTTCAGATCCAATAGCCGAATAATTTCTAACTGTGAAATCCTTAAAAAGTTATGAAAGAAGTTAGAAGATGAAAGACAGGTAGCCTTCGCGCTGTGCGTTCAGAGTTACGCTAAATGACTGGGGGCCTTCACGGCCTGGGTAAACACCTATCGGACCTGGACCAGGACTGAAGCTGTGGGATTTAGTTGAGCTCTTGGCTGGTGGTCCAGGTATTCCGTCACCTCGAAATGATACCCTGCAGAAATGGCTGGCCGGTTTAAGGCTGGAACCACTTTCGTCCTTTTAAAACTCGGCTTGGCCTCGAAGCCGGAGTTAGAAGAAGACAACGATGTGGCTTTCAGTCTCTTCGACTAAACAACTGAACATTGAAATTGATGTGCTGGTCGACTCTGAAGGCATTGTTTCATAGGAGCTTGGGTCTAAGCCCGCTTTGGTCTTTTAACAGACCAACTACCACTAAATGCGACTACCTTTCGAGATTTAAATAGCTGCTCTAAGTGGTTATCCAATATATATGAAAAACAAAAACAAAAATAAAACAAAACGGATAAGGGTGGAAATAGGCCGGAATCGATCTTGAAATTGGACAGAGCCCCGGATGGGACGGAATCGCTCTCTCGGAAATACAAAGAAAAACCCTCCTTTTTAAAAGGGCGGCTGGAGATGGCAAGCTAGTCAGCAGAAGCCTGTCAGCTGGTACGGCTAAGAAGCCAGTTGGAATCACTAGCACCAGCAGAGGGTGCTCTGACAGGATTATGATGGGTTCGGGGACCACAAACAATTTGACCTATCTGAACACTGTCTATCATATAAGACCTGAAATTTAATTTCGAATGATGACAACCATTCCCACAACAGTCCCGATTTTTATGTGGACTTCCTTTTATGGACGGGCAGCATTATTAAAAATATTGTTGAATTTTTTTACCGAATATGATACACAACCAATGTGTGGACTTAATATCGGTAAACTGATAACGATATTAAAATAATCAAAACATAGAAGAAAGAGAGAACACATCGTGTAATTTCCTTTTTCCATTGTGATGGCTCTTGTTGGCCTATATAGTAGTACTACTTCTAGCCTAGATCCAGAGGGGGTTCAGAACCTCCCTGTTGAAAGATTTCCCCAAATGTGCAAAATGTATACTTTGAATAAGCAAACACAAAAAACGCATACGAATATCAATTTAACTGTAAAATGCGAATCGTGCGCTCAGTAGGATAATTTTCGTGCCCTTTACCGTTAGAACCAAAGACGAATAGGTTCAAGTTGCGCTTATTTCCAACTCTGATCTCTGAACTAATCTTTACGCAGTCGATTAGTTGATAAAATCTTTCGGCACTCCAAATTATCCAGCCAAACATATTCTGCGTATAACTGCCATACTACGTATCGACCATTAAACACACCTATTTTTGTTACAAAGTTATAGTGTCATCATACCTTAACGACGTAAGTTCAAGAGCCCTATAAAAACTTTAATGCTGTTTACCGAAATCCATAATTCGTGGCAAGCAAGTAAAATATGTCACTACTTCCCCGAGCGATATAAAAGTTAAGAGCGTCCCTCACCTGCGACGGATTCTGCTCATATTTCGAAACATCTTAAAGTTGTTATTGTCGTGAGTGAGCATAAAATTGCGATTGGCGTTCGTAGAGCGCACAATTTATGGACCGTAATAAATCGCTAAGTCACTATGTGTCACCTACAATTATTGAAGCTCTGCTTTTTCCCGGCTTACCTATTTCTATTGCTGTAGCACCGCGTCGGCATTTGTGGCTGCGTGGCGGAAAATGTTGCAATTACAATAAAACGCATCATTAAAATGCTGATGTTGGGCAAATTGCGTAAGAAAGTAAGCGAAGGTGCGTGTAAAAACAGGGAAGTGGATGTTCAAAGATAAAGAGAATGAAAGCACACAAGAGGTGAGAAAAAACATTGACGGGTGCCAAAGGAATAGAGCATAAATTTGCACCTCCTAATCAGCAAAGCGCGACGAACAAACAAACCGTCGACGAAGAAACGAGTGTGCGCGCGAACGACTGACGACGCAAACGAGCAATTCAATTAAAATATGGCTGCCACGAGTGACGTGCAACAAATTTACACTTCCAAGTACCTGTCACGGAGTTGCCACTCACCGGCACGTCTAGCATACGAGCGTCTTTCGGCGCTGTAGAGAGCGAGCGCTATGTGTTCGGATGGTTGAGTGCGCGCTGTGCGTATACTTAACTGTCAACTGCGGCGCTGCGACGCTTGCCGCTTTCACAGTTCGTCAATTTTTATAGCAAACGCGCGAGTGAGCGCCCATAAACACGCGGACAGCCGTAGCGGGTATGGGCTCCGCACTACGGCTGACAATAGCAGCAGCGAAATTGAAATTGTGGCAAGGTGCGGGAAAATGTTTGCGACAAAATCGCAATGCGGCGCCTTACGTAATTCCATTTTTATTCAAATTTTGTTGCGCGCTGCGAATGATTTGACGTTGACCGCGCGCAAAATAGCTTTCCGCTAACAATTTTTATTAAATTTATTTTTCTTTTAAATACCTTTTCCTGCTGTACATTGGTGTGTTTATGCTGCGGCATCAGGTTTTATGCCATTTCTTTCGTCGTTGATGTGGTGTGAGGAATTGCATTTGCTTATTAACGCGTTAAGTACTTCTTAGGGGTCACACCAATGGCCTTTCCACTCAAAGCTGTAGAATAGCAAATAATCTTGAAATCGTTTTTTATTATTTTTTTCTATGTTTCGGTTTAAAATTACAATATTAGCGCGACGACACTCCAAACTCATTTGCATGCAACGCCTGAGAAATAAAATAATAAAAATAAAATTAAAAAAAAAAGTTTGTAAAAATGTAAGATAAGTCAGGAATTTTCAATATTTATACGCCGAGATTTGAATTTATTTTTTCTTTTATCAACACGAAATTTTGCTGTCCAAGCAGAAATTTATGCAAAAGAACTGCTCTTGAACTTTCAGTGGGGGCAATAAATATTTTTGATGTGGTTGCGCTCAACCCTTTTCTATACCCAACGCAAATTCTGTATTTAGTAGAGAAATGTTTTGTGTAAAGGAGAACTATTTTTCGACAAAGTAGTATGTCTACCGATTTTCAGTTTGAAAGACAGTTCTTCAATATCACTGTTAAATTCAGTACTCTCTATTGAACTGCTAAATCATTAATTAGGCTTAAGGGGTTACATGAGTTTACGGGTTTCAAAAAAATTTATATTTTTTTATTGTATTATTAAGTTTTACACCTCTACCTCTAGAATATTGTCCTTAATTTTCAAACTCATCCGAGTAATAGCTTCGGCGATACCGCCTTGAGTACTTGTGCGCTCGAGGCTAGCTAGGCTAAGTGCGAGGTCTTTAAACATGTTTTTCTCGAAACTGTGTTTTTGAAATCGGGTGGTAAGCTTTCTCGAGCCATACTCAACCGATCTTCATTAAATTTTAAACAGGTCTTTCAGGTACAATTCTTAAAGACTTGAACGAAGGATTTGTTTGACTACAATTAGTTGAAAAAAAAAACACAATGTCACAAAATTTTCACTGAAGTTTTCATTATTTTTGTAAAAATGTCTGTCAAAAATATAATTTTCAGTTTTTTCCTTCGTCTTTAGTAGTTCTAAGTTAAGGTGTTAACTAAAACACGAATTTTTTCACTTCAGATGATACCTTAAGGAGTTATCCTGCAAAATTGTTGAAAAAAGGCTATTTTTTACCCGAAGAAACCCAAGTAACCGCATAAGAGAGCTTCTCGATTCTTAAAATAATTGGATATCTGAAACTAATTGAAAAACTCAGCGGTTAAGACCATAAAAGCCAAAAACCTATAACTTGGATAAACCCTAATTAGGGTAAGCACCGTACTATTTCTCTCTCTCAGTGGGTGGTTGTTTTGCCATACATGAGGAATCTACTAAAACTGTCCCTACTTTTGCCTTCTTGTCGATCTTTTTTAGAAATAGAAGAGCTTTGCACTTACTAGTACTTCGCAGCTTAAAAACTTTTCAGTATATAATCTTGAGAAGTCGAGGATGAAAGTTGACATCTAAGATTTTATTGATCCTAAGAAACTCGGAAGAAAATATTCAAATTCAATAATGATTGCTACAAAAATATTATTGAATTTAAAAAACTGGATAATAAATTTTCAGAACCTTCTTCAAAATATCAACAAATGTGTGGCCGTGTTGAGTTATGAACTTTCCAACGTTGTTTTTAAGGAAAGAAAATCTTATACTACCAGCTCAAAACTGCCTCAGTCTCATACGTTAGATATTTCGTGCCTGGTTATCAAATTTTAGTCGAAATTGTGGAAGTTGGAGCCAGGCTTCAGCTTTATGTGTTGGAAATCATATTATGGATATATTTTAATCATTTTTGGGTTCAAATATACTATATAACGTTGATTTATGACCAAATATATCATATATTGGCAAATTAAAAGTGAAAATTTTCTCGATCTGGTTTTGGGGACATAAGGGACCCTAAAAGAAAAACCGACTCTCAACATAATCTTCAAACTCCATGATCATGAGATAAGAAAGCTAGCAGATCAGTGATCTAAGCTCCTTCAGTTCCTTCTCATATGCATTTAGAATTCTGCTAACACAAAGCTCACAACGATTGACCAGGTTTCACCACGGAGGTTGATAGAACCAATTATTTCATCTTTCACATCGTTTTAAGTTCCTAAGTGCCTTTACACCGTTAAGCGCCGGGTAAAGCTAATTTCACTTCAAACGCAAAGCTGGCGCAGCGAAAGTGATTTATTTCCACTTTTAATTTTTTCCAAACCCTTCTTTTTATTCATTTGGGTGGCACTTTCAGGTAGAAAAATAAATTATTTGGGGCACTTGAACGCCTTTGGCTCTTTTTTGAAATTCAATACACATGCCGAAAATCCCTTTTGTTGACACCAAAAGGTGAGACCTTAACCTTTTTGAACACTTACCTGACAAACGTACACACACACAAGCAATTATGACACTTCAACAGCAAAGAGCAACCCAACTTGCTGCCCGCCAAATGCAACGAAATGCGCCCAGCGCCCATACAGCCTACCCTTAGGGAATTCACTCGCAATATTTCCGACACTGAGGGCGCTTCAGGATATGAATCTTAAATTTTTTGATAAGAAATTTTTTCACACTTTACCTTTATTGTCCTTTCGCTGGATAGTTTGATGTATTTTTTTTGCGTTTTGCCTTTCGTTTTCTTGGCTAACGGCGGGAATATGAATGCATTAAGACATCTCAAATGTTGGTGAAGCAAGTTGGCGTAAGTGGAGGGGTGTGCGCAGTTATACGTAGTTGGGCAAATGTTCGGCACTGACACTGACTGCATGCAAATTTCTCTTATTCTCATTATTGCGCTAAATTTAACTCGAGCTGTGCGATCCTTGCTCCATACTACTGGTACTGGTGGTAGACAGTGTAGCATCTTGAAGAAGATTTCGCCTGCTCATAACCCTTGTAGTCTGCAGCGCCATCGCACCACTTTAGTGGCATTCGGCATTGTGCATTGAATTTGAATTTGATTTTGCAATATCCCCATCATGAATTCCAATGCCTCGAATATGCTTTATGTAAGTGTGTTTGTGTATGTGCGGGAATTTGGCTGGCACTGAGCGATTGACAGCGTGCAAAATAACTAACGGGAGTTTTGGCGTTTGTTTGCGCTTTTCTTACTTCCTCCCCTCTACCGTTCACTCACTTATATGCAGCACTCTCTTTTCACCGCCTCCAGCCGCCTTTCTTGTGTTGATTTTGCAATTGTGTTATGCTGAATAATAGTTGTTATTGTTGTTTTTGCTGTTGTTGCCATCATTGTGAATTCATAAATGCGCAGGAAAAGATGCAAATGACAGCATTAAATAAATTCCAACGCTTCAATTGTACAAATGCTACTCGCATTTCGACGCGCACAAATCTCTCGCTGCGCTTTGGGAGGGGGAGGGGAGCCGCGGCGGTTGCTTTGGGAAATGAATGGCTTCGAATTGTTGGTTAAGATTTGACTCATTGCGAATAGTGTTTATTTTATGAGTGCTGACAGTCCTTAAGTGTGGCTAGCTGCCGGAGCACTCTGCGGCATAAACTCTCCCAAGTGGTTGCCTTAATGGATATTCGCATTCTTAGCATAACATTAAATATTCTAATGAATCATTTTTGCATTGTCCCTACAAAAATAGAAAACTTGAAAATAAAAGCAGAATTAATAGCAACAAAAAGTAATCACATATTTGATTTTAATTGCAGATTTGGCGCTGAAAAGGATCAACTAAAGGATCGCTCCCTTTAAAAATTGATTGGTGAGTGCGTAAGGGCTTTATAATTCATCATTTCAAACGAAAGTATTGCAGAGGAATACAATGGAAGGTTATGATTCTTATGACGGCGGCACTTTAACAGCTAAATTTTTATTTTTCCGCTTCCGAAATAAAATTTTTTATATGAAGAGGGTATATAAAGTTTGCCAAAAGTTTGTAGCACCCATAAGGAAACGTTGGAGACCCTATTGAATACATATTTATGCATAAGAGTGGTCACAATTCGTCTGTTTGTCTGATCTGTAGTTATGCATACCAGCCCTTCAGCTTGCGAGATATCGATCTGAAATTTGGTACAGGTCTTTTTCTCACCAAGAAGCTTTTCATTGTTCGAAACCACCAATATCATATCACTTTAACATGTACATATGTTATAGTCCAGCCCATAATTTAATCAAAAGTAAAATTAAAAAATGGTTTCAAGTCCGATCTTCTGTAAAGATAAGACTGGAAAACTGATAACAGACACATAGAGTATGAGCACTTCCGAAATTTTGGAGCGAACACTGCTCGATACTGTTAAAAAGCGAAATCAGTGCTGCAACGAATGAAATAGAACACACACCAACAAATTACCATCAAAAGAGGAGGTGAAAACAGCTCTAAGGCGGCTTGATAATAACAAAGCCCCAGGGGCCGATATACATACATATTACCTACTAAGCTGTTTAAAGCCGATGAGGAGAACCACATGTTCCAGTTGCTAAGCATGATTTGATTAGATGATCGATTGGAATATGAGTCTAAACTCAATCTACAAGAAGAAACATCCTGCCGCGCTAGTTATCGCTGGTTCAATCTTCGTGATATTGCATATAAGGTTCTTAAGGCACTGTTGTGTGGAAGACTTAAACCCATTGTAAATCAACTGTTTAGACCTTATCTGTGTGGTTGTAGAATTGGTGAATCCAGCATAAACCAGGGTTTCACAATACGTTAAATCCTGCAGAAAAACTCTATCAAATAGATAAATTTTTTTTGTTGATTTCAAAGTCACTTTTAACTGCCTATTCTACGCCATGCCTAAATTTGAGATCCTTGCGAAACTCATACGGTTATGCAGAACGACTTTGGTGCAACCATCAGCTTCGACAAAATCGAGAAGAATCTCTCCATGTAGGTCGATATCAGGTGATTCCCTCTCGTGTGTCCTTCTCAATATAATGTAGAAAATATTGCCACGTACCGCTAATCTGAACCGGAGTGGCACTGGCTAACAACAGACCCATAAGCGCAGTATTTTCCAGCCTAAAAAAAGAAGCGAAAGTGGTTAGGCTATACAGAAAGTTTCCTCGCGTCATGAGAACTACGTCACTGTTGGCAGCTATACACTTGAAAGAGTTACGAAGTTTTATATCTCACAACCAGCATAAATTCCACCAATAATTTAAGTCAATCGTCGAACAACTTTTGTCAACAGGTGCTACTTTGCGATCGGTTGCCAATTGAGACGCAAATCTCACTCTCGACGAACAGACATTTCCCTCCATAAGTCTCTCATTATTCCTGTCATATTATACAGCACAGAAACTTTAAAATAGACGATGGAGACAAGATGAGAAAGCACTATAGTGAAGCTTGTGCCAAAAAGCGAAAAGTTCCTTTGACTCGAGACCCAACAAAATCAAGGGTGGCCACGCATCCAAGGTCATGTACAACTGTTGTGAGTGCGTAAAAAAAAGAGGAGGAAATAGTCATTTGGCGAAGTTTTGTGTTTTTGGCCCAGATCGACCCAAGGTTGTAGGCCAATGAAGAAGATAGCACATAGCAGCCATACAAACGGGCAATCGGAATCAAATGCTTGTATGTAAAGCTAAAGAGATGTCTTCTCCATAAAAATTAAGATAACAAAGTTCTTGTAAGCAATCTTTTGTATTTGTTAAAGGAATTATTACTTTAACTTTAACTTACTCGTTAACTTATATCTTTGACTCTTATCTTATTATTATTTTTTTGATCGGCGTTTGACCAATTTTTAATTATTTTCAAATCATAAATTATGTTGGTCGTTAACTAAGCTTTATTCGTGTTATTCTGAATGGCTTTGTAAAGGATAGACTTGAATATTTTTGCATTAATAAATGGGCCCTTGTTAAGCCACCTGCAATTTTTCGACAAATACATTGTAAATAAATTATTTAATTATTCTTCAATAGTTATTTTTTCGCCTTCAAAGTAATCCCCACCAGATGTAATACACTTATGCCAACGAATTTTCCAGTCCTCGAATAACTTTTCATAAGCACTTTTTGGACGGCCTTCAGCTCCTTCAGCGAATTTTGTTTTATTACTTGGATCGACTGAGAACGGTACCCACGGGACGGTGCTTTAAGTTTGGGAAACAAGAAAAAATCACACGGAGCCAAATCTCGTGTATATGGTGTTTGATCAATGGTATTCATAGCGTTTTTGGCTTAAAATTTGGTCACAATCCTACTCTTTTTGAAAAATTCAGTTTTATAGGGACGAGTCGAGCAAATAAATATCTACCAAAACCATTCGAACGGACTTGCGAAAGATGTCGAGCTCTCTTGCTATTGCTCTAATCCTTTCCGCACGATTTTTAAGCACCATATCCTTCAATTTTTTAATTTTTTCATTAGTTGAAAAGGTGGAAGGTCGTCCAGACCAAGGATCAACGATCATTTGACCGCCTTTGAAGCCTTTGTAGCATTCATAGGCTTGTGTTTATGAATTTCCATCAGCCTTCTTTAACATTCACAACGATTCCGCACACGAAATTTGGTTAGAAATATAAAATTTGATACAAATTTTTTCTTCGATATTTTTATCCATTGTAAAAATTGCAACGCACTACTGAGGTTACTGACTTAAGCAGCTGCTGTAAACAAAGGGAATGACAGATCCCGCTCGTATTTGGTATTTTGGACAGTCCTACCGACTTAACCAAATTCAATTTGAAATATCATTTACTGTGAGAATTTAGTTACACTTTACGGTAGCTTTTTTGTCTCAAATATATCCAATATTATTTTGTTACATTAAATAAAATTAAATTTAAAAATCCAAAATAAATAACCCTTCTTTTAAATAAAAATTACATAACCAAAATATTGGTTCCACATAGCTTATAAGTTTTCAGGCAAAACAGCAACCAATTGCAATATAATGACAATTTCCGCAGCTGGAAAAAAGAGGTAAAATTTTATATACAAATTAATGAAAATAACAAAAATACTTTTGAAAAAGGTTCACATTTATGTATCTGATTTCATCCAATATTTAAATAGTATTTCATTATTTATTATTGGAAAATTTATAAATTTTTGTGCTCAACAAACGAAAATGAAAGCAATTCTTGGAAATGACTCACCAACAAAAATATTAATCCTCGTATTGCCACCTGATTTCCTGGAATAACAATCTGCCTCGAAAAACATTTCGATATCTATACGCTAAGCGTGGCAGTGAATAGCTAGCTATGTACATATATTTAAGAATAAATAAACATTTATTTATTTGAGTAGTTGTGTGCACTTGCATGTTTGTATCATCATTAAATTGGCTATGTTACTACCCGTTATATGCCACATCGGTATGATTTACAGTAATCGAGCGCTGCTGAAGAGTTCAATCATGAAAAATATGAAATATTCATAAGAGCAAAGCTGGATTGCGCAATATGCCATCCAAGCACCATTTTGTCGATGCTACAACAACAAATGCACATACATGCCATATATACATATAAATGTTATATAATATAAGTGTGCGCTTATGGCAGTTGGCTTGCATGAAATTTCACGAGCAGAAATTTCGATAAATCCGTTACAAATTTCGAGTGCGATTTTGCTGTTTCGCTGCTTTTTTGGCATCAAACGCCAGCACAATTTGTGTACATATATGTAGAATTATCATTTACAAACACACTTACATACATGAACATATATATTTGTAAGTATACTTTTAGCTAAGTTTCAAATTTTGCATAAGTCTTTTGTAATTCATACATGGATTTTATGAAGTTGTAGGTATATTGTTGTATCAACATGTGTACTATGGCAGGGCCCATGGCCTATGTGTGTGTGTGTGCGTCTTTGATCAGCATGCATTCAGGCGCACTGGCTTGCGTGCAAGAAAGTGTCGCTCGTTCGCCCACTTACTTGCTTGAGTGAATTGTCAGCTTATTCAAGTGGAAGCGGAACTCTAGCACTCAACACTATGTGTGGACGTTATAACGGTATATATGCGCAAAAGTTTATAAGAGGAAATGGTTATATAAGTAAATGAGTGTGAAAATATTTGCAGAGTTACCCAGTTAACCAAAGTGGTTTGTGAATAGCTTGCAGTTGACTCGAATCGAACGCCTTCAAATATGAATGATATCTTCAGAGAAAGTAGAGATGGGTATAAAATGTGGGGCGCTGTATTAGAGTACATAATATTATTATGTACTTTCTTATATGGTTCCTGTGTCTGTAACTTTTAATGCTATCTGTGAACTGAAGGTTTCTAAGCTCCTCCATGTGAAGATAATACTTTCATCATACTTGAGTCACTTGAAAACAAAGAAAAAGTTTCACTAAATATAAGTTTCCTACAACCTAGAACCACGGCCCTTAATGTGAGCATCCCTATTCCCTCAATGATATGCACATTTGAATAAGCCGTCTCAGCACTTCATGGTCGAACATTTATCCTTATAAGAAAGTATAACGAACAGATTATATAAAGAAACTGTTGCGAGGCTTTAAAGTTACAGAAGAATATTAATTCGAGTTACAAAGTGAAAGCAAAGTTTTTCTTACTTGGTTTAGTTAGTAGAGAGTAGTCTACAAGCCTATTCCAATAACACTCTTTGGTATCGCCTTACAACATTTCAATTATAGGTTACTGTGGTTTATTCGTTGCATTATTATAAGGCTGATAAGGATTCACACAGCTCTGACGTTTTCAATGGAAAAAGTTCTGTCTAATACAAAGTTAGAAGGTGGAACATATTTTGTCTTAACACCGTACTTTGCAAATGCAAACACATTATGGCAAACCTCTTTCGAGCACTCAGCGAGAGCACTTAAAGTTGTAATGTAGATAGAGACTGTCTGTTAGATCTAATAGCTCCACATTTACGTTCGGTTAGGTTAAGTTCAAGGCATCGCAGTTAGATTACCAAAGTCTTTTGGAAAGTCCTACAACTCCTGTAATCAAATCATATAAGTCGACAATGTGACTTGATTACAATATAGATCTGCTTTCTTTTTTTCAATTCTCAGCTCAGCGGAAGCTTCTTAGTGTTTAAGACTTGAACTTGCAAAGAGGGGGCAGCCAAGAGGAAAGTGTTAAGATGTTTCTATCTTGTCTTCTTTCGAGCAGCTTCTAAGACTAGTTTTCGGTAAGATGACCAAACATCCCGGGTGGACGCCGATAGGACAAAGATCAGTTTGTGTGCCTAAAATTAAGGAAAGTTTAAGCTTACTGGGAGAGTAGAGCTCACTAGAAGTCTTGGGATTACTTTGAGCCAAAAGGAGTTTTCGAAAGTGCAGGAAGTAATATTAGTTCATCGTGGCCAATCGGAAAATATCTAGACTCACCTAGCAAATTTTTGGAAAAAGACTTCACAAGAGCTGAACTGGTTTATGGAAGTATAATTATTCTGTCTAATGAGAATCCGCATCGAATTCGGATTCATTTAATTGGTATCTACATTCAGAGGCTCGGTTATCCTTCCATAACTGATATATTCTGCTCTTAAGTTTCTGCTCAACCTAACTTGAATCTTCTTTTGGTCATAAAGCAGCCAATAAGGCCAAATTTCTTGCTAAAGCCGGCAATTGTGGCGAGGTCAAAAAGAGCTTTTGGTATATCTGCGATTAGTAGCGGCACTTTTTGTTGGCATTCTATTGCCCTTGTCATGTAAAACTTAAGCTACACGAGAAGTTTATTCTGAACTTGCCCCAAGTACCAATTTCGGGTAAAATTTTTGTATTTTGGCTCGTGGGGTAACCAGTTCAGTAAGTCCTTGCTACATATTTCTTTAGTTATGCATTCAGCTTTTTTAGCAACAACAACATTAAATTTGCCTGCCAGCAATTTGTGTTTGATTTTTATGGCCGCATAAGGAAGTGCAGTTTATGGTTGCATGAAAGTGGAAATGGAGTGGCCGCCAAGTAAGGCCAGGCGGACGAAGCGTTTGGCTGCCGCTCATTGACAAAAGCAACTACCGTTTTGCGCAAATCTACAATAAACGCACACACACAGCTGCAACAACATGCCCGGGAGTTTACGTGCTGCATGCCACATATGTAAATATACGGACGTATATGCCTGCTTGTTGTTGTTGCGTAGCGTATCGCTTTTTAAATTCAAATTTAAATATTTTTTTGCTTTCAACTTTTTGTTATGTAATTTCATCATGCATTTTTACATCACATTCGGCGCTTTTTTTGTCAGCGGCAACGCGCAACGCAGTGCCGCACAACCACCACGGTAGTGATACGAACGGACGGACGGACGGATAAGAGCGTGGATGTTGAAATTGCGAATGTAAATTTTTGTTGCCCCTCGTCGCTGAAGTGGCCAAATGGGGCAAGAAGCTGCTGGGATCTGCAAGTTATGCTGACAATAAGCCGTGGTGCTGTGTGACACTCGGCTCGGCTCGAGTCGCATTGCATGAAATGAGTTTGGTGACTGCCACTCCCTTACACGTTGTTGTAATTGTTGTTGTTGAATGTGCAGACTCATATTCCCAGCCATAAATGTGTTATTTTTATATGTGTATGTTAATGACGTTCAGTGGAAAATTGTAAGTTGTCGCTATGTTGCCACATATGTTGGCCGTTGTTGCCACAAAATGAAAAAAGGGCAGCAACAGCAAGAAAGAAGTAAAAAAATATATTGCAGATTCAACCGCTTTGTGGTTGTGTGTGTGATTGTAGCTGATTGCAGTGGCTGCGGCAAGATTGCCTTTGCTTGTATGTGTGTTTGTATACTTATATATATATATATATATGTATATGTGTTGATTTCGCGCGTATATGAAGTTGTGACTGCACCATTAAATTAAAATGCAACTTGGGCTGTGTGTAAGCAAACGCAGACAGTTATGCAAGCACGCACACTCACACATATGGTTGTCACTTGTGGCAAGTACTGCACTTGCAGTGTTGGTGTGCTCGCGTATACATTCTAACTATCAGCGACAGCGTTTACATTGGACCTCAAGCACCGACGCACGGTTTTATATGCACACACAGTCGTAAATTCATGCGCCAACTTGGTATGTGTATTTGCAACATCACACATATGTATATTTACAGTTTAAAATGTCTGCTTTTCATTAGGCAATCTTGCAGCGCTTAAATGCCAGTTGATGTTGCAAGTTTATTTGTGTGCCAAAATTTGGCCATTAATCGTGGCGTTGACTTGAGTTGACCAATGGAGATGGGTGGTTTATGGCCTCTCTTGGTACATGCGAACCCGCATAAAATGCAGGTTTCTGCGCTCCTCAATGTTAGAAAGTCATCGTAGATGCTTCTCTAATATTTACCGGTGGTTCCATAAAAATAATCAGAACTGAGATCGTTTGAAGGACGGCATTGTTTGGAAAAATGTTCCAAAATAAGACAAATATTAACGATTTATTGAAATTTGTACGACTCAAGGAAAATATGGAGAAAATAAATAATTGAAAGTGGATTTGCGATGGACATTTTCAAATATACTCGACTCCGACATTCCATCGTAAAAAAATTAAGTTCTGTCTTGCTTACATGTTGCCGCTTAAAACTTGTCATACGCTCCGGGCTGGAAATTAGTTGTATATTTTTTGAAAAGTTCATTTAATGATTCATCCTAGCCGAAATAGTCAATGCTTCCCTTTAAAGTACTCAAGCAAGATATAAGCTCTTCAAAGTAATACATACATAGGTATATTAAGTAGTTGAAAAAGTCTTTTCGTATTTCTTATTAAACTAATAAATTAATAAACAAATACGTACCAATTTGGGTGACCACTTTTTGCCATTTTTCCGCTAGAGACATTATTCCATCAGTGTAAAACTTTCATCAATGTAAATCGAAATTTCCAGAACGGAAGCGAGCAAACCATTGTTGTGCTGCTAAAGCATCGTCTCCGTAAACTTCACAAATTTCATTGGTGGCTTGCGTGGCATTTTTTCCCTTTTTTATACAAAAATTTTAAAATACAGCGAATTTCCTTATTCTTTTCACTCATGTTTGAGCAGCTCAAACTTTTTTTCTACTTCCCGAATTTAATTTTTTTTAAATAAAGTTTAAAATCTCACCTTTTCAACACTATATGGTATGGCAGAATGTGATTGGTAGCACTGGAGATATACGACTGCAGCGACATCTATTGACAAAATACGAAAATACGAAAAGACTTTTCGACTACCGATTATGTATATTTTACTCAATCTGCGTTGACAAATCTGCTCTCAATCATGAACTTCAACATCTTTCGAGAAGCACTTCCAATGGCTACATTAGACTCTTGGCACGAAGAAGATTTTTTACTTTCGAAAACAGAAAAAAGTCACAGTGAGCCGAATATGGTTGCTAAGCGATGAGTATAAATTCATTTTTACCAAAAAATAAAAAAAAAACAGTAATACCGCTACTCAACAAATCCGGAGGAAACTTTTGCAACTGATGTGCTAAGAGGTCGTAATCAGGACACCTCAACCTGATTACGAAATTGAATTCAATAATTCTACTCAAAGTCGTTCTTGCAAATTATTGTGGCAAATTATTGAGCATTGACACGCTTCTAACCAAAACAGTAAACAAAACATTAACCGAAATATTAATCTAAACATTAACCAAAATATTAACCAAAACTTTAACCAAAACACTAACCAAAACAGTAAACAAAATATTAATCAAAATGTATCGTCGATCTATAAGAGATGTTGAGAGCATTTCTTCTATATTTGATGCCACCACAACGATCTAAGGGCACTGTTTCTTCAACCTATTCGATATAGCATTGAATTATAAAAAGACGTGACTCGCATGAAGCATGTTTACAAAAACTTCGCGACCGATTTTTCATTGTCTGGCACTAATTTACTTGTATTTATGCTTTTTGAATGACTTTACGATCACCTTTGTCACCTTCAGAATTTCCAACAATTCTTTAAACGTGATTCCAGGGGAAACATACAATTTTACTTAATTCCGACCGATCAGTTTGTTCGACAGCTATTTCATATAGTGAACCAATATCGGCGATTCCGACGAATTAGCAGCTTCTTGGAAAGGAAATAAGATGTGCAAAATTTCAGATTGTTTTCTCAAAAACTGAGGGACTAGTCCGCGTATATACAGAAAGACAGACAGTCGGCTCAGATCGCCATTCTTATTATTTATTGTACGTACTTTAAAGCATTTGTGACGTTTTCTTCTAGATTTTACAAACTGTGTGGTCAATTTAATAATGAGTATAAAAAGGACCCAACATAGTATCACCTACGTCTGCAGTACAAGCACAAACAGGTAAACTCAGAATCCTCAAGTATGAAGAAACTCCGAATAAAAATACAGAAGACAAAACAGAGTTTTATAGAAAACTCCAAGGCTCTTTGGAACCGCTTGTGGCTTTTATTTTTCATCCAAATAGAGCAAGTATAGTCTTCATTTATCATTTAAATCTCAACTGAGAAAATTTGTATTATTTAATCCTGTTTAAAGTTCGCAATTGGATAACTGTACGACAATTGCGCAAACCAAAAAATATTTGGTATGTAAGTTGTAACACTTCTCGCTAATGAAGACGTCATTGTTGCCACACATACCTACCACCTTCTTTCACCTTAGCCGCACACAACTCTTCGTCATTGTAATAGGACTTGTGCAGCGTTGGAAGTAACAAGCCGCTCTCCAGCGGCACAAAGCATGCCCCAACGCGACCTGTATTTAAAAACGGCATAAAAACGTTCTCACATCACTATTTAACGCGCTGCGGATGCATGCCACGCTGTCGGCTACTTCATTACACACATATTTGGACACCCTCGCTTTTACTTGCCTCACAATTAACGGCATACTTGCGCTGCACTATGATAGCCCCTTTAAATGTTGCATAGTTTCAGGCGTGCGCCAACAAGGCCAACTCACACCTAACTACCCACACTCACACATGTAACAGCAGCGGTGTTTACAAACAATGCCTACGCACACATGTACTTAGCTACCAAACTTTACGTTTTCAGCTTGTTGCACGCCCTTATGCTGCCACACCCTTTGCGTAAACGCTGCACTTAGGCATATAGACATACTTGTATATGCTCTGGGGTCGTCGCTGTCCAACCGCCATTGTGGCCGCTTGCAATTCGCTGCTTTTACCCAAATTGTACAGTGTTTTTTTACGAGTTTGTGTGCGTGCAGCGTTTACACTCTCGCACAGTTGCAAGTACTTGCAATTCATTTCAGTTACTGTTGTTGTTGTTGCTGTTGCTACTGTGGCATTGGCAGTACAAGCTCTAACCAGTTGGTACTCTTCGTTAATTTTCTAAATGGACTTTTTTCCACCAGTGTGTGGTCCACCATATTTTTTGCAAGTTTATGCGCCTGCTTATATGCTACTCATTCGCACATCCGCACATGCACGCAAGCACACACACACACATTCAGGAGTGTAAATGCAGCAACATAAATTCTTCAATGTGCGCCAGTATGTGTGTGAGTGTCTGCATGTGTGGTGTGTGTTTTGTAAGTGTGTGGCAACGCTTCTGGCAGTGACTCGCATAAAAGCTTTTCATTTTTCAACTTTATTTAAAGGAGCTGCTGCTCCAGTTTTTCACTTCACATGCTGTCGCATACTCCACTCGTACTTATTAACAGCAACAGAAACAACAACAACAACAACAGCTGCAGCCATGAAAGCAACAATAACGGCAACATCAACAACAACAACAGCAGAAATGGCAACGACGCAGTGCATAAAAGAAATTTGCTAAATCAACAGCAGTAATGAAAACAAACAAAGCAAAAACAACAAGAACAACAACACACACACTGCTTATGTGTCTCACTCTCGTTCGGTCTAAATGCTGCGTCATTATATCCATACAAATACAGAACACAGGCTGCACGGGTGTGTGTTTATGAGCGCTCAGCAAATGCAAACAACTTACAGTTTCAATTCCAACGGCACATGACCATACTGCCTCAGTGCCCCATTGCCGCATAGATGACTTTGTGCACTGACTTCGTGCGCAGCGTGCTCTGTTTAAACGTCCTAAGTTAATGTGTCAACATCAACACTGTGTTGTTGTTGTTGCTGCTGCTTGTAAGCCAGAGTACTAAATTAAGAGTACTTTTAAACAAATATTTTCCTTTTCCGAGATAATATCGCATGGTGGGGTGATTTAGAAGTATTTCTGCTATAATTAACGAGTTTTATCGTAATTAACACCGAAGAGAAACTTATCAAGATGTTTAGCTGGGCCGTGTATACACTTTAAGATGAGGCTTGTTTTGTACGCATCAAGTAACAAGTACTCACACATATCTGTGAGAGAAAAATGCGTAAAATTTTGTCTTTTATCTTTCTTTCTGAAGCTAAGTATTGCTACAACTTAGTGTGTGTTGCAAAAAGCTCGTCCAATAAGCACTTTTAATCTCGAAAAACTCTTTTCAAAGCTGCGTAAAGGGAAGGTAACAGAAGACACCTTTTGATGTTTCTCTTGAGGAGCGATAAACGGGACAACCTGTTGAAAAGAAATAATATAGACAAGGCATACTGACTTTTTATCGCTGCACTATTCGGACTTATTAGATAAGAAAGTAAATTTCGACACTTTAATTATTAGTGCTGATTAAATATTTTGCTTTTAGAAATCTTGATTTTTATTCACCGTTCCATGCGAAAACTTTTTAAGAAATATTCGATGTATGTGCCCCTATGACAGATAACACTTTTGTATAACTTGTATATTAATAAACTTTCACATACGTTGCCTGTTTCACAAGTTCAGTGGCTTCCTTCGAAACCATTTATATTCTGTGGCTTGCACCCAAATGTAGGCAACATTTTTTGTATATGAGAATTTCATACTTGTATATATACTATCGCCCCGGGCGCAATGTCTTGGGGCGGAAAAACGATCTTCGCTGTTTTAATATTCAGAAAAATACTTCAACAAATTTTAAAGATAATGAGTTGTACACTCACAATGTAATAATCTGAATAGCAATGAAAAATATTAATATTTACTCGAATACTCTTCAGTCTTTGAATTTGTCTTATATCTTTCTTAAAAATAGTAGGCAAAATAGGCAAAAATTCCTGCAAGTTGTGTCAAAAGTGTACAAGATATAGGGCGAAAATGGGTTTTTTCTATGACTTTAAATAAGCTGTCTTGTAAATTTACTATCAATTTCCTCAAAAACCGTATTGTGACAATTTTGGAACTTCAGAATTTGCGTGGATTCTAGTTCCTAAATTTTATATACTTAATATCGAAGATATTTTGTAAAAATTCACTTTTGTTCGAACCACCTCATGAAACTTGGGGGTAGGTAGATAAAGGGGGGCGGCAGAACATCCTTGGCCCGGGCGCCTGAAGTTGTAGCTACGCCACTGCTAATTCGTCTCCTTGTTTAACGCGGAAGTAGCAATCTGATAAATATGATTTTAAGATATCGTAATGCTATTTCGGTAATTTCAGTTTCAAAGCAGTTATAGAACGCTTTTGCAACATTCAAAAATACGGTAGAACATTATTTACATATTTCCTCAAAGGCTTTTTCAATAATGTGTTTAATTCTATGGATTGGATCAATCGAATAATTGTTAGCTTGTAACTCTAACTGGTGCGTTGGAGATATGGTTTTCGTCCTATGATTTTATTAAGAAGTTTTATGAGAACTTTTTCTAAAAGCTTCGATATTATCGGTAGCAGTGATATGGGCCTGTAAGAAAATACTTCATATCCTGGTTTTTCTGGCTTTTGAACCATGACAACTTCAGCAATTTCAATTATTAGCAAATAACAATTTTCGCTATTTCAGTAATTTTTTAGAGAATTTATAGTTCAATTTATTAGATCTGAATAAAATTGCGTGAAAACTTCTTCTGGGTATACTTGGGTAATGTTAAAAATGAAAAGAATCTGTGTAGTCCTTTTCTCTAATCACAATGTACCCTATAAAGTGACTTCCGGTTTTCCATCTGTCTTCAATATAATATGGTTTAGCGCTACATGTGCTTAGAATGAGTCTAGACTTTGATATATACGCAACATCTTGACCCTCTGATTGACATTTTTCTGATTTACACAATATATACAATTAATACAATATTGTTTTTACTCAACGAGTTTCAATATACAGTTTCTTCACTCTTGATTGTAAGTACTGGCTTTGATCCCTTTTAAATAATTGCGAGAGTATAAAACGTTCGGTTAAATCAGAGCTTAAAGCCAAACCTTTTTTACATGTTTTAATATCATGAAATATCCAAAAAGAGCGAAATAGAATGTGTTAAATTATAACAAGCGAAATCATCTCCTCGTGCAGCAATTATAACCAACAAATTGACCTTTACAGCCACCTCAGCTGAACATGAGCGATATGGCAGCCAAGTTTAAGAGCATATTACTGCCACTTGAACGCACTCACCATTACTACAACTGCAGAATAAGAACTCGAAAATTATGGCACGTCCACTAGCAGCTAATGCAACTCTGAAGCGGAGAGTGTATGTACGTTTCGAGCAGGCAAAATGCCACAAATACGAGTGCAGGCAGCCTTGAATACTTCAAACGCAGCGAAACGGCGAATTAGACACCTACCCGGTTCACGTTGGGTAGGCTGTAGGTCAGCTGCCATAGCTTATTGCCCAACTGTCAAAGTCCGCCGCACAAAGGTGAGCTGCCATAAAGCGCCACAACAACTCTTATATGACGCACACACATGTGCATAAATTTGCGCATGAGAAAGAACATGTGTTCGTTTACGTGCCACATATTTATGCAAGCAACTCTGCGAAAACACAGTGAAAGTCGAACGTTTCAACTTTCGCTTGTGATTTTACCTCCGTTGTTGGCGGTGTTTCATTTTACCTGCTGCTGTTGTTGCTCGTGGCACACAATCGGCGCTGCTTTCGTTGCAAGTGTATGTGACGTCGCTGCTGCTGTGTGAAGCGTGTAGTGCCCGCAAGTGTAGCTGATCCCCGTTTTGAACCTGCAATTAATTTGCTTTGTTTTTCCGCTCGACCAAGCGGTCGAAACGACTACTTGACTTCGGCCGTTCCCCGTCATTCAATTTTCACGCTCGTCGCTTTTTATTTTGCTCCGAATGTTATTGTTTCGTTTACCGTTCGCTGGCTGCTTGAGTGGTTTGGGCGTTCGCATACACTATGTGAGTGTGTGTGTTGAGAAGTACCCCGTAGGGAAGCTGATAATAGCAGAATATGTTGGGATTAACTCGGAACTAGTTTAAGTTAGAAAAATTTGTGATACTCTGATATTCCAAATGTATTTTGAACTCCTATATCTAAATGAATCCAATGACCTTTTTATGGTGCTGAGTATACTCGAAAAATCGAATCGAACTGTTTGGGAAGTAATATAATTCCCTGCATGAGTGAATACTTTGACCGATTATTTAATGATATTTTTTTTTTTTGGTAAATACTTATAATGTACTTTTCTGAACTTGAGAAAATTCTTTCGATACTCGCTTATAATTTTATTAATAATATTATTCGCTCTACAAACAAATTCTTCGCTCAATTCCTTCCTTGCCAACAAACCAACTTTTTATAGTATCCTAGCGCACATGCAACCCCATTTCATATTTATCTACGCATTAAGTAAACTTATTTATGCCTTTTGATGCCATAAATATGCCTAACTACTTCTTATGTTTTTGATTATTTTCTTGGCAAATATGGCATAAAATAAACGAACTAGCCATGTTACGTCAGCTGCCACACACTCACATACGAAGTCAACCATTTGCTGCCCACACAATTGCTTGCCTACCGAATTTAAAGTAAATTATTTCCTTTATGCGCATTCATTAGTCACATGACTGGTATTTAAGCAAACCCTGTGACGGACATTGCTCGCATGAACTGTGGATTAAATAACAAATTATGCGGTTATATATAGGAGGCGACTGTTTGGGCTTATAATTGGGCAGCAGTGGTTTGCTGTAGGCATTAAGATGTTCAAGCATGTGGTCGAATGTTGTATCCAATGCTAAATAGACTTGGTCTTTCGCTAATACTGGTCGCTGCCTGGCCAACCGCTACTTAAGTGAGCCTTAGATCTTTTATTAGAGAAGAAAAAACTCTCGACTTGATTTCGTACTCATTTTTTATTGGTTTCTGAAAATATTAATATCAAAGATTTCTCATTTATATTTTATTTAAAGCTAATATTAGCTCCGAACTGAAGCCTTTGAAAATATTAAAAAGTGAACACAAATAATATTAGGACGAAACTCATTTGAATAGGAAGGAAATGTGACAAAAGTGAAAGGAAACATTATTAGGAGGGGATCTTTGCTCGGCCAATAATAAAGAGAGGTTGGAAATTCTAAGGGTAAAAACCGGTTAATTTCGATTTACGGTAAAACCACATAACCTTTTGAAAAAAGTTCAACAGCAAAGTTTTTGGTATTAAAAATATTTACAACTTTAGTGTCAACAACTTTTAAATAATTTTCGAATTTATACGAAAAATAAAAATAATAAATTTTTATATTTTACAAAAAAATGTTTTCTCTCACGAAATTGAGGGTAAACTTTGCTGTTCAATAAGTTTTGTTGTTCGATAAGATTGCTACTAGCTCAAATTTTTTTTGTTTTGTTGGTATACTCTTCATATGAACAAATGTGAAGTCTCATTTCAATTTGTCAATTCATTTTATGTTTACAAGCCATTTAATGTCGCCGTGTCAAAGTTTTTTTTACAATGGAAAAAATTGAATATCGTGCAGTGATAAAATTCTTAATTTTGGAAGGTGTAGCACCAAAAAAATTCACGAACGAATGTTAAAAGTATATAACAATTGTTTACCTACAATTAAAACAGTAGAAAGATGGATTGCTGAATTTAAACGTGGTCGTACAAGGTTGTTGAAGACGATCCACGTGAAGGACGTCCAAAAAGCGCATCAACACCAGAAATCATAGCCAAAATACAGGATATGGTTTTTGAAGATCGTCGATTGACTGAGAGAGATTTAGTAGAGGCTCTACACATCTCATTAGGCAGTGTAAGCCATATTTGAAGTGAAATTTTCGATTTTAGAAAGCTGTGTGCACAATGGGCGCCGCATTCGCTAACAATGGAACAAAAACACATTCGAATGCGACTTTTTCAGCAACATTTGGAGCAGCTTAAAAAGGATAAAGTGGATTTTGTGCGTCGATTCATCACTATGGATGAGACTTGGGTCTATCACCATGATCCTGAATCAAAACAAGAGGCTAAAGAGTGGTGTGAACCTGGTTGTTCGGCTTCGAAACGAGTTCGTGTCCGGAAATCGGTCAAGAAGGTTATGGCATCAGTTTTTTGGGATGCGAAGGAATTTCTTTGTGGATTACTTGCAAACTGTTAAAACAAATAATTCTGAATATTATTGTAACCTTTTGGACAAGTTGATGGAAAAAATTCGTGCAAAAAGACTCGGTTTGCAAAAGAAAAAAATCATTTTTCATCAGGACAATGCACCGTGTCAGCATTTTGACATTTTGGCTAAAATCCATCAATTAAAGTTGGAATTGTTGGAGCATCCACTGTATTCACCAGATATGACCATTTATTTCCGGAACTCAAAAAATGTGTGCATGGTAAGCGTTTTTCATCAAATGAATGAATCATAACGGCTGTGGAAGCGTATTTTGCAGATCTTCCGGATTCTCATTTCAGAGATGGGATTCATAGATTGGAGGATGTTTGGAGCAAGTGTATTAATGTTCAAGGAGGTAACGCTTTCTTCACTTTGTTTCATTTTTATTAGGAGTGTTTTTTACGTGGCGGGTCCCGACCCCTCGCTCAACATTTGGGAGGCATGGTTCGCCTTCTGACTTTAGCTCGCCTTCAACCGGATGTCCTTTGGCAACCCAGAGGATACTTGGTCCAGAACCGGAAGCCATATGTAAAAGAAAGAAAAAAGAAGAAAGCCATATGTGAAATAATAGTCTCTTTTTTTGCTTTCTTTCTTTTGTACTGAGTTTTATCTTACTTTCATTGCGTTTGGTTTCAAAAATTTCGATTCTGGTCTATATAATAATATTAAGAATATTCTGAATTAAATTATAAATTTAAAATAAGTGGTAACCCTTAACAAAACTATTTCTCACAGGTATATTGGTTATAGCTTTTTATATTCAAGTAACATATCATTCATTTTTTCAATGCAATTGAATGAAAAATGTGTGTCAGATGGCAATTCCTTGTTAAAAGTACTTAAAATTATTAGTTCTGAGAATACGTCATTAAATTGTCTTAAATATTGATTCGTTTTTTTGGTCGCACCAACCACCCCCCATCCCCCCCAAAAAAAAAAATTACAAACTTAGTCAATTAAAAATTCAAACAGGTGGCAATTATCAAATTAAAAAAATATTTTTAACTGCAAGCTTTTTACAGTAACCTCAGTTTGCCTTTATCTTACCAATATTTTCATATTTTTTAGTTGAAAATTTCGATTAGATGGCATATTTCAACTTTTTTTCATAACAATATACAAATATAATTTGAGACAAATATTAAAAATATACAAATCAACCCAGTTTTCATATAAATATACAAAATATAGATGAGCATAAAATTAGTTATTTTCGTGCATATTTCTCAGTTAGTCTTACAACTGCGATAAAAGTATTTTTTTTTATATTTTTTAACTTATTAATAGGCTAACCGCTTAAGGCCAAATTTAGCTGCATCTATTTCCGTTTTTTTTTCAAAATTTTAAAAAAATGTTTCAAAAGTTTGAGTTAGGAAAGTCAGAAAGTCTATCCATATTCAATATCAGTACCAAAAAAAAAGCAATTTCAATGGCATGCAGCAACACTTCGGCTGATGGATGTACGCTGCAAATATTTCAAATATTTTAGTGTTTTAATTAAGCATTTCAATTCAACTGATCCAATGACTGCAGCACATTTGACCCTCCGGCCTGGGCTGCGGATAAATGACCGGCGATTGCCGATGATTGTGTGGGTTGTTTGTTGGCTTATGGTGCCAATTCGTTTATCGTGTTGTACGCTTCTCTCGCCGGAACGGAAAAAGGTAAACTTCGTTGGCATTTCTTGTTTACTTAGTTTAAGGAGTATTTCATTTAGTGAAGCGCGTTGCAAGCAGCGCTCGAATATTTCCAAAATACCGTTATAAATTGCCATTTGAATGCAGCTATTGGTGCTCGCGTTGTTGTTTTATCGGTGCGGAAATATTTTGCTACTTTACACAATCTTTACTTGTTGTTGTTGCTGTTGTTGTCATTGTTATTGTTTATGTGTGCGCTTAATTACATTTCGTCAGGTGATTAAAAGCTTAATAATTGTTTTTGTTTTTGTTTCTGTTTTGTAACTGTTTTTCTAATGACACCGTAATTACAAGGGTTTTGGAAATGCCTGGCAAACACTTGCTACACCCCACTCCCGCTCTAAATCTCACCGAAATTTTTACTCCTACCTACTCTCGAAGTGCTGTTTTTAATGTTGCTTTTTTCGGTCCACTGCCGATAGACGGTGGCTTGGCTTCGTGTTCCACACTTTCATTTTCGCACACACACCCACACACTCACAGGTTTCTGCAATTTAATTTATGTGCTTAGGTTAATATCTCACATTTCACGCGTTTTCCCGTGCGCCTATTTTTAATTCCCTTTTTGTTTACATTTGTGTTTAATGCCCTGGTAATTACTTTTGTTCGGCATGGCGTATACGCAACATTTTAGAGTACTGCGAATTATTGCCGAAATGAAGTTGATTTCTTTATTCTTCTGTATTTGTTTGTGTTTTTTGTTTACTACGTGGTTTTGTTTCATATGAAGCTAAAATTATAAATTAAGCAAAAGTAATGTAAGGGCTCACATACACACAAACCGACATATATACATATAAGTAAATATATCATTGAATATCAGAATCATACCATGAACAGATTATATTGAGTTCGCCAGGAAGTTGATAACTCCCAGAAGGAAACGAGGGAGACACTATACATTTTATATATAAATTGTCAGCGCTATGAGCTGAGTCAATTTAGCCATTTCCGCCTCTCTGTCGTCGTTATATGTAAGTTGCACCCCATACATTTAAAAAGTATCATATGATGCATTAATATCATATGATACAAAGCAATATAATATGACACCACTAAATCGCTGAGAGTGCGACACGTGCAGTGGCAACTCGTGGGAAGCGCAGCATCAGCAAACTCCATACCCGTTGCAGAGCCAAACGTAGGTTTAGAGTTAAGCGTAAATAATTGTAAAATTCAGTTCTTGCACAGAATTCAATAAAGGAGCATAGCTCCCAAATAAAGGGGCATTGCTCCCGAAAAAAGGAGCATAGCTCCCAGAAAACATTTTTTTTAGTAAAAATAACTAAACGTTTTTTAACTTGTATACGTAGCAGTTTTTGAGATATTGCTCTAAAATTTTTCACACCTCCTTTTCTCACAAAGAAGCTGCTCATTTGTTGGAAGTACCGATATAGGACCACTATAGCATATAGCTGCCATACTAACTGAACGATCGGAAGAAAGTGGTTGTATAGAAAACTTTTTCTTTTGTCGAGATACTTTCGAAAATTTTGCAAGAATTATAATCTAAAGCAATCTGTAATATCTGAGGAAATTGCTGGTTCACTATATAATTTAACTGCCATACAAAATGAACGATCGGAATCAATTTCTTGTATGAGAAACTTTTTTATATGATAAGATATGGTCACGAAATTTGGTACAAATTATTATCCAAAGTAATTCTTATGTAAAAATTGTTCAGATTGGACAACTATAGCATATAGCTGTGTAGCAACTACGGAACAATATCAATTTCCTGTCTAGAATTTATTTTAGTTGTGAAGGGTTTTATACCTTCGGTGCAACCTTACTCTTTTCTTGTTTTACAAATTATTAGGGTCGTTTATTCTCACTCCAGACAAGATGAATTTGAGAAATGACTGTTGCTGCTCTTATAGTGGTTATGAATATCTTGTGTGAGGTCAAATTGCTGAAAGTTGTTATCATAGCTTAACAAGAGATGCAAAAAACGATCCCTTATATTGAAAGAAAATAAGAAAATAAATTTGTTGTAAAATTCAGTAATCTGCGAAGGGTTTCGCCAAGTGTATTTATATAACTCTGGAATGAAGTATTTATGTTGCTGTTGTTGACTTTCCTTATATGCAGATTTTTTCAATAAATGATGCACTTGAGGTCTAACAATCAAGCTTTGGAGAAGTGAGAGCAAGAAGTTTTCAATGACGAAAGCCTTTAAGGGGTTATATACAATTAAACGGCTGAAAAGCGAGAAAACTTTTGAGTTATATAATCCAAAAATTTGTACACAAAAAACTGTATTTTAAGTCTTAATTTTAGTAAAAATATTTATTCGGAAAGGAACTACAGTTGATTTCCGGGAGCTCCTCCCAAAAAAAAAAATGTTTTGGGGTGACCACGATATCTCTGAACCGGATCCTCTGAAATAAAAAAACCAAATTGATTTCGTAAAAGTAGTGTTAAATCTAGTAACTAATCGAAGGAATAAGCAATTTAAATTTTTATGACAAAATGTCGAAAATATTCACCTCAACGATATGACATTTTTTTATTTCTTAAATATATCTACATTAAGAAAAAAATGGTTTTTTTGAAAATTCTAACTATATCCAGCCCCTAAAAAAGAGAATCTATGTCGCAGAATATCCATCGCAGCTAGTTACTAAGATGAAAATTTCATATCGACATTTATCCATGACTTGGTTTCAATGTAGCGATTCAATATAATTAATTTTTTAAAATTAAATATATGAAAATAATATAACTTTTTGTCAGAAAATATAATTTTCTTTGTTCGAAAAAACTTTATTCAACGAAATATTCGACCGTGGCAATGTTCTCGAATTAAAGGCTTGCCACAAACACCAATGTATGCGTTTAATGTTAACCTATTAGCAGTAATTACTCACACTAAGAGAGAATAATGAGAAAGGCAGCTAAAATTACAACAACTGCCATTAAAGTAACTACAAATAATTTGTTTTTGAAAATATTTACGAAGTGGTACTCCCTGCCACTTCACATTAATTTCGGCATACATACACGCGGGCATATATACACACACTCATACATACTCGCGTACAACACTTTGAATAATTGGCATTCACTTACTCATTCAAATGCCATGATCAAAGGCATTTTTCACATTTCACATGCACAACCCCATCGACAGCAAGAACAACAACAACAATATCAACAACGACAACAATGGCGCACATAGCATGAAATATGCTCGGCATACACACGAAAAAGTTTGAATTATTTTAATTGCCCACATTATTGGTGCAATCATGCCTACCGCCCGTTGTGCGCAGCCATCACCGCTACGTTTTTACCGTTAGTGGGGGATGAGCTGCGTAATTCGCCCACACTCAAGTAGTGAGCAATGCCATTGGCCGCTCTCCCGTACTGCCGCCAGTACGGCTGCCAGTTTCCTTACTTGAGCGGCAAGCAGGCAGTCAAGCTGTCAGGTTGCAAGCAATTGCCGGACGGCAGGGCGGGGCGTGCGGTAAGTTCAGCAGTAAGGGATCAATAAATCTCTTGATAAATGTCCAATTTAATTTCGTCCTTTTCATCTTCAACATAAATAAAGTCCTTATTTTTTTAGTTGCCCCTACCACTAGCTGGCTGCGCGTCCACTTCCTACATGCGTCCGCTTGCTGGCTGCCGCCTGCCCGTCCGTCTTCGTACATAATGCGTTGCCTGCCAATTGCGTTTGCTAGCCTCTTATTGCAGCAGTTTTTGATTTTTCCTTTCAACGTAATTTAATTTTTCTTCCGTTTGCTTTTCAACGTTCGTTGGCCGTGTGCCGTTACATACTCGTATGTATAAGTGATTTTCCTTGGTTCTTTTAATATATACATAGTATATTCCATTGGTAATTATTCGACATGTTTTGCAACTAGTTCTGAACTAGTCACTTACTTACTTCGAAAGTATACACATGCAAGTTTTCTTGACTTTTGTTTCACTGATCTTCTTAATTGGCGTATCCGAGACTGTGTTTTCTTTGTCATTGGTACTGATTTTTACGTGGCGGGTCCCAAACCCAGCGCACAACCCTATGTAGGGGATGTTTCGCCTTCTCACATTAGCTCGCCCTCGAACGGATGTTCTTAAGCTACCCAGAGGATACTTGATCAAAGACCGGAAGTAGTGAGCTGCTTGAGCCATGTGTAAAAGAATCGTTTCTGGCCACTCCCAAGTGAATGGCGATCAGATAACTTTCCTCACTTGCGTGAACTTCTACACATGACTCCATCCTCCGCTTCACTGATCTCCTTGTAACAAAAATGTTTCCCCATAAATATGGGATGAATATAAAAGATCCTTCTACAATTTATACAAACAGAATACAACTTTTCAAGAGAGAAATCTTTTTCTGATTAATTAAAGAGAGATTATAAAAAAATATCTCTATTTAAATTATTTATAAATTAAAAAATTTTATTTGCTAAAAATGTGGACAAGCACGAACCGATTTAGTTTTAAGAAAATTTGTTTTTGAAATTTTCAGATCTCTTACCTTTGAACTGCTCAAAACTGCTTGGCTAGTTTAAGAAAGAGCAACTAACTCAAGCTAAATAGCTCAAGATAATATAATTCGGATAGAATTTAAAAAAGAACAAGTAAGGAAGGGCTAAGTTCGGGTGTCACCGAACATTTTATACTCTCGCATGATCAAGTGATAATAATTTACATATTTTTTTATTTTGCTGTAAAATTAATTAGATTAGATCAATTTGTGTACTTTGAGCATTGAATTGTATTTTCATTTCCTAATGTATATATTATACAGAGAAGGCATCAGATGGAATTCAAAATAGCGTTATATTGAAAGAAGGCGTGGTTGTGAACCGATTTCACCCATATTTCGTACATGTCATCAGGGTGTTAAGAAAATATTATATACTGAATTTCATTGAAATCGGTCTAGTAGCTCCTGAGATATGGTTTTTGGTCCATAAGTGGGCGTCGCCACGCCTATTTTCAATTTTTGAGAAAAGCCTGGGTGCAGCTTCCTTCTGTCATTTCTTCTGTAAAACTTGGTGTTTCTGACGTTTTTTGTTAGTCGGTTAACGCACTTTTAGTGATTTTCAACATAACCTTTGAATGGGAGGTGGGCGTGGTTATTATCCGATTTATTCCATTTTTGAACTGTATATGGAAATGCCTGAAGGAAACGACTTTATAGAGTTTGGTTGACATAGCTATAGTAGTTTCTGAGATATGTATAAAAAGCTTAGTAGGGGGCGGGGCCACGCCCACTTTTCCAAAAAAATTACTTCCAAATATGCCCCTCCCTAATCCGATCCTTTGTGCCAAATTTCACTTTAATATCTTTATTTATGGCTTAGTTATGACACTTTATAGGTTTTCGGTTTCCGCCATTTTGTGGGCGTGGCAGTGGGCCGATTTTGCCCATCTTCGAACTTAACCTTCTTATGGAGCCAAGAAATACGTGAACAAAACTATAATACTCTCCTTAGCAACTTTGTTGCGAGAGAATAAAAACAAAAAACAGATTTGTAAATAATCTAATAGGTTCTTGTCTAATTAAAAAAATTCAACTTAATGTAATTATCACAGGACAAGTGGCAAAGAGTGGCGGAAAGAGTAAAGCAAGTACAATTATTGATTACTAAGCTTTAACTAGCAAACAACAAATGAAGTAAAACTAAACGAATTTTAAAAAAAGATTTTCTAAATTGTGACTAATTTCGTCCTTCTTCGTTTTTAACACTACTAACGTAGGTCGGTCTAGTTCGAGAACATAAAACTTCGCCAGTTGTATCCTAAGTAAATAGATCGCTATGCACGTGTTCCTTTAATTTGATGCTTTTGCTTCCATCTACTCATGGGTGTCGAATCGAACGACATTTTCCGTAAGCATCATCTTTCGTGCGAACGACATTCTCTAAGCAGCGCAAATGTTTGTTTTTATGCGCCTAACTATGTATATCCATGTCGTCGAAGAGCTCATGTGGTTCGCGGTGCTATCTTCTTCGATATTCATTACTCAAGCGGACGCCTCCAAAAATCTCGCAGGGAGCAGTTTTCTCGAATGCTTCAAGTGCCCTGTCATCTCGTGTCGTCATCGTCCATATTTTTGCGCTGTATAATTGGACGCGAATAATGTGAGACTTATAGGGCGTAATTTTTTTTCGTCGAGAGAGCATTTTGCATGTCGATTGTCTACCAAACCCTATGTAGCACCTGTTGACAAAATTTACCTGCACTTGATCTTCAAGCTTTGACTATTGAAGGAATTTATACTAATTCATACATAGCGTCGACTAATCAGCTGCCGTTAGTGCTGTTGAAAGCGGATTTGAAATCGATAAATTGCTGATAGGTTTTGATCTACTTGTCAAGGGTCTTATCCAGGACTTAACGTATTGTGGAAATCTGGTTTAAAGCCACACTGTTAAAAGACAATTTGGAATAAGTTAAGGCGTAATTAAAAGGAAAGTGGTAATGGTCAAAAATTGAAAGTAAGCCGATTTAAAAGTGATTATACTTTTGTTAGTCATGTAGAATTAACAGCAATGGTGACAAGTTTTTTAGTTTTATAAGTGGCACGCCTAGAGTAATATTAAAAAATATTTATGTTAATTTTAGGATTGGTTATATTTTCTAGAAATAATGTACTAAATTGTATCTGAAACCGTTTTTGAGTTATGGCCTTCTAAAGTGCAACAGCTCAGTTCGATTAGTTCAATCAGCTCTACGAGTTTATATTTTTCACAAAACTATATTTTTAAAATCTGCTATGTTATATCTTGGGGCAAGTTATCCGATCAGTAACATATTTTTCCCATGTTCTGTATGTATGTAGTTTTCTACACAGTGACCTACAATTTGTTTGATTTGTTCAAAAATCAAGTATTGGCAAGCCGACAACGACCAAAATATTGGGTAAATTTAAACTTTTTTCTTTCTATACCCTGAACAGGGTATATTAAGTTTAACACGAAGTTTCTAACACCCAGAAAGAATCGTTGGAGACCCTATAAAGTTTATATATAAATGATCAGTATGTCGAGCTGAGTCCCTTTAGCCATGTCCGTCTGTCTGTCCGTCTGTATATATACGAACTAGTCCCTCAGTTTTTAAGATATCGTTTTGAAATTTTGCAAACGTCAATTTCTTTTCAAGAAGCTGCTCATTTGTCGGAACGGCCTATATCGGACTAACATATAGCTGCCATACAAACTAAACGATCGGAATCAAATGCTTGTATGGACAACTTTCACATTTGACAAGATATATTCACGAAATTTGCTATATGTTATTTTCTAGGGCAACAATGTAATCTCTAAAAAACTTGTTCAGATCGGATTACTATAACATATAGCTTTCATACAAACTGAACACATAGTTACTAACAGAAATGCACCTGTGAAGGGTATTTAGCTTCGGTGCAATCGAAGTTAACGTTTTTTCTTGTTTCAATTTATTTTTTTTTTTGGACCGTAGGTCATTTTTCGAAAAATATCTTCCAGTACCATTTTTTTTTTCATAATTGCAGCAACTTGAAAAATATTAAATTATTTTCTTAAAAATTTGAGTTTAATATTTTATCTTTATCTTTTCTAATTGATATGACATTTTTTTGGTTTAATTCCCAATATTTGTCTTTTATAGGCCTCTTACCCCTTAAATTTATCAATCTTATAGTAATTCCTTGCGGAGTAGGTACAAAACATTAGAATAAATGTTAAAATATTTGAGTTCCGTCAATCCATAGAATGTAAAATAAAAGAAGATCCGTAAACTGGTCTATTTGAGGAATAAAGCAGTAACTTTCTAGCAATTTTCAACCTGCTGGGATATAAACATATATAATATTATATCCATTTTAAACCTCAGACTCATGTCTTGTAAATTTATATATATAAATATGAGTGTTCGTATGCTTCAACACGTGAGTTGGGTGTGGTGGTGTGGTAGTCTGACATCCAAAGGAGCAATACTCGCACCAGACAGTTGGCATAAATCAATATGTTAGCCACTACAGTGAAATTTGAGAATATGGCAACGTTAAATGACATTCGATTTTCGGTTGTGCTTTCAGCATTTCTCAGCTGCTTCGATAATTGCGAAAAATTGAACGCACACAAGGAAGGTAATAAAAAGCGTGGCAGAGCAAGGCTTTTGCCTCTAGTCGAGCGCCAACGAATATCAGGTATTATGTGGCGCAGGCACAGCTTCCACTCTCACTTGATATGTATGTAGCTATATAATGTATTATAGTATATAAAACGTTTGCGTGCACTAATGTAAGGTGCGTGTGTAAGTAAAAGTAATCGAATCGCAGATCTGCACCGAAATAATTGCTCAGTAAGATGAGGCAGCAGAAAATGGCAAAAAGATGAATGTATCCCAATGATCGAATGTATAGATAAACCAGTTTCTTATTTGATTTCGGTCTTTTATCTCTTCTCATTTTTATTATTTATACCTTTTTTTATTTTTCTCTTTCACCTTCAATATGAAAAATGAGAACTTTCCAAGAATGTAATAAGACATCATTAATCCTAGTCCACATTGATTATCAGCGAATACAGATGTATACATAGCGAAGGAAAAGTAGAAGTAAGAAGGAAAGCAAGTAAAAGGACTTCACTCGTATTAACTATTTCAGGAGCCTAAGCATTTTATTTGCCAATATGAAATTACTGCTTTGGAAAGGTACTTGAGCTACGCGGGCAAAAGTTTGCTTAATTGGTCACCTTATCAAAGAATAATTAGAGTAGAACATTGTTCAATAAATGACATTAATAATAGATGGTGAAATGGAAATTAATGGCATTGATAAGAGCATTGACAGCTAACAGACTCGCAACATCGTTGGCGTTCGTCAAAACTGCTGAAAGATATTGAGTTTTCAATAATGAGCGTGTCTTAATTAAAAATTGTAATCGATAAGGAATTTAGAAAAAATAAATGAAAAGTTAAAAGAAAAAGACACATGACAAGTGACAAGCGACTGCTCATAGTTATTGTAACTGACTGCAATTGATGAAGGTAGGAGGGTTGTAGTAAATGTTGAAGAAAAAAACAAGTCCGCTTTACTGTACATTGGAATTATTTGGCCAATGAAAAGAAATTCATTATATTTGTATTAAATTGAAGTTTTTAATGATCATAGTTAGAATGATCCGACTTAGATTAAATATTCAAAAATTTTTTTGACAACTTGATATAAATTTGAAGTCAACTTGATAATGTCACTTTCATAGAATGCCTTGTCCTTATTGATAAAAAACTATGTTGAAAACTCCTTCGTCATAGAAAGGAGCAGCTACTAATCACTTGACGCCATGTTTGGATGCAAAGGTGGTGACATAGAGGCCTCCCAACGAAGGTCCTCAAGCTACTTGTGCGCCCATATCAATGTGAGTGGCCTGGTATTGTCTTGTGGGAACATAGTTCTTCTAAAATTGACCAAAGCTGGCCGTTTCTAGGCGACTGCATGCTTTAGATGATACATTTGTTGAACGTACACATATAAATTATGAGTTTGGGAGTTTAGATTGGCTGCTCATAGTGTTAATACCCCCAAACACATATCAAAAATATCCTGACCATCAACTCTAGCTTGGCCACTGACTATTCGCCAGGTCAGTATGAATCGACCAGGATTAAAAGTGATCCACTTTTCCTCATCAGGCATTTTATTAATGAATTAAGTTTATCGCGATTAGGCGGTGATTCGCAGATTTAAACTCGGTTTTTGAGGTCTTTTCTATGTGGCACACATACATCGTGCTTCTTTTTGAATTAAGTTTAATTCAAACTATTCCAAATGATTGTTTATGTGAGTGATTCCTGAACCAAAGCTTGCGACAATGGCCTTCTGGAGCGGCTTTTTTAGAACCCGGCTTGGCTTTCTTTTTTTTACTTTTATCGAAGAGAAATTGGTAAATTTTTTCGACGGTGGCTATTTTAGACGTATGCTCAAGCAATATCGAGTCAAGAAATCACAAAATATCCTGAAAAGTATCTTAGTATGGAATCTGATTTTTCTCTCAGCAAAAGGCGTAATCTTATTGAGTTTAAAGCCATTTATGAAAAAATGTATTTCTTTTACCGGACCTTATAAGATATTAAACAGCAGCTTCAGAGCAAAGTGGGATGATTTTTAATAGCTTTTCGCAAGTGTTTATATGGCGATATATTTTAGAGACTATACTTTGGGTGTTACCATCAAAACAAAACCTAAGATTTTTTAACCAAAATAAGAATATATTTTTCATTTGTGTTTTTCTTTTAAATCTCGTTAATAAATAAGGAACACTTTTGGTTTTGAAAACACCACTTTTTAAAGGAAGTTACACCAGCTGAGTCTGCACGGTCACTCTATGGACTAGTTTTCGCTTAATAATTACACGAGCACTCATAAATTCGCATTTATTATTTGAAGAGATCAACTGAAACAATATTTGAACTTAGTTAAATTGCTACCAAACACAACATTGCATTGTTCAAAGTGGAATATAACAATGTTTTTACAATGAAAAATATCTTTTCGGCATTTCTGGGCGAAGTACTATATACAGTAGCAATCGAACGTTTGTACAAAATAAGTTTAGGCCTAAGAGCATGTGTTTGACTGTGACAAGCACCTTGATTGCAAGTCTTCTCTTCAAGTGTAGTAGTAAGTAAAATATGATTTATGGTTAGGCAAGGTAGCTTTAAGTAAACAAAAGTCTTACTAAACATACTTAGTGGCTCTTGCCTCTTTGAATCCACTTTATCCAAGGGAATGAGTATTTCAAACAGTTTTACTTGTTAACCGAACCGAAGTGACGAATTTTAAAGTCACAACTTTCTCCGAAACAACATTCTTCATTTTCGAACACTCTTCTATGATTGGCTGATCGTAATTCAAGTTTAAAATTCTAACTAGGGTAGCGCAAACGGGTAGCAAACACTATTTATATATTACAGATACATTGCGAACCAATATTACGGTTCAAATTTTAAATTCAAAAGTGTCACAAATTCCAAATATTTTACCATACGCTGCTTTAAAACAAATTTTACTTTCACAAAAGTTAAAAAATAAATTTTTCATATATAATACTTTATATTTCCTTTTCTACATCCCTACATACATATGTATTCAGTGCATTTATTATCACAAGCTGACATCTGTTATCTTACACTTCAATACAAACACAAAGTGCGCTGTTATGTGTCACAGTGGTGTCCAGTCAGGCGACATGCAAATATCTTCACACACAGATTAGAGCAAGTCGAAGAGGCACCCCGCCTTTAGCATTCCCACCTGCCCGGCGGCTTAGCCGATGACCCAAATTGCAGTAGGCAATACCAAACAAAGCGACGCCAAGAGTATGCAAACTAATAGCAATATCAATACGAATACTAATACTCAAATAGCAAGCAAATACCAACACCAATACAAATACTATGCAGGAAGGCAGGCGAGGACTTGCGTGTGTGAGTTAATGCCACTAATATGTCCTTAATGCGCACATATGTAGTGTCTATTGAGGCGAACTGCAAACGTTCTCCAAGCCACGCTACCTTGGACGCAACGAGGTAAAGCACACATCGACACGTCCTGGCGCTCCTGACGTTCACGTTCACGGCGTTCGTCGATGCTCGTTGCCTGGTTGGCTAAGTTGATTGAGATTGGTTTGTTTATTGTGTCTGTACGATGTTGTGTTGTGGCATTGTTGGTGGTGCAGCATACACCATCGCAGAGGTGAGCTTCATGCGTCTGTGTGTGTGTGTGTGTGTAAGTGAAAATGTCTTCGCCAAACCGTACATACACATTCACAACTGAATTTATATATATGCATATTATATACATTTGCAAGCGCTCGTGTGCCAAATTCAGGCTAAGACACACACATAAACACATAAGTATATGCAGCCATCACTAGCATATGCCAAGTCAACTAACTGACTAAGTAACCGACCAACGGCAGCAACCAGCGGCTGCGGCAACAACCACACACTCGCCAAACCGTGAATCGTACGATGCAACGCTTGTTGGAAGAATACGAAAGGTGGCAGCGCACGCGCGGGTGCAGTGTTGCAGCCACTTTGGCGATTCATGCATGCCGCTATTGATATTGAGTGTCAGCCGGCAGCTGCCTGCCGCCTGATGCTGCGGGTTTTGATTTATTGATTTCGGTTGCGCTACCAACCCCCCCGCCGCCCGCGTGTAGCATACAAAATAAGCCAATATTTGCACAAAGCACGATAGCAAAAAACACAAACAAAAGCAGGCAGCCAGCAGTGCAGCGAGCACTCGATGTGGGTTGATGCAGCAATACATGGCGTATACGTAACCAAGGCGCGCGGTCTCCATTGTGTGGAGCGCAGTCGTTCAAAGGTATCGCATAGTGGCGGGCTGTGTGTGTGTGCGTTTGTCGTTATGAGTTGTGTAGGTATGCGGCACTGGTAAACAATGCAACGTCTCGGCTGCATGATGTGGGCACATGGCTGCGTGGCGTTGCAAGGAAGCGCGCGGTTGTGCGGCAAACTTTTCAAGGGTTTTGAGTTGCAAAGAATTTAGTATTGTCAGCTGAGCAAGTGCATAGACGACGAACACGGCGATAGCAACGCTTTAGTGCTTTGAATATATTAAAGGCGAATAAATTGAATTTGATGGCAACAAAGCGTAAGGGAGGGGTGTGTGCATGTGTGGTTGTTTTACATGATGGCTTGGCATTCAAGTTATTAAAATAACCGCAAATAGTTTGACAAAATTGGTGAAAATTTTAAATTTATGACAACGAGACATAAAGGGGGTGTTCCGTGTATTGTGGAAGTGAATTTAATCAGTTTAGTGGCAAGCATAATAGATTTTAAAGAGACACAGTAGCATTTGTGCTATCATGCTTCACAAGTGTATTAAGTTTTAACCAAAATATTGGTAGCGAGAGTTTGTGTATATTAATATTTGCTGAAAATCAGTTTAAGAAGCGATCAAAGAGCGTTTGTTATTTTCTTTTTATTTTTTGTTTTTAGCTGCCAACCTCATGATTGAGTTACTTGAACTAAAAGGGCTTGAAATTAAGCTTTGTATTGTGTTTTATTCAGAGTAGAAAGGAAATCGTCTCAAAACGATTTTACTTTCACGCAAAGTAGTAAATATATATCTAATGTCGTGCTGCAAGCAGTTTTACATCAGTCAAATTAATTTTGTATTCTCCACTTATCGTTTGAAGTCTAAAAACCCTATTTTACTGTATTCAACCAAGTATAAAAAACATATGTAGTAGGTTGATGCACACGACCCATAAAAAAATGTTATATATTTCGCCTTAATCAAGGCCTCCATAGTTTAGGATACATGATTTTGAGAAAAAATCGTTCTTTCTTATCTTTAATGAATCCATAACCCATGCATAAGAGATTAGTTTCTGAGCAAAGTTTATTAACCTGAGTTGTCAATGACTTCAAAGCTTCATTAAGTGAATCACAGTCTTATCTTATCTCATCTGAATTTATCTTATTTCATTCCATTTTATCTAATCTTTTGGGTGTTTAACATTATACGCCCGTTTTTACACTCTTACAATATATTGCTACAGAGTATTATAGTTTAGTTCACCTAACGGTTGTACGTATCACCTACAACTAAGCGAGATAGATATAGGTTTATATATACAAATAAATGATCAAGATGACAAGAAATATTGAAACTCGGTTAACTATCTGTCTGTCCGTTCGTTCGTGTAAGCTGTAACTTGAGTAAAAATTGAAATATCTCGATGAAACTTGATATGTGGGTTACTCAGACCACTGCCTCGCCAACAAATCGTCATTAACCGAATCATATAAAGTGCCATAACTAAGCACTAAATTAAGATATAAGGCTGTAATTTAGTACGTAGCATTCCTTTCATATTGTTATGTATGTATAATGGTATGTCTGTAAGTCAAAAATGGGTTGAACCAATACTTCCCTTAGCCCCTATATACTTATAATAAAGACTGTCGGAGTGACTTTGTACCAAATATATCGGCCAACATGTGAGTTATACCAATGAAAATAAAGGAACGTTTTTTACTCATAACAGTGTATCTTTGTGCCTAAAACAGATAAATTTGAGCGAAAACTTGGCCTAGCCCCTATATAACTAAAATCAAGATTTTCGAACATCCAGCTGACTTTACTCTGTGTGACTTGTTTTACACCTTAAAGTATTTTCCTGGCTTACCAGCAGTTTTCAAGCTGTCTTTCAGCGAGTTTACAACATATTACCGAGCGTAGGTATGAAGGAAAAGTATTGCTTCGCACCTCTTGATGAAATTTTGAAATAAAATTTTTGACATCTTAGAAGTTGTTGTCTCGAAAAAACTTCTGCATCATTAAAAATTTGTTCATATGTAGAAGAATGCTTTCATGGCCATTGAACACGTGCTATTAAATAAGAGGCTTGCAGCTCTAGAGCTTGATTTGCTAAGAAGTCGACTGAATGGAATATCATATGAAGATCGCTTCAATAAGTCTTGACATTGATCTGATCGATATATACATTTCTCTTGAAATATTTTTTTGTTTTCTAAAAGAATTTTTCTCCAACCAAGCAAGGGCAACCCCTTCTCATCAAACGTAGACGTGAACTTTGTAACAGAATTCATGGCTAAACTAAGTAAAGAGTTATGAATGTATCTTTCTTTCATCTTGAGTTTTCTGCAAGCCCTGATCTTCACTTAACTCATATGATCATAATTCTTCTGAACTTGAGCTAACATAATAACAGCCAAAAAGAAATCTAAATTAGTTGTTAACACAATAACAACAATTCCACAATCACATTTGGTCCATGCCATTTCGCAGACAATCGCCTCCAAGAAATATGAGCTTTGGACTCCCTTACGTGCAACATATTTAACGTTAAAGCTATCTGTGGCTACGCGTGGCTTAAAATGTCCAACTTAAGGCATACATGTAGGCGTGTATAGCCTTGCATTTACCTACATATACTCATATGTAAGCTTTAAGTATGTGTCTATGCCTCGGCAACTTAGCAGTACACAGCGCGTGTGTGCTGAAGTGTTAGTGCGACGATGAAATTCTGCTGTGTTGTTCTTCAAGTGGCTTTGGAAAGTTTCTGCAGCGTAAACGCTTCAATAATGGGCAAAATTTTCTTAAGGAGCACCTGGCGCGCTTGGTACTGTTAGCGGCCGTTGTTGTTGCTGCGGCGGCGCGGACCAACACAGCTGCTCGAACAGACCAACTTGCTGGTCGACTGACTGCGGAGCGCACCTGAGCGATTGCTTGTTTTGGTTGACTATTTTGCCAGCGCAATTTGCTCGCATGTGGATATGTGTGTGTGTGAGTACATATTTTGTGTTTGAGTGTTTGCGTGAATGTGCCCCTGCAGTGGTACAAGTTTTCGGTGCTTTAAATGCCATTACGCGCAAGTGCCAGTTTGACTGCTCGCTCAAGCGTGCACACTCAAACTCACACACACACATACATATGTGCTTTCGTTTAGTGTATGTGTGAAAACTCAATCTTGCGCCACTCTGTGCGCCAGCAATGTGCTTGAAATTGAATAAAGCAACAACAATTGCCGCAAATAGAGACTAAGTTGCGAGAAGTGTTGCTGTGCGCCGGCGAGTATGGACTTGAATTTCTCGTTATTATTATTGTAGTTGTTGAGCGAGCGTATGTAAGAGGATTTCCAGGGAAGTTGACGATGCCTCCATATAACTTTCGACTTGGCCATGGCTGTCAATGCAAAACCAATAGGCGGCAGAGTGCTGAGGGACAGCCAAAGCTCTTGCTTGAGCGGTATGGAGTGCGGCACAGCCGGTGCGTGTTGACAACTTTTACCACTATTTGAACAGCAGGCTTACTGCACAGCCGCCAGCTTGGACAGGCAGCAACATGCGGTGGGTCAACCCCACGGGCTGGGGGCATATGGCTTGTGGAATTCAGCAAGTCAGAAATTCGTGATTGAGACGCCAACGCGTTTTCGATTTTAGTTGAAACGAAAAAAATAACAAGCAGCAAGTTGTTGCTGCCGACAGCGCCGCGTAGAAATAAGCAAAGTAAGAAAATTGTTTTGCAGAAATTCGAAATTTCGGCAAAACTTTCCACTCACACTCATTCACACACACACACACACACATTCTTACTTAGCGCCTTGCCACGTGTGCATGTGTTATCGCACTGTTGCGCCTATAAGCACACTGTCCTGCTAACATGCAACCTGCCGCATGGACGCACACGCCATCACATCGCAAATCGTCTGCGCCGTCATCATCATCGTTTTCACTTCAATTTAAAGTTGCGAACTTTCGATTACTTTTTGTTTCGTTTGCAGCAGGCAGCTAAGCGAAAAGGCAACCGGCGCATAGTCGAGAAAACAAAAACAAGCAAAAAGACAACACTCACACTCGTATCTTGTTGCATGTTGATGGCGACTTGCCGCAGGTGAAAACTGTCGTCAGTTTCGTTTATTTGTTTTTGTTGTTTGCTACAAAGCGATTTGCGACTTTTTCATTTGTTTTGCGTTTACAGTTCCATTTTATTTTTTCATTTCCGCTTTGAATGTTGCGACTTTGCTGCCTTTGCCGCTAAGTGTCCGCTTCAAATGCTCTTCGTCGCGAGTTGAATTCAATATATTTTTCCAGCCCATGTGGTGCTGAGAAAAGTTTATGTGTTTTGGAAGATACACTAGTCAACATATAAAAGTTTACGTTTACTTTATTAATATTATTATTATTATTATTAGGTTCTCATTTTGTTGAAATATTTTTTATTTCATTTGAACATATCTGCCCATAAAAATATTCATAAGGCCGCCAGCTTTCATGTTACCTAAATGGCTCAGTTCCGAAACGGTCTCAAGATTTCCGAAACATTTCGCTTTTGAAACTAATTTCGAAATTCGAATAAAACTGCCTATACATAAATTTAGGGGGCTGTACTTGTGCACACAATCTTTCTACATATTGTCATCTAAAATACAATCCAGTGCATCATCCAAAAATAATTGAAAATCGCTGTGAGATATAATAACCAATTTGTAACCGTTTTATACCCGAAACTCAAATTGTTTTTTTTTCAATATGAGTGTCTGATAACCAATATATAACCGTTTCATAACCACAATACTAATTTTGTTTCAATTGAATTCTTCTTCTTCTTAATTGGCGTAGACACCGCTTACGCGATTATAGCCGAGTTAGCAACAGCGCGCCAGTCGTTTCTTCTTTTCGCTACGCGGCGTCAATAGGATATTCCAAGCGTAGCCAGGTCTTTCTCCTGGTCCTTCCAGCGGAGTGGAGGTCTTCCTTTTCCTCTGCTTCCCCCGGCGGGACCTGCGTCGAATACTTTCAGGGTTGGAGTGTTTTCGTTCATTCGGACAACATGACCTAGCCAGTGCAGCCGCTGTCTTTTAATTCACTGAACTATGTTAATGTCGTCATATATCTCAAACACCTCATCGTTCCATCGAATGCGATATTCGCCGTGGCCAACGCGCAAAGGACCATAAATCTTTCGCAGAACTTTTCTCTCGAAAACTCGCAACGGAGACTCATCAGTTGTTGTCATCGTCCATGCCTCTGCATCTTATAGCAGCATATGGAGTTTGGTTTTTGTACGTCGAGAGAGGACTTTGCTTCCCAATTGCCTACTCAGTCCGAAGTAGCACCTGTTGGCAAGAGTTATCCTGTGTTGGATTTCCAGGCTGACATTGTTGGTGGGACTTACGTTGGTTCCAAGATAGACGAAATTATCTACAACTTCAAAGTTATGATTGTCAACAGTGACGTGAGTGCCAAGTCGCGAGTGCGACGACTGTTTGGTTGATGACAGGAGATATTTCGTCTTGCCCTCGTTCACTGCCAGACCCATTTGTTTTGCTTCCTTGTCCAGTCTGGAGAAAGCAGAACTAACGGCGCGGGTGTTAAGGCCGATGATATCAATATTATCGGCATACGCCAGCAGATGTACACTCTTATAAAAGATTGGACCTGTTCGATTAAGTTCTGCAGCTCGAATTATTTTTTCCAGCAGCAGGTTGAAGAAGTCATTTCGTTAGCCATGGTCGTCATCAAAAGGGGGTCTCTCATCCGGGGCTGGTTGCTACTTTTCATTGGGGATGTTTTTTTACGTGGCGGGTCCCAAACCCAGCGCACAACCCTATGTAGGGGATGTTTCGCCTTCTCACTTTAGCTCGCCTTCGAACGGATGTTCTTGGGCTACCAAGAGGATACTTGGTCAAAGGCCGGAAGTCGTGAGCTGCTTGAGTCATATGTAAAAGAATCGTTTCTGGCCACTCCCAAGTAAATGGCGATCAGAAAACTTTCCTCACTTACGTGAACTTCTACACATGACTCCGTCCTTCCAATTGAATTGGTTTCTGTTATATCGTTTTTCCTTCGCCAGTAGACTTATGCAAATTTATGTTACTTTATTATGCACTTTAGCTGATGATATATATTTTTTATCTAGGGATCGAAAATATAAGATATTTGATATTAATTACGTCTTTTAAGGCCACTGAAGTGTACATTTTTCAAAAAAACAAAGCTCGTTTTTTGTGTAGGCGCCATTTTGTCAAAACGTATCATTTTGACTAATGACGATGGTTACCTGTATTCGCCCATAGTAATACTAACATTTTTTGGGTTTTGGAATTGTCATAGTTTTAATCTAATTTAAGGAAAATCTTCCTCACTGCCAGAGACTTTTTTGTGAAGGTTGCCCTGGGGCATCAAAGGTGGTTTAAGCGGACAACGTAACGCTTTTGGTAAACCGACAATTCGTTAACACCTTTGTTTATATAACTCATAAATCCTAATAAAACGGAGCTGGTTTTATTTACTAGGAACACAAAATACTGATATTGGGAGGCCCTATTCTCCATTCATTGTACAATATAAAAAAAATATTTTAAGCTCAGCCATTGCGACGCCAACTCTAGTTAACCCCTTATAGGATGACCTAAAGTGAAAAAATACGAATTTTAGTTAAAACCTTAACTTAGAACTTGCACAAAGGAAAAAAATACTGAAAATTGGATTTTTGGCAGACATTTTTACAAAAAAAAAACAAGTATAATTTCAGTGAAAATTTCGCGACATTTTTTTTCAAATAGTTTTAACCGACAAAAAGTCCTTCGTCCAAGTTTTTGAGAAGTGTATCTTAAAGATCTGTGCAAAATTTCATTAAGATCGGTTGAGTAGCAATCGGGAAGTCTTGCCAACTGATTTCAAAACCACACTTTTGAGAAAAACGTATTTAAAGACGGCGCACTTAGCGCACAATTTCTTAGCTGTATCACCGAAACTATTACTCTGATATACTTGAAATTTTGGTACTGTAGAATTTATTAAGACCATAAAAAATTCGATTTTTTGAGACCCGTAAACCCAAGTAACCCCTCAACCAAATTTCATCCGACTGAAAATGCGTCGGTTATCCAATGTCCTCATGCGCTCGAACACAGCTCAACCAAAACTTTTGTGTGACATTCTAGAGTGCCAATAGATAAATTATAGTGATAAAACTCAACCAAATTTATTAGAAACTGAACAGTTTTTTATTTCACCATATGGCACTCTAAGCTCAATATAATTTCGAAGAATATTACTACTATAGTCATTTTAGGTTTGATACTTAGATAACACAATAATTAAGACGCCTAATTGTAGGCAATCGAAAATTTAATTATTAAAATGTTGCCTACATTCAGGCTGATATATACTACATATATTTCAATTGTAATATTTTGTTAACTAGTGTAATCGCAACTACTAAGAGTTTTCAAGGCATTTCGCTTCATCCACCTGGTTCTAAAGCACTCGCTATGCAGATTAAATGTCTAAACGCAGTGCGTAATTGATACGGCTAAGCAAACATATGCACACGCAAACAAACACACAAACACACATACATACTTACCAACTTATACAAAAACACCCACACACACTCGCGCTTATGTAAAATACACAAATTACGAAAGGCATAAAATTACTGTAAAGCCGAATGTGAGGCGTGTGCTATGAGCGCCTTGGCGTTAACTTGCCAGTAAAAACAAAAAACAGCAACAACAACCAAGAAATGCGTTAAACAAATGAAAAGTGCCAACAAACTTAGACATTAAGACCGCTATTATGCGACTTTGAGTGTTCGAAAACGAAAGCACCTCACAAGTATAATCACTAGCATGTGGGGAACGGGGGTGGGGGCAGAGCGCGGAGTGACCGAAAAGGTCACATAAATTACACCGGAAATTGCGATGCCGCAAATACTCGTAACTGCAGCACAGCAGCTGCCCGACAGATAGCAGGTACTTGAACGAGAGTGAGGATAGCAGCGGGGCCACGAAGCGGTTGCACGGCCGCCAGCCAATTTTAATGTGGCATTTAAAGAGCGTTAATGGAAATTTATGGTTTATTTGAATTTACTTTCCGTGGCAGGTGTAAACAAGTGCGAGGGAGCCAAAATTAAACCAAACAAAACAAAATAAAACTCGAGAGACAAGGTGCCGAAAAAAATAAAGAAACAAACAACAAAAAGGCAACGACGGAGAAATTAAAATTAAAATGAAAATGAAAATGAAAATGGCTTCAATTTCAGCTCAAGCATAATGCGATTAAAAGCATTGCTCAAGTGATAAAGTTTAGCTGCGATGATGACGCTGATGATGCGGGCGCTGGTGTGGGTAGCGCTGGTGGAGCGCGAGTTTAAAAAGTGGGTGTCTATGTGTGGCTACCGTGTGTGTGCGTGTGCGTTTGTGTGGAGGCAAAGTCGTAAAAGGGCAATTGTTGGTCTTAACTGTTGCTGCTTTTATGCCGAAGAAAGCGTTAAGTACCAAGTTAAGTTAAGTATTTAAAAATCTGAAAAAATCTTCTCGAGTATTAACCATTAAAAGCCCATAACCTGTTGGATTTGCATAAGACAAAGTTGAGTAGCACAAAGCACTAAGTGCTTTAGTATTTGTGCGTCGTCTATTGCCTGCTTAATGCAAATATGCCAAGTTTAGAGGCGGAAATTAAGCGGATAAGTGTGCGCACTCCTTAAATATTTGCCTGACTCTTTACAATAAGAGTCGCTAAAAACATTAACAAGTTTATTGTTATTATTAATTTTATTACTAATATTATTTGTTTTTATTCTAGCGACTCTAGTAGACGCTCTGCACTATTTGTTCAATTCACGAATGATCTTAATTTCAAATAGAAGATCTTCAAACAGAGTTCTGAAATAAGACCACTGCTTCTTCTTATATCTACACAAGCTTTGAAAGTAGAATTTCAGGTATATACTAAGCATCTATAACAAAACCTGGAGGGTGGTTACTCAAAATACTTGGTGAGCTGAGTCGATTTAGTCATGTCCTTCTTCCTTTTTTTATAAGGAAGCATCAAAGGCCGGAGCTCATGCCTTCCAAACGGGACCACTGGACTAAGTATAACTTCATTGAATATATTTAAGCCACCTAAATTGTATGGATTGAATTTCCACCTTAAGACTACCTCCAAGTGTGGTTTTCAGTTTTTCCCTTATACTAGAAAACCGATGGCAATGATAGAGTACATGTCCAGAGTCTTCTATACACTCCGTACACGTCGGACAATATGAACTAAAATCAAGATGACATTTGTATAGGTAGCTTCTAAAGCATCCATGGCCGCTGAGTGTTTGCCTCAGGTAGAAATCCAAGTCCTTATGTTGTCTATCTAGCCGCGAATGTATAGTATATCCGGAATCAGTCTGTGGGTCCACCGTAGATTGCATGAAGTTTGCCACCGTTGCTGCCACATTGTGATGCTTTTGATTCTCTTCTCTCTTTTTGCTGCTGTAGACCTCTCCGATAATTGGAAATATGCGCGCGAATTTGTCTCCCTCTATGACAATCGGCGCCATACTGGCTAATACCGCAGCAGCGTCATTTGATATGGTTCGGAAAGCACTTATTACGCGTATTGTAGAAAGCCTATGAGCTGCGTTAATGGGTCCAGCATATGTCCTTCTGTGTGTCCGCCTGTCCATCGGTATGTATCTGTATATATGAGAACTAGGCCTTCAGGGTTTGAGATATCGAACTAAAATTTTGTACACGCCCTTTTCTCACCAAGAAGCTCCTCACTTGTCGGAACGGCCAATATCGAAGTACTATAGCATATAGCTGCCATACAAACTGAACGATCCAAAGCAAGTCGTTGTATGGAAATGCTTTTTTCTGACAAATGTATCTTCATGAAATTTTACACAAATTAGAATAAAAAGCATTGCTGTGATCTCCGAAAATAGTATTCGTTCGGAAAACGTTTTTATTTGACAAGGTATTTTCACGAAATTTTGAATGGATTATAACCCAAGATGATGCTATAATCTCCAGAAAAACTGTTCGGATCGGACCCATATAGCTACAGCTGTCATACAAATTGACCGATCAACCTTAAGTTCTTATACGGAAAACTTTTTCATGTGACAAGGTAACGTCATGAAATTTGCCACAGATTATTATCTCAAGTAGCGCTAAAATCTCCTATGATATTGTTCAGATCGGACTACTATAGCTAATTGCTTCCCTGTTAAATGTCAGATGAAAATCAATATAAACATCTTTCTTCAACCTTTCACGCTATAAAAAAATGCACCAGTTAAGGTTGTTATAGCTATGGTGCAGCCATAGCTATCGTTTTTTTTTGTTTTTGTATCAAATTTATAAGCACAAAAAAAAATCAAACCAACAATTTATTTTAAAATAAATATTTGATGAAACTAACAGCAGTAAAGCATTCATGTTTTAGTTCGAACTCTTTGTAACACTTCTCATTACATATTCCCCTTTATGTTATAACTACCACATGTACGAGTGTGTGCGTAAATATGTCAGATCGAACTTCTTCGACAATTGCAGAGGTGGCATGCAAGCTGCTATTTCTTTTGTCCAAATATTAAGAATCCTTGCCTCTTCTTACGGCAGCTGCTCTCCAGTGGCGGAAAATGACAATCGCTGGCCGCTTGAAGTGCGCTCCGCCTCTCGAATTCGAGCAAAGCAAACGCCAAATCGCCCAGGCTATCGTTCGAAGCATCTTCGCTTTTGCTACGAATGCGCTTTTAATACAATGGCGTTGGTTGTAGTTGGTGTTGGCTTTTGTGAGTCAACAATGCGGAAAATGGTAAAACATGTGAGCGTGAGCGGCACCATTTCACACATGAAATACTTGCACACAAAAGCCGAACACAAACACATATTCTGCAGATTTTTAATATCCACACGCACAACATGGTTACGTAACCTGCCGTAGTACATATAGCGAGTGGCTAGTATCTGCTGAATTATTTCTCTTGCTTCTGTCACATGCATTACCTTCTTCTTCTCTATCTCTTCGCCTTTTCTTAAACGTTGTGTTTCTTATCCTTGTCTTTTTCTGCAGTATTCCGCTGGAAATGGACCAAAGTCAACTTGACCTAAAACTGCTTGGGTTGCCAGCTCTGCCGTATGCAAGTTTGCAGTTGTTGTTTTACGTTTTATATACTATATCTCATGCCATCTCAAAAATATTTGTATATACATATAATTCAACTATATAACCCACCAGTGTTTCTGTTGAGTACCACTTAGTGTCCTCCTGTTACTTGTATGACTCGCAAGTGGAAATAACAACAACCAAAATGCTCAGATCTACTTTTTTGGAGGAATTAGTGAAGTGGCACTTATCTCTTTAATATTAGGAAGATATCTTATTCATAAAGAAAGCGGAAGAGTTTGGAATCGATTAGAAAAATTGACAATAGCGGAATATAAGTATTTCGATCTTGGAAAAAAATAAGAAAAATACGTTAACTCCCGTTACACTGAAGCTACAGAAAACTTTCCATAAAAAATCTTCATTTTGATAATTCAGTTTGTATAATGGCGGTTTCTACAAATTAACATCTTCCTAAGGAGAAAATGACTAATGCAAAATTTCTGATCGATATCTGAAAAACTTCGCGACTAGTACGTGTATACCCAGGCTACATAGCATATACATAGATATTTTATGGGGTTGTTTCATGTTCTGGGTATATGATATACATATAGATTTATTTTTGATGGCCAATTATTTCATTTTGGTTCTTTGCGATACGAGAGGGAGTTCAGTAGCTAGGTTCAAGAGAAGTAGTCATCCTTCAGGATACCTGCGTATGACGCGAATTTCAACAGACTCTGTGGCTTCACGATCGACACCTCTTCCAGTGTATCATACCATGGGGAGCCCTGATGCTTACAGTGTAATCTTGCCATCGCGGAACAAGTGCACAAGAGCTGCTTCATTGTTTCCCTGGCACCTTGCTCTAGACATTTCCTGCGGGCGTGTGTCCCAACTTAATATAATTTATTCAATATATAAAATAAGACAACAACAATGCATGGTTAATAAATGATTATTTTACTTTCTTTCCTTCCAGCTCCAGTGACAACTGCATTCTACACACATTTTGGAGAATTTCTAAGACTAACTAAACGTATAGAGATCTTTACTGTAAAACTCAAGTAAGTATTCTATTTGTAATCCGAATGTATATTTGGGAGAAAGTTTCTACAATATTAGGCATATTAGGTGAGGTCAAAATAGTGTATTAAATAAAATTGTTCTTGGCTTAGAAACTATGCCTTGTCTGTGGAACCCCTAGTTTGAAATTTCGATAAAACTAGATTTTTTATTCTTAAACGTATCGATAGGCTATATATTCATAAATAACATACTAAAATTTCAAATCGATACCTCTAACAGTTTTTGAGTTACAGCCTCCTTAATTGTAGCCACTCAGTTGAACTGATGGGTCTGTTTATATATAAACGCCCTTTACTCGAAATAGCATTTTGCTAGCTTGCTGCATATTTATGTAAACCCAGTTCTCCTTTACAATGGCCTATGTTTTTCGTTCTAATCAAGTACTGTATTTTAGCATTACGAAAACCACCAAAATTTCGAAAAAAAATTCAACTTCAAAAAGTGGCTTCATTTTAAAAATTTTTAGTTTAATGAGCTCCAAATATTTTAAATGGAGTTTAATTTAAAAATTATGTTGTCACTTGTGATTTACTCTGAAGCTGGAAACTTTTCAGTATTTTACACAATTTCTAGAACGCTGTTTGAAAACTCGCGAATTATTTCTATACCGACTCGAGAAAAAGCTGTCCGCCAAACATTAGTTTCTAGTTTATAGGTAATCGTCAGACAAGTGTTAAAGAGATGGAAAGAGAGCTCGCAGTCTCTCGCGGGTCAGTTCGGATAATTTCGGAAAATATTTCGGGTATAAAACGCGTTCTTTCTCCCCTCCTTCCGATAAAAGCTGAATTATTTTCAAAAAGAGAACCGTAAACAGGTATCTTTGGACATGCTTGATCATGCGAATTCCGATCCCACATTCGTGGAGAGCATTATAACTGCGTCTGAGAAATGGGTTTATGAGTTTGTCAAGAAAACAAGTCAACAATTATTGGAATTGAACCCGTTTTCAGCCGATCGAAGAGATAAAAAAAAATTCGCTGAAAGCAATCACAAAAAAGCTTATGAAAAGTGTATCGAGGACTGGAAAAATCGTTGACATAAGTGTATTCCATCTGGTAGGGATTATTTTGAAGGCGGCAAAATAAATACTGATGTCTAATGATCTCGAGCACTTCCATCACCTCCATAAATCATACTTTTTTAGTACACTCATGTCGCACCGGCTTGGAGGCAGAGTAAAATAGAATACGAGTATAGATACAGTTGTCTTTAGAGTGTTTAAGTAGAGATTATATATAGTATATCATAGAATACTTAAGAGTATCGCACGAAGATCTCAATACGTATTAAGAAGTTCTGAAATTGGATTGGAGTACGAAAGCAATTATTAAGATTAAATGGTTTATGTCAGTTCAGTGAAGAGGGTAATGCCACATGATTTTAGCGAAAGGTGCTTCCCATCTCTTTTAGTGATAGATTAATTTGCCTTTGCCCTTTTTCTTAGTAATTATCCCTTTGCATTACGTATTTCGCAGATCCAAAAGACTCAGAAGTCATAATTGTGAATATATTTGAGGCATAGAAATGTGATCAAACAGATGACCGCTGCTTTGGCAATGCAATAGCCAAACTATGCGCTACTTATAATTCCTATGCAGTTATGACAAACGCTTTTAGCTGCACACCTTTTCTTCCTCTACAATATTTTTTTGACTAATCTTACTTTGAATTTTGCAAAACTGCCTCGCCTTTTGCGGCCTAAAAGAACAATAAAGCAAATGCAATTGTACGGCGATTAGCGTCTTAAGGCGATTTGGCTGCTTTGCTGTCGCTCACATGTGCTGTTATTATTTTTGGTCGACAGTTTTTTCATTCTCTTTGCACTTATCATCGAAGGCATGTCGCTGTCCCGAAAAGAGGCTGTGGATTTGCAAATGTTTCGCTTTTCTCGTTTTCAGTTTCTTTTTGCGCTTTTGCTTAGATTTTCCACCGCTTTTGCTTTGCGGCTCTCGGTATGCGTGTGGCATATGCAATTTTCTGCTGACAGTCGCATTCTTGTGTTGCTTTTCTCCTTCAAGCCACGTTTTCTTAATAGCTAATGTCGAGACCGCAGCCGCAAAAACGCAAAAGTGCTGCCCATCACTTGCATTGGCCACCGTGCAATTTCAGGTTGTTGTTTCTCTTTCGCGGTGGAATTGCGCCAAATTACGTTTGTCACTCATGGCTGTGCATGAACTTTGTACTCCCTCACTTTTGCATACAATTCTTATTTTGTCGAGCTTTGAATCTGCCTAGTTTTTGCCTTCATCTCCTCCACTCTTATTCAACTCTCTTCAGCTTTGTGCCAGCATTAGCGATGCGCGCAATTAGCAGCAACTACCAAGCCGTTAAGCAAAGCGAAAGCGAAGGCAATAAACACTCATCACTGGCGAGCATTACTCATACGCACTGTGGCATTCGGTAGGCTGGTTGGGTGCCGAACTCTCGTAAAACATTTCTTGTCAAACAAAAAGCGATTAAAACTGCTATAAACTTAAGCGCATAAATGGCGCAAGAATATTATCAGCTCGGTTATTGCTTGCGCGCTCGTTGTTGTTGCTATATTTGCGTTGTCTTCGTACTAGGCGTAGCCTGCTTCTTTTAATATTTCCTCCAGCAAGAATTTTGATTAACATTTATTGGCTTCGCTGGCAGAAAGTGAATCTTCGAGGTGTTATTTCTGCTTCTTCTTAAGCTTCAATGCGAGTTTTATAGCGGCATAGTTTAAGCGAACTTCATGTACTTTATATTAAGTCTTCTTAAATATTCAACATCGGAGCACGAACACAAATTCGATTTTCGTTTTAAGAATACTTGTATGTGTACAATAAGATAGAAAATTTAGTCAGTTGCTTCCGAAGCATCTAAGGTTTAGTTTAAAGTTTTCACTTATGTGCTTCTTCTTAATTTTCTTTCCAGTTGCCTGCCATTTCTTTTTTATCCATTCCACAGCACTCTTCGTCGATAGTGTGTTCATGTGTGGGCATAAACTCTATTTTATTGACTCTTTCAGCTATTTACAATAATTTTTACTCACCAAATTGGAGTTTTCATGAAAAACATTTTCCTTTAACGCGCTTTAACACAAGTTTTTTGGTTTTTATGGAAATTCAACTCTCTTTCTTGATATATTTCGAATTTGCTCAAAAAAACAATGTTCATAGATATTGGCTATTTAACTGTATATTAAAATAGTGAATTTGATATAAAACATAATTAAAAATTTGTTCATAAATGTAAATATATTTAAATTTACTAAGGAAGTACTCAGATATTTGTCAGTTAAAGATAGTTTCTGAGTTATGCAATCGTATCTGTAATGGGTTGTTTAAAAATGCACACCACTGACATATTTTTATTAGTTTGCGGTAATGCGGTTCTGCCACTTCAGCGAATGATTTTGCCTTTCTCGAGCTAGGATCAACTCGTTTACTAATGCTAGCCTTTGCACCCATACCAAACTTCACTCCTGTCCTTGTGTTGACTGTGTTCAGGTTCGCTACAGACTATGCATACTTCTCGAAATAACTGGTTCCTTCTGGCTTTTTATATGTGATCCGAGCTCCATTAAGTATATATTTTTGTTGTTTTGGTTCATATTTTGCACCTACCAGAATAAGTGAAAGTATGGCAAATAAGGCTATCTACGGAGATTAGCAGATATCCATAAGCTCCTTTCAAAAAGCGATCATTTAAGGTTCCTTGCCAGGTTGTCCTTTGGAACAGATCTCGTGATACCTCGATCCAACCCTTTTCGTAAGAGTAAGACTCTTCATCTGAATGCTGTGCTATTGAGAAACAACAAACTCCCAACAAATAAGTCAAATCCAGTCGCCACTCTTGGGAGGGGTTCAGCGAGGGATGTTTGTCAACCCTCATTATCTTACAAGTATTTTATTCGCAAGCACACTATATCTCAAATTAGTTGCAAACCAGGAAGCTTGTGCATGACCTAAATATTTTCCAATAAAATTTTAAGTGATATTAGTTAGGTAACTCTTATACACCGGAAAACAATTGCAACAACATAAACTTGTTTGCTGTAATGTCGCATCAACAACTTACGACATAAAATATTGTTAATGGCATGGTTTTAAGAATTCGGCAGGCATGAGCCCTCATGCCAGCGGCAAAGTCATAAGCTCGAAAAGAGCTCCTGAACCAGCCAATGAAACAAGTAAAGCGCGCAATGCAAGCCAAATGAAAGTCTCGCCGTGAGCTGCTGTAAGTGGTGGGTGATCGGGTAGTAAAAAAAGGCGCTGTGGCGCTGCTTATTTATATAAACATGTTTATAGTCGTATCTCAAACGCCATATATTAAGCTTGCTTTTGGCTGTCACTCATGATTTTGCAACAAACATATTTCAGCGTTTTTACGAGGCGATTCGCTGGAGACTATCACTGCCTACAACATGGCTTGCCCGCCTCTGCATTACAAGCCGGCCATAAATGTGGCATGTGTCACACGGCACAAACATATGGCCAAGGACCGACAACCAAACAGTTAGGCTGTCCGACAGCCAGCGGGTGGAGCAGCTTAACAGCGCGAAGCAGACAAACTGACAGGCTGCTCAACTAGCGGATAGTCAGCGAAGAAAAACCGAGAGCTAAGGCCATCAACGGCTACACGACTGGGGAGGACATTCCAAAACGAACGAACGAGCAGACAAGCGCAAATCTGGCAACTCCATCACATGCCGACAACAGTGATCGATGACGGCGCGGCAGCAAGGCGCTCCTATACAACCCCGAAACCCGCGCACTTTTAAGCTCACTCGGGTTCACTTTGCCGTCGATGGTGGGTGGTCCTGTAGCAGCGGATTAGAGGAGATTTTGTGTCACTTCGCCATTTGGATTTTAGCCACCATCAAACAATCTTTCACTTTCACTCATATCCACCCACCTACATAGAAAATATGTATGTAGGGATTTTGGTGCTCTCCAGAGTGCGATGACATAAAATTTATTAAACGGAAACATGAGCAGCTTAAAATCTTGTTTCTAGTTAGTTTCCGTTGTCTGTCTGTCGTTGCAGCTTGAAACTCTGAGCGCTTTAACTCTTCACACAACTACTGGCAGCTTTGCTGGGCTATCAGTTGCTGACATCATCGGCAGCTGCAGCTGTCCTTGCTTATTCACCTAGACTTTTCACTTCCGCCGGCATCATCAGGCGTGTACAAGCCATTTTATGATTCGCTATGCGAAACTGTATAGCTCCATGTATGTGCACACATACAAGTATATACTCTACATCTGTACATACTTAGATGAACACGTCCTTCGATTGACTCGCAGCAGCTTTGGCAGCCATGCATTAAACCACTCTGACTGGTCAGTTGTTGTTGGTAGTATATACACCATATGTACATATAAAGTATATCCAATGTCGTTGTTGCCGTTAGTTTTGATTTTATGTGCAAGCAATATAAAGTTTCCGCCGTTAAAGTTAAACGGTATACTCAGTTGATAGCGTTATCCTGTAGGAAATTTTTCTTTGAAACGTCATTGAACAAAAGTAGAAATGAAAATGAAATTCTCAAGAGATACTTAACTTAAATTTCAATTGTTGTGTAAAATATGAAGCCAATTACAAGTACCACCTATCCCCTGAATTGATAAATTTCTGGCATCCTAATGAAGGTACTCATTCAATAATAAGCTCTTAGTTTCCAAAAAGTTCCACAGTGCTTTGAACATTACCTACATCGACTGGCGATAGCTGTAAAGTGTTTCGTAAGTTCAGTTCTCAAGCAACAGCAATTTTTAACGTCTTAAGGGTTTGCTTTACGAATTACGAGTCATATTCGAGTCTGATGAAACATCTTTTAAAACACATTTTGGTTTGAAGAAATGAACACAATCGCTATAAGGAATTTAAAATTTCCATCAGTTCAATTTAAATCAGTAAAGAAATACTCTTTTTGTGGAGAATTTTAGCTCAGTTAATTCTAGTAGCAAATTATCATGTCATAAACAAGTCAATGGTTCGACCAGTCTAGAGCAGCTCATAAACGATGAATCGTTGACAATCCCACCAAACACTCAGCATAACCTTCCGATTCGTCAATCCTGGCTTTGCAACCATTTGTTGAGCTTCACCACGCTTAGACCGTGATCTTTTTCACACATTATTGTCGTATTTGATCCACTTTTTTTTATACTCTCGCAACAATGTTGCTAAGAGAGTATTATAGTTTTGTTCACATAACGGTTTTTTGTAAGTCCTAAAACTAAAAGAGTCAGATATAGGGTTATATATACCAAAGTGATCAGGGCGACGAGTAGAGTCGAAATCCGTCCGTCCGTCTGTCCGTCCGTCCGTGTACGAAATATGAGTCAAATCGGTTCACAACCACGCCTTCCAATATAACGCTATTTTGAATTCCATCTGATGCCTTCTCTGTATAATATATACATAAGGAACCAATGATGATAGCGGAATAAAACTTTACACAAATACGGTATTTGAACAATATGTAAATGACGTATAATGAAATCTCAATTATCACGTTTGATGATGCCCTTCCTTACTTGTTTTCTCATACTATTACCAATCGCTTCAGAAATGGTTCAATTTCATTTCGTTTCAACAAAAAATTGCAGATGTTAATTCGGTCCATTAAATTTTTCACAGAAAATTAATGTTGTACCCAAACATCCAGCTTCTTTTCGTAGCCAGTCTTTTTTAAATGGTTCAAAACCGTTTGATGATGAGTGTTAAGGTCTTTAACGATGTCATGGCTGCTTATGTGACGGTCCTGGTCAATCTTTTCCATAATTTCATCCACTTTTTCGACGATAGGTTGACCAGAGCGAGAGGCATCTTTCACATCAAAATTTCCAGAACGGAAGCGAGCGAACGATTGTTGTGCTACACGAACTGATAACTTATGCTGCTGATGTCTCCGTAAACTTCACAAATTTCATTGGTGGCTTCCGTGACATTCTTCCCGTTTTTATAAAAAAAAATTTCAAAATATAGCGAATTTCTTCATTATTTTCATTAATTTTTGAACAGCTGTAACTTTTTTCTAACTTTTTTTGTAACTTCGCCGAATTAAATTTTTTTTGGTTTAAATAAAGTCTTAAATCTCATCTTTCCCACAGTATATGGTATGACAAAATGTGATTGGTAGCACTGGAGACATATGACTGCAACGACATCTATTGACAAAATACGAAAAGATTTTTTCCACTGCCCAATATATGTATGTACTAGGATGTTTTTTAAACTATTAATTTTTTTCAATCTCGTCACGAAATTTCCTTGGAAATACCCTAAAAAAATTCTATGAAAATTTTAGCCCTTAATATAAACATTAAGAACTGTACCAAGGCATGTAAAAATTTTACATTGAAACTACACGACAATCGTGACTTTTTATCTTTAAATTCCTCCAGCTCAGAGGTATTTTATGGCATCGCTTTGACTTTAGACGCATATTTCTCAGAATTGTTCACTCTACAAAGTGCCCAGTGCAACAAAGTCGTAACTCACACCGGCGAGTACTCCGCTCTAACCAGATTTTTCCACGTAATTCGCATTTTTTTGTATTTATCTCGTAAATGACAAGAGCTGCAGAAAAAGTGCACATGAAAACCTTGTAGGAAATTTTATTTGCTATAAAAAAGGTCCGAGGCCAAAATCGCTATCATTAATACTTCTCGAGATATTCGGCTTTTTAAATTAGGCTGTATGGAATTTTCATAGATTTTTTATTACATACTATCTATAAAAATTCAAAAATTCAGTTATTAACTTTTCCCAACAACAACATGCTCATGAGAATTAAAAATTAAATACATTTTAATAGAGACATTTATCTCAACTCATCAAAACGGATTTATGTGCACTTAATGAACGTCACGTCAGACTAAGAACCAAATAATAAGCAAATAACTAACTTCCGCCTCAAGCGCTGAGCTTCACGGCGATGATGAATATGCTGTTAGTCATGACTTTTCTCTCAACAAAATTTTATTTTAGCTCATATTATGTAACTGTTTCTACCAACAACAATTTGTGGCTCAAAATAATACCAATTTATCTATGCGCAAACAAAGGGAAAGTGGCACACACACAAACACAATCACCCAGTACGTTCGATAAGTGGAAGAACAGAAACCAGATGCTTGATCAACATCAGTCAACAGAAACAGAATTCAAATAATTTATTTGTAATACCCACTTCTAAGTATTTATAGAAGCACGTCAATTTGCAAATGTCTTTCTGTGCGTAATTATGTACTATCTGTAAGTGTGTGTGTGTGCGTTGGTGGGAATACAGTTTTCAGTTTTGCTTAGAATAAATTCATGCACCACTGTCACACTGACACGCTGTGCCGCATTTCGATTTATGGATTTTGCAAAACTGTAAATAGACACGCAATCGCTGACATATAAACATGCAAACACACACACTCATATGTATAAATATTCTGCAGCCTGCCTGCTATGTATGTGAGCAAAGTTTTGCTGGCTGCACTGCCTGTCACTTCAGTGGTGATTTCAAGCCTCAGCAAGCCTCAGCTGGCAGCATGACAGACGGCCAACCTGCTATGCCGTCCGTCTGCGCTGCGCTCATATCTGACTGACAGATTGAATGACTGACACATCGTTCAGTTTCATCACGGCGTCACACTATGTAGATGGTTTTTCTAGTTGGCGCTGGCGCTGTGCTGATATCAAGTGTGGAATTTCATATCGGCTGACAAGACTAAATGATGTCTTCAGTATTGCCATTTGTTGTTGGTATTTTTATTGCCGACAACATGTTGTGCTGACTGACTGACTGCCTGCACGCCTTCCCATCACCATCACATGTACTTATATCCTTCACAGCTGATATTTTTTGTTGTTGTTGCGGCTATACTCCTCATATCTTTGAGCAGCACGCACACACCCTATTGATTAGTCATTCGTGTCTGTTATAAATTTTCAAATTGTTGTCTTGTAGATTTTACTTAATGCCACAATGTTTGCGCAAACGAACGGTCGCCCATACACACACACATACATACTTATTATTATATATAGATTGGTCTGTTCGCAAAACACCTTCAATATTTATTTGGATTTGATTGTGGTGGCGGCCTTGTCGTATTAACCTCTCCTGAGCAGGTTTTCTCATTTATTTTATATGCGGATTTATATTCACTTTTCAATTGAAATTGAGGTTAGGTTAGGTAAGTGCTTTCACTTTTGGTTGCGGGGCTCCATATCGTCTGCTTGCCGCCAGCTGATAAGTTCGTTCCGTTGGTGGTCATGAATTGGGGTGCACTGATGAGTTTTTGAGAGGTTTAGCCTTAATTCGTACATCCTTTTTGCATATCTGTGCTGAGTGCGGTCGCACGTTAAAAACAGTACACGGCGGTGAAAAAAGACTTTCATATCTTAAGGGATTCAAAGCTGTTTAAACGAGTTTAGCGTTTGAGTGATTATAAAAGTTCTGTTGATTTTTACGGTGTTAAATTTTTTTAGCAAGCTTTGGTATGCCAGTAAAAACCAGACGCTGTTTCAGTAATGTGAGAAATGCTTTTTGTAATTTTATGTTGCGACTCTCTTTTGCACCAGGACTACCACTTTCGATTCAAAGAGATTTATTTGCTTTTAGCAAAACTTGGGAAAAATATTTCCAATTGGACTTTGCATTTTGAAAAATAGTAGCAAGGATTGTAGTAATTTCTGGTAATATATCCAAAGCCATAACATGAACTTCGATATTAACAGTTTGGAATGTAATTTAAACTTACAATGTCGAAACCGTCTAACTTGGTATTAAATCATATTCCAAGCTGCTTGAAGTCTGAGTTATTTCAGTCATGGTATTAAAACTTTTAATCATACTAAAAAAACAGGACTTCTTTTAAGGTACTCGAGAGTGGCTTAGGCATATTAACTAGAGATGATTTTTAACGTGAAAAAATTCTTTAGGTCGTTTCTAGTACAGGTGAGGGAGAAAATACAGGTACTTTCTTCTTCAATGTCCAGCCTTTGCAAGAGTGAGGCTCAGATATTTCGGTAAAAAAAGAAGACAAAGCCGAAACTGCAATAGATTCAAAGCGCTTTGTCGAGCTATTGGGCTCTAGTATATAGGAGTTTTTAGGCACCACAACGAACCGGCGTTCTATGCTGTCCGAGTGAGATCCGATCAAACTTTAACCTAACCCCAAAGTTTCCGAGAAATTTCATTCCTCTATAAGAAGCAAGCACATAAACACATTCTACCTTGAAGAGAAATATCTTATATTTTAAAATTCCAGCAGAAAAGTTTCGTTCGTTTTTTAGCTTGGGAATCTATATTCTGTGTTATCTCTCATCGACTTTTGGATATTCTTTCAAATTCCCTCTCTCGTTCAAATCATAAATGTGACGTATTGGCATTAGTAACGGGTTTTTGGATGATAAGCAAAATGGCAATCTGACCTATTTCGATGAATGATTCCTTTTTGCGACATAAAAACCTATCGGTTTTACTAGATTTATACTTATGGCTTATGCAAGTACCAGTGGACCTTTACAATTGCATCTCTGTTAGCTTATAATATATTATATTGTACAATAAAATAAAAAATTATTATGAAAGTTGATCATTTTACTGGTGTCCAGAATATAGTCTAACAGCCCCAAGCTTCCAATGTTATATTATATATTGCTACAAAACAAGAAACTATTAGTGATCTAAGGCCAGCATTCTGTTCAAATAGTCAAACAAGAACTTGACTTTAATCAGCCAGTTCTTATCACAGTTGTAAGCCATTGTGGTCCGACATCGGCGTGTGTAATCTCTCAGAGCGATATACTATATCAAAAATTTAGGGAATAGTTAACGTATACACAGAGAGACAGATGACAATACTAAATCAACTCAGCTCCGTCACATATAGTTTAATAGGTCTCAAACGCTTGCATCTGTGTGTTAAAAACTTCCTGGCAAACTCAATATATAAAAAATATGTTGAAATCTGTGTGAAAAATGCTGATACCGAAATTATGTTAAATAATGTTTTCTAAAGCGTTTTTTATAAACTAATTTTTTGCAGTGTACCAAACTTAAATATACGAGAGTATTCTAAATTCAGTCATGTGCTTTCACCTTCTTATCCACATACATATGCACACAGCTTACCCAAGCTTCCATCTAACGCCGACACTTTATTACATTTGTATTCGAACACGCCTGTCTGCAAGTTTAAATTAAATTCAAATCAGTGTATTCGGTTACATTCGCATCCTTTTGACGTGAAGATAATTGAATGGGATCAGAGGTGATTTTCCTTTTGCCAATTTAATAAGTAACACATAGAGATGATAGTGTCAAAAGGTGCATGGCCAAACAAATACTAAACACATACACACACCCACACAAAGGTAATGAAAGACATATATCCTTTCATAACGGTATGGGTAACTGTAGAAAGGTGTGTGAGGGGTGGCAGAGATAACAGTTGGTTTTGGCGAAATAAAGAAATATTGTGTTGGATAAATATTTCATTGGTTGAACGAGCAAATGAATGAATGAAAGGTGTTGGGTATCAGGCGGACGGACATGTGGGCCATATGTGAATGTGCATGTCCACAAATGAAATGTGTGCATGTGTGCGCGTGTGGGTCGGTCAAGGTGTTGAATTGTGCTATCAGTAGATATCGCAATATTGCCTCAAGGTGTTTGCATGGATTTGTTTTGCCAGTTGCATTCATGTCATATCTGATTGCTTGTGAGTGTACGTGTTCTCGTGTGAATTGCTTTGTTTGCTTTGAAATTTTGGTATTTGGATAATCATTATGAAATTTGAGTTTTCACAATTGTGTGTTTGATTTGTATTAATACAAAGGTTGACATAAATTATCCCAGTTTTGTTTTTCTTTTGTTATCTATGAAACACTGCATCGTAATACACCATCTTATAAATACGGTTTTATTAAATGGGAAGACAGCCTTTCTTAATGAAATTCTTTTGTGTCAAAGCAAAGCAGTTTTAATTAAATTTATGAAATTCCTAATTGGTTTTTCGGGCAAAGATTTGCAGATATTTATTTTGTTTTTATAGAAAGGTACTAAAAATATTTTAATAGTGCTCTGGGAGATTAAAATTATTTGATCTTATATTAAATGTAGATGTTTTAGACAAGGTTTTTATATGTTCTTTGTATTTGTCCGCCTTAGCAATAAATTGAAGCCTCTTTCTTATCTTATCTTAACTTATCAGTGAATTTCTTGCATTGTTAAAGACCATTGGCGATGATAAGATTTGTTGCTAACATTTGAGATGATCTCTGCAGCACTCGCCTCTTGAACAAGCAACATGTTAGGATCTAAGTCCATTGGTCTAGATAATCTCTCAATAAATTTCTTTACCTTCTAAGAGTATGTATCTCGCCAAGGCTTTGTTTTTCTTAATACGATATAGATATGTGCGACAAGTGAAATGTTTTCATATTTTTTCTAAGAGATTTAAATTTTTTTTACGGTCCACATCAATTATTATTTTGAACTATTGTAAAAAGAATCAATTAGATTCTGAAAATCCGTTTCTTATAGTCAAAAGAGGAAACAAGATCAAGCTGGTTAGATTAAGAGATCATTTTTAGCTGGGATCTAACTTGTATAGCTTGGAATGCAGGTCCGTTACGGTACCTACGACTCCTAAACTATAGATCATAAGACCCTCAAAAATGGACAAAAGACCTTGAACCTATCACAAAGCTGTTAAATTGGTTAATGCTAGTTTCTGCTATGTCTTCTAGCTCACTGAAGTTAAGACTTCTGATGTTTAAACCTCAGTCTTGCAAAAAGCGGTCATTAGAACAGAAAATGCTGTTTACTCTTCACCCTTCTTCATACAAATTTGGCAAGTTGTGTCCGTGAAAATTTTTAGTCTCACCGCATAAGTGCCTATTGAACAATGTCCAGTATGAACACCTACGATTACAGTCAGATGACCATTCACTAGTTCAGTAGATCTCCCTCATTCTATGCCATGTCAAAAAAAGCATGCAGTCGCTCGAAGTCCATTGGTCCAGTGCTTGAGCGAAGGCCGATGGAGATCCAACTCGAGCTTATTCTGTTGTGAGCGGTGCAAGGGGACCCCCTCTGGCTAACTGAAAGGTTTTGTAGTTACGAGCGATTCTATTATGACCCGGCATCCATGCGATTCTGATTATGAAGTTGCGTGAAGCAATTCCTTGATCAGCTTTGAGTGCACAGTTCACGAGCTCAGCATTATCATTTTTTCTCTGATAGGCCGTATTTCTTAGCATTACATTTACTGCTGTCTTAAAAGTAGCCTCTTCTGATTGAAAAATATAGCAGTGGTTCGGTTGCCTTGACGGAGAGGTCCTTACAGAAAACTACTTTTACTGCCTCTCTGTCTAGCTTGCACTCGTTCGTGAAAAAACTGCGCCTATTTTCCAGCCACACCTTTCCATTCACATAACCCTCGTCGGTATGTGGTCAGACCAAAAATAAGCCACGAGATCGGGCTAAGTACCAAAGAAAAGGAATTTGAATTGATATATATATATATACATATATGTATATATTTAGTATATATATTATATATATTTCGAGTTGATACTCATGTTATTTTGTGATATATAAAAAGGGTTCCAAAGCTTAGAATTTCACTTGCCAAAAGTTTCTTTAAAAAACATTTATTACAAGCACCGTGTTTATCTATTTTTATCAATAAAGAGTCGCTTAGACTTCCCCTCAACGCCTTTGTCTGATTTACATGTTTCATATGAAATGCTAATTAGCCCCTGGCGGTTTCGTGACCTATAGACTTAAATACCTTTTTATTTTATTTTTCAATGTAATTTCTTCTCTTCACTTTACGCCACTTCATCTCTTTCTTTCCATTCAGCTAAATATAACTAGTAGATACGACGGTCGTATTAGGCACTTAGAAGGTTCGCTTGAATTGCGGGTTCCCGCCGTAAGCTGCTAGAGTGAAAAAGCTGTTTGGTGGGCGGCTGGGGTCAGTTCTCAACTTAACGCACCTGCCTACGGCGCTGAAACTGTCAGCTGTCAGCTTTTTGATACTATGTTCTGCGTGCTTGAATAGCCTGCACCTAAGGGATACACAAAAACTAACAAATATTGTTTATAAATTTTTATAGATGCTTGTGGCTGTATGTATGTAAGCTTACTGGCCACTTTATTGACTGTAAGTTTTTTACTTCAAGTACCGTTTTTTGTGTTAACTTACCAAACACGCGCAGGTTCTTATTTTAGCAAATTTCGTTTCGTTGGAATTTTAATGTCCTTAGTAAGTATTTGTTTACTTTTTGGCCTACAAAGTGAGCAAGCTGGTCCATTGTATATAGCTGTTTTATATTCTTGCGACTCAGTTTGAAGCGGTTTTTTGTTGTTTGTGCATGCAAAAAAGTTACTTTTCATGTGGCGGACTTACATTGCGTTCAATTTTCGATTTTAAATTTATTTTTGTTCATAATGCTCTGTATATATGTATAAATAAAAACTTGTGTACTTGTATATGTAATTTTTATTATTATAATTTTTTGTATACATATATCTCCTATCTTTAGCATTCACGTGATGAGTTTTGAGTAATTGCATAAATTTTTGTACAACTGTAAATTTGAGTTGAGTCCTTTTAAAATAAATCCATATAATTTTTTCGCTGACATTTTTTTCTAATTTATTGATTCTCGACCTTTTTAAATATGTATTGCGTAACAATTTTCTACCGTATATAATTTAAAAGCCACTTTACATCTTAATCTTAGCAGGGGTATTTGCGACTTCTCAGCATAACCTAAAAGGTACATAAATCACGCAAAATAGCCGATGCAGGCAATATTTTGCTATAAACAAGTTATTTTAGGAAGACATCATAAAACACAGAAAATTATGGTAATCAGTGCAGAAAGCAAACACAAATCCAGAAGCATCAACAGAAAGGCGCACAGGAATAGGCGGCGGAGTGGGAAGCAAAACCGCAATAACGCAAACATAAAATAAAAGATTCGCTTAAATAGAAAGCTGAAAGCGGAGCCGCAATGTTAGCCTCCGCACACATTCTCCTACATGATGTCAAATGCAGCCGCAAGTTTGCGTAAATATGATGGCATGCAAGGTGGTAACGAGCGCACTTGCTACGTAAGACTGGGCCGCACAGTTTGACCGCGTTTATTTTCTAATTTTTATGTCGCTCTTTGAAGTGGCAGCGCAAATAAACAAACGCTGCTTTTGTGTTCTGTGGGCACATATTGTGCGCGTTTGCCTATTTCCGTTTTATATACTCAATGCGCGCCGTCATGCGGGCGGCGCTGTAATCAAGTGGGAGGCGAAAAGGCGACCGCATTTGTGGCGGCGCTGAGAAATCGTTTTGCATTTATGCTTTGCTGGTTTTACGAGCCGCAAATGGAATTGAGTTGTAACTACGAGCTTATGTGACTTTTAGTGTACCGAAGTACACGTACCATATAAGAGTAAAGACTTTTCTATTTTCTTAAATTTGGCTTTCTTGTTGAGTTTTACATTTTTTTGAATTTATTGTTGCTTCACTACTGTGTTTACAGGAAAGATTATTATTGCTATTATTTTATTTTTAGTTTTAGTTCCATTATTACCCTTATCATTATTATTACTTTTACCGTTTCAATTATTCTGCCATTACCATTTTAAGGATCATTATTATTATCGTAGTCATTAGAGTTATCATTATTGTTGTAACTAGCATTACTATTACCAATACAATTTTAAATACCATTATCTGTATCATTTTTGTCATCTTCATCATTAGCATTACCACTAGCATAACCATTACCATTACCATTTTTCTTACTATCATTATCATTATTTATTACATTTTACTAACTTTATCATAGCTATTTATTCTTTAAATTACCATTACCTTTATCATTACAATTCCCATTATCAATACCATTATTAATATCACTACCATAATTATCATTTAGTCATTAGCATTATCAGCCACATTACCATTACCAATATAATTACAGCATTATGATTACTTTTACATAATTTAGTTTTATATCCATTATTAGCATTACCCTTATAATCACTCTTATCGTTACCATTATCCTACTATTACCATTGTAATTAACATTATCGTTATTGTTGACATTTCCATTACTATTACCAATACAATTGCAAATAACATTACCATTCTTATTTCCAATGCAATTGTTACCACGATTATCTTTCACATTGTTGTCATCGTCATTATTAGCATTACCACTAGCATTACCATTACCATCATTACTATTGTCATCACGCTTTTTTATGATATTTTATTAGCGTTAACATAACCATTTACTCTTTACATTACCATTACCCTTTTCATTACAATTCCCATTATCAATGCCATTATTAATATCACTACCATTGGAATTATTTTGCATCTACAATTAACAGCACTATTAACATTACCTACATAATTACATTATTACCATTACTTTGACATTATTATTTTCATTCCATAGTTAAATAAATCCATTGCGATTACCATATCATTACTTCTTCATTATTACTCTCATTTTTCATTTTCAAATGTGTTTTTTGTAAATTTGTCGTGTATTTGTATTAGTGAGTGGAATTTAAGTAATATTTTATTTATATATCTACTTGTTTACCATTACTTTCTCATTATAATTTTAATTACTTTTCATTATTACTTTCACTCAATAGTTATATAATTTCTTTACAATTACCAGTCATTACTTTTGAATTACTATTTTCATTATGATTACCATTACCATTATCATTACTTTTTCATTATTACATTCATTCAATATTTACATAACTTCATTACAATTACCATTGTAATTACCAGTCATTACTTTTGCATTACAATTTTCATTACTATTAACATTATCATTCTAATTACCATTACAACTACAACGGTGGAAAAAAATTTAACAAATACATCAGTATTTAGTAAGAAGAGATATAAAAACTAACGAACAATAAAATATTACTGCAATGTTTTCCCTAGTAGTGATAATAATTACAATGAACCCTGAACAAAACTTTAACAATACTGACGCTTTTATACTGAAATATCTCCTAAAATCAGTCATCAAGCAAATGCAGAATATGTCATATTTTAATATGTCTCAAATATATCACTAAGTCGTTGCAACAAATATGTGGCAAGCGTCAAGTCGTAAGTGCCTAACAATATGAGATGCAATACAAGCTAAAGCAAGCAATAGTTAGATAATAAACATTTTACTATTACAACAAAAGCGCCAACAAAGGACTTCATTTGAAGCGAAATTGGCTAGGCTTACGGCTGACCGCTTGCCGGTGCGCTACCTTTACATCTTATGGTGAGCTTTTCATTATTTTATTTGGTCATAAACGAAACCATATTCGTGTGTCTGCGCATCCACCACTTCGTGGGTTTTACTTTCACTTTTTATGCTGTTTTTATATATTTTCTATTTGGAAAGCTGTGTGAGGCACTACGAGGTACAACACTAGACTATATGTGCGTTGTGAGAGAGTTATATATAAATGCGGTGCTGCCACAGCAACATGCGCTCTATTGTGAATCTTTTATACTTTTGCTTTTATTATTTGCTTCCGTGCTGCGAACTCCTTTGAGTGCTTGTCAGGAATGGCGAGAAATCGCTTTCATTAATGGTTACTTGAGGGTCTTCAAGGGTATTGCTATGAACATATAAATACAGGGATATATATATATATATATATTACACACATTCATATATAAGGCAAGGATTTCAGTTTTACTGACAGTTGCTAAACGTGGAATCTTTTTGCACACTCGCGCCAACATGTAACGAGAATAGCATATTTGTATGTACAACAAATTGCCCAACACCAATCTTTGATTCTTTTTGTGTGCTTTGTTGTTGCATTTGTTTTTGTACTACTTATTGCCTTTTCTTCAGGCACTTAAGTTGCCTTCTTTTCCACTACACTTCATTGCCACTGTCGCACTTTAGGCTATCGCCAGCATCACCGTCACTGCCACCACTACCACCATATCGACCATCCCTACTGCCACTACCACTACATCCACCATTCGTACTGCCACTTCCACCACCACCATCATCATCAATAGCATAGTTGTTTTCCGTGTTAGTCGCCCGCCTGCTGATCGTTACTTACTTTGGTTACGTATACGCCCCGTAGGCGCACTATCACCGCACTAAGCTCAGCTGCGCCACAAGTGAACGCCAAAAAAGTGAAAAAATAATATTCACTGCCACTTGCCAAAGAGATTAACATGATGTTTATCTACGAAAATGTTTCGAGTGCTATTGTTTGTTGTTGTGACTATTGTTGCTTGGCGCTTTTGTAACTGCCTTCGTCTCTGTGTGTGTGTGTGTGTGAAGGTCATTTGCAGTCCGCTCATGCCTAAGCACCTAATGACAACTTAAGTGGCCGCAACGAGTAAGTCATATGCACTCGCATATACATCAACATTTGCCAATGTGTTGGCGGTCGTGCGTGTGTTTGGCCATGCTTTAGCGTTATGTGCGTTAAGTGGCCTGCATGCTGGCGTGTGAGTGAATTAGTGATGAAGCTCAAGTGCTTGGGCATGGGTGTATGTGTGTCTGGCTTATTAGTGCGTCTGTCGGTTTCACTTAATGCTGATGACTGTTGACCGCAATTGCCACCTCATCCTTTATCCACCTTCTGCGGCTGACACTTATCTGCGTTACGGAAAGAATATAAACGAGTTTTCTTGTTTATGCGCTCGAACACGGCACTGGTACGTGTGTGTATGTGTGCGCTTATGTTTGTAATTATTCTTTGAGTTTTCATTAGACGCGCTCTCTTCCGCTTCTCTCCTAACTTCCACAGCATTTCAACTTCATAAAAGCGTAACTACGCCAAACTATGAGTTGCGTTTGTTGCTTGGTTAAAGTCTAACTTTTTATATATGTTTATGTGTTATTGTTTATTGTTGGTTTTCGCAAGTTGTTGCCATGAGTATACAACTTCGTTCTGTGGCAAATTGCCTGCTAATGTGTTTGTTAAGCATTATTTTGTTGCCGCTCGCCAGTTGCAGGTGTAGCTGATGACCGTCACAATGGCGCTTACGCCTGGTCAAATATCGCTTTAGCCATTAACTGTTCTCGCACATATGCTTTGTAGTTTGCAATATTTTGTGTGTGGCTGCGTGATTAGTTAGTAGATGAAGTATTTCATAGTTCCATGGCTGGCTGACGGTTTAATTGTTTAAATTCAAATACAAAATTCATTGAAGCACTCAGTCCTAGCGTTAGTTGATGTGAATTATTTCAGTTGATAGAAAAATAAAAAACTGACCAAATTTTTGATAGTTTTGAAAATATTTGATATTGCCAGCTAAAATTATGACCCGACCCTCTAATAAGTTTAATGCACATATCTCTAAACCCAATAAAGCTACAACAACCAAATTTATGGTATGAGAGGGCTTTGTGGGAGTCGTTGTGAAAATTGGACTATAACCTTCACACCACCCCCTTCCCATATCTTGGCACCCTCTAGACAGATTTCGACTAAATTTGGTACATAGAATTCTTCTCATATTCCTATGTCACAGAAAGAAAATGTCCGAAATCGACTACAACCACGCCTACTTCACATAAAGCTCAATTTTAAATTCTATTTGATTATTTCACTTTCCAGTACAGAAATCAGGAAGCAATTAATACAACAGGCTAAATTAGTATACTAGTTAACGTATGCCACAATATGACTCAAAAATTGTCAAAATTCAACCGAATATTCGAACCCTATTATGTATAGATGACTCTTGATCGAAAATATCGGTCAATGTATGGAATATACAACTAAAATTAAGAGAGAATATTACCCTTGTAAATAATACTTCTGTGCATCAAAATTGGTTAAATCGGGTCAATACTTCCCGGAGCCACAAAAACCTAATATCAAGATTTTCGAACTTCCGGATGGCTTTATGCAGCATATATCAGCCAATATGTGAGTTATCTCAACGAAAATTAGAAAACGTATTTTACTCATAACAGTGTATCTTTGTATGTAAAAGAAATAAAATTGGCCCTACGCCCCATATAACTATTTACCAGGATTTTCGAACATTCGGCTGACTTTGCTCCATATGATTGCTGATTGTAAGTGAGGTACCTTAGTAAAACCCTGGAAACGTTTTCTTAGTCGGGTCGATATTACCCCAACTCCCATATAAACAATAATGAATTCTTGATTACTAGAAAGTTGATACATTTTTTTTAAATGCCGGTTACTTAAAAATAAAGGTCTTCTCTTCCACCAATTTTTTAGGTTTATCGAATTTTTAAAAAATATTATAAATTTCAAGTTTATAATTTTTTAATATTATGTTCGTGCAATATTTCAAGTAAATTGTCTGATGAAAACTTGAGATATTGTGGCGATTGCATCAAAACAATTTTTTTCTGGAAAACGCGTTTAAAGTTTTGTCCGCAGCTCAAATCAAAGTAAAGGTAATTTGAATTTTGGAAAATTCTTTTAGGCAGATAATTTTGAAACAATTTCCAATTGTGTGGCTGAAATATAAAAGTCGATTTTTTTTAACTTAAAACTTGAACTTATCATAATTATTTTTATTAAGATGTCAGTAGGATAATCTGGTATGTTTTTTTTGACATTTTTTATCATAGAAATTTTTATTCTACAATAGAACTTTTTTCACATTTCATAAGGTATATCGCGGAGTATATAAACAAGTTTTTTTGGAGTTTTTTGATGGCATCTGTCGGAGAAATGGCTGGGTGAATGAGATCCGTTTTTTCACTGGCGGACACGATTTCTCATGGCTGGATCATCTGAAACACAAAAACCCAATTTATTCTTAAAAAGTACGTGAATGGTTATCGTACCTACTAGAATCATAAAAAAATGTTGATAAATAAAAAAGTAATTAAAGTCATTAAATTATAAAAAATATAGCGACGATAGCCGGGCGTTTTGTAAACATTAAAAAAAAAGGTGCGTGGAGCCCCAACGCGCGGATGAAGTTATACTTCTTAGTGATATTCCAAGAAATGCATATTATTTTGTATGAAAGAAAACTAGAAAACTGAAATGCACATTTTATAAATTTATTGTGCACATAAAATGAAGAATAAAGCAAAGTCTAAATGAAAAAACTTTGACTAGAAAAGTAGTTCTGTCTCTTCGTTGTACTTATATGTACATATATTTGCATACATTGCCAAACAAATAATGCGCAAGCATACAAACATACATATGCGTACACATATGAATATGTCACCAACACAAAATTGATCTTCACAAGACAATATGGCAGCCAAATTGGCGAAGAACAAGTGTAGTACATTTTACAACAAAAACGATTTCATTCATGAACGCAGGCGCAAATTCCACAAGCGATCTCGCTTAATTCATAAAAACAGAGGCCGTAACATCTCCCCGAGCATGCCTTTGCCAACAAGTCGTCTTTTCGCGACGATGGCAAAAGCCAAAAATCATAAATTGCACAACTTTCTGGTGCTTCTCGCAAAAATCTGGGAAAGGAATGAATGATCCTGAGAAGTATAGCCTTAACTTTTCAACGGCCAACGCAGAGCATTTCAACCAAAATGTACGCAAAATAGTTGAGAATTCGCAGAAATGGTAGACAAACGAAAGAAAAGGAAGCATAACTTCAATAATGCACAAGCATACAAACATACATATGCGCAGCAGCAGCAAGGAAAGAGGTAACAATCGGTGATCCATTGTATATTTCTTTCATGCATAACCAAACCATAATTAGGATAACGCAATACAAGTGTCAATGGTGGTGTTGGTGGTAAGCTTGAAAAGTTACGACGAGCACGTAGGTTCGAATCCCAACAGAATTTATTTTTAATTGAATATGTCACCAACCAAAAATTGAAACATTGTTCTACAAAAACAACAACAGCATAAGCATGGCAACATTGTGTTGTTGGTAGAAAAGCCGAGCTGTGCCGAAAGAAACGAACAAACGATCGCCGATTGTCACCGCTTCGCTTGCTGCTCGAACATCTTCGCAGACAAGGTTGCGTAGATTCATATTGAGCAAGGTTAGGCAACCTGAATCTATCGCAACCTTTTCCGAACTCGTATAAGAAGTATAACTTCAAAAAAATCAAATCGGTTGATTGTTTTGAGAAAAAAGCATTTAAAGTTTGAGGTGTGCACTCCGAGCGATCCGAACGTTGAGCGGTATTATTATTTTTGGGCCTTTTTCGAAACTTTAAAATGGTAAAGTGGGTTTCTATATTAATTCTAAGAGTATAAAGGGTAAAAGATTACCCCACTGACCCCTTAATAATTCTACATTAAGCTATTTGTAACATTTATAATATGTATATTTCTTATTTTCAATTACCTCCCTATCAAACTTATTTGAGGTTCAAATGAAAGCATTTTAAAGAAGCACGCTTTTTGTCTTACAACTCTTTAAAAAACAATATTTGTTCTTCACTTCTTACAAATTTTAATTTAATAACCACAAATCACATTACATTACATTTAATTACACAATCTAAACCGTCTACTTTACCCACACACAAGAGTCAACACAGCTTTGTGGTCGTACAGGGCGTATGAGTGATGTATGACTTATATGAAATGCTTGAGAGGTGAATGAGATAAGTCATTTGGTAAACAATTGTAACACACTGCGCTAAAAACACATGTAATTAAAAACAAAAACAGCAACAAAAACAAAAACAACAACAACAAGTGGAAGATATTATATCAAATATAACAACACAAGTGGCGCTGAACTTCTGAGCCTTCATTGCATATTTCGGCTGGGTTGTAATACCTACTTGTGTAACAGTGTGCGTGTGTGAGCTTGACAGCTACACCGCCGCTGCTACATTTGATGACGCCAAATCTGTTTGGTAATCACGCGTAATCAGGAAAGATAAATGCGCATTTATGAAAAGTGGTGTCAGCAAAAGAACATGGCGCCGCTGTAGTCAAGATGAACACGCAAGCACAAACACACACACAAGCACAACTGCTCATTACACACGAAAGCATGTCAGAATGACAGGAAAGTCAACGGCTTGTGTCATATTTGTAGTGACTGCTGAGTTTTTGTTTCAGCTTATGTGTGTGTGTGAATATGATAAATTAGGCTCTGCAACTTGGCAGCAAAAGCCATGGCAAAAAAGAAATGTAAATGCAAAGTAGCTTGCTGAAAGATAAGCAAAAATTTATATAAAATATATATATGAAACTAAGTTGTACGGGAGAGGCCTCAAAGCTAAACATACACGGAGTTATTTATATATGTACATACACTTATATATAAGCAGATGTGTTTGTATATACCTGTAAACATCAGCGATGAGTGTGATTATGTATACATGCATATCTAGCCCAAGTTTTTGTTTATTTTTGCGTTTTGCGCAAACAACAAAAACAAACAGCTGACTTCTCTTCCCCTTTGCGACTTCATCAAAATCAAGCGTTTGCCTTGCTCATGCACACTCACACACAATGACGGATATACACATCGTCTCCTGTTGTTCTTCTAAAGAGTTAGCTTTACTTTGGCATTGTTGTTTTTGCACTGCTACTTATAATGTCAATGATATGCAAACATGCCGCGTGGCGTAACTTGCTCGCTTATATTGCCCTATATTGCCTGTGGCCTGGCGTATCTGCTGCCTTCAGCCCACGAAGTGTGTAAATTTTTTATATTTTCCTTTTTGGCAGTTATTAAAAATTAAGCGACATTTCTTCGGTACTGAGCATACTTACGAAGAGAGAATGGAAGATCATGAGGTTGCACATATAAGCCATTAACTTTAATTTGCAGGAGTTAGATTTCGCATTTTATGGGTAATTATTCAATCAGAGCTAATGTAGAGAACTGGGAAATTTTTAAACATTTACTTTTTTAAGTAAAGGCGATGGAAAGTTGAGAAAATAATACGTAAAAGGAGAGAATACATTAAAGTAAATTAAAGTACCCCATCATTATATTTTTTTGTTAATGAATTATAGTGGCAACCCATTTTTCTTACTTGTTCTGGTCATTTGCTTCATTAATGGGCACAGCTAGTCCATAGTTTGAAAAATGAAATCGACATCTTTTTCATATTTCGTTAGGTTATACCTTTCGAAATGACAAACTAAAGTTTTAAAATGATAAACCAAGTGGGTTTTGCGTTACGGCCCTTTAGAGTGAAAGCGTCAATGGTCAACGAAAAATAATTAATTTCTTTCTTCAAAAATGTTAATGCGTATTTCTGAAGTGCATATATTACGGATCCGGAAAATATTTTACAGATAATTCTGACTCAACTTCAGCTTTTTCTAAGAGGCAATGGGTCTAAAACGGGTTTCGGACAGCGATTTTTATCGCGAAGTTCCTTAAGGATCATAAAAATTTGTTCATCAATTTTTGACATAACCGAATAAAATTAATACGTAAATGCATTTTGACATTATAGTGATCATTTGTCGCAATCAGTCAGATCGAACAACTATATAACATATCTCCCAAATAACCGATAATTAAAAATTGTACATTTCGACTTAAGAAACGTTCAAAATGATCCGTGGAACATTTTCTATATACGAGCTTTTTTAGAAAAAATCGGCCCGCTCTAAAGTATATACAAATGTACTCTGAAGATTTTAAAACCATTGATGCGACAATAAATTAATTCTAAAAAACATTTTTAAGGATTTATAACCAGTTGGCCGACCTTAAGGAATACCACAGAAAACTTACCACAGAATACTTACGCACTTAAATACATTTTTTGATCAATGGTTGGCATTTATTTTTGCTCGGTTTTTGAATTGAAAGCTCAGAAATTGTATCACTAGCGCTGCTTTATTTCACATAATACACTTATAATCTAAAAAGATTATCCTTTCTAATGCATAGTATAACCTAAAATTGTTTTTTAGTGCCTGCAAAATTTCTTTCAGCATTCTCAACTTAAATAAGGTTACTTTTGCCAATCAACGACTTAGCAGTTCATAACCGTTGGCTGTCTACATTATTCCTATCAGATTAATACATACATATCTATATACGTATATTTTTTTAATATATCTCTAAAAGTTAGGCGTTAAAAGGGCGAAATGAGCAGTGAATTATCTTATGCCGCTCATCAAAAGCGCATCAAACTTTCTGCCTCAACACGGAAACAAAAAAGAAAAAACGTTTACTTCGGCAGCACCGAAGCTAGTATACCCTTCACAGGTGCATTTCTTTTCGTAACTATGTGTCCAGTTTGTATGGAAGCTATATGCTATAGTAATCCGATCTGAACAATTTCTTCGGAGATTATGTTATTACCTTAAGCAGTAATCCATGTCAAATTTCGTGAAGATACCACGTCAAATGCAAAAGTTTTCCATATAAGCCCTTGATTCCGATCGATCGGTTTGTATGGCAGCTATATGCTATAGTAAGCCGATCTGAACAATTTCTTCCGATATTACATTATTTCTATGAACAATAACTAATACCAAATTTCGTGAAGATATATAGTCAAATGAGGAAGTTTCCTATGCAAGTATTTGATTCCGATCATCAGCTATTTGCTATATTTAACCGATCTAAACAATTTCTTTGGATTTACATAGTTGCCTAAGAAAATAATCTATACAAAATGTCGTGAATATATCTTGTCAAATGCAAACGTTTTCCAGCAGCTATATGCTATAGTAAGCGGATCTAAACAATTTCTTCGTATATTACATTATTATCTTAGAAAATAACCTGCGCCAACTTTTGTGAAGATACATTGTAAAATGTGAAAGTTTTCTATACAAGAATTTGATTCCGATCGTTCAGTTTGTATGGCAGCTATATGTTATAGTGGTTCCGATAAATGAGCAGCTTCTTGAAGAGAAAAAGACTTTTGCAAAATTTCAAAAAGATATCTTAAAAACTGAGGGACCAGTTCGTATATATACAGACAGACGGACGGACGAATATGGCTAAATCGACTCAGCTCAACATACTGATCATTTATATATCTTCTTTATAGGGTCTCCGACGCTTCCTTCTGGGTGTTACAAACTTCGTGGCAAACTTTATATACCCTGTTCAGGGTATAAAAAATAATTTGTATATACTCATACATTTATGTACACACGTAGCGCTATTTAAAAGCGCAAAAATTATTTATGTGAAAGTGAAAAAGTTTCGCTCATCAAACAAATGTGTCGCCAAAGAAGCTGTTGCAAAGTGTAGCGTTCACCATTGCCTCCGCGCTATCGCTAATGGTGTTTACTTGCCGCGCCCTTTACTGCGCAGCCGACTTCCTTGCCGCACGCTTCTGTATTCCGTTTGGCTTTGATAACGTTAATAAAAAGTCTTTTAATCCATTTCGCAGCGCAAACAAAATGGCAAAGAATCATGTGACACACATACTTACATACCACCAAATGCTGTAATGACTTTGTGTGTGTAAATGTGGAAGAGTAGATAAGCTTCCGTGTGTCGATATGGCATGTACTATATGTAGGCATAAAACAAACGGTGTAAGTGGTTGTAAATATATGTACTATATAATTTGATTTAATAAATTTGTATTAAGATTTATTGGCTTTAATTGAAAATAAATAATTAAAGATAATGAAAATTTAGTGCCATTAACCTTAAACAAGAAAATATACATTATTTCATTTCGGCTGCACGGAAGCTATAATGCTTTTCACAATTCCATGCCTTATACTCGTAGCAACTATATATTGGTTAGTCAAAAAGTCGTTTCGTATTTCTAATCAAAATTCAACTTATCTTTTTATATTTATAATAATGAATTAATAAACCTATGTACCATTTTGGTCGACAACTTTTTGCCATTTTTCTGCAAGAGACAATATTCCATTAGTGTAAATCGAAATTTCGAAATTTCCAGAACGGAAGCGAGTGAACCATTGTTGTGCTACGCGAACTGATTGAAAAGACGTTTTCGACTACCCAATCTTCTCTTTTTTATACAAAAATTTCAATATCGAATTTCTTCATTATTTTCACTCATTTTTGAACAGCTTTAACTTTTTTTCAACTTCCCAATTTAATTTTTTAGTAAAATGAAGCTTAAAATCTCACTTTTTCATCACTATATTGTATAACACAATGTGATTGGTATCACTGGATTGGCATACTGGAGACTGCAACGACATCAATTAACAAAATACGAAAAGACTTTGATCTGTATAATTAAATCTCAGAAAGCAAACACCCAAAGGAATACATCCAATGGAAAGCGTTTTACTAGATATTTTTTGAAAGGATGAAATGGCAGCCCTTGAATCCCTTCATGGTTTTACATTCCCATTGAGCCAGTAATGGGCCTCATCGCAGAACAACACTTGGCCAAGGGGCTTCAGTTCTTACACAAACTGTATTTTTACGCTCTCAATTTCAGATCTCGACGTAAAATGCCTTCCATATGTTAGTCCGATTTGCTGCGATCGATGCCGAATCGACATCCCACGGTCTTCGTGCACACTCTCAGCTACGACTGCTATATTTTCTTCACTGCGTGATCTGTTCGTCGAATATTAACCAATATGAATGTCTTCAACAATTCTGTTAACAAGATGGGTGATAGTATTGCTAGTGAAGTACGTTCAGTTAGACCATTCTGTTGACCAAGGAGAATTTTCGTTTTTAAATTAAACGATTTGTAAGCTTCGACATAAGCCTTTCCATGATGAAATGCCAAACAACAATAAACAAAAGTATCATGAAAACTAATTTATATTATATTTAACCGTTATAAATGTGTTTTTAACTTTGCAATCATCGTGAACTTCCACATACTTTTCGTGAGCTTTGCTGTCAGCTTTCATGCAAGTTTTCATATAAGCTTTTATGTAAGCTTTCCTATATGCATGATGTTATTAAAGCTTTCACATTCTTATAGCTTTTCCAAGACCAAGATTTCTATTTACAATTTATTTTAGTATATACTACTAAAATATAAAATAATACAGTAATAATAATAATAATAATAAATTATAAAATAATACATATAAGTACTATATTAGTCTATATCAAAATATATTTTCAAATAAACACATTACAAATAAAGCATCCAAAAAGTCATATAAAGATTCTGACATAAGATAGTTTGTAACACCTTTTATTCCACGTGGTATTCCAGTCCAGAAATAAAAAACTCGATTTTTTTATCGTTCATAATTTTAACGTTTAACTATTCAGGAATATGTCTACAAGCGGATTTTTCTTAATTTAAATTGGAGAGAAAGAAAATCTACACCCTTCTCTATCCAAAAGAAAACATATTCAAAAGTTCATTCTCTAAAAACTGCAAATTAATTTTTATGCAACCCCTTCTAATAATTAATTCTAAACTTGGAGAACTTTTCCTTGCTTCTCTCCGCTTCTCTACATTTTTTTTCTTCCATTCACTTGCATTTAATTGCTCAATTCATAATCTTAATAAAATATGTTTTAATCTGCATATTGATTTTGTTCTTACTTTCCCCACACAATTGCACGTCTCTCGGCTTGTCGCTATGCTTGTTCTTCCCTTTGTTCCGTTTGCAGCGTTGAATATTTATACGGCGCTCTTTTGCAATGCTTTCATAATTTTCTTATGCATATACACAATTCATTATCAATTTATTTTTACTTCGTTTCTTTTACACAATTTGTGCGGATTTTCCTTCACTTTTGAAGTTTCTCTGCCACCAACGGAAAGCTCACTGCGCTGCGTTGTGTCGATCTTCTGCTTCGTTTACATTCATTGGCGCTTTCGATGCTTCATTTGCCGCCTTCTTGTAGGGTGTGAGTGCTTGTAGTCAGTATACTCATCATCATCATCCTTATCATCTTCAACATTCTCATCAATTATGATTTTCTTTTCGGCTTGTATGCAAAGCGATTGGAAGCGTCCTGGGTACCAATGGTCCTACAAGTACATTGACTATATGTGTGTATGTGTTTATGTTCTCTTTCTGATATATATATACATATATATATTTCGTTTCTTTATCAAGTATTTGCAGCACCCTCAATAGCATTTGATCACCCCAAGTGCACTGGGGTTACGTAGCTATGTTGGACTACAACAACTTGCTGCCTCTGCATATTAAACTCGCCCCTTTTTGGCTTCGAAAATACACAAACGGAATATAATGAATTTGGAATTTTCCAATTTTTTGAGACCTTTTTTACAAACTTTCCCATTTTTGGATACCTATTTTTATTTTTTCTTTTTAACAATTTTATTTTTATTTTATTTTTTTATATTTTTTTCTTATGTTTTTTAATACTTCTTGTTCTTTCTTTTTTTATTCTGTTGAATTGCTGAACACTTCTTACTTTACTTTTTCATTAACGTTTATTAAAATTGGCAACCCTACGTTCCCATTTACTTTTAAGCCAGAGAAACTTTGCTGCGTCTTCAAAGTGTGTTACCTGCTTGCTGTTGCTTTTGTTGTTAAGTGAGTGCTTTATTCCAATATGCCAACGTATTCACTCATCTAACCGTATAACGAAAAATTATCTAACAACAACAACACTATCTCCCACCTAACTAACTAACTCTCGAAACGGCAGCGCTGAACTCGCACTACTTGCCACACACGTCGCTGTGTTGCAACTTTGCAATTAATGCGCGGTATTGGCAGTTAGATTGAAAATCACTTATAAAAATGTTTACTTGTGAAGCGAGTGGAGGATTCGCAATGATACCTCCGCTCGAAAGTTCAAAAGTACTAGTGGTATTCAGGAGTGGGAGCTGTGGCATCAAAGAACGAGTAAGCAAAGCGCAGAAGTTGTTGCAACTTGATAAACTTTGTAATTTACTTTACATTTTTTTTCGTTTTCTTTGCAAATCGATAATTGTAAATCATCTAATTATATCGCGTATCAGCAGTTTCGCACCCTACTCTAAGACACAGACACTTATATACATATATAATTATATATATCCATGCACAATTTCCAGGTTTCGTTTCTTAAAATGGAAACCCGATACCCTTTCTTTCCTGCTTTACCACCAAGAAGTTAATCTGGGATTTTCTAGCGCTTCGCATATACGAGTATTGTACCCTATAGAAAATTTGTAACTATAACCTGGTAATGATATAAATCAGAAGCCTCCTCCGTGAACAAAAAAAATGGTTGTAATATCTAGAGCAATGAGTAAGTTATTTGCTGATATGTTTAAGAATTACAATACTGACGGAATCAAAGGCTTTCACTTTTAAATTGATTTTAATCGACTGAAATATTGAGTAACTTATACGCGAGCTAGTCCCTCAGTTTTTGAAATATCTAACTGACAATTTGCGCATGTTCTTTTCTCTCCAAGGAGGTGTTCATTTATCGGAACCGCTGATATCGGGCAACTATATTATGTAGCTGTCATATAAACTGACCTATCTGAATCTAGTCCTTGTATAGCAAAGTTTTTCATTTGAGGAGATAACTTCACGAAATTTGGTATGAATCATTTTTTAAGATAACTGTATAATATCCGATAAAATAAATCAGATCGCATTACTATAGCATATAGCTGCCATACAAACTGAACGAATGGAATTAAGTCTTTGTATAGAGAACTTTTGTATATCACAAGATATCTTTACAAAATTTGTCAAAGATTACTTTCTAAGATAGCGCTATAAAAGCTGAAAAAAATTGTATAGATCGAATTACTATAGCATATAGCTGTCATACAAAATGAACGGTCAAAACCAAGTTCTTGTATGAAAACTTCGTTATTTGTGAAGGGTATCCTAGCTTCGGTGCAATCGAAGTTAACGTTCTTTCTTGTATCTTGTTCTGATTGATTATGCCTTTCGATAGCGTTGCTTTACCACAAATATTATTTCGATGTTATACGTCAGTACATGAAAAGCTTATAAAAGTTAGTAAAGTTCGATTTTTGCTTTCACTTCATTATTTGTCATTTAATATCTCAAATTTCTAAGCCTAGACACATTTATAAGCATCATTACTATTTTTTCCTACAGGGTATGCACAAAATGGCATCCATGTTGTTGTTGGCTTATCTTGCTCTTGATGTGCCGTTGGTTGTTGAAATTTATGATAAAAATTATTGAGAGTTTATTAAAAGAATTTTCAAGTAGAATTTACAGTAATAATTTATCATTTGCCTTGCGTGTATGCGTAGATACGAACATTCAGCCAGACACAAGCGCACAGTCATGTTCATTTGTGTGCGTAGCTAATATTACCCATACACGCAAACACAAAAACAAAAATAAATGAATCGCAATTGTGGAATAGTCGTAACAACCTTGCTTGGCCATAAAGAACATATGTGTGTGTGTGCTTTGCACAGATAATGAAAGATTATAAATTTTGCTGGCAAATATATTTAAATACTCTGCTTGAAGCTATATTTAGGGAGCTTCATTGAGAGGAAATTTGCTTAAAATACATAAATAAATAAGCTTAAATCTGAACTTACTCGCCCAAATATTTATCTCTCGCAACCATTTTTGTGATGCAACCTACTTATTCCTTTTGCATTTTTGATGCTTCCAAGTGTGTGCAACAAAAATGATTCACAGGAAGTAAATTATTTCTGTTGGTTAATGAAAAATAAACCGTGTGGCATTGAAAGTAATAGAGAATAATTTTGAGATTAATGTTTGATGAGAAAGAAAAGCGTATATGAATGAAATACATTTTGGCAAGCCTTGAAATCTTAATTTAGTCGGCTACTCTTTGCATATACATATATACTTCTAAGACCTGAGATAGATTTAGAGTTGATATGTTAATATAAGATCTAAAACTCTAACACTAATTCAGAAAAAACTCAATATCTACTTAACCGCGCACTATATGGAGCTCTTGTGAATATTAAAGCCACTTCTTATAATAATTTTTTCAATATTCAAAAACAAAATTATCTTTTTGGATAAGTACCGCCTAGCCAAGAAAAATCAACTTAAAAATGGAGCACCCTATATTTAAATGGTTTCATGTTTCTATTCATGCAAACAAAGTTGCATATATTGTATGCTCATATAAACTTCCGAGCAGTGCCATAAAAATGCATAAATATAGAGGTCCGTATATAGTGGCATTTCCCCCATTTAGTGCGAGCAGTTTCACATTTCACGGAAATCTGCTAATAAATATGAATGACTTTTGCGGTAGTAACAACGTTGAGGTGCGCCACAGCTTTTGAATATTTATCTTTATATGCTTGTTGACCAGTTTTTAAATGGCTGCCGGAAATGTTGTAGCAATATTAACACATTTATAGTTTTGGTTTATGTTTCCTTTGCACCGTTAGAAATGTGTTTGGGGTGCTTAGGGTACTGTAACGGATGGCATACAACAGCTGGGAAGTTTTGTTAGTGATTATAGTTGGTAATATGGCCGAAGATATAGTGAGCTTGACTTTAACAGGAAATAAGAATAAGCAGAATGCAGTTTATAATAATTACGAAAGGAAATGGCAATTGGGTAATAAGATCAGTCAGTGTAAAAATAGCAGTAATTAACAGTTGTTTTAGAAAATTTGTTAAATCTAAATCTTATCTGATCTTATTTCTACTTCTCCTATCGGTCGAGGATTTATTGAGGATTGAGGAGGTTGCACTGGTCAAAGTAGCAGCAGAACCACGCGGTTGTTCCGAGGGAGTTTTTGACACCGTGGTTTTATAATAGGTCACCTAAAAGCCTACTTGCATCATCAGACATCTACTCTTCCTTTATCAACTTCAAATATAGTACTCACAACAGGTTCTAAAACTGTATTCAGTATACAGAGCTCATTTAGAACATTTTGGTATCGATATTAGAAATTGATACCTTGTTATCTAATTTTAAAATCCTAGATTCTCTCTTTATTTTAACTAAGTCCTTTATTTTCCCTTTAGTTAAATCGTTAAGAGCGCCTGTCATTCTGAATTTTTGAAGCTTAGTAACCTCAAAATATTCCAGCATTAAACAAGTAAAGAATGAAAGCACAGGTTGAAGCAAATTTCACTTTCGTAAATAAACTGAGACCAAAATCATCATTCATATTACTACAGGAGCTTAAAAATATAACTACAAGCTTTGATATATTTTGATACATATTGAGGGGTTTCACATAGTCTGATAAAGTTATAAGTTATAACGATCCGAAAACATGGCATTGAGAATTGTGTATGTAAGCCAATAACAATTTTTTTAAAATAGTGTTAAAATTTATAATCTTATGATTTTACGATGCTTTATGACAGGTTGTGAGTACCCCCAATATATATATAAATATATGCCTTATGCATATCTATAAATATACACACTGTCTTTCCAGCAGTCAGACACCAAGCAATAATTGTTTACAACTTTGTAAGTAAAGGATTTGTGGCCTTAGCTTGCGGTATATAGTTTTATATATATGTTGGTATATGTGTAGCTATGTGTATTTTTGCACAGCTCACAAAAATATTGCGAATGGCGTGTATATAAAAAAGGTTATATACTTAAATTCTCTGAAAATGGGATCTTTGAAACTTCTACGAAAATCTTTCCTAGTATGAGCGCTTAATGGTTATGGGATGTTCGAAGTATTACCTGTTGGCAAGAGTTATTCTGCGTTGGATTTCGCGGCGACATTGTTTTTCCTGTTAATACTAGTTCCAAGATAGACGAAATTATCTACGACTTCGAAATTATGACTGTCAACAGTGACATGGGAGCCAAGTCACGAATGTGACGACTGTTTGACGAGAGCAAATAATTCGTGTTGCTCTCGTTCACTACTAGACCCATTTGCATCGCTTCCTTGTCCAACCCGGAGGTAACAGAACTCGAGGCGCGGTTATTGAGCACAATGATATCAATATCATCGGCGTACGCCAGCAGCTGTACACTCTTGAGGAATTTCGTACCACCTCTATTTAGCTCTGCAGCTCGAATAACTTTCTTCAGCATCAGATTGAAGAAGTCGCACGATAGGCAGTCGCCTTGTCTGAAACCTCATTTTGTATCAAAGAGCTCAAAGAGGTCCTTACCGGTTCTGGCGGAGCTTTCGGTTGAGCAGTTTACACAGTCGTAACAGTTTTGTTGGGATACCAAATTCAGACATAGCAGAATAAAGGCAGTTCCTTTTCGTGCTGTCAAAAGCAACTTTAAAATCGACGTAGAGTTTGTGTCCTCCTTTTACGAGCATGGTGAATATGTACTCGGTTGTTCATTTTCCAAACCTGAAGCCGCACTGATAAGGTCCAATCAGTTAGCTGACGGTAGTCTCTAATCTTTCATACACTGCGCTCGATAAGACCTTATATACTCTTATCTCACGGCTTATCCCACAGTAGCTGGCGCAGATTGTGGGGTCTCCCTTTTTGTGGATTGGGCAGAGCACACTTAAATTCCAATCGTTGGGCATGCTTTCGTTCGACCATATTTTACAAAGAAGCTGATGCATGCTTCTTATCAGTTCTTCGCCGCCGTGTTTGAATAGCTCGGCCGGCAATTCATCGGCCCCGCCATTTTGTTGTTCTTCAGGCGGGTAATTGCTATTGGAACTTCTTCATGGTCGGGCAGTGGAACGTCTGCTCCACCGTCATCGTTTGGTGAATGGGGTTCGCTGCCATTCAGCAGGCTGGAGAAGTGTTCCCTCCATAATTTTAGTATGCTCTGGGTATCAGTCACTTGATCACTTCTGAGGGCTCTACAAGAGTAGACTATAATAGTAAATATTTCACTACTTAGAAACTTTATCTAAAATCAATAAGTATATAGTACATATTATACGTAGGTTAAATTTTATATTTCAGGATTTGGTAACCCCATTATTGCAAGCTGGCAACTCATAACTTTATCGTAAAGTTTGACATTTTTTATGTTATTCATACTCAGAACGTTTTGCCATTCGAGCGATCTTTATTTACAGTAACTTAAAATATTCATCTCGCCAACATTTTCGTGGGATATTCGATATTCCTTCGATGTCGATTAACTCAGCAATATGACTTCAATGAACTGAATTATGTTTCAGCAATGAAGGACCAGTATTTATCGATAGTTTTGTGGATTCAATCAGACCACTTGAAGACGAGTTTGGTCAACCAAAATCAGTTGTTGTTCCGGAAACTATTGATGCTGTGTGCATATTGATCGTCATGTGACCTATCGTGAGATGGAGACAACTAAACTCTGAGGTCAAATATTTTATTTCACAAATTTTCCAAAAAATATTACAACTTCTTCGTGTTCACTGGGTCAGAACTGAAAAGTTGTAGTGACAATTATCAACCATAAGAACACACAGACATGTGCAACCAAATTTGTATATATATAGTATATGTATGTATATATATATCTATAAACCCAATATGTTATGTATTTTCCCCAAAAGTTAAACGAAACATTAAATGTCAACAACAAACTTTACGTGCAAATTACAATTATTTATTTACTTTTGCATAGATTTTTGTGGCTGACGACAGCACAACTCACACACATACACACACATGGTCCGCATACAAACATGCCGCACGTATTAAAACTATAAGTCTGTAATTTAAATTCAAATCCTCTACTCCGCTCTGCCTCCCCAGCGACGCATACAAAACTTCACTTTTCACTTTCGAGCCATTCAACATTTTGAATGTCACTGTAGTGTAGCCGCCACTGTTGTGGTCAGTGTTGCTTTTATTGTTACTACAAAGTTGCTGTTTGCTTCTCATCAAAAATGCATTAAACAACAACATGCCTTGCATAGAAAGAGAGAGACAGTGTTATCAAAAGCAAGAACAAAATCAGCAAACAAAATGAACACCGAAAGCACAGTGCAAAATGCAAAAATACTGTCATACTTAGCTATACTTCCATAGTTACGTATATACATATGTATGTATGTATATATGGGTATGCAACATGTTTATATGTATGGTGGAAGTGTTTACATTGAAGTTGGCACTTTTCATCCGCTGCTGGCCATTGCGATGAGTGAATTCGTTACAGCAAGTCCAACTATTCTGGATTTTGTAGAAGTGTTTGTATGTATGGTGGATTGTCTTTTGTTATACAGGGTGACTCATTGCTAAAAAGTCTTGATTTTTACTAGTTATTGTAAAAGCGATAAACTAATTTAAAAACCCAAAAAAAAAATTGATCGAACTTCGATTGCATCGAAGACTTATATAATACCATTTATAAATAAAAGAGGTTTCCATACAAAAAAATGTATATGATGTAGCGGTCTGAGCAATTTGTTCAAAAATGTGCCGTTATCTTAGGCTGTAGTCCATGACAATTTTTGTGAAGATGTCTTCTCAAATAAAAAAAAATTTCCATACACGAACTTCATTTTGATCGATCAATTGTATGTTATAGTGCCAATATTGGCGGTCCACTATAATAGTGGTCCAATATTGGCGGTTCCGACGAATGAGCAGTTTTTGTGAGAAAAAAAATCCTTGTGAAAAAATTTCAGATCGCTATCAATAGAGCTTAACTTTGATATAGTGGAAAAGGTAGAGATATGTAAATGGCTGTATCATACATACATACATATTTAATCGCGTCTCCAACGTATCCTTCAGGTTTTAAAAATATTATGTCCAGCTTTAACTCTTGAACACTTATAAAGTATACAAGATGCGTTCCAAAGTAAACAGTAAATAAATAAACAGAACAAATGTTTTTTTCGGCAAAATCAATTTACTTTAATCAAAATAATCTCCTTCTGCTTCAATACAGCTTTTTGCAGGGTCCAAAAGCATGTCGAACGAGTATTTTAGCTCGTTGACCGGTATGGCCGCCAGTATGCCGGTGCAAGCCTTTTGAATGGTCTCTACGCCTGCATAACGCTTTCCTTTCATGGGCAAATTGCATTTTTCCGAAAAGGAAGAAGTCGCACGGTTCCATATCAGATGAATACGGGGAGTGCTTAATGGTTAAAATGTGATTTTTGGTCAAATAGTAGGTCACAAGCGTCGATCGATGAGACGGCGCATTATCGTGCAACAAACGCCAATTTTCATCTTCGCGATATTCGGGCCGAACACATCTAATACGGCGCACCAAATGCGATTAATCGATGTTCAATTCCATTTCCATGAATTTCAATGATGACTTTGGCTGATTTTTGTTGAATTCACGCACAGTTTCGATGGAATATCCCGTGATCACGGATTTTGATTGGCCCAAATGTTGTCATGTCGTCATTTATGTCCTCACGACCACTTTGAAAACGTTGAAACCACTTGTGCACTCTGCTACGGGATAGGCAATCATCGCCATAAACTTGTTTCATCAATTGAAACGTTTCGGTAAAAGTTTTACCAATTTTAAAACAAAATTTAATTTTGGCTCTTTGTTCGAAGCTCATTTCCGCACCGATAACACAAACATACTGACACTTAGAACGCAATAATCGATCCAGTCCTGAAATGTCCTGAAGTTCTCACTGGACAATCGATAAAGATAGGAGATTCTAACGCACCAGTCGACATATAGATGGCGCCACCAGGGGAACTAGATTCAAAAAGTCCTGTTTACTTTGGAAATAACGTTTTAGAAGTGTCTCAAACTCATATATTACAGCTAAGATACGAACCTGAATTCAACCTATAGACATAGGCGTGGGTTTCCTTGGGTAAAAAACAGCCTTTTTTCAACAATTTTTTCTCATATAAAAATTTACTTGAATCTTTTATTGCTGCAAACATACTATTAACAAAAATATCTTAAATTTTTGGGAAGAAATATTTTGAACTCGGCCATTGCGACGACATTTCCGGTGATTCCTCGGAAAAAAGATGCACCCCCAGCATAACTCCTTATAGGATCATCTAAAGTAAAAAAATACGTGTTTTAGTTTAAATCTTAACTTTGAACTTGGACGAAGACAAAAAAAAAAACTGAAAATTGAATTTTTGGCAGACCTTTCTACAAAAAAATTTAAATTTCGTTGAAAATTTCGAGAATTTTTTTTCAAATAGTTGTAATCAAAAAAATCCTTTGTTCAAGTCTTCAAGAATTGTATCTCAAAAACCTGTATAAAACTTCATAAAGATCAGTTGAATAGTTCTCGAGAAATCTTGCCAACTGACTTCAAAAACACAGTTTCGAGAAAAACGAACTACGAAAAATACGTTGCTGTAATTAAAAAGAGACCTTTTTATGAAATTTTATTCGCTAAGTTTGTTAATCTCCAACTCCAAACTATATCTGGATGACCAAAAATACTTCGTAAAAGCGTTTTATACGAGATCGCAGCAAAACCTTGATAAGTCAATTATTTTTTTAGCCGGGTTTCGAACCAACATACAGCAGAGCCTTGCACCTAACCTTATTCTAAGAGGTAACTATTATTTTTATTTTGTTTAATTAAAAACGACGAGAGAATGAAACGCTTGTAACTTTGGAACTATGTCATTATTATCTTCAGGATTGTGAGCTCTAATATCTGCATTCTTGATCCAGCAAGTAATTCTTTGTGCGCCTGAGTTTTGGTTTTAAGCTTGGCATACATGAGCATTTTTCCGTAACACCTTATCACAAAAAAATCTTTGTTTTTTGCAAAAAATATACACCTTACCCGAAAAGTTTACTTCAAGCTGTTGAAAGCCCAAACAAGCTCAAGCAAACGAGCAAACCTTTACAGTTCCATCTTCATTTAAGCCAGGCTGTTAAATGAATTTGAAAACACCCTGCACTCTCCACAGCTTGAAATATTTTTATATGCATAGATGTAGGGGCAGTTTGTTTGCGTTTTGTGGCAAGTGCACATAACTTCAGGTTTGCTTTGGCCAATTCACAGCGATGGATTTGTGTCACAGCAATGTTGCAAATGCCTCCTAGCGCATCAGTTATGCCAAGCGGCAAGTGGACTGTGGAAGCTAGAGATTTTGTGAACGAACTGCTGCCATTGGGTTACATTGTTGCAATCTTACTATTGCACTGAACTCGTTAGTTGTTGTTGTTGTCGCTCGATGGCTGTCAGACCGCATTCATTTCAGTTATTTGCTAGATTTTTATCAATTCCATGTTGCTGTCATTCCGCGCGCATACACACAAGCTTGTGTGAGTGGGCTATAGTTGAGCGCTGGCTCTTCTCCGTGGACCACTATGCTCTCATATTTCATCGCTTTCATTTTATCTGCAGAATTTTTATTCAATTCGTTGTTTGTATTTGTATTTTCTATGATTTGTAATCTAAAATTTTTGCTGCTAATATTTACTCAGATAAAGTTTTCACTCCTAATCCAAACACCCACACACCCTTTTCCGAGCACAAAGGGTCCTTCCGTGCTGAAGTTGTTGTCGATGATGAACGTGTTTGCAGAGTGAATGCTTTCATGGTTACTGATGGCGTTAGAATTCGCCAAGATTAGCAGCTTTTTTAGTATCTGTTGAGGTGTACATAAAGTATGTGTGGCACATAGCGGCAATATTCGCGTTCTTGTTTGTACTTCATATTAATCCAAGTTGACCAGTTGACGGAATGGATGTTTGTCTCATGTTGTGTGAGTGGGTGTAACTTTCGTTCCAGAAAGGTATGGAGTTTCGGGTATAATAAGAAAGAGACATTGGAATATTTCAGAAGCTGTTCGAGGGATCCTTAGGTAATTAATTTAAGGGGTTATATTCACTTGTGAATTGAATATACACATATTTAAAAATAATTTCCCAAAACTTGATATGATTTCGGAGATATGAGGGCATTCGTAATCACATTTTAACTTAATGTCATCTGCTCCAAAAACTTTAAACGCGCTTTACTCAAAATGCTGCTTACAGAGTTGGGGAAAAAAATTTCTACGAAACGGCTCTATTGATTTGAAATATTCGCACTTGGCTTAAAAATCGAAATATTAAAATTTGTATTTCCTCAACAATTAACCGTACATCTGGTATATAACTGATATATAACATTAAATGTCGAGGGAATAAAATTTTTGCTTTTTCAATTTTTAAGCCAAACTGAAATATTAATTTTTTTCTGACAAAAATATATTTTTCAGTGTTTTTGTTTTTTTTTTTAATTTACTAGTCCTTAGATCATTACAGTAATATTCTTTTCTTTTGAGTTCTTTATATGAGAAAATCTTAAGCTGAAAAATGCTCTTCACCACTAGATACTTTTCTTTGTAGGTCTTTATGGATACCGGCTACAGAATCGAAAATTTTTCAATCATCAACCAAAGTTCTTTCTGCAAATGCCTCTTCTCAAAGAAAAAGTTCACAAAAACTTTTTTGGGGTTAAATTAGAAGGCTACCGTAATTACCATACTTTGGGATAACTACGGAAAACAAAATTTTACGTTTCGAATCTAGAATTTAGAATAAGATTGGGTTTGAGCTCTCAAAAGTGTTTGTCTTAGAAAGAATTAGTCACCCTAAAGGTAGGCAATGCTCTACATGTATTATAAGGAGATGAAAACGTTTCCTACATTTAGGCTGAAAACGGATGCAGTTCGCAATTTTCTAAAATATCAACACTTCCAATTAAAATGCTTCTGTTGGCTCTTTGGCTAAAATAACATTCTCCATCAAAAAAAAAAAAAAAGAAAAATATTTCAGCAGCTGTAATATCTAACAAATTATGAACATTTTTGCAAAACTTTGCTCTGCTTTTTACAATAATTTGTTTGTATTGAATAATTTATTTTAGACAAGCTTTCAGTCAACTGAGTCTTTCTTGACCCGTAACGATTCGTGGAAACAATAATTATTACAATATTTCCAAGTAATAAGTGCAGATAGTGGTCATTTCTGATTATACCCTTCACTTAGTACATTAGCTAAGTCAAGTATTTTTATAGCTTACCAGCTCATCTCAGGCAACCTAGTCATCATATCCGCGCATAAAATTGCAACAGCTCTCATTTTAAATGCAAACATCTCTGCAAGATACTTTCCTCCCGCCAAACTTTAAATACGCTGAATTACTCGCTCTTTGCTTTTTCACTTTGCCGTCTGCGCGCTTGAGTCCACCGTATGAGACTCTGCGCTTTTTCGTTTCTTTCTTATTAAGTAATCTTTTTAAGCCTCGAAGCGTTTTTTATGTTCTTCACTTTTTAAATTTTCTATTTTTGCATTTCACTTCAACTCGCGTAAAGTTTGTTCGTTTCTGCATTTCTGATTTAGTTCAAAAGTTTAACTTGAAAACATTTTTCTCATACGAGTGTGCGCGCCCCAACTCTTACAGCCGCCGTCGGTACTTTCTCCACACGACTATACTCCTTGCAGACTCTACTCCTTTGGCAGCATTTACCGCACCGCAGCTTCCGTTTACACACTCTGCATATACTAAGCCGGCCTGCGCGTATGTATGCGTCGTTTCCTCTGCTTCGTGGAGCTCATCGCCGCGCCCACTTCCGCTGACTTTATAAATATATCAAGTGAAATGTTAACGGTTTTATCTGCTCGTGTTTGAGCAGTTGATACCCTTGCATGCTAGCCTCCATCTTTATGGTCTTACATTATGTTGCTGTTGTTAGTTTTGTTTTAATTTTTCTATTATTTCTTATTTTTGTTGCCTGCCGCCCTTCCATTTTGCCGCTTGCCATACCCGCGCTACTCAGCTGACTCCTACTCTATTCATAGCTATAATTTATTTCTGAAAATAATACGCCATTAAAAAGTTCAGCCAACCGAGTTACCCTACGCCACAACCACCATGCTCATCGCCAACAACAGCAGCAGAACAGGCCTTCCTCGGTAAGATGCCAGCAGAGTGTGGTGCCAAAGTCAAGGCGCGTACTCGCTATAAAATGTTGCCGCAGCTCTGGTCGTAGGAGTGGCGCTTGGCGCAGAGTAGGCAGACGCATGTTGCATTTTTAATTACATGCCACAAATAATAGTGCAAATTGCGGATGAGCACTGGGCGATGAGCGATGTGCTCTAAGCAACAACCCTTCACAGGTGCATTTCTTCTAACACAAAGGGGCCTAAAAATATATTTTTCTTGATTCTGATAAGTTAGTGTGTGTGGCAGCTAAATGCTGTGGTAGTCCGACGTGAACAACATTTTGGGCGATTCTAGCATTGCCTAGGCAGTAATATACTATATATCAAATTTCTAAAGATATCTTGACAAATAAATACAAGTTTTCTATACAAGAACTTGATTTTGGTGCTCTGATATCGAGGATTCCTACAAATGAGCAGCTTCTTGAGGAAAAAAGACTAATATTTCAATAACTAAGGGACTGATTAGAGTATAAACAGATGAACAGACAGACAGTTAGACATTACAAAACGACTAAGCTCGACAAGCTGACCATTTATGCATACTTATTTGTCTCGATACGTAATCTCTGACACACAACGTTTACCAATAGAAATGATGACCATGTTTTTTTACGAATTTGAGTAAAATTTTGTCAGTGTGCCTTTTATGCAATTTCATCATAGCACGTTTTTCTTTGGTACAACACTTGGAAATTTTCCAAGTTTATTATGCAATTTCACACTCTCCGTTGGCTACTGTAAGAACACTTCGCATAAAACACTGTCTTCTCAGATGAGGCCTATCTTTGGCTTAATCGTGTCGTCATGATGTTGACCAACTTTTTTCTCGGAATGTCATGAAATTGACACGAAATCTCTATTTACAACAGGAAGGTGCACCGCCTAATGGTGCCTTAATTTCCAGAAACGGATATCCATCTACCGGAAGCCAATAGAAAAGATTCAGAGGCCCACTGGCTTGTGCATAACGGGAGCTTTAAGAACAACACCAATGGCGGCTCTTGAACTGGTTTGGCAAACATCGACTACATGATCTCACTTTTCAACTGGGAAAAAAGGTTCAAAGTAAACATGGGTAAAGATGGGGGTGCGCACACGATATCACATATCGGCAAGAAGTATATTGGAAAGCAGGGTAGCAATGGAAAGTGCTGCCAGAAGCAAGCAACTTCACTTCTACAGGGCCACAAAGGCATCGAAGGCATAGAAAGAGTGGAGAAGATTACCAAGTATAGTTTAACGCATGCACATGTCCCGCATTGGTAAGACTACGCTGTACGCATCTGTGATATTCACGGTATGATACACTGGAGGAGGTATAGATAGTGATACCACAGAGTGTGTTAATATTCGCGTCAAGCGCAGGCATCCTAAGGGATGACTACTTTTCATGGACCTAGCAACTGAACTCCAACTAATATCGCAAAGAATCAAAACTGGTCACTGCGTGGCTCATTGGCCTACCAGATTAACCCAACCCAACTTAAGTTCGAGAAATGGCCCTTTCAATTGGATCATCCGATTTTGGACTAACGGACGGCTGAGATATGCAAACAGAGCCGTGATAGCCATCTCGTAGACATTTTCATCAAATTAGAAATTATTTTGACCAAATTTTTAAGTTTTATTTCATTTTCACATCACGTCGGGTTAAAAAAAAAAAAAAAAGGTTTTCTAATTGATTTTTTTCAAATGAAAATAATTGGTTCATCCACGCCAAAATGTAGGCAACAGCGGAGCAAAATAAGCTTGGCCATTACATATACGATGCCAAACACAAAAAAAATTAAAAGTCACTCATTATCCCCGTGCTACTATATGATCCAGAGGCATGGACGATGATAACATCTCGGCGTTACGAGTTTTCGAGAGAAATGTTCTGCGGAAGATTTTTGGTCCTTTGCGCATTGGCAACAGCGAATATCGCATTCGATGGAACGATGAGCTGTTTGAGATATACGACGAATGAGAAGGATTTGGCTATACTTAGAATATCCAATTGGCGCCAAACAGCGAAAAGGAAAAACGACTGGTGCGCTGTTGTAAACTCGGATATAACCGCGTAAGCAGTGTCTATGCCTCTACAGAAGAGGAAATTGTAAATGAAAACACCCAAAAGTATATATGTATATATTTTTTTGAGAAGTATATTAGTTTATTTCCTGAAATGATGAATAAAATGGGGCGAGAAGTTAGAAAAAAACCTCTCTCACCGAGCCGGAAAAGTATGTTGCATGAAATCTATAGTGCATTCTGGTAAAAAAATCTGCGATGAATGAGTACCGTTATATATCCAACCTGAAACGCCACTAGTCATCTTCTGTGCATTTAAGTACTTGTATGTATGTGTATAAAAATTTCTGGTTGTGTATATATGTATGTACGACTTGAAGTACTTCAGCGGCGGAGGTGAGAACAATGCCTAAAATGATTGCTCATAACTTTCAAGCGAATTAAATGCAACTTCCACATGTCATTTCAAGTTAGAGTAAAGGTATGAAAAAACAAAAACAACAAGGACACACCAATGTGGCAAAGTGCTTCCTAAAAAGAGTAGAGAACAAGTATGGCGACGTTTCCTCGCAGCAACCGGCTAAAGTGCTGCGCGGCGGCTTAAATTACAAAGGGCTGTATTGTTGTTGTAATTTCGGTGTCTGTTGGCAGCGTTTGCTTGTGCTTTGCCGCCATGGCAGTCAACTTCATTTCAGTTGCGTTCATATTCTTTCACTAAAGTTGTTGTGTAATTTCAACTTTCTTATTGTTTTTGCTGTTGCTGATGAGACACTTATTATGCACGTATGTGTGTGTGTGTGTGCTTAGTTATTTTTGCAACGCCACTAGTATTTATGAGCGTATTTTATGCGATGACAAACGCATAAAGTTACGTTTATGCCATAAATGTGCTGCAAATGTGGCAAAAGTAGTAACTTAAGTGGCAACAACACCTGCAGGTCGCGCCACAAGCCCACCAACGCCATGCAGCATGAATACAGTGCTCGGTAAATCGCGTTGCATGTGTGTTTATGTTTTACGTTTGCGGCTTTGCGGTTGTCGCTTAACGTGCCACACCCTGGTTTTATGGTGTTTGGTTTTGTTGTTATTGTTGCTTTTGTTTTCACTTTTTTCAACACTTTAACCGCAGACGCCAAGCGTTGCTTTGTTTTTATTTCAGCTGTTGGCTTTATCTGCTTACCTATTTTTTTCTTGTGTTGTATGCCACACGCGGTTGCTGTTTTTATTTCTTGCAGTGACGTTACCACGTAGTTGCCTAGTTGTGTTAAAAAACAAAATCATAAATTCTTTCACAAGTAAACTGATATTCATTTTCATGTCATACACGGCAGCGCTGCAATGTTGCAAGCCACAGCGCAGGTAAAAACATCACCACAACTTCATTGTTGCCACATTCCCGTGTACACACACACATAATAGCTGACATAACTGGAAGGAATCTGCGCTTGCCACAAAACTGAAATGTCACAAGTTTTGTTAGCAGCGAAAAACTTTCGGAATTTTTATCGACTAACAACAACTACAATAGCCATAAATTACGCGCTACTTCCACAAACCTGCTTTTATAGTACAGAGTTGCATTGGGTCGAAGTTGCTGATAAATATCTGTAGTTTATCAAAGCAATATTACAAGCAGCAGCATTATAAGTGTTTATCAACACCGAAAATAATAGTCGGAGGACTAAGCGCCTTCTTGCCAATAGTGTTCCACGAGTTCATTTTAACATTTGTGGCGCATTTTTTGTCGTTGGCGGCAGTACAATTTTCCGCTTGAAAGCAGGTAACAGGAAGTGAAGTTTTCATATTTCTCAGTAATAACGGTAAAGTTGAGCTTGCATTGCTTCGAAGTCTTAAAACATGAAAGGAGTTTCGGCTCCTCCAGATTTTCTGGGAATGACTAACTTCCGTAGAGCTCATGCAACTGATAAGTTAAGAGTTTATCCCTAGTAACGAACATGTTTGTTTTTCTAAAAGTTTTTCAGAAAAACCATCAGTTTCGAAAACAGAAATAGAGACCCCGATCTTGCTTATACTCCCTGCTGCGATGACTCCCGTTTCGTGTTTGGCCAAGATATCATACACAAAGATGCTAGAATGAGTTGGTGCAGTATCTTGGTGAAATATCCATTAAAAAAATTTGGCTTATTACAGTTAACTCCTTCATGTATTCACCTCAACGTCCCAGCAATATTCTACATTGATCATTCGACCTTACTGAATGTATTCATGGTCAAAATTCCACCTCGGTAATTAAAAAAATTGTGAGCATCACTTTTATTTTGAACAACTTTGTCGTAGGTTTTTCGATTACCAGGTTTTTTGGGACGAGTGACGCATCATTAAAGACACGTTAACCAATATCCGTCTGAAAAGCAAAATTTCATGTAAATTGGTTTTAAAATGCTGATAATACCGGTGATGAATTTTTCGTGCGCGGTTTCCGCAGAAAGCAGTTAGTGATCAATATCTTGTTGTTTATTGTCATTCTTGGTTAGGTTTCCTTCTTCAGTCGCTCCAGTATCTAATCTACGAATGAAATTTCCAAAGCCTCGAAGATTTAGTTACAGAGCAGATCAATCAACTGATAACCACTTCTTCCTCTGGCAAATTCTGTCCACAAATATTGTCAATAATCTTGATTGAGCTAATGAGGAAACTTCGTTGTGAAAAAAAAATCAGAAAAGTAGGCAGGTCGTGTCAAAGTGGGTAACAGATATAATCGAATTCAAGTATCGGTCCAGTTATACAATACATGATAATAATTGTCTTAAGTGTGATGCAGCAGTGATGGGTTTTTCTCTTATCTGCATAATCTGTATCGAGTTACTGTTAAAAATAGGCCAGAGGTCTAACATCTGTTAACCGCTGAGGTTCAGCCAGGAAACCGGTCAGTGAAAATAAAGACTGACATATGGAACGACTTGGCGCATTTACTTCGAGATCTTACTATAAATTGAAAGGGTACAAAATACAGCTTGTGCAAAAACTGAAACCGTTTGGCTTTCCCAAGCGACATCGCTTCGCTGTATGGGCTGCTGAAAAGTTGCAGAAAGATCCTACGTTTTCGAGCCAAATTTTATTCATAGATAAGGTCTGGTTCAATGAGTAAGTAAACAAGCAAAATTGTCGCATTTGGCACGAAGAACTACCTGAAGATAACAGCTGCCATTTCATCTAGAAAAAACAACTGTTTAGTGTTCTTTGTGTGCCAGTGGAAACATCGGTCCAAATTTTTTCAAAAATGATGCCGGTTAGAACGTAACCGTCAATGGTAACCGTTATCGTGATAACTGACTATTTGATGCATGGAATTGAAGCTCGTGATCTTGGCGAAATTTGGTTCCGTCAAGAAGGCGACACTTCCTCCTCCATCGCATCAATCAATGAATTTATTGAGAGAACACTTCAGTGGGCAAATAATTTCACGTTTTGGGCCGGTCGATTGGCTACCAAGATCGTGTGATTTCACACCGTTAGACTTTTTTCTGTGTGGATTTGAAAATTTAAAATCTATGCGCACAATTCCGCTTCGAATCAGGCCCTGAAGCAAAGCACCACGTGTGTCATGCGCCATTTACCCGTCGAAATGCTTGAACGTGTCATCGAAAATTGGACTCAACGGATGGGACTATCTGTAACGTAGCCGCGGCCAACATTTGGAAGAGATAATTTTCAAATTATAAATACCAAACAATGTTCTTTGGAATGATTATAATATTCTCTACTAAATTTGAAGTTTCTGTGTTTTTTCTTTGAAAAAAAGTAGGGAACCTTGGAAACAGATCACCTTCTGTAACCAAATTTTGTATATGCCAGTATCTTCACGAAATTTAGAATGCTTTATTTTCCAAGCCAACGCCACGATATATGTAGAAAGTTTTTTAATCAGACCATTATAGCATATAGACCAATCAAGCAAACGTGCGTATTTTTTTTTTTTTTTTGTGAAGGCTGTGCTAGCTTTAATGCACCGCAAGTTAGCGTTTTTTGTTGATTCTGGTAAATTCGAACTTCGTACATATTTCTGAGCCCACAATCGGTTATTCATAAAAGATACCACCACTAAGTGTTAAATATACATATCTACGTAGATATTCTAATAATAAACATAAATAATACTAACTTTTTATTTACTTGACCTGTGATTTCCAAACAGCATTACATAACAATTATTCTGCCAGCAAACAAAAAATGTTCAAAAACAAATGTAATAGAATTTTTTCGGAGATAATGCGTTTCAAACTTTGTGACAGGCTGTGTGAGCGCATAAAAATGTGGCAATATTTCTTGTACAATTTATGTGCAGCATTGCAAGTTAAATGGGGCACGAAATTGCAAATGTGAGCGCTTTTCCGCTTCGCATCAAAATTGCCTTGGACTAAATGCAAAGTTTTACAGTTTTACAGTTTACTAGAAGCCATAAAAAACGCTAAGCACACACACACATATAAGGGTGTATGGGCTTCTTAGGACTTAGTGCGTGCTTGTAAAATATCTAATGAGCGACTTGCTGGCCACATGCACACACTCACACAAAACACAAGAACACGGCTTTGTGGAGATTACCTTGCGACAGTTGCGCTGCACTCGCTCACTTGGCCTGATGTCATTTCGGGCAGTGCCGCAACTCAATTAAATCCATTAGCATTTTTAGTTGCAGCAAATGAGTGACAACAACAACGCGCAGAAAGCAAAGAATTTCAAAGAAAAACCAAATATGCAGGCACTTTCATGTGTTGCACTTCCCTTGCCTGGAGTGTGATGATGCCACATATATGCGTGGATGTATGTGCATGAAGCGCCACAAAAACTAGCTGCCGCCTATGTGACTGCTGTTGCTAATGTTGGCGCTGCCAGCCGTGGCATGGATGTCACAAAGGCGACATTGTTGCAAATAGCGGTAAAAACAACACCAACACCACCAATTACTGTGGCAATTTGAATTATGCAAATGCAGCGTTGCATTCCTATACACACACACACACTCACACATAAGCATGCTGCAAGTCACAGACATTGTCGTCAACGCTTTTACCACCGCGTTGCACCACATGTTTTACATTCTTCGCTCATTCAAAATATGCATTTTTTGCTTCCACACTGTCTTGGCGTTCGCCTTACCTTTTGCCGCGCCGCGCGCCCTCTTTGTTGTTTGTCTTATGCGACAGCGGCGTGTAGCGTCTTCACTCGTTGCATTTTCCAATTTCATTGTGCTTAGTCGAGGTCGCCGCTTTCCTTCATACACACACACACACACACACAACCGTTCTTGTAGTCGCTATGTGTACATAGGGGCGTGTCTGCCGCAATGCGTTCTTGCAACACGCCAGCATGTTGGCGAAATCTTAATTACCCTGAGAATTTGCATTTTACGACTCCTTGAAAGGCATCGTGTAAAATCTAAATTTTGCTAAAATTTCACTGTGGCATGCGGCGTTGCAAGTTGTTCGCATTTCAACTTGCTGAAGAGACGCTACAGTGGTGGGCTGTGTACTCGGGTGGCACCATGCTTTCGCAGTGCCGACGCAATTTAGTTAGTTAAAGAGCACTTTGTGGCGAATGAGTGCGCTAAAGCAATAACGGAGTTTAGAGTATGAATCGCAAACAAATTAAATTTTGTTCTGTCAATTAAGATTGGATGGGGGTTTCCTTTCAAAATTAATGATATGTGAATTGCAATTATTTTGAAGAATGCGGTTAATATTAGTTAGAATTTCGGTTAACAAGTTTACAAAACAAATTTTTCTTTGAACAAATACGCAAATTTTGGAATTTTTGTAATTTTTATTTCTTCAATTCAGAAACCCCCTTTGGTCCATGCACAACAACTTCGTTAAAGATCATCACATGATCAAATGTATAGTTTACGACTTTATAAAGGACATACAGACAAACATTAATTTTTATACTTATGGAACAAGAAATGCCTTAAAATACCCTCTACAAATTCGATTTTTAAAAATTTTCACATTTTCGCCAGCTCTTCGAAGTTCAAAATAATTCTCAAAATGTAGATCTACTAACCAGTCACAATCACGCTAGATGAGATATGTGAGGATGCATTATCATAGTAAAAAATCCATGCATTTTCTACACAAACTGGATCGTTTACAATGACCTGTTTCATGTTATTGTCTTAAATGGGCCAAGTACGAAAAGTTCTCCTTTCTGACCGTGTGAAACAAATTAATGGTAAACCACTTTACCGCATTAGTTAAAGAAAATTATTAACATCACCTTTTATTTTTGAAAGACTTTGACGCGAATTTATCGATTTCGGCTCATTCTTTGCACGCCATTCATTACATCGTTGAACAGCATCAACGTCGTATTCATAAACCCACGCTTTGTCACTGTTTAAATGAGTTAAGCATCCACCTCCTCTACCCGGTAAAACTGGCGCATCCTAATGCTACAGTGTAATTCACCACGGCTGATGACACTACTGCACAACTCAACACATCTGTACGCCAACCCACTTAACAAAAAGGATGGGCATCGGGAAAGCAGGCTCACTTCGTTACAAACCATTCGCTATCAACATTCGACCTATACAAGCCCCACTTTTACTTTTCGATTCGATACTGCGCCGCACATCAACATTCTTTTTTTTCGATCACCAAGTTTTTCCGTTTGCAACACCTATCTCGCGCGCTACAGTTTGAACTTCGACCGCACGTTATCTGGCGCGCTATCTACATACGCTGCATTGGTTGCCTAAATAATTGAGACATTTAATTTTAAGAAAAGGAACCTTTGTATAAAGTTAAATTCCTCTTAAATAAACTATATTTTATACTACACACTTAAGTGATAAGGTGTTTTCATTTCAAATGTGCGTGATAACCATTTAGACAATTTAGTGATTCCCAAAGTACTAATAGAGATACATATGTATCTATTTGTTACAAGATTAAATAGTCACCAATAATCAAGCATTTGATGCATTTAAAGTCCTCATCCTAGTTGTCAAGTATTTTAGTAGTATTCTCACTATGTAGCGCTTCATACGCAAAACAATAACCAAAATGTGCTGAGCCGTTCCATAACATAATAATAATAAGATGCTCCAATGTCTCTCTGAAATCCACATAATGTTTTTCAAGTAATTTTTCATTATTTTTCTCGATGTTATCTTCAAATACACAAATGATGAGACGTTTGATCGAAGTTTTCGATGATATCACGACCTTCACTAAATGCTTTGTGCCTCTCAAATTCGTGATAAAGTAGACTCCCCAAAACACTTCTCCAATATCTTTGGTGATTCCATAGCAAACAGTTATTTCAAACTATTGTGAAGAGCCCACTAATGGACACATGGCGATGAAATTTCACAGAGAGATAAACAATCTAGTTTAAAGGACCCAGGCGCATCAAATTTTTATGAGGTTAGGACTTTCAGTTAAAAAACCAATATATATATATATCTGTACATATATGTATATTTATTTTTCTACACCAACGTTTCAATGATTTTTAGTTTTTGGGAAAAGCAAAAGTCACACGGAGCCATTTCTGGCGAATATAAAGGCGGGCTTCGTTAATCGTTACATTTTTGCGCGAAATTTTAAATTTTAAAATTTCCTTTAACTGGTTTGGAGTATTCTTCAATTCTCAGGGAAGAAGCTTTTTTATATATCTAACGTCTTTTATTCCACGGAATTGCTTAACAGTTATTTCAAAATAATAATCGCAATTCTAAGCCGAACTGCTTAAATTCTTAACGAATTCTTAATGTCCTTTGATTGTTAAGGTGTAAATTTGTTCCTCCGCGAACATAAAAACCATATGAGCTCAAAATTATTATACTTTTAATTTATTTCAAACCCCTTAAGAAATAAGAATAGCGATTGTCGCTATAAAGTTGATATAAAATTTTATTTTTGCATACGTCACTGTAACTCATCACTAGCTGTATGTCAGATAATCACTTATCAAACTTGTATCCGGCAGTTTAAAACTGATATATCGCTGTTCCCGAGCCCTTATAAGGCAGAATACTCGCTGAATTAATGCAACGATAGAGGATTTCATGCAGTGCTAACCCAATTCGCAGCTTGGAAGACAGGTCAAAAAGTTTTTAGAATCGTAAAAGCTTTCATGACCCTGAGAAAAGCGTGCCGTCGGAGTATAAACGCTTTCCCTATGTCACCCATTATTATCTTGGCGGAACGTGGCCTAACAACAAGGACAAGGAAAGGGTATACGAAATAACGATGCGACTAATTCCAAAACTGATATCTAAATAAACTCTAAATGCCACCTTACAACCGTAATTTACGCGTCACGACATAAACGCAACTTCAGGCTAAAATCCACTTTACGCCGCTGTATCACATACGGAAAAGACTTAAACATACAAGCGCCCCCAAAGTACAAGGAGGTCAACAAACAGCCGGAGTGGTTAATAAAAAAGAAATTATCAACTTGCCCGTTCACACCTTCAAACAGACCAACACTCGTAATTTAGTATTTTGGAAACTCTTCTTAGAGTTAATGAAAACCAATGAAACCAATTGGACTGCAATTTACACAGACGAATTTAAAGCAATAAACACAGCTCTGGCTCTCACCAACTCAAACGGGGAATCTATTATAGGCGGGATTCTTTCTTGTTTCTTGTCGATATTTACAGCTGAGGCTTTTGCCGTTTTCAAAGCCCTAGAATGTGCGATACATAGCAAAGGAAATTTTTTTCTGTGCTCAGACAGCTTTTCTTGTCTATCTACTGTTTGTACTGTACTGGTTATAATCGCGTAAGCGGTTTCTACGCCAGTACAGAAGAAGAAGAAGACTGTTTGTAACATCCGCATCACTGCCTAACTTATTTCGAATATTCGTGGCCTTTGCATTAAATGCAGTCATTAAGTTGCACTAGGATACGTTGGTATTATGGGAAATAAAAAACTCCAGTTTAGCAATGGTACTACATAAAATAGTTGCCTTCATTTTGGCGCACTGATATTAGATTTTAGATTACAAAAAAGATAATTTAAAACGTTTCAATTATAAAAAAAAGTTATAAATAGCTATAGATCGAGCAATATATAATGAGCTTAGACTTTGCTTACTAAAACTTGAAAAAAAATTTAAACTTTCGATCTTACATTATAATGGGCATGTGTACCAGTGTATTAAGCAGTATATACAACCCGCATTTTTGGCGCTATGAAATCATTTGCATTGTTTTCGTGTTGTGCAACACATGTACTTATCTCACAAATACACGCACACACTTTAATGGCTGGCCACTCAGTCAAAACACTTAGCCGGTAATTACAGTGCATCGTGCTCGACGCATTGCCGCAATCTCGAACAAAAACAAAACCAAATGTGTAAGTATAGTTAGGCGTATTTACAAATGGCAAGCCCACCTCAGGGCGCACTCACATACATGTGTGAATGCGTGTGTGTGCCGACAATCTGAGATAAGAATGAATGAGAGACTCAACAGCTATTTAGCAAGCCAACGGGCGCCTAACCACCCACTTCATCATAGGTGATACCTGCCGGCGTGAACATAAGAACACACATCTCCGGGCCTTCACACACACACACACGTAGGAACACAGCCACTGGCTTATCGCTTAATTAGGCACAGGCAAACAAAGAAGGGCGCAAAAATGAGTCCAAAAGAGGCAAAAAAAAAACACAAAGAAGCCAAACAATCTCTAAAATATGCAGACGAGCTGGAAGTCAAAGCACACACAAAAGTTTAGCATAGAATTTTACACAGATTTCTCATTCATGAAATAAGCACTTCAATCGCATTGCACCCACACATTGACTTATGCGTTTATGTTTTGTGTGTTTTTTGCTTTTGTACTTACAGTTATGTGTGTCCAGTTGGTTGAATGGCGCTTAAGCTGTCTCGCATGCAGGAAGTGGATGTGAATCATTAACAAGTGCAACAACGGGCAAACAACAGAACGCAAACACACACGCATATATACTTACACCGGCACTCATATACACCAACGTGTGGCAAGTGCGGAGCCTTGGGCGCCACTCCGTTATATCTCTTTTACGGCGGCCCAGCACGTAGGCAACTAGCCAAAGCCACCTCCCACGAGTGAGCGAGAACTTCGCCAACGCAACTCTCGGTCCGCATCAAGGACACACACAGACACACAAATTGTGGTGTGTAGTGCAGCTTTGCAGCGCTCATTTGCCATTCCACGCAGCAGGTGAGTTTAATTATTCGCTGAATTTTCAGTTTTGTATCGAGTTGTAGCTCATTGCCGGACTTCTGTTCTGCTTTTATTTTCATTTTATATTACGTAGTTGTTGTTGGGGTTAACGGCAAGTTGCTGTTTCAAAATTATATTTTTCGGTTTGCTCGTTTGCCATATTTGCTCTGCATTTTTGCGCCGAAATGTAATAAAACTACGGTCAGCAGGCAACACGGGCAATGACTTGTATTTGTATTCACCGCGCTAATTAAACGCGGAAATTCGGAATTTAATTCTTGGGCTACATGCTGGCCATGTTTACTCTGAGTACGACTAACTTGAAAATGGTTCGACATTTTTTTAATTTTTCCTGAAAAAAACAAACGCATAAGTAATATATTAAAATACATAATATTGACTTATATTTACATACTTTTTTTAATGAAAATTAAGATAAAATGTCACGGTGTCGCTGTCCACCGTGATATTTTAATAAGCAGCAATCGAATTTTGACGCAGTTAAATGAAATATCGAATGCAAACAAGACAAACGTTAATTTCAGTGGCACCGAACATATAATACCCTACACATACGAGTATTCGATGGATTTCGTATACAACTTAATTTTGATGAAGTTTGTACAACAGCTGTATACTACAGTGGTCGAACCTCAATAAGATATTCGGAGATTATATATTTCGTGCCAAATTCCGTGAGGATATCTTAATAAAACCCAAAAGTTTTCTACGTAAGGATTTTAGCACCAAAAACTGCGGCACTTATTCTTCCTTACTGGCGTAGGCACCGCTAACGCGGTTATAGCCGAGTTTACGACTGGGCGCCCGTCGTTCTTCCTTTTCGCTGGTTGGCGCGAATTGTAGATTGCAAGTGTAGCCAGGTCCTCCTTCACCTGGTATTTCCAACAGTGTAAAGGTCTTGCTCTTCCTCTGCTTCCTCGGCGGGTACTGCGTCGAATAATCTCAGAGCTGGAGTGTTTCCATCCATTCGGACGACAAGACCTAGTCAGCGTGGTCGTTTTATCTTAATTCGCTGAACTGTGTCAATATCGAACACCCGAATTTGCCGTCGCTAATGTCCAAAGGACCATAAGTCTTCCGAAGAACCTTTCTCTTGAAAACTCGTAATGAAAACTCATCAGATATTGTCATCGTCCATGCCTCTGCACCGCATAGCAGGACGGGAATAATGAGTGACTTATAGAGTATGGTTTTTGTTCGTTGAGAGAGGACTTTACTTCTCAATTGCCTGCTCAGTCCGAAGTAGCACGCACCAGTTGGCAAGAGTTATTCTGCGTTGCACTTCGAAGCTAATATTGTTGTTGGTGCTAATGCTGGTTCCTAGATAGACGAAATTATCCACAACTTCGAAGGTATGACTGTGGGAGCTTAATCACGAGTGCGACGACCCTTTTTTTGATGGCAAAAGATATTTCGTCTTGCTCTCGTTCACTATCAAACCCATTTGCTGTGCTTAGGGAGGGACTAGCTCACGTATAAATAGACAGACGTTAAGAGAGATATGGCTAATCAACTCAGTTCCTCAAGCATGGTCACATATAACTCAACTAAGCAGCGAGTTCACATTTAAAACCGGGGTCTCTCACTCTCCATGTACTTACTTTGGTTCGCAATAACTTCACTTACACAACATTTTTGAGAACAGCAAGCACACTGAATTTCACTGTGGCGTACGGTAGCTCACTTAAAACTAAGCGTTGGTTCACACACGTTAACTTTTTCTTTCACAACTCGTAGTTTGTAGGACAGGTGGCGACTAGGAAATAGGAAAGGATGGAAGAAAGGAATGCAAAAATTGCACTACTCGTGTTACCGGTCCCGAAATTCGCTAGCGAACAGAATAGACTACGCCAAAATAGAAGTTACAGACAGTGAGCAACAAAAGTTTCCACCTCTAAAATCGTACTAATGAGTCACTCATTCACTGCTGGGTCACTTTGCTTTAGCTGGAGCGAACTTTACTTTGTTGTTAGTTCAGAAGAAACACAGTTTTGGGCAGAAGTATTTTTTAACCCTCCGAGAGATATGGTTGCTGTATTTGTTGATGTTGTTGTCATGCTGCGCCATAGAAGAATTTCTTGATTATCCCTGTTTTATGAATATTTAGCTGCTGAATTAACCACCGGCATTATACAGATATGCTCAATTGATATAATTTCGACACGGAGTTTATACCGGAGTCGGGGCATAAGGAACAACTATAGCACTATTTTTTTCGGTAACTTGATCGTTTTAGTGTAAAATATTCGTTAGCTTTTGGGTTGCAAAAACCAAAAATATAAGTTTTTTTTCTAGCACAGGCTGGCCCAGCTTTCCCAAAATCACAAGATGGTATTTCGAATAGAATACGTTTTCAAATCGATGTACAGAATTGATCACTATAGCATGCAATACAAGCTGAAAGATCAGAATTCAGTTTTCGTAAGGAATTTTTGTATTTTTGAAGGGTACTTTAGCTTCTCGGCAACCGAAGTTGACGATTTGTTTTGTTTTGAATTTATGTTGAAAATCTGTTATTTATTAGTTCCATCAATCATTGAGATTTGTATATATATAATATTCTATAGCATTAAATCCTCCTTCTTGAATTTAAAATTTAGCCTGAATTTAAATAAATTTTTCTGAAGAACACTCTTCCAGTTTACATCAAAAAAATACAACAAATCTGCATCACACTGATTCAATCACTAAAGGCAAACTCTGCGCTCTTTGCAGCTTCAACAAGCCTTTAATTATACTTGTTGTTGTTGTTGTTTGTATAACTTTTACAATTTTTGCTTTTGCTTGCGGTCGTTGCTTTCGTAAATTAGCATTCTGCATATTAAAAACACTTGGCACAGTTTCTCACTTCACTGTGCGCTGTTCCTCTTAGCATCAGCCAATAACAGATTTAAATACAAAAACAACAAAAACTTGCCTATTTATTGCAAATATAAACGAAAAAAAAACTACCAACAAAAGCAAACAGGGGAAAATTATGATTTTTTATTAAATAATCTTGTCTATGAGTGTCAAAACAACAACAATAACAGCAACCAGCAAATACACAGCCACTTCGTTTTCATATTAAATGCTGAGTTTTCTTTTGCACTCGCTTTTCCAGCTTTCGACGTATCTCATTAACTTTATTGCAAGTTTAATGCAGCAAAATACAACGGTAAATTTATGTGTTAAATTGCGTTGTTGTTGTTGTCCTTGCATTAATTTCATGTACACTTTCGCAGACATTGTGTACCACGTATATAAAGCCATAAAGAGAAAAGCCTCTCATAAAATGCACATAATAAAAGAAACGGTCGCTGCCGCCACACCGCTGAGGCAAGCGCAGAGCCACACACACACACTTACATACAAACACACTTATAAAACACGAAATTACCGCATGTGTCACAGGTTGGCGGGCGGTTGGAGAGTCTCCCCATTCCCAGCGCATAATTCGATTGTCCTCTGAGCAAAGTGCTCACACACATACAAACATATATATCAGTGTGAACGCCTGCTTATACCGTGCTGTGTCGGCTGCTCCGTTGCTCTCCTGCCGGCAGTTAATCATCCGTTTCATTCATTTTAATGTGATTGCGGCGCTTATTAATTGGAAGTTCAATATTTTCCAATTTCTCGGAACTCTCAATCCGTAATTTATTGCATTTGTCAGAGAGTAGCTCGTCTTAATGCTTTTATTGCTCAATTAATTGGAGAGCGATTTAATGCGAAAATGTGAAAAAGAAGTGGAAATCAGCTGCTTGCATTTGCAGATAGTATTATGAAGTGAATGTTACATCCTTGATTTTCATGCAGGCCAATTTTTCAATTCCCCAATTTACTATCACTTTTTGTAGGGAAGATGCGATCGCAGAGAGTAGAGAGCAGAGAAAAAGAAAATTAATATGAGGGAAAAGCAGTCAAATTCAATGTGAGCTTTAACCATTTTTTGTAAGCCCCTTTGCTAGGCTTAACATCTTTAAAGCATTTAGAGTGTTCAATGTTGAATTGATTTTAAGTATAGCTTATGTTTATAAGGCCTTATAATGCGTGTAAATTAAAAATGTTTTTAGGGAATAAACAGTCTAAAACTTTCTAGTCTTATTCATTCAAATAATAAAAGTCTTGTTTTTGAACATTTGGAAATTATTGGAAAATTCTAACTGCGCAACATGTCGACGCGATCGGTACTTTCTCGTCCTTTTGTCATCCTAATAAATATTTGGATCAAAGAAAATGGAGGCAACAGAATATTGAAATTCTCTTTAATATTAATTAAAACTGATAGTTGCCGGTAAAGAATATAAGCCGGCCGAATGCCACACCAAAAATCCGAAAACGGACTACTAGGCAAGCATACAGCCAAATAATTTCGCAAAACAACGAAGAAATGATCCCTAAAAATTATAATATAATCTTAAAATACGTATTCCTCCCCATAATACATTTGCCCCTATGAGACAATGAACATGTGGTCACAAAAATTAGATAATAAGATAATAACTCCGATGAGTTTATAGTTCGATTAGCTGAATAATCAGCGTCTTCCTTCCGTAACAGTCGACGCCAGAAGGCATTTGCAATCTCTGAAATTCTAGGATTTATCCAATTTCTTCTGAGAACTGCGAAAGTGAATCGGTTGAATGTTCGGCGAGAACAGCTCAATTCAATGTAAACAAATCTAATGACTGAGTATTTGAAAACTGAAGAGACAGTTCCAAGTACTTTACAGAGAACGGCAAAATGATGCCAAATCTTTTACTCTGTTTAGGAAAAAGCAAACTCAGTATAATATCTTAGACCGGCGTAGGGTTATGGTTCATTTGCATTACTTTTGATATTTCGAATCTATTTTAAAAAGTTTTCATCAAACATACAAAAGTGGGAAAAAAAAGCAAAAACTTCACATTTGACCTTTCATTGTGATACTAGAGCTTTGGTTTCCACGGCATAACTATGAACCCATGATTCTCCACCAGTTCGGGGTCATCACGTACTGAGTCCAGCATCATCAGAGCAATGTCAATGCGACGCACCTTGACAGCATAAGTAAGGCATATGAGTACCAACAAAACAATCTAAAATCAAATATAAGTAACCCGTGAAAATTCAAAATTCGTGATAATTTTTCTACAAACCTCGTGAGTTAGTTACCAGAATTGTCATTTTAACCTCTTAATAACAAGTAGGTTTCAAAATTGGTGTAATTTTTAAAGATAAGTACATTTTTCTGACATAATTCGATTTTATTAGTCAAGAAGGAAGAAGGATACACGGTTTAAAGCAATACTTCCACTTTTCGTCTCATACTCGGTCCTCTTGTGCTGAACTCACAGTTTGAACGTTCCTTATTTCGCACAACACTTTAGTATTCTGCTTCATGAGAAATATTTACTTCACTTTCCTTCGTGTCATTTATCCCAGCTATCCCAGTTAGACGCGCGAAGCTTGAACAAGCCTCATCGCATTTTTCAAGATAACAAATGTATTGGTTTCTTTCCGTTCTCTTAATTTCAAAATCATGTTTATTTGCATATATAAGTTAGAACAGTATTATTCCAAGACCTTGTGGAAAAATGCGTACCCCTAGCACTCAAATATATAAAAAAAAACTTGCTTCTTCTCTCTTTTTCGTATAAAAATTGGTTTGAGGATTCATAAAATGAAGCTAACTACGTCTGAACTCAGCCGAACCTATCCTAACCTAAGCCTAACCTTACTTATTATAATGTAAGAATATTTACACCATTAAAGAATGTGTTACGATGTTTGTAACAGCCTGAGTCTGAGGCCTTATAAAATTTTTACTATACATAACTGATCAGCATGACACACTGAGTCGGTTTAGTAATGTCCGTCCGATCGTTTGTCTGTCTATATATATACGTTAAGAACTAGTCCCTCAGTTTTTAAAATACCGATCTGAAAGCTTACACACGTCTCTTTTTTACCTAGAAGTTACTGATTTGTGAGAGCCGAACGTATCTATAAAGGGTATTAAAGCTTCGGTGCAACCGAAGTTAACATTTTTCCTTGTTTTACTTTATAATATACCAAGAAACGTACGATTGATTTTTAATTTCGTAATGGAAACTATGAAAAGTACCCTCCATCAATTTTGCGGATAAACCAAAGTTTGTAATGAGTTTATAAAAAGTTCTACTTCAAGTTCAAGACTTCTAATCCACTATTGAGAAAACACAAGCAGTCATGCGCGCATAATGCGAACAGAAGAGGAGTTTTGTGATTACAAATACAAGAAACTTCAAGTTTTAATTTGCGAGACGCCGAGCACGCTAACCCATTCCTTAAGCAGAATTCTACATTGAGTCTCAATATTACAACTTTACCTGCATACATACACTTCCTAAACGCAGAAACTAGCGGCACAATATCAGAAGTACAGTTAGTTATTGCAACTGCCGTTGAGACGCCGGTGAAAGGTCGTTTCGTAGTAAAATTGTATTCGGTTATCAAATCTTTGCCGTTAGTTTACGAAACTTTTCCATTTGATTTTCCACTTGATTTAATTACTTGAATGAAACTGTAAAATTATTTCCGCGCAGCAAAACAACAAAAAAAAGAAATTATATAAACTTTTCCTCACTGAGCCACTTAAAAGTGTTGAGAGAGCAGCATTCATTGTCTGGCAGCTACCAATGAGGTGGGAGGGGTGTGTAATGAACTTGAAAGAAAGCTAGTAGACAGCGGCACGCAGTTGGCTTTTGGCATTGCCAACCACAGAAACGCGCATAATGGCGGATTAACACGTCACATGCGTGGCTTGCCAGACGTCAGAGATTTCCGCCCACCCAGCCACACGCCCCGGCAACAACCTGTCAGGCACACGCCCAGCTGACTGTTTTCCACAAACTCACACACTCTCTCATACGCGCCGGTATTGAGTATGATGCATGAGCACTCAAGCAAGCGCCGAACGTGGCGTGGCGCGGCGTGGCAAGTAGACAGTGAAGGCGGCATAAATTAGACACGAAACAAGAGTTGGCTAAGTAATGCGATACTTGGCTCAATGGCAGCAGCTGAACAGTTGCGTAGCTAGACTGAAATAGTCAGTTAACTTTCAGCCACTCTGCTCGCCTACCACATACACATATGTACATACACAAATTTAATGGTGGCGTTAAGCACTATATTGTGTGTTGCGTGAAGTGTGTGGCTGTTGCGTGGAAGAGGCGTACTTGCCGTTGTTGCATGTGTACGTGTGTGCACCAAAGCGTCACTAATATGTTTTGTTGTTTTGTTATCTGCTCGGATTTATTTACATAACCTGCGGCCTAATGTTGGCAAACATACTAACGCATACAACTACATAGATTTGTATGTATATTTCTTCCACACATCCTTGTAGTTTATTTTTAACCCGTTATCCATACTCATCCCTACGGCGCTAACTATTATATAAACTTGCTTTTGTTTTTGGTGGCTCAAATCTGCCAAAAGCAAGCATATTTATTGTATTTATTTTGTAAACTTCTTTTCGTAGTTGTTTTTGTATCTTTCTTTAATTAATATTTACTAGCGTTAAGCAAATGTGGTTGTGTTTTGGGGTTAATTCGCTTAAATAGCGTAATTAATTGCAGACTCGATATTAAATGTTGCCCTTTAAACGATTTGCCACTTTCGACATTTGGATGTTCAATTTTTTAAGTTCAAACACGTAAATAAATGCAATAAATATTTGTGCCTCAAAAAAATGCTTTTGGTATACAACGAGATGTTTATGTGTGTGTTATTTCAGTCAATATGAATTTGTGTTTACATATAATGAGAATTTTAGAATTAATAAATGAATGCCGACCCGTTTGTGGCCTACATTTTGGCGCAAAGGTAAAAATAGTAAACAATATCGCAAAATTCTACACTTTAAGAGAAGCAAAAAACTACTTACTGCTCATGTTTGATATACCATATACATACATACAATATATTGGTAGGGAAGCTAGGCTTTCAACTATTAAAATATTTGTGAGTCGAGAGTAAAATACTCAACAAAAGTCGTATTTGATGTACACCTTAGCTTTGACGCTGTTCACTCTTTTGTTCTTCTTAGAACATATGATTTCATCTATCAAGCGTGAGTTGCGTAGAGTAAGCGAGCGCAGCGTGATCAAGCTGTGCAGCAAATTTAAGAGACCGCCTGGCATGATTTATGGGTTTCCTCGTGCTGAAAACGGTCCCTTTTCAATATTTTTATATTTTCATATAAAGAAATAATAGTTTTACTAACAATTTTTCATTATTCCAAAGATAATATTTATAAATATTTTATGAAATTTTCAAATTATTTTAATAGGTATTGGACGAAGGAGAACTAAAAAAGTTAAAATTGTATTTTTGGTCGTCATTTTTACAAAGATTTGCAGTTTTTGGAGAAAGTAATAATTAATAATTTAAAAAATCTTTGTTTCGAGACCTTTAAGTTATATCTCGAAGACCTGAGTAAAATTTCGTTAAGTTGTGTTGAGTAGTTTGCGAGAAATGTTGACAACCGACTTTGAAAACTATTTCTCGGATCATCTTAAGTATTTAGGACAATATTCTAGAGATGCTAAGGAATCAAATAAGAATAGAAAAAGGACTTAATTAAGAAACCAAAAACAATTTTTTGAAGTCATAAAACCCATTAAACGTCCATATTTTCACATACCATTCAACTAGATTTACTAAATAAACTCTTGAGTTACGTAGCTGAGCCGGGGCTACATTATTTTAAAGGTTTTGGCAAAGGCTTTCAGTTTAAGTCCAGATCAATTCAGAAAGCACTTACATGTTCAGGAACAAAACCAATTCAAGGTTCTGATAAGATAATCGCTCAAACCAACAGTAAAAGTAGAAAATATAAGGGAACACTAAATATGACGGGTTAAAAAAGGCGATTTTTGGGAATTAAATTAATTAATTGGATACTGTATGAATTATTTCATAATTTTAAGGGAAAATTTATACATATTTCATGAACAGTGAGGAAAATGTTTTAAGCAAAAATTTAAATATTTTTCGAGTTACAGGCGACCACTGCCAGTAGAAATAAAGTCAAAAATTTCCAAAATGGCGGCATTAGAAACCAAATTTTCTGTTAATCGGATCATTTGTCTAGGACTAATCACTCAGGCTGATTTGAAAAATCCAGGTTTGGGAAATAACTCATTTAATTGAATTGTTTATAAAACTCAAAAATTACTTGAGATAATAGTTGGAATTTTAGTATGTTATTTTAAAGGTATAATTAACGAAATGTGACGAAAATCGATTTTTTTGTTTCACGAGGCAATTTGAACGAAGTTTTGTTTCACGCAATACTTTTTTGGTTTTTAATTATTTTTTTTAGTAATAATATGTAGTAGTAGTAGGTTTGAGAAATGGTTTGAGCTCTTTGTATTAATCATAAGATTCCATTAAAGTTATTTAAAAATACATTCGCATTCTTGGAATATATATACTATTTAATAAACTTATTGTAAAATTATCAATTAGTTAACTAAAACTTATGTCAAATAATAGCTAGCAGTATTTTAAAGAGGTTTTCTTTAAAACTGGAAATTTGCTTTTTGTGAGAATTTGTTTATTTCGTTTCAAATAGGCTTTGATTAGTGCAATTAAGGTGTTAATTCAAATAATTGTCAAATGAAAAGTTTTATTTTTTCAACGCAAAATTTAATAATTATTATCTATATACTTCATTTATACAATTTTTAATATTTTCAATAATGTGACACATTTTTAATACTGTAGTAATTTTTCTCCTTTTATTGCTTAAAATTAAATTTTCATTAGACGCATTTAGTTTTTAATTTCGCATTTTTTTTTCCTTATTTGGTTGAGAAGTGCAATACATTTGAAATTTCATTACTGTGTACTTATGCAAATCAATTAGTCGCCTCGGCGTCGATACTGAAAAACGCTATATATTTTCCAATGACGCTATAAAAAGCGGAAAATATTAAAAAGTTATAAATGAATTATGCAAAAAGTTATGAATACACATACATACATGTGCATAAACATTTATTTTTACGTTGGCTTGTGATTGGTTTTTTTTTTTACTGTTGGTGAGTTGGCAGCAAAATTAAACCAAATAACTACAAATAATAATTACTGTCAAAATGTTCATAAACAATTGCTTATTTTTAATTAATTAGGCATTCGCGCACACTGCTCAAGCTGTACATGCATGCATGTGTGTATGTGTGCGTGTGTGTGTGAAGCAATGCTTTGACACACTTAAGTACATGTTAATGTTGTATGGATTTATACCGGGCAGTGAAATTTACTGGTCTGAAATGGTTTACTTTTTAACTAGTGTTAAGAATAATAATTACTGTTCGAAAAACCGTTATTTTGTATGTGTCATATCGGGTGATTTTTAAAGCTTGATAACTTTTTTTTTTAAAAAAAACGCATTATTTTTAATTCATCGGTTCATTTTACTTTTTGGCATTCATTTAAATGTTGACCGCAAACTGCCATTCGGAAACTTTTTTCGAGCATTTCATGCAATTTCTTCGGAAATGTTGTCTTCCAAAGCTGGAATAGTTGCTGTGCTTATTTCTGTAGACTGTGTAGTCTAAAGGCGTTAAATCGCATTCTTGGTGGCCAACTTACGGGTCCATTTCTTGAGATGAATTGTTCCGTATTCCCTTTCAAAATGGCCACGCCATCTTGTTGAAACCACATGTCAACCAAGTTCAGTTCTTCCATTTTTAATGTTGTTAGCATGGATTTATACCGTTGGCAGCATCTTTGAAAAAAATTTACTGGTCTGAAATGGTTTACTTTGGCCAACTAGATCATGCGATTTAACGCCTTTAGACTATTTTTGTGGGGCTACGTCAAGTCTAAAGTCTACAGAAATAAGCCAGCAACTTGTCAGCTGACTGTCCGAAGTTTTCCCTCACGAAACCGTTATTTTGTATGTGTTGATATATTATAAGCTGTTAATAGACAACTTTTGTTATGAAAGCTTCAAACTAGTGCAAGATATACCGGATAGTAACTAGTTCAATTGTATTTAAGAACAGAAATTTTTAAATAAAGCCTCTATATGTGACGTATCCGAAATGAAATTAACACATGTCTTGAAAGTTTATTCAGATCCTTTTTGAACTAGTTTTAGACTTATTTCGAAAATTCTAGTTCCTAAATAGTATATTAGTTCAAGGCAATGTGTGCATATATGTATATATACATAAAGTTATTTATGTAATACAAAATTAAAATTAACAAATAAATTGTTGACAATTCTCTCATCTGCCTTTGAACTTTTACTTAAAACAATTAACATACATTTTATTATTTTTTATTCAATCTACTGCAATTGGAGTTATTTGGTTAATCAGAAAGCAATTATAATTGATTTTTTTTAACGCAAAAATTACAAAACACATATAATTTGCAGACAAAATAAATTTATATACATGTATATGGTTTTAATTTTCTCTGTTATAAAGAGTTAATGGCGTCTAGTTGACTAAGTATTTTCTTGTTTGGCATTTTATCGGACCCATTGAAGGCAGCATTAGATTTGGAGCCAAAAATATTGATTTCAAATGAAAAAGCCACAATGGGGGCTTTAGTCCTATAGGACATTGCAAAGCTCTGATACTAATTTGGGACGGAACTTCGGCATTCCTGATAGAAACTGATATCTACTAATATATGACTATTCTTCTTCTTTACTACTAATATATATTATTACTATTCACTGCTTACGCGTTTATAGTCGAGGTACTATTACTAAAAAATACGGTGATCCATTTCGAGGTTCCTACTTTTTTTTAAATAAAAAGTACAGAATTTTCAAATTTAACTGCGAACTGTGTATTATTATTCAAAAGTACATTCTTTGGCATTTATTTTTTTTTTAATTGTCTCTTTCAAATGTTGGTCGCGGCTACGTCTCATATAGTCCATTCGTTGAGTACAATTTTCGATGACCTGTTCGAGCATTTCGACTGGTAACTGGCGAATGACACGTGTGATATTTTGCTCCAAAACCTGAATCTTAGCGGGAGTGTTCGCATAGACTTTAAATTTTACATATTCCCACAGAAAAGAGTCTATCGATTCACATCACACGATCTTGGTGGCGAATCGACCGGCCCTTCTGGTCACCGAAGCGTTCTCCCAAAAAATCCATTAATTGATGCGATGTGTGGGAAGTGGCGCCGTCTTGTTGAAAGCAAATGTCGCCGAGATCAAGAGCTTCAATTTCAGTCATCAAATAGTCGATCAACATGGCGCGATAACAGTCGCCATTGATGGTTATGTTCTCACCGGCACCATTTTTGAAGAAATATGGACCGATGATCCCATCGGCTGACAAACCACATAAAACCGTTGTTATTTCTGGATGAAATGGCAGCTCTTAAGTCTCGTCAGGTTTCTATTCGTCCGAAATGCGGCATTCTTGCTTGTTTACATAGCCACTGAGCCAGAAACCGGCCTCATCGAAATATGGCTCAAGAACGTTCGATTTTCTTGAAACCTTTTAAGAGCCCATAGAGAAAAGCGATGTTGCTTGGGAAGGTCGAGCGGCTTCAGTTCTTGCAAAAGCTGTATTTGGTATTTAAGATTTCGACGTAAAAAGCGCCAAGTCGTTCCATACGTCAATCAGAGTTGCTGCGAACGGCGCCGAATCGACTCCTCACGGTTCGTTCACAACACTCTCCCCCATGTACCATGTACTGTTTATACGACTATAGATACAGAAGCATATGAAGGAATAACGGGATGCCATGAAACGGTCTAGCTGGGTGCAAAAACTGCAAAAGTCTCTGGTAAAGCGGTAGATCGGAAATATACATGCAATACTCTGTAGCAATATATATGCAATACTCACATAATCTCTTCTGCACTAGCTTCGTACTGGCAAGACAATGCTTTAAGCATATGGATATCCCACCGTATGAGACACTAGAGGCCACAGATTCTGTTTAAATTTGCATCAAGTGCTAAAGGAAATTACTCCTCATAGAGTTTTAATAGAACTCCAGCTGGTATCTTAATGAACCTTAACTGGTCTATGCGTGGCTTTTAACCTACCGACTAACTTAACTTATTTTATAAATTTTTTTTATTTTTTAATCAAAATGTTTAAAACCCCCTTCTTTCATAATACAAATAGTTTCTGTCACGAATTTTCAACTTTCTTTTATTCAGTATGTGTCAAGTTTCAAATAAATAATAATTTAATTTCAGATCCTAAATCATTCTCTTAAATCTCCTTGAAGATGGCATATAAAGAAATATTTTTTTATATTTGAAACTTCGCTATGGCTGTTTTGTTTATCAAAATCTAAAAATCTACGTATAAAGATTAAAAAAATTTAACGATATTGCTGCTGAAAATAAAATTGCGCAAAATGTCTAAAAATGTAATAAAATTTTTATTAAAAATTCATTTCATCAAAACAAGAAATAAATGCTCACAAAATGATTTTAATATTCGCTCCGCTCAAGAAATTGATTACCCAATTAAATGTCTCAATAATTTTTATTACACATGTGCGCTCACACAGTCAAAGCAAATAGAGTTAACGGTTATAATGAATAATTCAAATGTCAAATAAAAGCGCCATGAATAAATTATGGATTATTTCAATTGAGTTTGACACTTATTATGAAATGAGCAAATATTGTTCACACCAAACACACACACACCAGCACAAACGCAAACAGTACATGCAAATATTATACGCATACAAACGCATGTGACAATTCGCTTGTAACGCAGCTCCCACCCTGTATTATAAAATTTTATTTGCCCATTAAAATGTATATCTGTTTAACACTTTTTGCCACAATTCGGATAGTCAATCGCTTTTCGGTCACACAAAGTGCAAAAGCAAGCCAAAAGGCGCTTACTTGTGAATGCAAAAGCAAAAGCAGCGGATAGCCAATAGAAACCTCAGTATTGGAATAGGACAACATTTAGTGGCATATTCACAAGGGACTTGTACGACTTGGCTATGTGTGGTGACAAGTGTGGCCAATCTGGTGAATATGGCGAACATCAAATCTACAATTGTGACAACGAAAAACGTCTACAAAGTTTTACTTTACTCAAACTGAGATTTGTATACTCGAATGTAGAACCGTGGATGTTAATATGTATTTTGTGTAAAATCAGAAGCATGGTAGAAATTCATGAGCTCTGAGGTTTAATTTTTGAGTGTGGTTTGCTAGTTATAATGTTGGAGTCTCTATGATGAATATTATTATTTTTTATATTTAAAAATAATTATTAATGTTATTCTCTACTGAATTTTTATCTCTCTTTCCTTGATTATTTTATAGCAGAGGAAAATCTTACAGATAGAGGAACAAATAGATATGTTTTAAAGAGGCAAATTGTGTGCGTGTACGTAGATAATATCTGAGCTACTTAAACTATGATTTATACTGACTTACTCAGCATATATTCCAAATAAGAACGAGAGGTGTAGTTCTATAATAATTTTGCTGCACCAGCTAGAGTTAAAGAGATCCAATTGAGGACTGTAGAAAATACTTATTGTAAGCAAAGTATAAATCTTCGAAGCAAAACATATGATCTCAATTCATAGAGTCGAAAGCAAGCAGGGTTATCTTGAAAACTAGTTAAAAAAAAATTGAAAAAATTGGTTTTAAACCGATTAGCTTCTCTCTACAGGGGCTTCTAATTCACGATAGCAGTTAGCGCGATAAAACTAGTAGATATTCACAAGCATTAACAACTCGGTCGGCCATTGGCCTGTGCTGAGCGAAGGAGAGAAACGCAAACAGTGGGATCAAGGATTACTGTGTTGCTGGTGGTGCATTAATATTTGATTAAACGCCTAACAAGTCCCCGCGGTTTATTTGATGCCACACATAAAAGGTCACTAGAGACAGCGCACGCCGAAGCAAACCGGCAACGCTTCACTGCCCAACAGTATGCCACAGATGATAGTTGCGTGCCAAGCAGACTTATAGACATTCATAAAGATACCTACATACATACATATGTATATACCATATTCGAAGCACTATGCGAACGCGAGCCTTAAATGCCGAGAGGCTCCAAGGGAGTTCTCCGTTTTCGATTTTTCATCCGAGCAAAGCATTACGATGTCAGCTTCCGTTTCTATCTCCGTTTCCACTTGATCCGAATGCCACACATCGCATCAGCGGCGCATGAAAACACATTTTGGCGGCTCGTATGGCAAGTTCCTTATTTTCACATGCTATTTGTGGCAAAGCTGCAAGCGCCAGAAGTGTAAACAATTTTGACTTTGTAGATGTCAAATGTTTTTAACCACCTCTTTATCATTATTATGTTACCTACACACTCTTCTGTCTAAGTTTTTAGTTTTTTGTGGCTCTCTGTGCAACTTGCCACAGCAGCTGCGGCTTTGCATTTCGATTACGGCGCATTCAGCGAGACACCTCGGAGTGTGCCGTGTAAATGCTATCAAATTGTAGCACTATGAGCGCCACCTGTAATGTGCAACCAGTTACGTGCAACATGCCGTATGCTGCATGCCACGTGCACTTAAAATATCAAAAATATTTTTCTCATTGCATTTGATATTTTTATTGTTTTCTCATGTGACTACAAGTTGATTGCTGCTGCTGGTCCCACTTCTTATATTGCTGTTGTTGTTGTGGCTGATATTATTTTTATGAATGTTGCTTCCTACATGCCACATGTGAGATCATTTCATGCCACAACGAATGCCATAAAGTAATGGAAAATATTCTCGCACACACAGGCGGGAAGTGCAACTCACATATGTCATATATAATAATATTATAAGGGTGGAACATTTTGCAAGCGTCAAACGGTATTTGAAAATCTCTAGAAGGAAATGAATATTTCGCTCTTAAATATCGAGGAGTCATATCCAAAGCTGAAGTTTATGTTAGATCAAATTAATGCCGCATTTGTATATGTCTAACATCCAGGGTAATATCTCTTTTTCGATAGTTAATTAATTATTAAGGTCTGTGACTACGAATACCTGTTTTATTTGTAGGAGAAGGCAATAAGATTTAAGTCTAGAAACATTTTCCCAGTCTATTCATAGAAAAATTAGCACTGCTTTTGATTTATTTTAATACTGTGGCCTGTCCTAACTCACATATGACAAAGTGTTACCGAAGTAAGGGGTGCTTTAGGATCATAGTGACCCCATTTCGGTTTTATTATGCAGTATTGCTCACAGCTCGCATTTGATTTTCCACCTTACCACTCATTGCATCTTTTGACCCCATTATTTGGACTAGACGCGCTGCGTGAAATTAATACCCTGGAGCCACAGTTCAGGCGTTATTATTTTTATGAGGCACATAAAGTTGTGTCAACTTACGTAAGCTGCGTTTACCTGGGGGCAATCACCTAAATAGATAAAGAATAGAAATTACTGAGAACATATTTATTGTCGACGCATTAAAATATTCTAAAGTGAACAATACTTAAACCGATACTGTTATAAAATTGTTCAGATCGGATCACTATAGCATATAGCTTTTCAAAGTGGCTGATTAAAAATAAAAAGAGTTTTTCAAAATGAATTCTTCTTCTTTGCTGGCGTAGACCCGGCTTACGCGGTCATAGCCGTGTTTATAACAGCGTGACAGTCGTTCTTTCATTTCGCTGGTTGACGCCAATTGGAGATTTGAAGTGAAGCCAGGTTCTTCTTCTGATTCACTCGGCGGGTACTGCTTCGAATACTTTCAGAGCTGAAGTGTTTTCGTCCATTCGGACGACATGACCTAGCCAGCGCAGCCACTGTCTCTTAATTCGCAATTTCATCCACTGCGGTATTCGCTGTTGTCAATGTGCAAAGGACCATAAATCTTTCGCAGAACCTTTCTCTCGAAAACTCGTAACGCCGACTGTTCAGATATTGTCATCGTCCACGCCCCTGCACCATATAGCAGGACGGGATGATGAGTAACTTGTAGAATTTTTGACTTTACTTTTCAATTGCCCATTCCAGACACATTTATGTTGCTTCTTTGTCCAACCTGGAGGAAACAGAACTAATGGCGAGGTTGTTAAGGCCAATGATATCGATATCATCGGCGTATGCTAGAAGTAATACACTTTTGTAGAAGAAAGCGCATTCTCTATTCAGATCTGCAGCGAGTCGCCTTTCACGCTGTGTACACCGTTATGTGCGTTGTTGAGGAGGCTTATCTCACGTGGATAAATGCTATTCGAACTTCTTCATGGTCCAGCGATGGAACGTTTACTCCGGGGAATCGCTTTCTCCATCTCCAGGTGTTATACCTTCACTGCCATTCAGCAGATTGGAGAAGTATTCCCTCCATAACTTCAGTGTGCTCTGGGCAAAGAAGGTATCTTTGGCACAACGGTTAGAAAATTCAGCCTGATTAAACATCCTCCAATTGGTTGAGGGTGATCGACTTCACCGGGGCCCGAAATATGGTTATCTGTAGTACTATTTTCCAGCAAGAAAAATTCAGCAAGCAACTTGGCTGCCCCGGGATCGAAAAGCCGCCAACCAAAATGAATGTTAAAAAAAATTTGCAACTAAAACCTCCTTCAGTTTTATTCCCATTTTGTAGCTAAATTTTCTTGCCTTAAAATATTCAAATATATGATAATCTATAGAAGAAATGAAAAATTTTATTTTTACTTTTTTCAAGTTTAATTTGTTCAACGTAAGGCATTAGTTTACTACAAAAATCACAACACTTCGCCGAAAAATACCGTATAGCTCATGAATCATTTAGTTTCCAACCAATCCTCTTGAATCACACAAGAAATTACGCTTTTCCTTCACCAACGAAATTCGAAATTCCTACCAATGAACTCTTGGCCCCAAACAAATTTATTATAACACAAAAGTTTGGGCCACGTCATCGATGCAGTGATAACTGCTGTCCGCAAGGGGGCAAACAGCCACATTATCTTCGCCTGAACCGCAGTCATTCACGAAAAACTTCTTTATCTGCAAGCAGCAGAATTTTCAAAAAACAAAAAAAAACGAAAATAAAATAACAATTCTGCTGTCACACACACACACACACACACATACACATTGGTGTACTATATAGTATCCATCCGACTGGTCAGCGCGCAAACAAATTTTGTTCGCAATAAATTTCTGTCCGGTTTTATCTAAATGCGCTGCGATGGACGTTGAACGAGAACTCGAAGTAGAACAAGAAGAAGAGTGGAACAAGTTCTTATTTTCATAAATGTCGGCGGCGCATTGTCTTTGTGGCAGCGCTGACAACTGAAACGACTGCAGGCGCAAGCCAAACTCATATGTAAGCGCCACTCTAACACACATAAAGTATACGAGTACATGTGTGTATGTGTGTTAGTATATGTATGTATGTTTGTGCGTTCGTTTGTATTAGTTACTTAAAAATAGCTTTTTGTGCTTTCGCTTGAACGACAGCAATGCCAAGCCGTCTAAATGCCGCTCAATCTCGGTTTGCGGTCAGCAGCGGTCAAAGCGCTCAGCGCACGCACACACATATATATATACAAATATATATTTTCAAAGGGTCTACTGTGACGTAACTGGCCCATTTTGCACAGTCCGTTGGACAGCTTGAATCCGTTTGGAAGTTCAAGCCCCAAATTGCATGTCTGTGTGCTTGTGTGTGTGAAAATCTGCAATTCAACTTTCCACTTTTGTGATTTATTGCAGCGTGTGGCAAATGCACATTCCATGTACAAACGAATTAGTGAGAAAAATGGGAAGGGCGGGAAGTTGAGGGCATTTAACGAAAGATGGTTGAAAATTGACGGAAATTTTATAAAAACATATGTAAATATAATATATAATATATAATATGTATGTATATATAAATGTGAATTCGGAAATTAAAAAAATGAGGCGATTATTTAAAAAAATGTGACAATTAATTCAAAACTTAAAATGACTTAACATAGAAAAATATTAGAAGGTAACTTATCAAAACATGGCAGAATACAACTCAACATATCATAACTTAACTTACCTTACCATACCTTATCTTACCTTAGCTTAACTTAAATTAAATTAACTTAACGTAACTTAACTTAACTTAACTTAACTTAACTTAACTAACTTAACTTAACTTAACTAAACTTAACTTAACTTAACTTAACTCGTTAACTTAACTTAACTTAACTTAACTTAACTTAACTTAACTTAACTTAACTTAACTTAACCTAACCTAACTTTAACTTAACAGAACAGTACACAACCTAACATAATATAACTTATAACAAATGTAGCATAGCATAATGTAACATAAGATAAAGTTACATAACATATTGTGACGTTACATATCTGCACAGAATATTGTTACCAATTTTTTTGCTATATAGTTCAACTAGATTTTATTTAAATAAAAAATGTCGATTGCAGTAATGCAATCTCCATCCACTTGAAATTAAAGCTCTTTATTAAGAAATCTCAAACTCTTGAAGATGCAACCATACCGCATCGTGAGGCACCATATTAACTAATATCAATACACCTTAGTCATTTTCTACAATTATTTTTTCGTAAATGACACCAAGCACTTTGAAATGTTATACCACCAACCACGTAAGTTCGAAGAACAAACTTCGTCCAACCACGGACTTACTTCTCACCCACAGCCAACCATCTCACCACGAACTTGCTTCTTCCGCAGCACTTGCAAACAACGTCCCTCATCTTTGGGGCTTTGTAATTCTACATAAGCTATCGTCCGCTCTACTTAATTCCGCTTGCAATTCTTTTGTCGAGTTGCATGCATCATGCCTCTTTGCTGCTGTTTCCATTTCTTCTGTTTCTGTTACTGTGCCTTGCTTTGCTAACTTACTTCTTACGCTTTCGCAAACAACTTTTATTTCATATTTCACTGTGCACTTAGTTTCGACAAAAGCAGTTCGTTTAGTTTTACTTAAGTTCGTAATTTTATTTCTTAAACTTCGACATTATTTTGTTCTCCCTTTTTTCTTTGATTGCACTCTTTTATTTCTCATTTTGCTTGCTGAAAACTTTACTTTTCACTTCGTTTTCGATCTGCGCTTAGTTTCAACTCGTTTGTGTTAGAAAATTTGAGGTTAGTTTTTGCAGCGCGTCGACAGAGAGCGCAGCGCAGAGCTGCAGCAGAGTGCAATGAAAGCGGGAGAACGAAAAACAATCACAATCACACACAAAAACTATTGCGGATGGAGTATTAAAAAGTTTTAGTGAATTTTTATTTTTTTATTCTCACTCCTGCCTTGGCATTTTTGAAAATTCGAAATGTTCAGCGTCTTTCTTTCGAATTTCTAGTCATTGCTTGCCACTTGTAACCTTTGCCTGCGGCGCCACGACCACCCGCCGGTCATTGTGCGCGCTTATGAAAACGCTCTATGTGCGACCATGCGTGGCATGCACATGCTAAGTAATGTAACGGCACACAATGAGAGGCGCTGTCGGACCTCCCGCGCTTACCGCCAGCTGTCAGCATGTCATTCGCATTCATTCGCTGGCTTTTCGACAAAACGCACACCACCCACTGCGTATGAGTGATCCCAAATATTGCTCTGCTGCGGTGGTTATACCCAAATGCAGACGTTGGTGGCCTCACAACGGCAGCCAACTCGCCTTTCGTTTGTGTTGATATCCTAATCTGATGGATTTTTCGTTATGCTTGCAGAAAGTTCTGACTTCACTTTGCTCGCTTATTCATCCCAACTTACTTTTGTTTCAGCTTCAAAATTCTAAATTTATTTGCAAGTATTTTTGACTGCTTTTTCTTGTGCGGCTTTACACAAAAGAATGCAGCAAAAAGTGTTGCACATGCCAGTGATAAATGCAAAGTTGGAGTGCGCATCTAAAATCAATTTTAATTTTTTACAAATTTAAAATATCTTTTATTCCAAATATATTTCTTATGTGCTCCTATTCTTGATTTGTAATTGACCACTCACTGCTAATGCTACTCAGCAGTCACTCAAATAATCAGCTCCGCCACTCAACGTCTCTTGACACCAATCCTTGCTATGTTCACCAATACTTCAGCACCGACTCGCCACCAACTCGAAGGCATTATTATACATTAATGGCGGCATATTCGCGAGTTTCGAGAATTCCTAATCAATTCTCCAATTTGAAGCGCGCCACTCTTGTACCTAAGCAGCCTTATAAATAGCTTCGTGGTGCCCGTTGGTCTAACACTTAACCGCCTTAAATAGCTGCTGCTCTTCAACTACACTATTACGTACACCACTCACACACATACACTTACTTAGCAGACATACAGTTCTTAGCTCACATACACACACTCCCATGAACCGAAAGCGTGCATTCCTTAAATCCTTTCGTTAGCGGCTTGTGGTTGCGCGCCACTTTGTCATGCTTTACATAATTTAGACAACTTGATTTGCCTCACCTTCCACCGACACACCGCTCACCACTCACCACTCGTAGCGTTTAATTGTGTTCTCCTTATCCACAATCCACTCAGCTGAGTTGCCAAAGCGTTGGTAATCGTGGCCTGTTCTCCATTGCCGCCGAATATATTTTTGTGCTGGCACTTTGGCCGCGAATTAATTAAGATTCCTTAATTTTGGCAACTGTCGGTGGTGGATTAATAACGGTAACAGTAAGTGCCAAATTTTGGTCAGAAATGTGTAATGAGTTGTGTTAGCTGAGGAGTATTTTGAGAAATTTCTTACAAAAAAAAAGAGAAATTATTAAAATAGTTGTAGGCAAAAACTTAGTCCCACTATTTTGAACTTTTTACTCTATATTTAGCAAGCATTCTTAAATTTTCTTCATTCGTAAATTTAAAGTATCAATCTTATTGGACTACAGAAGCGTTTTCCCGTTATAGACACATTACTATTAGTAGGAGGATGAGCTTAGAAAAGATATGTTGACTCAATCGGCTTAAAAGCGGACACTCTTTGGAATAATATTCTGACTATTTATTATCTCAAAGTAGATTATTTTGGTTATACTACTGACTATATAGAGGTAAATGATTTTGTGCAAGTGATATAGGTCTTCTTGATCTGTGAAACCAACCAATTTTACTTTTCATAAAAGTCATATGATCTAGTTGCCATAAGATCTCGTTAAATTTCATTAAATGAATTGCTATAAAAAGCAAACGTAAATACAAATACTTTCAGGCGCAGTCATACTGATTGGTAAATTTCACATACCCACACTAATGCAACACTTTCTTTCTGCTTCTATTTGTTTTTAAACATTCTTAAACTCTCCAGAGCACTTTATGTAATCCAATATCGGCCATCCATTAGTGTGTCGGGCTGATTACTTACGCAAGTAAGTTTTGTTGGCTAAAGCAGCGTGCAAAAAACTGTCCAGTGCAAGAACAACAAAAGCAAAAAACAGCAACTTAATCATTTTCCTCAGCAGTTTCATTGTTCAGCTACAGGCCTTACGAATGTGTAAGACGGATATCCGATTTAAGACAATTTGCCACTTTTTCGAGTTTCGTAAATATTTGCTGTCCAATGCATTGCGCCAATACACTCAAGCAAAAGTAAAAAATTACATGTACACATATGTAAGTATATTTGTATTTTTTATATGTGAGAAACAAAGAAATGCTTAAGGACCAAAAAGTAGAAAATTAACAGAACGTCGCAACTAAAAGTATGCGGGACCTGAACAAATAGAACTAAAGAGCAAATAGTGGGGAGAGGCAAATAAGTGCAGTAAAAGTTAGGACAATGGTGAATGTTGCATTAGCACTCTTAATAAAATTTAGTTTTTGATTTTGAAATAATTTTAATTATATTTTGAATTTTAATTTGAATTTTGATTTTAATTTTAAGTTTAATTTTATTTCAATTTTAATTTTAATTTTAGTTTTTTTTTTCAATTTTAATTTTAATTTCAATTTTGATTCTAATTTTAACTTTAACTTTAATTTTGATTTCAATTTTAATTTTAACTTTTATTTTAATTTTAAGTTGAATTGAAAATTTTAATTCTAATGTTAAGTTTAATTTTAATTTTAGTTTTAATTTTAATTGTAATTTTTATTTTATTTTAATTTTAGTTTTAATTTTAATTTTAATTTTAATTTTAATTTTAAATTTCAATTTTGATTTTAATTTTAATTTTTAATTTCAATTTTGATTTTATTTTAAATTTCAATTTTCATTTTAGTTAAATTTTAATTCTAATATTAAGTTTAATTTTAATTTTAGTTTTAATTTTAATTGTAATTTTTATTTTAATTTTAAATTTCAATTTTAATTTCAATTTTAATTTTAATTTTTGTTTTTATTTTAATTTTAGTTTTTAATTTCAATTTTGAATTTTATTTTAATTTTGATTTTAATTTCACTTTTAATTTTAACTTTTATTTTAATTTTAAGTTTAATTTTCATTTTAATTAAATTTTAATTCCAATATTAAGTTTAATTTTAATTTTAGTTTTAATTTTAATTTTAATTTTAATATTTTTTAATTTTAATTTTATTTTAATTTTAGTTTTAATTTTAATTGTAATTTTAATTTTAATATTAATTTTAATTTTAAATTTTGATTTTAATTTTAGTTTTTTTAATTTTAATTTTTAATTTCAATTTTGATTTTGATTTTAATTTTAAATTTCAATTTTCATTTCAATTTTAATTTTAATTTTAGTTTTTATTTTAATTTTAATTTAATTTTAGTTTTTAATTTCAATTTTGAATTTTATTTTAATTTTGATTTTAATTTTACTTTTAATTTTAACTTTTATTTTAATTTTAAGTTTAATTTTCATTTCAATTAAATATTAATTCCAATATTAAGTTTAATATTAATTTTAGTTTTAATTTTAATTGCAATTTTTATTTTATTTTAATTTTAGTTTTAATTTTAATTGTAATTTTTATTTTAATTTTAAATTTCAATTTTGATTTTAATATCAATTTTAGTTTTAATTTTAGTTTTTTTTAATTTTAGTTTTTAATTTCAACTTTGATTTTAATTTTAAATTTCAATTTTCATTTTAATTAAATTTTAATTCTAATATTAAGTTTAATTTAAATTTAAATTTTAATTTTAATTTAAATTTTAGTTATTAATATAATCTTGATTACGATTTTTACAAAGTCTTAATTTTATTTATTTTTAATTTCAAATTCTCCAAATAGTGTAGGTATATTGTACTCTACGAGTTATCAATTTTCAAAATCAAATCACAGTGTTTGTTTGTGCAAAAATGTGGTTAAGTCACTGTGCCTTTCTGTACTCACTCCACCTATTACTATGTGCGCACACATCCGTTGCAGAAATTTTGTGGAATTTCTTTGAATTAAACTTTGCTTTGATTGTTCGGCTTTGTGCTGGATGTTGGCTTTGTTGTTGTTGATGATGCCTGTTCAGTTGTCTCTTCCTGCTAACTCGTTGCGATTTTCGGATTTTTATTTTCAAATGATTTCTCGAATTTTGTTTTTGTGTTCAGCTTTTCCGGTATGTTGCTGCTGTTGCCACTGCCACTTTCTTTGATGAGCATCAAAAATTCATGAGGTTCGCAGAATATGACAGCGACACAAGCAAAACAATGCATTGTATGATGGCAAAGCAAAGCAAATGTGTAGGAAATGAATGAGAACTGGAGCATTGAGCCAGTAGATCCAAAGTGAGTTGACATTGAGAATTGGGTATGCAAAATGAATAAAAACTAAGAAATGAAAAAAAATTAATAGAAAACGGAAAAAATATTGCCGCACGCCAGGAACCCAACCAATTTGCGATTCCTTTGAGTCATTACACAGCGCTTCCGATTTGCACAAATGTCAGAAAGCAGCAGCACTCCGCCAAAAAAAAAGAATTTTTTAAAGAAATTTGAGCTATCAAAAAGAAAAAATCATCAAAAAAAACATCACAACCATTTGTGCACGTGTCACATGTCGCTCTGCAGCTGCGCGCCGCCAGCTAGCGTTTGCTTACGGCAGCTTTTTGTCACAGATTGACGCCATTCTAGCACAGACTCTTAGCGAAGAAAGTGGGCAAGCACACAAACGCAAGACGAAGGCAACCAGCCGGCAGCCTCGGCCACTAACTAGCATTTGGCGTACAGGGCGTATGAGTTACCAAAATGCACTCGCTGACACATGGATGGGGCTGTGTGTGCGGCCCGCAATCAGGCTTTGTGCCGCAATTTTTTGATGAGCTGTCTTTGTGCTCCGGCGCAAGCATGTAATACTGGATTATTGTAGCCGGCAGCGGAAGGATGCGCACGAAAAAATTGAGAAAATCGGTGGCTCGAGGCTGCGTATGCCGATGGTATGCCAGAAATTTTTTCTCCTTTCTTTCTACACTTCCTTAGTCACTGTACCGCTTCCTGCCGCCTTCGAATAATAAAAAAAGATGAATGAAGTATGTATATTTGCATCCTCCCCAATACTGTCGTCTTGTCATTTGCTTTGATTTGTCGTGTTGCTGCTAACAAACCCACCACTCCTACACTCACACACACACGCACACAGAAGCCCATATGACGTCGGAGCGTGCGGTACGTTCATGTGTGGCGCGCCGCAGTCACATGGAAACGATTAAAGCAACAACTCCAGTGACAGGCGGAAATGTGAAATGCTCCGCTGTTGCATGGCCTCTCGAGAGATTCCGATTTCGGCCACAGATTCATCATCGCCGTCTTACAATTACTTACATGGCTGCGGGGCACTCGCACGTAAAGTGACAGCAACAATGGCAGCGGCTGTGGCAGTGAGTGGCATCCGTCAAATGCGCTTGAGCAGCTAGCTGCCTTGTTGTTGTCGGATTATAGTTGCTTGCTTCGATTTCGGCTTTTTCGCTTTTTTCTCAACCGATGCTTTTTGTTTTTAGTTCTTCTTTTCCGCTTTCTACATTCACTTCATTACTTTCTTTTTCGCCTTGTTTCTTTGTCAAATTTTCTGCTTTCCTGCGGCATTTGATTGATTAGAGGCGAAGGTTGAGTGGCGTGGGAAAAAGTGTAACTGTTTGTCCCTGTTAGGTGAGAGCATGCACATGTGTGTATGTGTGTATTTGCAACGGAATGTACTTTTGATTGAAATGTCCAGCGGCGGCAATTTTGTGAATATTGCAGAAAAAAAGTGAAATCAAAAGAAATGCTGGGTTCGGTGTGAAAATCGCGAAAGTGAGCTTAGTTTGTGGCATCCACCGCTTGATTTCATTGTTGCAGTACAACAGCTATTAATAACCGCTTGGTGATTGCTGTCATAAACGCTGGCAATTCTCGTTGAGTCGGCATTCAATTGTCTTTGACAATGAATCAATCAACTCTAGTCGCTATGCGGGCACGGCGAAAGTGTTGCAAGTACGTGACAGAAGAGAGAGGAATTTATGTGAAATAGAATTTATGTGTATCGAAGATTTGAACGATTTGAACGATATGTGCGTGTATAGCGATTATTACAAATTTTTGGTATACTCGGCGGATCTTTATATTTCCATGAAGGAAACGTCGAATATTCTTTAAAATATATCGTATATATGTATAAATGATCAGTGTGTCGAACTAAGGCAATGTGGTCTTATGCGTTTTTATGTTTCGCTCTGACGTTTTGTACATGTCGTATTACCCCAAAAGGCTTTTTATTTAACACTATAACTGTAGCATTGAACTGCCAAACAAACTGATTGAAATCAAGTCCTTGTATGGAAAATTTATTACCAGCATACTCATGCTCCACGGACTGAAATATATAGTAATCACTTCGGATTCACCGTGATTGAAATTCATATAAGTGACCCACTTTTCACTTCCAGTAACTATTGACTTCAGAAACGGATAAATTTGCTATTTAGCAGTGAATCGCATACGGATATTCGATCCATGCGATTTTTTTAGGTTAACCCATGCGGCACCTACACATCGAGTACCTTTTCCAAATCCAATTTTCCATTCTTGCCAATGGTGAAATAGTGCTTTCATGATGGTTGGACGGGAGGATTATAATAATTTTATTATCGGAACAGAACTGAAGAAACCGGACCTTAAACAAACCTTACACTTTCAACCGAAGATCTAAAATATGTTGCATATTCAATGTATGGAATCCATCTTGTACACGTGCTCATTGTCAGAAACCCTTCTGAGACATTTATTTTACGAAATCTTATTTTGACAGATCACTTGTGAGTCATGTCAAGCTGGCATGTTATTTTTGTTCAATATTGCATTTCATTTCATCGTGGAAAGGCTTGCGCCTGCATAAATCTTTCAACTTTATTACGAAAATTCACGTTTTGTATCACTCTTCTCGAGAACTATCATTAATTATTGGATAATATTCTACTGAATGGACCAGCACGCAGTGAAGAAAATATAGAAGCCGTAGCTGAGAGTATACACAAAGACTGTGGTGAGTATGAAACGACTTGACACAGTTTACGCCCAAATTTTAATTGGAAGCGTTCAAGATACAGCTTCTGCAAGAACTGAAGCCTTTCGATCTTCCCAAGAAACATCGCTTCGCCTTATGGGAGACACATTTTGTGCAACGATGAGGTCCATTTCTAGCTCAATAGGTATTTAAACAAGCAAAATTGCCATATTTGAAACGAAGAGAAACCTGCAAAGATTTAAGAGCTGCCATTTCATACAGAAAAAAACACGGTTTTGTGTGATTTGTGAGCCGGTGGAATCATCGGTCCATATTTCTTCAAAAGTGATGACGGTGAGAACGTAACCATGAAAGATACCGTTAGTGCGCCATTATTTGATCCCTGAAATTGAACCCTGTGATCTCTGCGATATTTCCCACACATCGCATCAATCAATAGATTTATTGAGAGAACACTTCGATGAGCAGATAATCTCACGTTTTGAGTCACCGTTAGCATTTTTCTAGTGGAGAAAGGTAAAGTCTAAAGTATATGCGAAGGAACAAAACATCGCGAAGGTCATTCGCAAGTTACCAGTCAAAACGAGTAATCGAAAACTTTGATTACTGGATGAATCATCTGTGTCTTAGTTGTGGCCAACATTTGAAAGGGATAATTTTCCAAAAATAAACATCAAAGAAAGCTCTTTCGAATAATGAAATACATTCCCCAATAAATTTGACATTTCTTTTTTTTTTGGTTCTTTAAAGAAAAGGGAACCTCGAAATTGGTCTCCTTATACATCGTACGGGTTTCAACAAACATCATGATTCGACAAGGGTAGACAATATTGATATCATCGGCCTCAACACCCGCGCCGTTAGTTCTGCTTTCTCTAGGCTGGACAAGGAAGCACAGAAAATGGGTCTGGTAGTGAACGAGGGCAAAACGAAATATCTCCTGTCATCAAACAAACAATCGTCGCACTCGCGACTTGGCTCTCACGTCACTGTTGACAGTCATAACTTTGAAGTTGTAGATAATTTCGTCTATTTAGGAACCAGCATTAACACCACTAACAATGTCAGCCTGGAAATCCAACGCAGGATTGCTCTTGCCAACAGGTGCTACTTCGGACTGAGTAGGCAATTGAAAAGTAAAGTCCTCTCTCGACGAACAAAAGCTAAACTCTATAAGTCGCTCATAATTCCCGTCCTGCTATATGGTGCAGAGGCTTGGGCGATGACAGCAACCGATGAGTCGACGTTACGAGTTTTCGAGGGAAAAATTCTGCGAAAGATTTATGGTCCTTTGCGCATTGGCCACGGCGAATATCGCATCCGATGGAACGATGAGCTGTACGAGATATATGACGACATTGACATAGTTCAGCGAATTAAAAGACAGCGGCTACGCTGGCTAGGTCATGTTGTCCGGATGGATGAAAACACTCCAGCTCTGAAAGTATTCGACGCAGTACCCGCCGGGGGAAGCAGAGGAAGAGGAAGACCTCCACTCCGTTGGAAGGACCAAGTGGAGAAGGACCTGGCTTCGCTTGGAATATCCAGTTGGCGCCACGCAGCGAAAAGAAGAAACGACTGGCGCGCTGTTGTTAACTCGGCTATAATCGCGTAAGCGGTGTCTACGCCAATTAAGAAGAAGAAGAAGAAGATAATTTTTTTACGGATAATCGAAATTTTTGCGAAAATTATTTCACATGCATTGTGCATCAATTACATAACCAATGCTATAATGTTACTTAAGCCACGTAGATAATGCTGCCGGCTCAGCGAATTGTGTTTGCAAATTTCAATTTCAACAAAACAAAAATACAAATAACTGTTTATATTACATGCTTGTTTTTCGCATTAGTCGCAAACAAAGGACATTTTTGTTTTGTTCAAATTGAAATTCGCAAACACAATTTGCTGAGCCGGCAGCAATACACAGGTAAAATTTAGATATGGTTACCATAACAGCCAGTGTTAGGGTTGTCATTCATGTCTGCTGGGGTGCTAGCTTTGTTAGTATAGAGAAGTGAAGGGAATTTTTAAAAGTTTATTACACTTAATATGAAGAAAAATTTAAAAAAGGTCCAACTTTCCAATTTCCTACTTTCTTCTGATTATTATATTTACTTGAGCTACATGCTATTTCTGGTAAATAATCAAGAAAAACTAAACTTCTTGGAAATTTGTGGTGTGCGACTTCGAAAAAGTAAGCATTCATACAAAACACTGTATTTTTTATTGTAGGCTATATTCATATCATACTATGACCTTTTTTAATTTATGAGAAAGAAGGTGCAATAAATTTTGAAAAATATTTCAAAAGAGTTTCCTTTCCTTTGCTGAATAAACAAAAAATATGTGGTGTGTGACTTTGATAAAATATCAATCAAAGTATCATGCCGCCTATTTCCGGGCCTTATTAATATCTTTCTATAGATTTTAGTTATGACAACTAATTGAGCTTAACGAATGGCCCTAATGCATATACTTTACTCTTATTAACCTACATACACATATGCACATGCGCGCGTTATCTTATTATAATAGAGCAGTGCTCATGTAATGGTCCAACGGCGCCAACGGACATAACCAATTCGCTGACTCGCTGACTAGTTAAGCTGATTTACTGAAACCGATAAGCGCCAATCACGCCAAAAACATTTATACATATATATACTCTAAGTATATATATATATATATATGTGTGTGTTGTAATTCTCTACACACAAGCGCTGATGTGAGTGGAGATTGCTGTCGCTTACGGCGTTTGCATCGCATGCGAATTGTCAGTTATTAACTCAACTAAATGAGGCACATTGTCGATTCCCAAATGGTAAATAGATTCTGGCAAATTGGATACAATACAAATCGTACAAACAATTGCTCTACAGAGTAATAGTGAAGTACATGCGCATACACACACACACGCAGACACAGATATAATCAGACTCGTAGTAAAACAGAAGCAAATTAATACAAGTCAATTGGCAACGAATTGAATTGAAATGAAATGAAATCAGGAGAAACCATTGGCAGCTACTAAGCCGACTGCTACACACCTTGCTTTGCTATTTTGAGCGCTTTCAAGCTTGTGCATGTTATGTGATGTGTGCCAAGAATACGAGAATATGGCATGCGATCTCTGATAACACGCACCCATACACATATGAGCCTCCATCAACAGTCGACAATCGATTCGAAGTTACTCCGATTGTCAGGCGTACATACACACCTATGTTAAAAGCATAAAGTTGACTCTTGCATGTGTTTGTGTGTGTGTGAGATTGTGTCAGTTCACTTGTCGCTGACAAAGCGATTTGCCGCAAATTCTGCTGTCGATCGATCGATAACACATACAAATAGCAGAGAGCAACGCAGCGCTGTTACTTTCCAAATAGAGCCTCAACCACACCCCTTACACTGTCTATCGTTAACCAGCCGCCATATACATTTTGCTGGCAAACGCCAATCTCCAATCTCTCGCTGGCAATCCACTTCATTTGTCCGATTTCATTTATTTCAACAATGGCTTACGTTGTCAACATTTCGGCATCGACATTTTCGGAAATGTTGTCAATTACGAATTTTGATTGTGTTGCCCTGTCCAACACGGGAAGCATATACAAATTTATTCGATCACCCACTAAGCTGCGTTGTTGTTGCTGTTGTTTTTGAAATTGTAATGTACGCTTAGTTGATATTTTTTCGTGAATTTATTCGATAATTTGTTTTATGTCTAAAATTTGCCAAGCGCACTTGATTTTAGTGGAGCGCCCAACGTGGCGTATACGCAACTTTATTTGAGTGGAGTTAAAATATCATAACAGCGCGACAGCAGAGCCAATTGAAATGTCAAAGTGATATGAAGAGCCCTGAGCTAAATTGTAACAACATTTGAGGTTTTTGTTTGGGGCATGGAAGTCAATTGATCTACCTGAGACCCATCAGAATAGTGTTATGAGCATTTTGAAATAATTTTTTCTTGCGAAACGAAATTCTAATCTGTTTAGTGCTTTGTAGGGATCATCAGTTGTATTAATATTCGAATTTAAGTAAAAATTTAAAATTTCAAATGACTGCGATACATCATTCTGGATGGCCGTTGAATAATTTATTCTTTAGATTTCTCATCATTTTCTATGGCGCTAGAAATCATTGGCTCTGAAATATTCATTTCTATCAAATCATCTGTTATAAATCTGGCTGACCAAATCTCATTATCCACCTCATTATAATCTGTAAAAGTAGCATGTGAAGCGATAAATATGCGCGGCGACTTCTACATGAGTTTACAAAAGGGGATTTCCCCGAAAAATGTGACTTAGAGAATCACTTGTCAATTTAGGAGTTCGAGTTATGGAAAACTTCAAGTTAGTATATTGCATTTTAAAAAAACTTCGAAGTCGCTGGAAATTATATCGCTCCTAAAGGGTCTAAAAGTCTAGAGCTATGTCTTAGTGAGAACCTGAAAGTGATCATAGAGTTAAACGCGTTCAATATTTGTTTCTCAGCAAGTTATTTATATGGAATAAAATATATGTATATATGATCAATATGCCTACTAACATAATTATACAATTTAGACACAAAAGCTAGAACTACTCGAGCTTCCTACCTAACGGTATTTTATAAAAACTGCTAAAAGTGCGTTGATCAAGATAAGAAAAAGAATTTTTTTTGAGATATATGGTTACTTATTTGAGTGTAAAACTCACTCGGCTCACTTCGGCTGATATCTCTACGACTTGCAACGCAAATTTTCAGAAAAATACGAAAAAATACCAACAGATAAATTGACTTTCACTGGCACTGCCTGACGTACGTGGGCTCATCGGAAACTAACGGGATTTATCAATGGCTAATTGTTAGTTACTCGTTCGTTATTTTTCCAGCCAAAATATTTGTGACAGCTTCAATCTTCAAAACTGCCTAGCTCACCGGGCACCCTTGTTTATCGTTGAAGTTTACGCATATCTTTTGATCTATAAATTTAAATCTTTAAAAGCTGCCATGTATCAATACCACTTCAAGGCTTTTTCAAACAAATTAATTCAAAGTGTTAAGAACATATAGACATTGTCTTCTTCTGTTAGATTACCTACCCCTAAAATATAAACATGCTAATCTCACTCTCATATGGTCGAAACTTCTGAATATGCTAACTGCATAAATCAACTCTTGAAACACTTTATAGCAGTTTGGTAATTAAAATCTTTATTATTAACCAAAAAACTAAGGAATTGGAAAACAACATTTCTTAGCTATAAATTTGCCTATTATTCGACCTTGATTTGTCAGATCAAAAAAGAAAAATGCCAAAAACAATATGCTAAGCCATAAATACAAGAAATTTCAATATTCACACACATCTTGCCTTCTTTGCTGCTCTTCTGCCATTCGCAGAGCACACAGCGGCTTCATTTTCAAAATAATGAGCAACGCAACTCAATACCGTTACACGCATATATACACATTGACATGATGCGTACCTAAGCCAAAATTATCAGATAAAACCGTATCGAAAGCGGCCAACATGCAACCATAACATTTATAATGAAAACAATAACAACAACAACAGCAACAGTAACAGTAACAAGGGCGAAAACCACAAGCAGCATTCAAACTAAAGTGGATAATTAAAAAAGTTACCGAGCGTAATAAAATAACTTTTAAGCAATTTCAACATTTGTCCGAAACTTTACCGCCACACTCCTTTCCACTTCGCTCCACAGCAATCTTCTGCCCGCCTGCCAGCCTGTCAGCCTCCTGGCTTGTCTACAAGCCTACCATGTGGTAGCGGAGTGATGGTTGGAGCCGCATTTTGTGCGTTGCGGTTAACTTTAGACTTAATAAAAGGCAATAACATAGTTTATTATGGTTTAATTAATGCTACTTCGCATCCAAATCACTCAACAAATCTGAAAATTTTCTGAATGCGAAAACAGAAATTGTCTAATAAAATTATTTTTATAGCCTAACAGTAATTTCTTGCCCTCGTGAGCTTGTCTGTGTGTGTGTGCGTTTGTACGGTTGCTTGTCCGTATCTCTGGCGAATATTGGGGGCATCAGAGTCGAGTGATCCTTGCTGCGGGGCACGCTTATCCTTACATTAATTACACAAACATTTTTATGCGCGTGTATGTGTCTGCGTATGAAATACTGTTTTTGTACATGCACATATAACGCTGTATATGTAGATATGTACATATATCATGCTGTGTACATATGTATACCTGGCAAGCGTACTCAGTTGTGTCGTAATGCGTAGCTTGCAGTTAACTAGAGTGGAAATTATTATAAATTATTTGCTGCTCCAAAAAGAATACGAGTTGCCAAAGTAAAAGTTTGCGAAAAACGTAACATTCGTCCTAATTTGTTATCTGAAAAGTAATTTTCATTTACGTTGATATGTCGCAATGCTTCTTTGGAATATCTGAATATACTATATATACTTGTATAAAGCATACTGAGATACAATGGGTATGAAAAGCTAACTAAAGTCTAACTCTTCCGATTTTAAAATTTTTTTCCACAATTTTGAGCTCCTACCATGTTAAAGTTTCAGTTTTTTAGTTACAAAAATACTACCATGACTAAAATTATAACAAATATGCTTTTGATATATAGTAAAACATGCTAATATTTTGAACTTTTGTCGATTCAGCCGGGTCATCAAACGCATATTTATGGAAGCAGCATGTGCTTTTCTCTCTAATTATGCACTTTTGATTGCCATTATCATTTTTACTTTGATTTTGGTAGCTCAACGACTTATTACAAGATCGAAAAAAGTATTTGGAGTCAAATGCATTCAAAGTTTTATCGGCTTCTACACTTCTAGACCTTGTAAGAAATGTTCACCTAAACGTTATATATACTTGTATAAAGTCACCCAAAATGAAAAAAGAAACGTATCATCAAAAAATCGAAATACTAAAATCGATACACTATATCATATTATATATATATGTGTAGCATAAAATTTTCGGCAACCGCTATCAGACATAACCAAGATGTAACGAATATATAACCATTTTATAACCTAAACACAATTCTTTTTTCGAAATGACTAGTTTCTATTATCTTGCTTTTCCTTCGCCTTTTAACTTATGAAAAGTGATTTTACGTTATTTTGCTTTTTTGATGTCGATATATAGTATTCGTCGGCACTCGTCATTGCGTATAAGCTCTCTCCAAAAATATTGAAGTTTCTGCCAGAACTTGGTATTCATATAACAAAATTAAGGTTTCTTTTGTTACGGTGGATGAAAAAATAACCCACTTACTACCCAATTATTTAACCATTAAATACCAGATGTGGGTATGATACATCTTTAAAATATTTTTAGAAATTTTTTCCAGAACTAACATGATTGTATGTAGCTATCTGTATTTCTGTCATTTCGCCAGATCAATTACCGATTAGAGCTTAGATAAGTTTATGTACGGGCCACTCCATCAATTCGTGACATGGTTTTGTACCCATATTCCGATCAAGCAAAACAATTACTATTTCTTTTATTTTTTAACGACCTGAAAATTTAGTGCAAAAAATTTTGAAGTTATACAATTTTATGTAAAACACTCTTTAGCTTTCGATAAAAATAATTTTCTTCCAATGTGCAAAAAACGGATTTTTTTGTTCGATAACATGTGTGTTGGTAGTAATTACGTACTTGGTGCCAGATTCAGACTATAAGGTGGATGCATGACAACCTTCCAACCAATATTTCATAGCATCTGGCATTTAAGTATCGAGATGTGAGACTCAGCGTTGTCCTGTGGGACGAAATTCCTCTCCTATTGCTCAAAGCTAGTGGTTTCTGTGCGATTGCTTTCTTTCGACAGTCAAATTGTTGACAAGTGAGTTAATAGTATCGTAGTTTGAGCAAGCGGCTTTTTGTAAACGATTCCCTGCACATTCCATACCAACACATAGCAAACCTGACGAATTTTCTTTGTGCTGGTGTACATTCTTGACGTTTGCTCAAATTTTCTGTTACCACAAAAATATGGTGCTTTTTAGCTCACTTAAACTAAACCTGCTAAAAGCATCTTCGCAATTACCTACATACTTACAACATTATATCAAATACTAATAAGCTTTATTATCACAAAGCCCCTTTACCTTATAGGTCCTTTATAAATTGTGCTTACTTTTTATGCCGCATAAAAATTTATTATAAAATCCTTCAATATTTTTCTTATCTCCGCCTGGAAATTTCAAAACAGCAAATACAACTCGCATTAAAAAGTTTCAATTACTCGCATAACACAGCAAGTGTTTCTCTTTCCATCAAAGCATTACAATATTATTGTTTGTTAATTAAATATCTCTGCACATTGTGTCCGCCTGCTCTTATCACCGCTGCGCTTCAATTTATGGCCTTCGACCTTTGATGCTTTTGTGATTTTGATTGCCATTTTTCCGGTCACGCAAAGGAGCAATTTGTGGGCGTTTTATTGCCATACCGAACGCTGCCTTTGTTTGCATGCCTCACACACACTCTTTTGTAATGGTATTGAGTGCGTGTGTGTGTGTGAGCTAACGGTGCATAGTCATTTGTGTAATCTAAAATTTGCCTTTAAGCAAAATATTCAATAATAAAACTGACATCTCACATTTTTAATTGCGTTCCAAGTGCGCACCGGATGACAACTTCATTTCATTGAACCGTTACAGGCTCCTCCTGCTCTTCCCCTGCTTGTAGAGTTGCTTTGCCTGAATTCTGGTGTTTACTTTTGTTGTTGCGCTGGCGACTGTTCCGGGTATTGGAGGTTTTGAGTGTCAGCATGTTGTTGTTGGCGCTACTCAGGTCCTCGAACTTAATCAACGCCAGTCGCCTTTGTGTGCGCACCACTCAGCCACCGCACCAATAACCGACCGAGCGACCACCACCTGCCACAGCAATAATATTTAAATTTAATTTTAATGCTCACATGAGATGCCACTCCGGCAATGAAAATATTTTCATACAGAAAATTCCGGATTCTGGCTGCAAAAACATAAATATAACAGAGCCGGTTGGACGAGGCGGGTCGTGGGGTTGTGTCATGCGGTTGTCGTGGTTGGGCGAGACCAGCAAGCCTTGCACAGCCATAAAACTCACACACACACACATACACATATCCCGACAAGCATTAGTTTGTTTATATTGCGACACAGAAGACAAGTTAAACCGTCGCTCACGAATGATTGCTCCGCCACTCTCACAAGCCTCACCAGTCCCACCTGCGTCAACTTCGTTTCATCTCCGACTGTTTGCGTTAATTTGCGCTTGCATATTTACTCTTTTTCAACCGGTTCGGTGGGAGTGGTGGTGGGAGACAGAGTGTGTTCGTGTATGGGGTGTGCTCGCCAATGTTATTGCATTTATAAATGAAACGTAACAAAGCAACAACAACAACAATACCAACAATAAGTGGTCTGAAAATATTTTGGTTTTATATAAAAGGTGTGGTTTAAGGCAGCATAACCTCAATGCCGTCCAAAGGATGTTCCTCTTAAGCATTCAATGCTGAAGGTGAGCTTTGCGTGTATACATACATATGTGCATGTGTATGTGTGGTGCTAGTGCTGTCGTAGTGAGTTAGTGTGTGCGTGAAAAATGTCTCAATTTGTTTTGGGTGCAAATATTTTGCGACTGCATTGCCTTGTGGTTGGGGGTGGCATGCGGCCTGAGCGGTCATATTGTTGATTGTACACTGCAGAGCAATTTGACATGCAAAAACCACAGAGAAGCTACCGAAAACCGAGACAACCAGCCTATGATGATTCCCAGTTGTTATGCGAAAGGGTTGCTCGTTTTGTGTTTGCTGGTGGTTATGGTTTAGGTAAATAAAAATTTGTTTAGAAGGCGATAGAATGCGTTTTGTAAATAAACTTTGAATTTATATTATTCATTATATTTTGATTGATTTCTAGCTTTTGGCATAATGTGTGTTGAAAACGGTAATTTAGGTAATATAATAGAAACACCAGACTTCTGGGTAGCTCTACATTTGACAATTCTCCCTCTCTTGATGGAATAAAAGTAAAATCGTTATTTCACTTTACAATTTTGATGGCAGAAACATGCATTTCCTTGAACTGTTTGAAAAGTTTAGATTTGTGTTGTTGGTTAACGGTATATCGAACTTGCAGCCAAAGCTGTGAAAATTAGTTTGCTATGACCGGAAGCATTAACCGTTTTCAAGCCCCGCCAAACTTAGTACCGGTATTATTTTGAGCTAGTGACTAAGTGGATTTTGCTTCTTCGCTAAAGATACTTATTTCAAAGCCATTTCATTGGAAAAGAGCGAATATGGTTGAATTTGGCAGTGGTCCTTCTCGGATAAAAATCTGGTTAAGTTGAACTGTCTGTCAAAGGAACGCTACTGTGACACGACTGATAAAAAACCAAATTTTCACGAATTTTAACTGAACTCTTTATTGTTATCTTCGAAATAGGCTCCTGAGCGAATACAACTACACCAACGTTTAATCCAATTTTCGATGTGTAAACTTTTTATTTGTCTGTCTTGGGTTTCGGGTAATTTTTGAAAGCTATTTGCTGGCTTGTTGTTGAGTTTCGATGTCATATTCATAAACTGACGTCTCGTAATGAGTAATGATGCGTTTGACGTATGTAGAGTTCTCAGCCATGTTGTGAAGCATCCCTTCTTTTTTTCAGTAGGGGCAATCAACAGAAAACGGAGTGCGGAACTTCAATCCGCCAAACCTAACCCAACACCACCACATTCCCACGGAACCACCTCATTAAATATTACTTCGTGGGAATGATAAGACATTTAAGTCTTCTCTATGGAACGGACTTATGTACGACTAAACTGCTCTATATGTATGTCTCAGTTTTGTCATGATTGACCTGATTGAGGTTTGATACAATTCTAGCATTGACACGTTTAAACACGTTGAATCAACACAAAAGAGATCTTGACATCCCTTATAATGTGTCTGATGCCAACATGACGATTTTAAAGCACTATTTCTTTAACTTCTACGATGTTGTCGTCATTAGCAGAGGTCAATGGACGACTCGCATTGAGGCAAGTTTTCTACGACATCACGACTTTCAGTGTATAATTTGTATCACTGAAATGCTTGTGTTCAAGATAAAGTAGACTCCTTAAAATAATTTCACTATTTCGCATTAGATGGTCCACATCAAGTTTCCATTGTTTAGGAAGGCAAGTTTTGTCTATGTCTCCATGAATCTTTCTGAACGAAAAAAGACATTATCAAAACTGTAAATAAAAAGTTGAAATAAAAAAGCGACGCTACTTCTTGGAAGACCTAGTATCTCAAACTATTTATCCTTGAAATACATCAATGTCTTCAGAGCTTTTTGGTAAAAGTAGTTTAAAATGAAGCAATAGGCCAGTTTTTGCCTTTCACACAGCCGGATGCTCGATCAGCGATAAACTCACTTAACGATGAGCTATTATACTTGCTTGTGTACTTCATTTTGTATTTTTTCTGAAGATTTAAATTCATCAGCAGATTGCTGCTTTATCAATGCACACAACCAATTTCATAGCCTGGACAACAATCGATAGAGTTAAACGCAACCACATTTACAGTCTGTACAACAACCCATAGAAATAATATATGTATGTATATTCCAGTTTCACTTCGACTTCACTTCGATTAAGAATTATTTAGCAACATGAGATGTTTATTTTGTACAGTAAATCGATCTAAATTACCGCTTTAGTCGAGCAAGGGCCAATTAATTGATCAATTAACTGTTGTGCGAAAATATTACACGGCTATTACAATATTTGATACAGATATTTGATCAAATGGTATATTTTATTGAGACAGCATTTTCGGTACACTCAATCAATTATTCAGAGAACCATCTTTCGAAGAGTCTTATTAAATTAGTTTTGGCTAAAACTATCTCAATGTGAAAGTAAAATTCGAAATGAGTCTTCCTCTTCTTTTAGTAGAACTAAGATCGTCAAAAAAGGGTGCCCAATTGATTCACCCTGTCAATGTAGCTTGCAGCATATAAAGTTATGTTTGTGTATACATTTACCGTAACTAAACTACTCTCAAACAGACACAACGGAATTTCCGATTCAAAAACCGAAAACTATTTGCAACGCTTTAATGTGCACAAGGCGACATTTGATTGTAACGGGCCCGAAGCGTAAAAGTAGAGATGTCGCTAGCTTGACTGCTTCTTTGCTGGTTACCCAGACACTCAAAGGGTGTTTGCAAGTTGTGGTGGATTAGGTTTTAACTCTTTCATTTTCAACGACAGCCAAATGTACTAAAGGTTAAGCACACATGCATATATGCATAAAAGTGCGGGTGTGTGTGTTTGTGCGCAAATGTAAATATGCAATGACGAAAATTGGACAATCATGAAAATTAAAATCGAAAATGTTGAACATTTGTTGAATTTTTGCTGAATTTGTATTTGCACAACTTCGCTTAGCACAGCTGGCGACATGATGATGTGCACACAACTCACACACAGTTACAAGTATTTATGTTTGTATTTATATATAAGCAACCATTGATGCCATGCTTCGAAGAACACAAGAAAACGAAATAAGTACTAGCGCATAAATGTTAATTTTTGAATGTGTGTGTGTTTGGGTGTGATTTTCGTCTAAATCAAATTTGATTGTGTGCGTAGTTTTTGCCTTCGGTTGTGTTTGCACACATAAAGTATGGCTTAGCTATCAATTGAAAAACACATTTGCAAGTGGGAGATTAATGCAAATATTTCACACAAAAACAAACACACGCACATATATATATATACATATAGAATAAATGTAAATATTACGGTAAATTGTAAACACATCAATTTGTGAAATATTTGTAGATTTGTCTACATTTTCGAACCATTTGTTGCACGCTTAGCGAAATGGGAGAAAATGTCGTCGGTCTGGTGGCGTGGCGTGCTGTGTAAGTTGTGGATTGCAATTGCAATTTGTGCTTAATTTCAAATAAATGAAGTGTTCACTGGCATGCAAAATGAAGACATTTTGAGTGACAGAAGTATTGAGGCTGCAAATTCCCTGTAGACTTATGAACTTTAAAATCAACTGCTTAGTGATAAGCAATGAAATGTGTGTTTTTCATGAGCAAAGAGAAGAATATATTTTAGTTAATCATTTACAAAATAACATTGATACATTAGGATGGATTTAAGATGGAAAAGGAGAACTCGACACTTTCAGCTTTTAGCATTTATTTTTATCTTAAATTGTTAGTACTTGCAAGAACTATTAAAATAGTATATTTTAGTAAAAGAAAGGCTACTTTCAGCTCTCTTTTATGAATAAATTACACTTTAGCTTGCCATAATTGTTTAAAAGCTATACGCTGTTAAAGTTAACATGAAATGTACTGTGCATTCATACAAGTACTTTATAAATTCTATGTTGCTCATACGACATGGTGTACTGTATGAGCGCTTAAGTTGTACTGCTTATAATTTTTGGAGAATATATGTTTTGTATAGCGAAAAGTTTCAATTTGCTCAAAGTTATGGACTTACTTGCTTAAAGTAAATTATTAAAAAATCCAATGTTATTATGTTAATGGGTTGAAATTGAAAATATGCCGCTTTTTTACTTTGGATCAATTTTTTAAAGGGGTTTCTCTTTTTTTCAACAAAATCAAATATTTTAATAGAATTTTTAATTGTTGCAAGCATACACTATTAAAAAAGAAATTCTGAAATATTTGGAAAAAAATATTTAAAACTGAAAATTAGATTTTTGGCAGACATTTAAAAAAAAAATGAGGTGTTGTAGAATCTAATAAGATAATAAAAAAATCGATTTTTTGAAACCCGTAAACCTATATAGCACCTAAGACAAAAACTGAAATTTCAGGGGCTTCAGCAAAAGTAAATCTACTTAGAAAATACCGGATATATTCAGATATATTAGAATATGGCTTAAGAGGTGCATTCCAAAACTAACGTGAATTTTCGTTCTTGTTTTTTTATGTAAAACATAGTTATACAATTTTCTACATTAAGTAGTCCCAATTCGATATTATGTTATGCCAGTGCTTTCTCTAATCGTTAAAACAGTTCTTAAACTCGATTTCTGAGATGGCCTTTAGCAATTTCAGCGACTTTGTCCTGTTTCGTAAAACGATGCTTAAATTTGTGTTTATGGAAAAGGTCTGAGGAAGACGACGACATGGGTTTCGGTCTCTTCGACTAAACAACTCAACACTAAAGTTGTTGTTATGAAGTCATGTCTGGCGTATATAATAACTGGGAAATCACTAAAATGTTGTTTTTAGCTAATAATTCACGAACTAGCAACGAACTGTGAGCTTTTAATAAACGAAAATCGCCAAGCTCATACAAACAAGTATAATCTTAGCGGCTGTTGCAGACAAAGCCAGCAATAAATTCAGCTGAAAATGCTGCATAAGACCCGAATTTCAGTTCAGCAATATTTCAACTCTTCAAATATAAATTATTAAAGAACAACATTTTATTTGAATAAATCTATTCGGTCGATATCTGTTTTATTTTTTTATTTTTGTTTTATTTAGAAGACTTCAACTCATTACAACTATCAAGCGATTTGAAAAACGTGGTTTTTATGGGCATAATTTCGAGAAAACACGCACCGATCTTCAAATCATAAATCAGAAGTATCCGCGATGGGAGAGTTTTGGGAGAAATTAGTGTATTCCTTTCATTAATAATCAAACACTATTTTTTGAGTACGTTTTAATCAATCTTCACTACAAATTAATATACCGAGGGTAGGAATCAAATTTTTTGTTAAGCGTAATACAAGTTCTAAGGCAAATAATTAGAATGCAACTAAAGGGACTTAGGATTCTTTAAATCTGGTGTAATGACCCTTAACAAAGCTTATTATAAGCGCTGTGAGAAATGCAGATTTATTTCAGTTCAATGTTCCAATGGAAGTTCTCAAAGTTCACGAAACTTTCGGATTTGAAGTTCAGTCTACCTTCGTGGATAAATTTTGGGCCTAGTTTTGATGATGGATTGCAAAAAATGGTACATGTCGTTCGCGGAATTTCCTTTCATGGCATTAACTGATTCTTAATTTAAATATAGAAAAACCATAATCTTTTTTTATTAATCTTTGCATCACACGTCTTTATTGCTCATGGATTTCAGCTTAAGTACCTTGAAACTAAACAATTTTTCTTCAATTTCGAAAACTTTTATAGTTCTGTTACAATATTACCAAGACTTAAAAACACAATTTTTTGGAAAAGGTGTTTAGAACTGACTAAGCGACGTCAATACTCAGAGCGAGGTCACATTTGGGGATCTAAATGCAGTTCATTAAAAAAATTTCAATAATGAAATGCTTAACAAAAAACTCTGCATTTTGTTCGGTTATTTCTTGAAAATCGGGCAGCTAGTGTTGCAGCCTCAAACAACTACATAACATAAATTTGGTGCTTTCCTATGAAATATTTCCATGATGGTAGTTCTCTCATAATATACACTGTAGAATCTTCCAGTTTAGTCAAGGTCGACTAAAGTCTAAAATTATAAAACAAATAATAAAGGAAGCAAATATAAGAGCAATGAAATATTTTACAAATTCTGTTAAAGTTGTGCACTTATTTGCATTAACAAAGATTTGTTACACCCTCTATAATGCCGGCGACATTGCAGACACAAGCCACTCCTGGTGGTATTTTGCAAAAGATCCACTGCTCCCGACATTTTTGAATGCATAAATAACTACAGTTTAACATTGCAAATACCACGGAAGACTTTCTGGTAAATCGCGCACTCTAACCCGCTCTTGTCAGCAAATATATGCCAAGCATAACTCGCCACCGGAAAGCAAGAACCAGTAGTCAAACACCTGGCACCGTTGCTCGCTGGCAGCTGGGAGTAGAACTCCAAAAATATTTGCATAAACTTAGGCGCCGCATTTTAATTCCAAGCGCAAAACACTACGGAGCTCAGTGCAACTGTGCTTTAGCTGAAACTGAGCGCAGCGCTTTGTTGTTGTTATATGCACGCGTACATACAAACACATTTGCATGCGGCAGGAGGGAGAGTGGACTTGTCTGCAGCATAATTTTGGCCGCAAAGCGCAAATTGTCAATGCCCTTCAACTAAAAAAACAATAAAAAGCAAGAACACAACGGCTGCAGTCAACGCTCTGTGGCATGTATTTATGTTTCTATATGTGCGCTGTGTCTAATTTCTATTTGATGTGGTTGTTGTTGTTGCTACATGCTTGTTGTCGTTTGTCGCAAAATACTTCAGGTCGCCGCTGTTGGTCGTTGTTTGGCATCCGAGGGTCAAGTCATGTCACAGCATGCCACCGCATAGCATTTAACCACACTCAAGCAACAAAAACAATAATAATAACGGTATGTTGTGCACACACATCTAAACTGGCAGCTTGGCCAACGAACCGACAACAGATTTCTCTGTCAAACAAACCGCAAAAGAAATTTGAAATTTTAATGCAATTTAAATAAAGACAAGCAAGCAGTGACAGCAACAGCAACAACAATAACAGAAACTAAACATATAGAGGCGAAATAAAAACAAACTGAAACAAAGAATGAGGCAGCAGCCAGACAGTGGAAACGAGACGGCACGCACACACACATAGGGGAATGCTAATATTTAAGTCACTCATACGCCATGGCGGACAATAAGAAATGTGCGCTGCCGTGAAGAGATTAAGAGACGCATAGCATTCATGCAACACAAGCAGACCGTAAAACGAATAACGGCACAGCAAGTGAGGTTTGCTACGCCCATAGAGTAATGCAGCTGCTTCTTCTTCATCTTCGTGGTAAAGTTCTTCTCTGCACTGGTGTCAGTATTGCAACAACAAAAATCTAAGACAGCTTAAATGTTGTCAATAAGTGTGCAACAACAAAAAACCGATTGTTGACGAAGTTCCACACTAAAAACCAAAGAAACAATGGCGATTGTGGCAACTGTGGCGGCAGCAATAGCAACAACAATAGATTACAGCAGAAGCAACGCCAAACAAATAATGGCCAGTCCGCCAGCGGCAAGCTTATATAAATACATACAAACACACAATTTGTGGCAACAATAAAATAAATTGCTTAAATGAAGTAAATTAACACAATAACAGCAAATGCAATGACAACAACAACAATAACGATTGCGCTGTGACAACTCTACGGTCTTACTTTACTTTAAAAGCTAACTGATAGTGAGATAGTCAGCCTGACAATGGCATACCGAAAACGCAGCGCAGAGTGAGGAAGCGGAGGAATTAGTGGGCATGACAGCAATATGAGCTGCAGATATTAACAATTATCCAGCCAACAACAAGTTGTGGACTCGTTCCATAGTTTGTCTTGTATATGTGCATGCCTCTAGCAATAACGGTGCTCAGCTGCTAGCAGTTAGTTCGCTTGCCAATCTTCGTTAAAACAGTTATATTAATGTTCTGTGTGTTCGTAAGGTGGCTTCGAAGGAATTATTTGAAAATGTTTATCCACCCAGTTTCTGGAAATGTCGAGTATTTTGTTTTTAATTTGTTTTAATTAACGTTTTGATGACAATTCATAGAGTTGGTTTGCGGCGGATAACGAAGAGCAAACTACGTACGTTTGTATTTATTTTAAAACAGACATAAATGAGTCGAAATTTAAAGAGTATACAATTATAGTTATTTATGAAAGAAATTGAGTTATAATTGAGAACGTTCGAAGAATAAGATTTGATTAGGTTAGTCTGGTAGTTCAATGAGACCAGTTTAGGTCCTTTGCGTTACCAGATGGAGTTCAGTTACTAGGTCCTTGGGGAGTAGTCATCCTTTAGGATTCCTGGGCTTGGCGCGAATTTCACAGTGATTCCACAGCCTCTGTGATTTCACTATCGATCCCTTACTTTTTCACCCAGGTATCACGTTCCATGGGGGTTTGACCAAATGTTCGAAAAATAAAACAGAAAAATTAATTAGTTTAATGCAATTGTTTAAAATTTTTAAATTAAGAATTTCCGCTTGCGGTTTTTTAATTTATGTTTCAGAAAAACATATTCCGATATATACTCAAGATCATCTTCCGTATACAAATTATTATATAAACCAAGCAAATGTTTTTTAGAAAACATCAAATAAACCACATTGCAAAACCTCAGTTTACACATACTCTACTTATAACCATATCTTTTTCGGTGAATATCTTTCCGAATATTTTCATAGCAGCCAAAATTTTCTGATACTTTAATTTGAATGTAAAAGTAATATTTGAGATAGGCGTCGTTTCGTGAGGCTCTAAAAGTGAATTCTTCGATTTTTAGAATGTCAGAATTTATTGAACAAAGAAGTGCGATAATACACCATCTCATACTCTATTGGTTATTCGTGATCATTTCGCCATATTTCCATTTCCATTTACCCTCGAGTTACTTCTGGCTATTCAGCAAATTCACATGACCACTCCGAGGACACCGTTTTGACTCGATTAGGGATATAAAAGCTGAATCGAAGAAGGCGCTGATGGCTATCACGACGAAGGATTTTTTCAAGTGCTATGGTGACTGGGAAATTCATTGGCACAAGTGTATTGAAGGAGATGAAATGGACAAAATTCACCTTTCAATTTGATCATAGTAGTATATCTTGAACATTTTTACCTTTTTTGGCATGGAATTGCAATGGTGAAAAATATTTATGAATCGACTACAAGCTTTTCTTTTAAAATGCTGATCTGCTAAGCTATTTTAAGTATAAACTAAGCTCAAATAAAATTCTATCTAACGAAACTCGTTATTTCTGGTTAGCTAAGATATGCTGTACGTTTTTATATACATAGAAGTAATAATAATTAGGGACATTTTGTCAGCAAATGAACTCGAAAGTTCTACAAGGATACAAATATACTCAATGTAGAGAATGGTCTACTAAAACTGATTTGCTCGACAGTAAAAACAGGAAAACACGTTTACTGCGGCTGCATCGATGCTACAAAACCCCTTACAGGAGCACTTTTATAGCGCACAAGAGCATGAAAATATCGAAATCTTGATTTGATCAATCAGCTCTGCCTTGGATACTAATTTATGTAAAATATTGCGAAGATATCTTGTCGAACAAAAAAAAAAAAATTACCATAAAAGAATGACAGCTATATCCGATAATGGCGATTTCAAGAAGTGCGTAGCTTCTTGGGGAGGAAATGATGTGGCCGAAATTTCAAATCGATATCTCAAACATTCTTGTCCTTCAATGTATCGCGTATTAACATACATTCCTTACTTTTTTAAAGAAAAAAACAGAAATCTCAAAATTTAATGGGGAATGTTTATTATCATTCGAAAGAGCATTTTTTGGGATTTATTTTTTGAACAGTAACTTGAGTCCAAATTTCGTTGACTCGTTCGAGCATTTCTATAAGTCACTGGCGGAAGACACGAGTGATGTTTTGCTACAAAATCTGAACTGAAGCGGGATAGCCCGCATAGACTTTAGAATTTACATATATCCACAGGAAAAAGTATAGGATGTGATTTCACATGATCTTGCTGGTCAATCGACTGGCCAAAAACATGAATTAATCTGCTCACTGAAGTGTTCTCTCAATGAATACATTGATTGATGCGATGCGTGGAAAGTGGTGCCGTCTTGTTGAAACCAAATGTCGCCAAGATCAAGAGCTTATTGTATGCGTTGTTCTGACGTAAGGCTTTCCATGATGAAATGCCAAACATTGCTAAACAAAAAATTTGGATTATAGTGAAATATTGTGATCTAGATATGTAGATGAAGTGTAAGATATTTTGAATACTTCCATGATCCTACACATCATTTCACTTATTAAGAAATAAAACTTGCTTCACAAGCAGTGATTTGTGGCAACTCTATTATCGAACATACCAGAGGACTACTTGAGTATAGTTCATGCTATTTGAGGCAAAGTTTTGGCTATCTTCAAGGTGTTCATCAAGGATCCCAGCAAATTTATTGCTGCTGCTGAAAACACGAAAGATGCCAAAAATGATGAGTCAAAGTCAGAAGAAAATGACGATGTGGATTTCGCACTCTTCGACAAAACAGCTCAACACTAAAACTGAATTAAATATTGTGCACACTTAAATCCACGTCTCAAGATAATCGAACTCACATAAATGAGCATAAAAAACTCTTGTGAAAATTGTCGAGAATAGGTTTGAATTTATTCATTGATGAACTGCAGCTTAGCTACTTGATGCTGGAATATACACGAAAATATGGAATTTATCGTTGTTTAATGGGTAGATAGAAGATACTGTAGGAACATTATGGGAATACTAACTGGTCAAAGTCTTGTGGCGACACATGACCGCAGAATGCGGCTGACATAACGAGAAGACTGCAAGAAATGTCTGGAGCAGGCACAAAGGAAATAATGGAGCATTTCTTATGCACTTGTGTCGCATTGGCCAGACTACGCTGTAAGCGTCTGGTGTCCCCACGGTATGATACACTGAAGGAGGTATCGATAGTGAGGCCGCAGAGTGTGTTAAAATTCGCGTGAAGGATGACTACTTCTCTTGGACCTAGCGATTGAACTCTATTGGAAAGAACTAAAAATGGTTTATGCGTGGCTTATTAGCCTACCAAATTAATCTTACCTAATCTAACCATAATGGGTCTAATCATCTTTTCGCTCCCATATTTTAAATAAAATGACCTTATAATAATAAATAAAACGTCTATAGTCTATAATAAATAGAAACAAATGAGATCGTGTCGTGGTTCTAGATCTGCACAGTATTTTTTCAATTTACAACGGCTCGATTATCAGTAACTAGTGTGGGTTAAGCGGAATTTCTGCCACTTCTGGACCATTCGCAATTTCTCGAATATCACTGTTTAATTCTTTTCTTCAAGGGCTTGCCACAAAAGAATTTTAAAAATAAAAATTAAAACAAATAAAAAAGATTTCAAAAGCAAGTATGTCGAGGTTCAGCGTATTTCTGCCGCAAAGAAGAGCCAAGCAAAGGCAGAACTAAGCGCTTTGGTTTCGAACAAAGTACATAAGAAGATAAAGGCACAAACAATGTATGTATATAGTATATATATATATCAATGCATACTTACATATATTTGAAGAGCACAATTGACGTACTGACGGAGTCTTGCACAAATTTGGAAGTATAATGCACAAAAGAACGCATGTGTGCGTATGTTATGTACACTTGCGCTATAAATACATATGTATGGGTAAATATAGATAGCGCATTTGCTTTTGGTTTAGTGCAATTCGCATAGCAAATGAAGATTTAGTGGTCATGTGCAGTGCTTTCGACTGCATTTGCACTAGTTAGGACAATAACTTTGTCCGTTTGTCCGTTAGTCACACATAGCTGTACACACATACATACATATACTCGTATCTATAGAGAAATAGTAAATCTACAAATGCATTTATAATACAAACATGCAAGCTCGTGAGTGGAAAAGCAGTGCATCTTGTATAAAGCATATGCGCATAAGTTAGTGCCTCTCTTCATTTTATATACGTACCTATGTAGCATACCATATTTGTACTTATATGTCTACGTATTTAGTTACGCTTTGTGTATTTACTTAGCTGGTATTTGCTTTGGCTTCCTTGATGCCTTCTGCTTTACGCATCTTATTGGTCTGGTCATTAGAATTACTCGAAACAGATTTGCTATTTAGATTATATTAAGTGACAGCCGACGGATGATGCTTTTTTATAATCTAACTAATGCAGACCAGAATAGTTGTTTGGAGGCATGCCTAGCATTGAAAAGGAAACTCCAGTGCAAATGCTTGTAGCATTACTTTATGATCTCATTTTCAATTAATACCAAATAATGGACTTTGATTTGGTTGTTTTACTTTCTAAAGCGTCTATTTAGACACTTTAAACTAAATCATTGTGCTTTCATAAACAATATTTGTACCGATTTTGAATCTAAAGAATCTGAAGACAAAACAAAAGTAATTTATTTCAGTTCTCCATTTAAAAGTCAAACAGTCTCTATATGATAAAATTTGGAAGGTGACATTCCGTTCAGGTTTGGGTTATGAATGAAATTCTTTATTCTTGTGAAAGTACATTCGATGCCATTATGTATGGAATTCGATTTATTTTGCATGGCCACCACGAGCACAATAGCAGAAGTCGAGACGCTGAACCCAATTTTCGACGATTTTCAAGCATAAATCGGCCGATACTGCTCCGATTTTTCGTTCGCTATTCGTGCGAAGTTCATCAATCGTCGTTGGCTTGTTGGCATAGACCACAGACTTGACGTAGACTCACAGGAAATAGTCTAATGGCGTCAAATCGCACGACCGAGGCGACCATTTCGTGAGATTACACCTTCACCAAAGTTGGTTTTCAATAAATCGATTGTGACATTCGCTGTGTGGCTCGTAGCGCCATCTCGTTGGAACCACATATTGACCACGATTATGGTGGTCAAGCGACTAACTTTCTTGCATTTGTTTGATCTTGTAAGGATGTCGGCCAAGATCTTTTCGCAAAATTCACCACAACGATGTCACAGAGATGCCCAGCGCTTAAAAGACTTATTTGGGTCTTCCTCAATTGATGCGCTAGCGGCAGAATGTTCTCGACATCACGGGCACATCTTTGTCTCACTGGCACGGGAAAGTTTTGTACTGTGCCTGTAGATTCAAATCTTTCCACTAGACGCTCAATTGTTGATCTGACAGGACAATTATTACGACCATAAATTGGACGTAGTGCCCTTAAAGTTGAGGCTACTTACTCCGAATTTCGCTAGTAAATTTTAATAATTTCTACTCATTGCTGGATCGCGTATCGTTCCATGATAAAATAGTAAACTTTACCTAACAGAAATGTTAAAAGAGGGAGAAAAGGTATGTCGTTCTTTGCTGTCCCTATCGGTCTACTTTAGTAGCGTCACTATTGAAAACCCCGTTACTTCGGTTAAGTTAACGATTTTTCTCGTATATTTTTGTTTTTTTTTTTTGATTATTCTTTGCCGATTTTTCCATAATCTTAATAATACCTATCCACACAGGCATACAAAACAATCATAAATTCTAAATGTCTCAACATAAGCTTCATATTTATAACTTTCTCCCAATTTCACTTATTTTACAGTTAATCTGCAACTTAACGTCCCTTCTTCACATCTTAATCAGGCACAAGGCAATCATGTCTAAAAGAGAGCGACTATTTCACGAATGGTTCAATCTGTTCGCACTGATCTGGATGATAATCACCGACATATGTTTTAACGGTAAGTAACAGTAATTAAGCATTTACATATTCATCGTGCATAAATTATGCACACAGTTACCAACAAAAAGTAGCAAACAACATTAAAGGAATGAGAGAAAGCAAAAGAGCGCGCGATAAATGTGTTAATAGACTTTTAAAATATATTTGTTTTCCTTCGTTGTTTTACACAATTTCGAAATGCAAATTGTAAGCTGCCAGCTGCTGAAATAATTTACGAAAACAAGCTTTCACACATACATACATATGCAAATGTGTTGCACTTACTTGCTTTTTATTCGCGCAGATTTTTTTAATCACCCTTTGCGCAAATGAAATGCATTTATTTATTTGTATGCCATTAAAATTCCAAATATCGCAATTTATTAAATGCGTTACCCGGGCCAATAAAACAGGACTCGAAAAACACACGGAAAAGCTTAAAATTTTATATTGGGAAAAAAATTGGTGAATATTTATATGGAAAAATTGAGTTGTGAAACATTTGCCGAGCGTCGATAAACACTCGACAGCGCGAACTTGGCAATAACTTCACGCAATGCAGTGCATAAATGTCAGTAGAAACTACCGCATTATTGCTCTGGAGGAAAAAATGCTGCTGCAATAGTGATGAAGTGGCTGCATTAGGGTCCGCAGAGATTTTCTTTCTAAACCTTATTCATTATATTCTTAAAAACTTTTGATTTCAACTTCAAATCGGGTTTTTTGCTTTAGAATTCAGCACTTTACTCAGCTACAATTCTCCTTAGCTGAATAAGTGCTGACAACCAAGAGGCATGAAATGCCTAGTTGGGAGTTATACTAATGATGATTGCGATCATTGATCGAGTATAGAAATATTTCTTTTGAATTTATAAATTCGCCAAATAAACACTTCCAATACAAAAGGAAATTATGCCAACGGTTTTATCACATAATACGCCGAATTAAATCTCAGTCTCAGATAGGCTATTGAAGAAATTTCCTGACTCACATGTGGAAATCTGAGATTCGATGAGCTGATTTAAACGAAAGTGAGAGTCAGAAGCATCTATTGCATGATCTAATAATTAAGAAAGTAGTAAACTTCTCTTTGAGGAAATGAAAAATTAATTTTTGAACAACAACACTTCATCACTTCAACAGTTCACTCGGCATTCTCCAATACGTTTTCGCTAAGAAAATATCGTCCATTTTATAATAAAGAGAGATGTTCAAAAACTTTTTCTCTTGAAAAGCTTTGAAATTAAAGAAAAACTATTTAGAAGGTATGTGCAAGTAATGTTTGGACTTTGATTAGAAGGTTGAGTTTCTGCGGCCAAATTTCTACATTACAAGGATATTTGTCGGAAACCTTAGAGCATAAAAGCTTCGAAAATTACTAATATTCGTCCCTTAACAAATTATATAAATTGATAAAATTTAAAATTTGAATATAACATGGCCTTCCACTACCCATCATTTAACCTTAATGTTTCCTGGTTTTAAGAGACCAGGGCAGAAACCTCGATAAAATTATACAAAATAAAAAAAATCGTAGTAATCATTACTCTGGACAAGACTTGGGTCTATCACCATGATCTTAAATCAAAACAAGAGGCTAAAGAGTGGTGTGAGCCTGGTGATTCGGCTTCGAAACGAAACGGTGTCATGTCCGGAAATGGGGCAAGAAGGTTATGGTATCAGTTTTTTGGGATGTGATAAATTTTGTTTGTGGATTACTTGCAAACTGAATATTTTTACAACCTTTCGGACCAGTTGAAAAAAAAAATTAAAAAAATACGCGGTTTGCAGAAGAAAAAAATCCTTTTTCATCAGGACAATGCACCGTGTCACAAGAGAATCTCGACAATGGCTTAAATCCATAAATGAAAGTTCGAATTGTTGGATCATTCGGATTCTCACTTCAGGGATGTGATTCACAGATTGGAGGATCGTTGAAGCAAGTGTATTAATGTTCAGGGAGATTATACTGAATAATAAAGTGTATTTTGGATCATAAAATTGTGTCTTTCTTATCAAATGAAAAAACTTACTGAACAACCTGGTACGTACGTTGTATACGGGAGTTGGAAGTATTATCGACACAGTTATATCTATTATTGCCACACTAAGTACACCATGAATACGACACATACTAATAAAATGTTCCCAGAGATCCATTAAGTTACCTCAGATATCATTACTAATCTTATGGAGTGAAGTCAACCGGATGTTATATGTTTGTTATATGGTGGCTAAGTCAAGTTTTCACCCAATTTTATCCATTTTAAGCACAAGGATACACTATTATCAGTAAAACACGCTCTCTCATTTTCATTGAGAAAGCTCACACGTTGGCCGATATATGCGGTATAAAGTCAACTGAAAGTTCGAAAATCGTTTTGTTACGTAAATGGGGGTTCAGGGAAGCATTGATCCGATTCAACCCATTTTCGACACATAGATAAACTTTTCTCATGAAAAGATTGTACCCGAGTTTCAATTATATATCTTACACATTGACCGATATTTGTCGTAAAAAGTCAGTTTTAGAAACTAGTCTATAAATATTCGGTAAAGAAGAGCTTGAATAGTGTTTGGTGGTTTTAAACAATTCATGGTCATAAGATGGCATAGGTTGAAGGTATTATTCCTGCAAAGTTTTATCCCGTTATGTTTGTTGGTTCTTGATTTGTTCACGAAAGAGAAAAGAGTCAGATGGAATTTAAAAATGTGTTATATGGGAAGTGGGCGTGATTGCAGTCCGATTGCTTACATTGTCGCATTGTAATATAAAAAATATTAGAAAATGTTACTTATCGAATTTGGTTGAAATCGGTAGAGCGGGCTGTGAGATATGTCATTTTACTTAATTGTGGGTGGTGCCTCGCCCATCTTACAATTTTACACTGGCTCGAATAAAACACTCTCATACAATTGCGGGTGTAAAATTGAATTTATCTGGGTATTTAGTTATTAATTTATCGCGTTTCAAGTAGTTTTTAACAGTACCGTTCAATAGGGAGTGAGCGGGGTTATCATCCATTTGCACACTGCCAGTAACAGTTCTTATGGGAATTGTTCTAAGCACATTTGGCTATTATAATTTTTGTCGTCTGGGAGATACGTACACTAAACCTCTTAGAGGGCGGGACCATTCCCACTTTTTCAAAATTTTCACTACTGTAATCCTCTGAACCAAATTACAGTTCTATATCTTATTTTATTGCTTAGTTATGATACTTTCTAAGTTTTCCTTTAATAAAGTTTTGTGGGTGTGGCAATGGTTCGCTTAGCTTTCACATACCTAATATAAAGATTTACGAACTTCGATATGTGCGTTATCTTAATAAAAAAGGGCTTTTTTCTATATAATGGTGCTCATTTGTGCTTAGATTAGATAAAATCGAATGAATGCTCGCTGTAAACCCCCTTTTACTAACAAGACTTTTCTACTTGAAGGCTTTAATCCTTGTGAGTTGCAAGAGTATAAATGTTCGGTTATACCCGCACTTAGCTCTTACTTACTGGTTCGGAACAATTCCTCCGACCCCCTCTCTTCCTTTTCCCAGCCTCAGAGGAATAATTTCGTTTGCGATGGATTTCATCCTAGTATGTTTGTTTTTTTTTTTTTTTGAAATAATATTTCACATTAATTAAAAAAGTTAAAGTAATCTAAAACAACATGAAAACTGCTGATGGTAACCACACCCTAATGTGCTTTCGTATGGAATTATTTTTTATCTTCATATTGACAATTTCGACAACAACCTCATCACTCTTTATATTTGCTGTTGTTGTTGTTGTTGTCAGCAATGCGGCAGTTAATTTAACTTTAATCACATATTGGGTTATTTCATTTTTAATTGTGTTCTCAGCCTTATTTCTCCCCACACACGGCCGCTGTTGTTGTTTACTGATGCTGCCAAAGTGATAACAACAACAAACTTTTTATTACCCAATCGATGATCATAAAAATGCAGAGAGTTGAAAAAAATCGAAGGAAAAAAGGCGCTATTAAAACGGACCGTTCGGGGGGTTGAGGAAATGTAGGGAATTCGTGAAATGCAGCATATGCAAATTTCACACAACGCCATGGGAGGCGAACGGAACCGGTGGCGACTGGACAGGCGGGCAAACGTCGGCCAGACGGATGGCGGGCGGACACGCAGACATAAGCTGCTGCAATTGAGTTATAAAAATGCAATGATGCACTCTCAGCGGGGGAGGAGCGCGAAGCGGATTGTCTCCTTTATTATTTATGTGGCGCTGCAAAAGGCGGCTGGCGGCAGGCGGTTGGTCGTGCTGGTTGTATCCGCTCGTACCTGTGGTTGAATGGTTGTTGGACTGCGGACTGTTCAGCCTTAACCTCACTAACCGCTCGTCCGCATGTCGGCTTGCAGCAAAGTTCGCGCATAAGCTCAAGGTGGGTAGCAATTTCAATTATTGCGAAACACTGATTAAAAAATGCCAATAAAATGAATGCCTTAAAGGTGTGAGTGATAAATGTGATTGCACACACAAAGCCGCGAATAAGTATTTCTGCGTTCTCCACAAATTCAAATGTATGAAAAGCAAATGATTGAACTTTTTCGGGAGTAAAACTTTTTTAAAATAAAATTATTTTACGACAATGATAAAAACAATTGGAAATAAAAAGGAAAATAATTCTAACAGAGCAAAAAATCACATGCAGTGGACTAAAGCAAAATTCATTTCTCAGAAATTTATAAAATTTTCACAACAATTTGGTCTGGACTCAACAGTGGAATCAGTTTAGACTACGTGTTTCGGATATCAACACAAAAGTGTCAAAGCAATATGTATAGGCGATTTGGATCAGCGAAACCAACTTGTTGCCAGTTACTACAAGACAATCGAAGAAGATCCTGAAAATCCTCTTCGTTTTCGAAATTTAATTTACAAACCCCAGAATTTTAATCTATGTAAGTCCTTTAAAAGTAGGGGTTCTGATGATGTACCATTACCCCTAAACTAGTCTTCTACCACTATAAAAAGAGTAGTGGAAGATGGTAGAGCTGAAACTGGTAAATTCGTTCTTCGCAAGACTGGATGGACTGACTGGACGCCTATGTCAACGTTTGATGGTGCGAGCTGGCTCAATGGGATTAAGATTTTAAAATGTAAGCTGGAGCCCTCACTTATATTTGTAAAGGATGTGCTTGCGAAGCTTAAAAATATGTAGGAGGGACCCGTTCCAGAAATCGGGACCGTTGTTGCATTCCGTCCACACCGAAAGTGAAGGTTTTTATACATGCTAGGTAGCTAGTACTTTTGTCTCAAGAAGCGCAATCCGGCAGCCAACAACGAAAACACAGTAGAAGAGCGAAAGGTGGAGAAAGTTCTAGGGGAGATCCTAGAAGCAATACAAATTTAGTATACCCTGAGGAGGGTATGGAAACTTAAATAATAATTATATTCTCCAAAACTTGGTGCGTCGTTTAAAATTATACATACTCATGTTCCACCATTAGTCTTAAAAACTAAGCTTAAGAATTATCTTTTGCTTTTTCTTGTCGTTGGTTCCTTTATCCTTTTGGGGACTTAATATCTACTAAGGTTTCTCTGTGTTAATTTCTGGAAAATAATATTTAACTCGACTAAACTTGTAAAAAATGCAACCCCTTCACGCGACTACAACTACTTATAAAATATGCATGCATGTATGTCTGCACTTGACAGGCCAGACGATACTCAACTGTCACATATTGACATTCTTCACATATTTTTTCATAATTACCGCAACTTTTTCCACTCAGATTCATTTTCAATTGTTGTCTCTCTCGCTCTCTCTATCATGATTCAAGTTTTTTTCTTTTTTCTGCAATTTTTTTCGCTGAGTGATTGTTCGCATGCTGTGGCGCAACGCTTGATTTTATTTTTGCAGTGAAGAGAGTTTTTAAATTTTTTATTTTAATCTCTCGCATTTTATTTTAATCTTTTTCATTGCCTTATTTCATTATGATTTTTATTGCTGTATTGCAGTAATTAAGTTTTGTGCGCCTGCAAGTAGCGTGAAAAGCGTACAATTGAATTTGTATTGTTCTGCACATGCCACAACGGTCATACACACACACCAGCAATTTTCTTCTTTTCACACTCTACTTCGGGGAGGTGTGCGCGCGTGAAATTAATACATTAAGTGTACAAGCAATTGCATTAAGTCGCACACACGGACAAATACTCATATACTCGTATACAAATAGACTCACGTGCATGTACATACACACGTTAGTTGCCATGTTTGGTAGTTGCTGTTGTTGCATCACCCTATATTAGCTGCATTTTCACAGTGTCTTTTATTGCTGTTGTTGTTCTTGTTGTTGCTGCTCTTTTTTATCATTGCTTTAAATTTGTCAATAATGAGAGCGGCCAATTTGTTAAAATGTGGCATGTGCCACCGTGTTGGCAGCGACATTTGCTTATTGCATAATGTGTCGCTTAATGAAGGAATCTGCATATTTTTATCACTCATTATTTGTACATAAATGAATTTTGTGTACTTGTGGCATGTGCACCGTTAACGCGATTGTCACAACAATTTACGCACTCCCAATGATGAGTTAATCCATTATATGGACATACGTACACAAATATAATTCCCCCATGTGTGTATGTGAGTCCATATGTCAGTGAGCGCCTGAGCGATTAATGGCTGATAAGCTTTTGTCAAATACACTTTATGCACATATATATTTTTGCATTAATTTAATTCAATAGATACACATACGACATGATCCTATCTGAGCAATTTGCTTTTAAGCAAACAAAACTCTTTTACAAAACCAGTTTAGGAAAAATAAGGAATGAATTTGAGAACACTAACTTGAAATATATATAGAGAATATTTTGCAGTTTAAGATCTAAACAATGATCCATTTCGAGCTTCCCTACTTTTTTAAAGAAAAAATGCAGGAACTGCATATTTAATGGGAAATGTTTATTTTCATTCGAAAGTGCATTCTTTGGCATTTAGTTTTTGAAGATTATTATATATATATTTTTTACGCTTTCAATTTAAAACCTCGTCATAAAACGCGCAAAGTCGATAATACCACAGTCCGAGTTGCTGCAAACAGCGCCGAATCGACTCCCCACGGTCTTCATATATACAAGTACTCCCGGCTGCTATATTTTCTTCGATGCTTGCTGGACGTGATCTAATTTTAATTTGAACGTGATTTTTCGTAATTAAGTTAAACTATTTCTAAACGTTGTTCAGTCGTAAGTCTTTCCACGATGATCAGGATGGTAATGATCTTTGGATTAAAATGGGTTTTTTTAAACATAAAGATTTGAAATCAAATTTAGTAATTAAAACAAAAAACCAAAATGAAGGGTTACTGTGGTTTTCCAGCTCTTCAATGACAAATCCAGGAGACAAAGCCCTTAAATATCCAAGACGATATTGCTAGACAAAAGAAAGAAGTGTTTCAGCGTCGCTCTCATTCTTACTTCTCTCAGCATGTATGTTAATTATGCCCCTTGTACTCGCAGGTAATGCTAGTAGGTTGTGACATGCCACTAGGCCAACAACCGCCCTCTAGATCTTTCGAGATCGTCTCAGTAAAAAGAACGATTGTTGTTTCTGGGCTTTTCTACATGTTCTTGGCGAACCGGCATATTCGTTTGGCATCCTATCTCGCCTCGCTCGGTCTGTCAGTCCTTCTGAACGCTTGGATGAACAACTTTTTGTACGCTAGCACCAAGGAACACATTGAAACTATATATAATAACAAGTAAGGAAGGGCTAAGTTCGGGTGTCACCGAACATTTTATACTCTCGCATGATAAAGTGATAATCGAGATTTAATTATCCGTCATTTACATATTTTTCAAATACCGTATTTGTGTAAAGTTTTATTCCGCTATCATCATTGGTTCCTAATGTACAACTCTGTATATATTATACAGAGAAGGCATCAGATGGAATTCAAAATAGCGTTATATTGGAAGAAGGCGTGGTTGTGAACCGATTTCACCCATATTTCGTACATGTCATCAGGATATTTAGAAAATATTATATACCAAATTTCATTGAAATCGGTATAGTAGTTCCTGAGATATGGTTTTTGGTCCATAAGTAGGCGAGGCCACGCCCATTTTCAATTTTAAAAAAAAGCCTGGGTGCAGCTTCCTTCTGCAATTTCTTCTGTAAAATTTAGTGTTTCTGACGTTTTTTGTTAGTCGGTTAACGCACTTTTAGTGATTTTCAACATAACCTTTGTACAGGAGGTGGGCGTGGTTATTATCCGATTTCTTCCATTTTTAAACTGTATATGGAAATGCCTGAAAGAAATGATTCTGTTGTGTTTGGTTGACATATCTATAATAGTTTCCGAGATATGTTTAAAAAACTTAGCAGGGGGCGGGGCCACGCCCACGTTTCCAAAAAAATTACGTCCAAGTATGCCCCTCTCTAATGCGATCCTTTGCGCCAAATTTAATTTTAATATCTTTATTTATGGCTTAGTTATGATACTTTATAAGTTTTCGGTTTCCGCCATTTTGTGGGCGTGGCAGTGGGCCGATTTTGCCCATCTTCGAACTTAACCTTCTTATGGAGCCAAGGAATACGTGTACCAAGTTTCATCATGATACCTCAATTTTTACTCAAGTGACGGCTTGCACGGACGGACGGACGGACAGACGGACGGACGGACATCCGGAATTCAACTCTACTCGTCACCCTGATCACTTTGGTATATATAACCCTATACCTGACTCTTTTAGTTTTAGGACTTACAAACAACCGTTATGCGAACAAAACTATAATACTCTCCTTAGCAACTTTGTTGCGAGAGTATAAAAAGGCTGAGCTGGTATTATCAATCGAATAACACCACACAAAAACTAAACGTTTCCTTTAGCCAACAATCTCCATGTAAACCTCATCTTGTAGCTCTTAGAATATTATCCGAAAAGTGATTTAAATTTTATGTGATTTTTTTCACTTTCAGTCGGCGCGCCTGCGACATATTGACTTTCGTCTGCGCTGCGGTTAGCGGCAATGACAGCGCTAACGGGACTACGCAGAATTGGCTAATAGCTGCTGGTGAAGCCACTTAATTATGTGTCAAGCGCAGCAATGCGTCGCCCATACACACATACATACATGCGCTTGTTGCACATCACACACACACATCCATGCTCAAGCGTGTTCGATTGTGCGTGCGTTGGCGCTCTCTGGCTCTGTTAATATTTTATTATGTTAATATTTCACATAATTTGCGTTTTTCCGCTGTGTTTTTGTGATGGCGCACATATTTCATTAAGCTTTTTGTTTGGCATTTTGCGCAATTTAGCACGTTTTTGCAACTAGTTTATTTATTTCGCGCATTTATGTTTTATATAATCGTGTTTGTGTGCGTCACTGGGGCGGGCAAACCGCAGAAACTGTTGTGTTTGCATGTGTGTGTTTATATAGGAATTGTCAGCCGTTAGTTGTCTGCATTTAATGTGCCGCCACACTGGCAACACCAACAATGGCGCAAATGCTGCTGTCATCAACGCTGCTTACACACCCATAATTAAATTGTTTGTTGTGTTTTTGTGATTTTATGCGTGCATGTGCGTGCGTGCGTGCATATGCGCTTATAAAATATCTTGTTTGTGTGCTTTTTTTTAACTTTTTCAATATCACCGGCCTTTGTTAGCATAGAATAATATAAATTAATTTCCATCATTTAAGCTTAATTAATTTCTATAATCGCATATTTTGTTATCGTGCGCAGCTGGCAAAAAGTAACGGCATATTTTTGCATGCTGAAGGTTTGGCGACGAATGTGGCAAATAAATAATATTTTTTTTATATTTTTTCCGCAAACAAATTATAGAGATTTTCAGATAATATGTTTGTTTTCAATATTAAAGTGGTTTTCGAATGAAATATGTTGGTTGAATAGTTAAAATCGTAGCCTTTTTAAAGACAAAATAGATTTGAAACGTGAAAAAGGATGAATCCATCATTGGAACTTAAGGGGCTATCCGGACAGCACCAATATTTTGTGAGATAAATAACCAAAGACTTCTAACTAATGTCAAAATTTTCATATTAGGATCTCTCGAATTCAACAGTAATAGCATGGAAGCCCAGCTACCTTTTCATGTCTATACAGTGATTGACACTTAGAATCGTACAGAGAACAAAAATTCAAAAAATGTTGCAAAGAACTGCATTTATTCATATTTGAGCTTGTTATTTAACCATAAAGAGAAAATAAATATATTAGTTAACTTAGCGGAAGAAATATTTAATGTCCTCAAGTCAAAAACTTGCATGTCACCTAAAATACAACAGGACATTGTATTGCAAAATATTGGAAAACAAGAATAAAAAAAATTGTGTTTAATATTTTTTTGGGCCGCCTTTGACATTTTTCAACATTAATAGTTTTTGGCATAGAGTTGACTAACTTTTTACATGTATTGACGCTAATTTAGCTCCACACTTCCTTAAGGGCCTTCTTGTGGTCGTGTTTGTTAGATATCTTAGGCTTTCGTTTTTATTTCAAGTTGGTGCTCGATAATATTTTAGTCCGGAGACTGCGCGTGAGTTTTTAATAATTTTTGACAGTTATAGAGTGCCCATGACCGTACATTAAAAGAGTTGTGTTTAGGGTCGTTGTCCGCGTAAAGCTTAAAAGTGTATCGGACTTCCATTTTCTCAGCACGTGGAAATAAATTTCTTTTGAAAATACACCCTCACACCATCCCGTGTTCTCCTCCATGTTTGACAGTCGCACGCAAACTAGCTATGTCAATCTCTTTATTTGGTTTCCTTCACACTGTTGGTTTGTCATCTGATGCAACTATGTTGAACTTTGTTTCATCCGTATAAATAACATCATTTCTGTACTTGTACGGCTTAGATTGGTACTCAAGAGCAAATTGTTATTGTTTTCGTTTATTTATAAATGACAAGCATAAAGCATTCTTCTTAGTAATAAATCACTAACGTCCTTTTTCAAATACATTTTAAGCTCGTTGTTGATTTGCCTTTTGTGGCTGATTTTCTTGGGGTTTCCTTCAGTTTACGTATTAGCCATTTCTCGTCATTAGGGGTCAGCTTCTTATTCGACCGGGGTTTGACTTTATTACAAGGTGAATTCCAAAGTAAACAGGACTCAAAAAAAAAAAAACAGAACAAATGGTTTTTTCGGCAAAACCAATTTATTTTAATATATTTATTTTATTCAAAATAGTCTCCCTCTGCTTCAGTACAGCTTTTTGCACGGTCCAAAAGCATGTCGAACGAGTGTTTTATCTCGCCTGTGCAAGCCTTTTGAATGGCCTCTACGTCTGCATAACGCTTTCCTTTCATGGGAAAATGTATTTTTCCGAAAAGGAAGAAGTCGCACGGTTCCATATCAGGTGAATATGGGTAGTGGTTATTCGGGCCGAACACACCTTTCTTAAGCTCAAATATTCGGTCAAAATGCGATAAATCGCTGTTTTGGAGATGTTCAGTTCCATTTTCATGAATTTCAATGGTGATTTCCGATGAGTTTTGATGAACCACTCGTGCACTCTGCTACGAGATAGGCAATCATAGCCATAAACTTGTTTCATCAATTGAAACGTTTCGGTAAAAGTTTTACCAATTTTAAAACAAAATCTAATGTTGGCTCTTTGTTCTAAGCTCATTTTCGCATCTATAGCACCAACATACTGACACTTAAAACGAAATAATTCACTTCCAATCGATGAAATGCATGAAATTCTCACTAGACAATCGATAAAGATAACAGATTCTAACGCGACATATGGATGGCGCCACCAGGGGGCGCTAGATTCAAAAAGTTTACTTGGAACATGTTTACTTTGGAACGCACCTTGTAAATATTCTATTACTTTCATTATGCATTTTTATGATGAACTAAATGGTGCTGCGAGGTATGTTCATTATTTCTACGAATTCTGCATAACTTCTTCATTTTTTCACTCTTTCGATCACTTTACCGTGTTTTATTTAAACCTTCCTTTCATGCGTTATCCTCTGATTATAATAAATAATTAAGTTATGTAATTGTATCAATATAAATTGATTAGCTGTTAGATAACATTCATTCCAAATCCATTCATGTTTCAGTGTTTTAGAAATAAAATCAATGTTTTTACTCATTAATTAGAGAAAAAGAGAGAGAATCCTTGAAATAATTTTTTTTAATAGTTTGTATTGATAACTATAAATTATCAAAAATTCTTTTAAACAATTAATTACGTACGATATATAAATATATAAAAATAAATCAAATAAGGGTGGCTGCTTAAAAAAGATTAAGAAATTTTTGTATGCTTTTCGTTAACTGATGATAAAATTCTGTGCTACTTATTCAACACAAAATGCTTATTTTGTACCTTTCTCTAATAAAACTCTGTGTTTTGTTTAAAATGTGTGGCATCCTGACCCATTTTTTAATCAATCCTCAGCATTTATAGTTGGTCATAATAAAGGCTGGTTAAAAAAATATTATTATATTTAAATAATTACATAATCAAAAACACAAAGCTTTAAATTAATTAAAATTGTGACATATTTCGAATTTATCTTTTCTTTTCAAAATAACACAACTCATTGGTTACTCATACGCCGTGTATCGCAACGACAGCGCACTGTTTGAAGGACCTGAAGATATTCGTGCCGGAGGCGGTTATAATGGGCAACGCAGCGACGCTCTCATGCCAATACGATTTGGGGCAGGTATGTTAACATTAACCGTTGTATACTATTTGTTGTTGTGAACGCTGTTGTTTAATTCCCACAGATTTGTACAGATAAATATTTGCGCAATTTTCCCACAGCAGGTGTGCCATTTCGTTGCACTTGCAATACCAACATGCCCCCAGCAGGCGACAATTATTGCAGTGAGCACTTAAAATTTGTAAACCTAACTTGCTTTCTGCCATAAATATTAGGCACCGTACAGCGCCGCTGCCATCAGTTGTCACTTGACAGTTGCCACTGTGCAATCTGCTTGGAACGCTGCCGTCACCCGCCATTCATTACGTCCATATTATTTTATTTAGAATGTCTGGCATGCTGTTCACTGTGAGCTTCTCAATTAAATTAATTGCACGGTAATTCGTCTCTAATGCCACTTGCCACTTGCCTGCTGGCACACACTGCCTCGACACCAGTACTCTTCACCCCCGCTGTGTGTCTATGTTTGCGCTTCTTTTTGCACTTATTTATTAACTATTTTTGCTCTATTTCTCACTCTCTCTCTCACGCTTTCTCATTGCAGGCTGCTCTCTATTCGGTTCGCTGGTATTTCGGCACTGAGGAATTCTATCGCTATGTGCCCAAGGAGTCACCGCCCACGCTGGTCTTTCCGGTGTCTGGCATTAATGTCGATGTAAGTCACAGCGATTTTTTCTCAACCACCTCCTAGCATACCTCCTTCTCATCTCACAGCTGGTATACTATGCTGTAGCGCTTCGGCTATTACTCTAAACAAAGTATTACTTAACTTTCTTTTATTAGTTTTATGCTTCTGTTGTTGTTGTAACGCGATATTTGTGTAGTTGGCAATAAATTAACATTTTCATGCGGCGACACGTACGACAGCAACATTGTCAATAACACAAAAAATAAGCGGGAATGTAGGAGAAAGGCTTCACTGATTGTGTCAATGTATGTGTATGTGTGGTAGTGTGTTGTTGTGTCCTTGTGATCACTCGGCGTTTTTGCTTTGTCTGTGATGGAATGTGAAAATAAATCGTTTGTTGTTTTTGGCCACTTGGAGCATCTTTCTTTGTTGTTGTTGCGTCTTGGTATGCACATTCCTTGTGACATATTTTCTAGTCCTCCCCTGCTCTGTCCTTTCAACGGCCATTAGCAGCTCTTGCTAGTTTTATTGTTGTCATTCGGTGTGCGCCGTTATTTGTTTCCTAGCAGAAATATGCGCTGAGATTCTGCTTTCATTGTTCTTAATTGCAATTTGCGTTTGTTAATTCATAAAATGTTTGAAAACCTGAATGCGCGCCTTCATAAATATCACTGATATACGAGTATTTTTTGGTATATCCTGTGAGTTATCTTGGTGTTCCTTATATATTTTTATTTATAAATATCAAAGTTGGTGTGTGGTTGAAATCTGTACTCTACGAGGATGGCCATTCATATTTCGGGATTAGGGAACAAAATCAAGTATCAATCATCGAAAGTCGCTTAATTTTTTTTCAAAATATTCTCCATTAAGATCTATATACTCTGGCATGCATTTGAACCAATTGTGGGAAAACTTTTTTGCCACTCTAACTGAGGTATCTTCAAACCAAATAAAAACCTATTAGTTTATATTTTAGGTACGGTAATAAAAAAAATCCTTCGGTCCTAAGTCAGGATTATACTGTGAATGACTTATCAATTCAAAGCTTTCAGAACTCAAAAATCCTGCGATTTCGGTCAATTTCTGAGAGACTTCATCATCGTAGTGAAGAGTGATAAACAAATGGTTGTGATTACCACACTGAATTTACTGATCTTTTTGTTCTAACGGTGTTTTTTTTTCAAACATTTGCATGGAAATTTTTGTTTCAGTCAGTCTGCCCACAGCATTAATAGTTTCCGAAACAGCAATTGAATTTTTAGAGACAAATTTTCCTTGGAGTGATCTACGACCTCAAATGAGTTCATCAATAAACAGTGGCCTTTGAATGAGCTTCACCGGCAAAAATTGAATTAAGCCCATCGATGCAGTGCTGCTTAATTAATCTACTTCGAAACCTGTAAAAATTTATCAAATTAATTTATGCGATTTCATTCCATTTTTTGCGATTAGAATATTTTAAGTTACTGTAAACAAACAAAAAGGGCTCAAATGTTAAAATGATCTGAGTATGTACTATATAACATGAAAAATATCAAACTTTACGATAAAGTTGTCAGTCTCTTAGCGGGTGATTACTCTTAATAATTGAAATATATACAAATTTACATATGATACTCTGGAAGATTCGAGGTGTTTGAACCACCTAAAATATGAATCTTGTTCCTTAGGTAACAAATAAATGCGTTTTGACTATTTTCACGATAAGTAAAATTCCTTGAGTCATCCTTGTTGAAATTCCTTTGAAACAACGCTTTCCGACAACCAGCATGTCATGAAACATATTATTACTGACGATGAGTCTTGGATCTTATGATCAGAAAACAGACAAACAATCGGCCGAATATCGTGACAAAGGTAAGCCTACACCAACCACGTCAATGCATCAAAAATATAAACGAATTCCTTCCGACCGGCCAAACTGTCAACAAGGAATAGGGAGTGTTATGCGTCGTTTGTGCGAAGATATTCATAAAAAGAGGCCGGAATTATGGGCCGAAAACTCTGGATTTTTACACGACGATATTTTGCCGTCACATAGTGCATCTTCGTGAGTTTTTCGCCAAATTTTCAAACAATAACAGTCCCGTGTGGCCTCTGGCTATTCAACAAACAAACTCAAGCTCCGTTTTGAGTCTGTTGAAGACATTTATGGTGAATCGCTACGCTCGTTGAAGGCCATTCCGGTAATTAACTATTTCGAGGATTGGAAAAAAGTGTATTTTGACCAGGGCAACAACAAGTGTTTTGGTTGTTGTATTCCGATAATTAAGGAGATGTCTATATAAATTAAAATCTTTTTATTATTTTTGCAGATCTCGAAAAACCAAAGTTGCCAATGGCGATCATCTTGAAAAAGGTGATTCTGAAAACTAACGCCGCAATTTCGGATTAAACCTGTTGAATAAAACCTGAAAGAAGCAAATATGAAATATAAAACTTCTGTTTTGGGCCTTGGAGTGGCCTTTTAAAACCTATTATTTTTATTCAAATTTCCAAAATCTGATAACTAATCGTAATTAAAAACTTATAACTATGAACTATTCTTCGAATGCAGTAAACATAAAATCGTTTAACAATGTCATGACGTGCATATATTCGTCGCAAAGTCTGTTCATTACCACATCTCGATGATCCATTGGCTCGTCATCCAGCTGACCATGCCCGAATGATGCTTGTAATTCAGCCAGTGCTACCCAAGCTGATTGTATCGTTGAATGTGCTGGCACTCGTCTTCGTCTTTGCTTTAACCTATTTATCACGGCTTCGAAAAGCTGGGGTAAAGATCTTCTTTGTGGAGGTGCCACGGGTACAACTGCTGCTGCTAGCGCTTGTTGCGCTGTTGGTGGACGTGAGCCTGCCGCTGCATAACGTATTGTTGTTGGATAATGTCTTGTTGTTGGTGGAGCTGCTGCTGCTGCATAACGTATTGTTGTTGGATTATATTTGACTAGTTGTTGTTGTTGTGTGGTTTCTGGTTGCGCTGCTGCTGCATATCGCTGTGGTGTTGTTGCTTGTATTGTTGTTCCTGGAGCTACAGTATAATGTATTCTTGATGCATTCATTATAGAATGTGTTGGATGTGTTCTTTCGGGTGGTTGCACAGTTGTTGGTGTGCTTCTGGCTTTGGGCACAAATATTGTTGGTGTTTGCATACTTGTTGATGCATTGCTTGTGGTTGGTGCTTCTGTATTTGCACCTACTGGTGATTGTATAACTGTAGGTGCAATCGTTGCTGTTGGTAAACGTGCTATTGTTGGTGATTGTGTAGTTTCTGGTGCTGGTCCATCTATAGTGGCTGGTGCCACTACTGTTGTTCGTGCTTTTGTTGTTTCTAGTGATTCTGTTATTACCACTGCTTTTATAAGTGTTTGCATTGGTGAGGATGTTCGTTTTGTTGGTGTTGCTTGTAAAGTTGTTGGTTGAGCTGTTCGTGTACTTGTTGATGCGCATATTGTTTCAGCTGCTTCTGTTGTCGCCTGTGCTTCTCTACTTGTTGTTGCAACTGTTGTCATTGGTGCTTGTACAGTTTCTGTAGCTTCGGTTGTTACCGGTGATTCGACAACATTTGGTTTATTCAACAGAAGCAAACCGATCATGGCATCTAGTTCTTCAACTGATTTTTTTTGTTGACTTGCTCTGAGATGTTCCTTCACATGTTGATTGAGTTTGGTAGCGATTTGTTCGTTATTTCCTGATGTCATTTTGGTAGCCGCTGTTGCTTAGAAATCGGACCGCTAATCTCAAGTGAAAGTGGAGACTGATGCCAATCTTCTGCGCAGCCGCACTTTTATGCGAAAGAACAGTGGTATAAGAATAGCAGGTACAGAAGCGCGCAGGTAGAGGACCTAAACAAGCATTGTTCTGAGACACACCGCACAAAGTCTTTTGTTTCTTTCTTAAACTATTTATTTTAGTCTCTACGTTTGACAGAATTAGTAAACATATTATTTACAGAACTTGTAAAGGGTGTCCCAAAATTACCCCATGATTGGAATTAAATACAGTTGACGAAGTGAAAAGACTGTATATTTTATATGACATTTTCGCACTGTGGCCGCCAATCTTTCATCATTTTTGAAATATTGGTATGTAATTTAGACGCGTTTTCTTTTCGCATAACGCTCCATATTTATTAAGTTTAAATTATCAGCGGACGATGTTTTTGCTATACAAATAGCGACAAATTTAAATCTGGCGCTAATTTTGGGACACCCGGTATTTAATTCCTACCTTTTGTTAATTTCAAGGCACCCTTTACAAGTTTTGTTATTCAAAAAACGCAGAATATTATGCGATTACAGAAAAGGTAAGTCTTAAGACTAAAATAATAACGGATAAACAGCCTCAGTTTTGCCTTTAATTGACTTAAATTCAAAATCTTTTGTCTTTATTTTCTTTCATTCAACAAACAATGCTTCAAATGGATTCTCCTTCAGTATGGAGGGAACTTTTTAATAGTTTAGTAATATCTGCCGGCGACTCGTCTTCCTTCTTCTTTATTTTGAGCTTCTTTTACCGAAAATTGTTTTGAACTTTGTGAATGCAGGGAATATTAGCATCTTTAAATGATTCCCGCTAGATGCTTGTTCGATTCGCACTCGAAGCTGGACTTGAAGAATGAAAACCACTGCACATTTCATAGCTGCAGCAGCACCAGTAAGTGCTTTAGTTTTAAAAAAATAATCAAAAGTTGAAAAAATAAACGGCATTCGAATTCAGCAATACGTCCGCAGTTTTGAAAAGAGCACCCCAAAGTGTTAAGTCGAGCAAGTGACAAATTACATTTTTGTGTTGTGGTGTTTAATCATTTTGCCTGCAGGTACTGGTACCTTTAGGATTTTTCGATGTTTTTACTTATAAAAAGAATTGTCAACGGTTTTCAAACATTAATCGGCCGACTGCTGCAATATCACGTTTGATATTCGTACGAAGTTCATCAATCGTCGCTGGGTTGTTGGCATAGATCATCGACTTATCGTAGCTCCACAGGAAATAGTCTAACGGTGATGACCAACACTCGAGAACGACGCATGAGAAACCTTTTTGTGTCTTCCTTAATTGATGCGCTAGCGGCAGCAATATTTTCGACATTATGTACTGTAACTGTGGATTACAATTTTTCCACCAGATGTTCTATTGTTGATCTGACATAAATTGGACGAAGCGCTCTTAAAATTTCGGTACTAAATTTTTTTTTTGGATTTTTATCTTTCCACGATGAATTGGCAAAGCTTACTGAAGAGAAATGTCAAAAGATCGGGGAAAATATGGTGTCGTGTGATGTCCCTATTGGTCTATGTTTGTAGGGTCACTATTGAAAACCACGTTATATGAGAGATATGCACTATAGTTAGTTCTCCTATCTGGATTCCGAAATGATCAAAAATAATACCAAAATGCTTATATATATTATATTAAATTTCATTCGAATACCCCAAAAACTGACGAAGAAATTTTTATAATCTCTGAAAAAAACTTCACCTTAGAAATCACCATCTCGAAACAGGTTTTAGACTCATAGTCTCTTAGGCAAAGTGTTTCAGAATGATCTGTAGAACATTTCCCGCATAAACGATTTTATTGAACAAAAAATCAAAACGGTCTAGTATGCTCGTATACACTAGAGCTTTCCTTTGAAAGTAGTTAATATCAGTCAGAGTCTAAAATGTGGAGTTTCGGCAGTGCTACTACATTTGATTATGCAAGAATTCAATTTCACTGCGTAATAAAATTGTTTTTTTTTTTTTTTATACACTCTAAATCGAACTTGACAATCACTGTTAATATGGGATTCTTGTGAGTCAACTTTCATTTCTAACGCTTTCTTGCTATAATAATTATCGCAACAAAAATGTAATTTTCATATTCACAATTCCTTTTCATGAATTACAATGTCGCATGTCAAATCGTAATTAAGCTGCACAATACACCCATAACCGCATACCCACACATACAGTAATTATAGCCAAGGGAGAAGAGCGCTTGCCATCGCGACTCGACAGTTGCGTTAAACGTTTCATTAGTCCGGTAATAAATGGCAAAAGTGCCAATTATGTCCATTGAACATTTATTGATAAATGTGCGCCGTGCAATGACACAATAAAAGTTCTACAGCTACAACAACAACAACGGCGACGATGGCAACAATAATTGTCATTAATATAGACAATCACATTAAGAACAGAAGTTAAGCAAACAACATTATACGAAGGAGCAGCAAAAAGTGCGCACCAGGATATGCAAATATTTACCTCAGCAGCCGCTTTCCGCGCCACCGGAGTCGCATCTCATTTATATACATTCCTCCCCCATTTGGCAGCAGCGCACAAGTGTTTCATTATTAAGCGAATGCGAGGCTTCGCAGCGTTGCTCATGAGTTCAGCTGTGGAAGTGCAATTCAGAATTCATTCGACCGCTCATAATTGCTTTCTCATTTACAACGGTGAAAACACGAATCTCGCTCACTTCCTGCGTTCTCGCGCGAGCGAGTTACATGCTTTTTGCTATTGAAAGTTGTTCGATTCGGTCGGCAGCGTAGCTCATTGCCATTTGCAGCGGTGGATGCCTGATTTGTTGTTGTTGTTGTTCGGCAAATAATTTTGTTTCAAAAGAAAAAAAACTGCAACAACACGTTCTACAAGCCCATAAGTAGGAAAAATAAGGAAAAAGCAAAGAACAAACAATCCGAGTTTTCATTATTTTTATTTTAAGCGAAAAAATATTTGTAGACATAATGATGTATTTTTCTCGCGCGCCATAATGAGCATAATGAGCGTTCTTTGTGCTGGCGAACTCCTTTTTTTATTAAATTTGTGCCACGTTTTGCTTGCTCATTGCCTGGTTGAGAAAGTTTCACCGCGTGGTGGTCGCACGCTACCTCGATATGGTTTTGGAGTGCCTTTTTGTTTTTGAGCTATTGAGTAGCTCAGCTTTTTCGTTATGAAAACACAAATTTGTGGAACCAAATATAAAGTGCGGTTTTAAGGATTGATAGAAAATGTTAGTTTTTGCCAAATTGTCAACAGCGAATGCTACTCCGAGAGGGTGCATGTGATCCAAAAAATCATATCGCAATTTTATGAAGACAACAAATATGTCATTCGGATTTAGTAGCGACTGGAAACATTGCTGAAAAGACGAACGGTGTCGAGTTGCAAGTTCGTGGCCACATGCAAATCTGCGCTCTGGTTACTTCGAACTTACTTTCGTGGGAACGGCCATTAGATTTATCTTCGAAAATGATAACAAACTATTCGATTTCGAATAAGAAAATTCTCTATTTTTGGGCGAATATTTATTTTTTTTTCAAACATTGAATTTAAATATCCCGAACTAATAGATACATTTTTTTTATTTTCTAAAGACGACACGCTATTGTTTAAAAATTTTGTGTTCTCTATTTAATGCCGCTTACGGTGCGTTCAAGATTACTAAACGATTGCCTGAACCCGCTATCTAGATAATCTAACCATTTCGAGAAAAGACTAGAATGGGTACCAGGCTGTAGCGGAATCATAGTTAATAAAAAAGCTGACGAGTTGACAAGGAAAGGCTCCGCTATCAATAAATTGAGAATGGGTTCGAGTTGCGCTCTCTTCGTGCGTTCTAATACTGCGTAACTGGGTTTCGGCAGAGTTTCGTTCTACCTTTAGGCAACCTTTAGTTCTGGCGCCTATCAAAAAATATATATTGCTCAAAGTGGATCGGAAATTAAGGCTAGTCTGTATTAGGGGTTCTGTCTAGTGATTGCTTGAACTTAACGGATGACAGTTATAGAAGCTGTTTGGAAGAAGAAAAGGATCTGAACAATACACTTTTGATGGTACCTCCTTTGGGAGACCACGGCGGAGTAAAACGCATAAGCAGATTTACTATATGTTGGCCTCAAGGCGCTTTGTTAGCATAGAAGATCTGATAACAGCAGTTCTAATTTGTGACTACACAAAGGATTGTATTTAGTAGTCCAAGTTCGAACTACAATTGAAGGATAAGCCATTGAATGTGACCTATATTAACCTAATAAAAATTGTTAGAGTAATTTTACCTATCCCTAGTATTGTGTGCCATTATATAACCTGACGTATACAGAATTACATCTTAGAGAGCAGAAGAGGACAGATCCAAAACAGAGAGTTCTCTAGTCGCGTTTCACTGTTTGATAATTCCGAGCTGTCCAAACTTTCAATGTAAACTGAATAACAGGAATTCACACATTCTGATATAATTGCTGCAACTAACCAAGACTATTCTTAAAGTAAATTTATTTCTCACAACTGTTTACTTTTCACCACTTTAAATACAATGGAGTTTCCTAACCCCCGTTGGGGCTCACAATTTTTTGCCATTTAGGCTACATTACTAATTAAATATTTATACACAGTTAAATTTTTGTACCGAAAGCCCATGAGATAGCACCCTTTGCAAATAACATTTCCTCTTCATGCTTGAAAGTTACCCATTTTGAACCTTTTTTTTTTTGCAGAACTTCACAACTAATTAGCATTAATGGAATTTCGCTCTAATTATATGAGCTCACTCATCTCGGAAGTACATATGTATATACATAACGGGCTGATACGCACTCAAATAGCACGCACACATACATAAACACCCGTAAATCAACTGCTTAAGTACTATTTACCCTTTCTTTATCTACGTCCCGCCCACCCGCTCTAACTGATTTAGCCCGCTAACAACAAAGTAAACTCAATCCTTGAAAGTGGAACAGCAAAATTATCGAAATTTTATAAAAGCGAAATGGTGTTTTTTCTCCTTTTGCAGTGCTCTTCGTTTGGCATCGCACTGTTGCCTCTTTCTGCTGTTTGTATTTGTAATCAACAGCAGTGAATAAATAGAAAACGAATTAAAGCTTCGCTTCTTTTGCTTTCTTTTTAATTAACAGTTAATACAGAGAAAAATAAAAAAAATCTCGCAAATGTAATGAAATATTTCGGACGAGCGTCGTTGGCGAGTTGGCGGGTTGGTAGAGCAGAGCGCACCAGTTGATTAGCAGCATAATTTACGGTTATTGCAATTGAATGCTTGGTATTGGCGCCTATATGTACTAGTCGGTTGTTGAGTGCGGAAAAAAGTAAAGAAGCAAAACAATTTAAATAAGGGTGAATATTCAATTATACCCAACTCCTTCAACTGCTTAACACTTGTATTTTTGTATTTATTGTATTGTAGTGATTATTCATGGTATTTGTAATTATCCAGTCCCTTATAAGGCCGCGAATTTTATTTTCGCCAAATTGTTGAATTTGATATACATTTTTAGCTAATTTACGACATGCAATCAACAGCAAAATATATTCGATGTGTTTTTTTTTTTATTTTTACACACCTCAACACATGGCAGATCTCATACGACCTTGAGCCACTTGCGGATAACCTAAATGTCTAGCATTGAATTTTGCACTTTCCACGCTCCCTTGATATTTTTGATATTTATTCACATACCTGTACGCAATGTATTGCAAAGGTCCTTCTGGCACCTTCTCTAATAAAGGTTGCATAGAGCAGAGTAGCTGAAAATGGTTGCACCGCCCATCGAATAATGCAAACAAAGGACTTAAATCGCTAAGCAGATTTTTTTTTTTTAAGAAAATTATGATTTTTATACCTTTTTGGGTATACTTGTATATTTCCGAATTCTTTGGGATTTAGTTTATCTGCATTTTCTTTGTTTCTCCAAGTTTCCAAGAAGGTATATAACTTTCATTCATATTTTCTATTAATACTTATCTTCAGAATTATTGATTTATTGGAATATTCATGCACGTTTCTAAAAAATTTACTTCATTGAGAAGAGGATAAGCATAATTTCACAAAACATATTTTAGGTATTAGAAACACATATTCATATTTGATTCATTATGAATGAAATGCACAACATAAAGTAACTTAGGTTAATATGAGCCTCTAACATAATATTCTTTTTTATCTTCGGATTTTCTATATATTGCAAATTTTGAAAAGGGTGACAACTCTCCTCAAAAGCTAACTTAAATTAATAGCTTTTTTTATATCTTATTTTTCTGAAACTGCATGTTATCGGACATAAAGACAGTACGCAGGTTCTGAATCGAAAAAGGTGATTTGAAAAAGTTGTCCGATCTAAACAATTTCTTTGGTGATTGTAATGACACCTGAGTTTTTAATCTGTGCCAAATTTAGTGAAAATATTTTCTCAAATAAAAAAATTTGTCTATGCTATAGTTTTCCCGTCAGAACAATTTATTCGCAGATTATAATAATGCCTTGGATAATAATTTAAGCCAACTTTTGTGAAGATATCAAATAAAATACTTTTCCAAACAAGGGTTCGAGGTCCAATACGGTAGAAACAACGTCCGGTGTTGTTAGCGTGGGTACCCGCTGACGGCAGCCTAACCCCATGGCGCTCCAAAATACAGCGGATCAGATCAATGCGTTGATCAGCGCCCGGAAAATGTCGGGTATTTTTCAGTACCAATTGGTATGGTAGGTTCCGAGGCTCACCTCTGCCGTACTACTCTGCCGGCACCCGGTTGTAATGCAACACCACATTCAACTTTGAACGCCCTCCTTACTGCCTGATGTATAACCACTCACTCGTTCAAAGTTGTAGAAGAAAGTGGCTGGGTGGTTTCATCTAACATAAGGTCTTCTGAACTCTCAATGTCCAGTAAGAAGTCTATTGCGAAAATTTGTACTAAGAGCAATATGTCCATTAAGAAGTCCTACTATTGCGAAAATTTGAACTTTTCTAAGAGCAAGAAGTTCAGAAGACTTTCTGCGATCTACTCTAGGTCAAAAGGAATCGCACAGAAGCGAGTCGTCAACCAGCGCCTGCTAAGTGCACGTGGGATCACTTGCTGCAATGCTAGAACACAAGTCGCCAATTGAAATCCATCTCGGTTCCATTCCAATGTGAGCGGGACAAGTGTACGCTCTCTGGTTAGGGCCTTGCTTCAGCGACGCGACGTAGTGATCGGAGTTTTAATTTTAAGCTGAAGCAACGTGTACAACAAAATGGCAATAAGTACTATTGTTGGTAGTTTGCAGTGCACAGGAGAAGCCGATGAGATACTCTCTTTGGACACCTTCAATAGTTTTAGCACATGTAGCACTTTCGAGCGCCCTCCACGTAGCGAATATACCATAGAACATTATTGACTTGGCCACGCTCACCAACTTTGGCGAGAGTCCACAACTTTTCTTTATAGCCCCTCTACAGCGTTATAAGGCAGCCGATCTCTTTCGTACCTTCTCATCAATATATGGTATCGATGAGAGTTTTCTATCAAGAATAAGATCTAGATATTTCACCTTGATCTTCAGACTGTCCCCATATTGACATAACGGCAAGCTTTTTCAATAACGTTTTTAAATTTCAAGTCGATTAGAGTATAAGAAATCTAAATTTTAACGGGTTTTACTCAACACTCACGTCTTCAAAGTCGGTGTAGTTCACAACTCCAGATTTTCTGCTATTTAGGAGGTAACGTTTAATTTGTTTACAACAACAAATTAGCCAATTTTATTTAAAAAAAATTGTGTCCTTCAGGATGTTCCAAAAAAATAAACATTGAAGTTTTGAAAAGACCTTGAGGAGCTACCAAAGAAACTATTATCTAACGAATGAGCTGAACAAAGACATAAATAGCCGGTTTGAAAGCTTATCTGCACAATATTGCTAGTATCACTGTAAATTATATATTATATTAGGTATTTGGTGGCATACTATGTTTTAACCGAATTTTAGTTTAATGCCTTTGTAATGGAAGTTGCCAGTTTTCCGTAAGATTTTCAAAAGATTTTGATTCACAGAGTATTGATTTTCAAGCAGAATAGTTCTAAAATTCTCTTGCGTTATTTGTCAACATAAAAACACAGCGAAATTTCTAATTACACTGTCAGCAGCTAATCAGTACTATGTTGATAATACTGAAAAAATTGAAATATTTTAATTACAAATCGTAAATTGCGCACAGCTGCAATGGCGAATACCTTCATTTAACATTTGCCATACAAAAGAAGTGAATTTTCTTTGTGTTTCCCCAGAAAATACCAGAGCTAATGTTCATTACTCTAAACTATCTGCAGTACATGCCACTCGCTTCTTGCCTTGCCGTTGCACGCAGCCAATTGACCGAGCAGCTGAAGCGCATTGCAAAGTTTTTATCATTGCCTGTGGTAATAGTATGCTTTTTTCAGCGACGGCAAGCTTGTTAAGCCAACGCCAGCCAACCAGCTCAGTGCGCCGAAACCCCGACTCACCACTCAACCGCTCGTAGCTTATGAGCGCCAAAGTTTTTCTGCACTTTAACTTTAATTATGAAATTTTTTAACAACAATATTTTGAGCTTTGTATTCTACTACAACAGCAGCAACAACAAACGCACCCAATCATTGGCGTTGAGCGAACCAAGCGTAGAAAGCATATGCTAGGTTTACTCACAATTTGAAGAAATTACAAGAAAGTGCAAAGGACATGGCAAAAGGATGAAGGAGACTTATTGAAAATTTTACAGAATTCATGATTGATTATATAAAGTGAGCGAAGAATGTAAGCAAGCTGAAAATAGTCGACGGAAACGGATGTAGCCGAAGTGGGGGAGGTGGCGAGAAAAGCGAAGAAAAACTGCAGCGAAAAAAGAATAAACCAACGTGTTGAAGGGAGAAAAAATTGCGGGACCTTCCGACTGAAAGGGCTTTACTGCTAATGGTGTAATATATATAGACGTGCATCCGCACTCCGTCAAGCTGAACGCTGCCATTGGCAATAACGGATGAGGATGATTTAAATTGTCCACATTGTGTGCCGTCATTTCGAGTGCGTAAAGAAAGCGACGAAAAAGGTTTAGAGCGAATATGTAAGCAATGTAGCAGTGAGCGGAATTCTGCGGATGCGCCAATGGATGCAGTTAAGCTACGCTTTCACCGCTGCATGGGATATGAGTAATGCAATAGGGAAGGAGAGAAGCAGCAAAATGGCAGCAAAAGAATTCCGGATTTGTGCATAAAAATGGAGTAATAAAAGTAAGGGGAAAGGGAAAAGGGAAAAGCAGCAGAAGTGAGTTGTGTTGAGCTGCAGCAGCTATCATTGCCAATTGCGCGAGACGCGCTCAGCCACACTCCGCTGATTAATAACAGTATTCAGACCCTGTAGGAAAGCTAAAACTAAAATTTTGGTTTCAGAGCTGTCAAAGTTTAATATTGTGTTTTGTACTAGTCTGATGCGAAAAAACACCGCTTAAGAAGAAATCTGCGAACAATTAGGTCCTTACGAAAGATGATCAAGAATGTTTTTTATGAAACATTAGGCTAATCCGCGTCGCGAGTTTTCGAAGAGACTTGTCTCTCATAGGATTCTAAGATATTATGTCTATATAACATATCAAATATTGATAAGGCACATAAAAAACAGATATTTTGGTTTTGAATGTAAGCCCTTTATAATAAGCACCTAAAATGCCGTCTCTTTAGGGTTTTTTTTTATAATCTTATTAAATTCTCAACACCTCTAACATATTGTCCTAAATTTTCAACTTAATCCGAGTAATAGTTTCGGAGATAAGGCCTTGAGAACTTGTGCGCTCGATGCTAGCTAGGCTAAGTACATCGTCTTTAAACGCCTTTTTCTCGAAACTGTGTTTTTGAAGTCGGCTGGCAAGATTTCTCAAGAACTACTCAAGATATCTTCATGAGATTTTACACATGCCTTTGAGATACAATTCTTAAAGACTTGGACGAAGAATTTTTTTTCGATGACAACTCTTGTAATGTAGCCTGTAGTGTATTGGGCATTGATCAAAGCGCTGATACTAATTTTAGCATAACTTTAGGCGTCGTTATTTTGTTGCTCATTAAACTAATTTGAGGCAATAATGGTTTTAGAGACATCTACTGTGAGCAGAAAATTCTTCAAAAAGATTTCCTTACATTTTTTTCTACGGGGTATGCATACATAATTGATGTGTGTATAAAATATGTAAGTAATTTTGTATGTGTGAGTGAAAGAATGCGGGCGCACCCAGCCTTGGCGAAGTGAAGTTTGAAAGTTTTTCATTAAAACGGACATTGCTATCAAGCCAGTAATTAAGAATAATCGAAGATGCGGCAAGGCATTTGATGCCAGCGGCGGCAGCGTAATGCGCGCAATATAATTTTCCGCATATGTGTGTATGCGTGTATGGGTGTGCGGCAGAATGGCTAGGGCAACGTCAAGTTTTACGCTCATTGATTTGATTAAAAATGATTAGTGCCGGATGAGGAAGACACCACCACCGCTGCTGTTGGCCCTGCCTGTCTGCCTAGTCAGATATATCGGAAGCCGAAGGCTATGTGGCCGCGGCCATAATGAATGTGCGTTCTCTGCTGCCATTCGCTGTTTAAATACGCAGTAATTTAAAGCAGCTTTATCACAATTAATTGCAGTTAAATAGTGCGCTCTACGAGGGATAACTCATTCGGCAGCTGTATATATGTGTATTAATGTGGGTGTGTGCGTGTTGGTATGTGTCTTGATCAACTGCTTTCTCGTAATAAAAAGTATATATATGTATGTATATATGCTGAGGTCCTGAAGCACCTGCTGTGCCTGACGCTTCCGGGTCATCACCGGTTCTCACATTGAAATTGCAGTAGATGTGTGCGTATATGTTGGAGATTGCAACTCTTACACACACACACACGTACACTTACATCTGAAGCATACTTGCCTATAAACATGTGATATGTGTCAAGCTCTTTTTTATGGTGTTTTTTGCGCCGGTTTGTATGTCTGCTGAAACACTTGACTTTAAATCTCGCGGCTGTCAACGTCACTGTCAGCTACAAATTGCGCGCATATAAATGTCAAAAGGCTTTTCTACATGTTTGTTAGTGTGTTTACACTCATTTTGTTGCATGTAAAAATATATTTAAAAAATACTTTAAAAAACTCTGGAATTTGTTAAACTTTAAGTGTTTAATTTTCTTGGATTGAAAATGTCTTAAGGTTTTCAGAGTTAATATAAAAGTAAGTAAAAGCAATTGTCGTTCCTCGTGAAACTAACGTAAAACCCGGGTTCTACCACCGTTTCACATAAGATACTTACAGAAAAAATCGGATCCCCTAAAGTATGCTACGCTGTTTGACTGCTAAATATTCCGAAGAGTGAATGAATGAAGATCACAAAAACGTTATCACCATGTGATGAAAGGGGAACATTGTGACACTTTTTCCGATCGAAGTAATGTGTGCTTCAAAATGAAATTTCATACTTGCTCTTTAGTCTTATTGTACTATGATATCACTTATATTGTTATTCTTCCAAAATAATCAACTCAACTAAATTGGCGTGGCTTTTTTGTCACCGATTTCTTAAAAATTGTTAATGCTCCAATTTTATAGTTCTTAGCTTCAATATTTTTATTAGATTTGTATTTCAATGTCAATGTTTCTACAAAAAAGTTACCTTCGCTCCTAATTTTATGCTAACAGTGTCTTTCTTATTATTTGTGGTATTCAAAGATAAGTATGATCCATATATTTTCAAGAATTTTAGTAAATTTTGCCAATAATGAAACTCTCACAATCTAAAAGATGTAATTACAGTCGCTTACTTTATTTCTCTTTGAAAATAGAGCAATGAGAGCTAACTTTTGAGAAGCAACATCTCTGTCAATTTTTATTTTTTCTCGCGACATTCTTTTTTCGTGAAGACTGAATTTTTCTTACACAGAAAATTTTAATAACCAGCCTCTACAAGAAGAAGATAACAGCACTCAATGGTAACCAAGCAGTATATGAAATCGTTCACAGAAATTTGTTTGATACCTGACAGCGTCTACTAGCGTTACTGTGGGCAAAAAACCCATTAAAGAAATATTTTTTTCTATATTTGTATGACTGTCGGTGTCATCTGTGCTCAAAGTCACATCAAAATAATCATTAGTGTATAATATGTGTTGTTTTCTTGAAGTACGTAAAGTATATTCGGCGATTTTTACGATAAATAAAGTTATTCAACAAAGAAGTTCCATTAAATTTTATGTGCGGAATCAAACTTCTGGTGCCAAGAAAATTAAAGTCTATTGAGAAGAAGTATGATTAACATATTTGGAATTTAATTCTGAAAAAATAACGCCGAGTTTTAATTTTTAATTTAGCACAAATTCTCAAATTTTCCACATAAATATTTTTTTATACCCTGAAAAGCATACAAGTATATTAAGTTTGCTAGGAGTGTCGTAACAAGCTATAAAATACGTATCTAAATAATTAGCATACCGAGCTGATTCGTTTTAGTCATATTCGTCTGTTCGTCAACCTGTCTGTCTGTATATAACTGAATAACCAGAGTTATTGAGATATCGAACTGAAATTTTTCTCCCGTTCTTTCCTCTCTAAGCTGCTCTTTTGTGAGAATCGCGGTATCAGACCACTATAGTATATAGCAGCCATCGGAATCAAGTTTTTGTATTTAAAACTTTTGCAATTGACAAGATATATTCACGAAATTTGGTATAAGTTATTGTTCATAAAAATAATGTAATATCGGAAGAAATTGTTCAGATCGGTTGACTATAGCATATAGCTTCCATACAAACTGGACACATAGTTACTATAAGAAATGCATCTGTGAAGGGTATATTAGCTTCGGTGCAGCCGAAGTTAACGTTTTTTCTTGTTTTGGCAATATTTCGATGAATTTCAACCAAACCACCAGCCGATTCCATAATCAAAAATAATATTTCACTGTATGTGCTGAACGGCTGTCATAGTGTTTTCAACTGTTGCTGCTGACAGCGGATTTCACTGATTTAGCTGCCGTCGTGATTGTTACTGTTGTTGTATGGCTATGTGTCTACTACGGCTATCACTGCATTACCTACATCCCAACAAATACCAGCAAGCAGAAGTTGTTGTAGAAATTGTTGCACTCAAACGTCACTGTGACGACTGTTGAGATCACATGCCTGTACTTGTTGCTGTTGTCGCTGTCTGTCATCCAACATTCAAGTGCATTCAGTCTGTCGCTTGCAACTTCATCGAACACACCGGCACACACTAGAAACGCAACGCGACAATGTTGGAAAATACAACGGATTTAAAATGAGTGAACGTTAATCGAAATGCAGGAAGAAGACGGCGAAGCACTTAAGAGCAAGTAAGTGTGTATGTGTGGGTGAAGGCGCAGGATTGATAGTGTGTAATTGCTAGATACAAGCAGATGTGTGTATGTGAATGCGCACTTTATTACTTACTTATGTAAGTGCATATTTACATGTGTGTACGTGTGGGTGTTTCCTGCTGGCAGCGACAATGAATAACTCGCCGCCGCCACTCTTAGCGCCTCGCTTTACCTCTCTTGCGCGGCGCCGTGCTTTTAGCGCAAAATTAAAATTTAAAATAAAATTTAGTGACAAACGAGAAAACACACACATTCATACATTTCATACATTCATACATATATATGTATGTAGCAGACTTAAGCTCATGTGGCACGTTCGCGCTTGTTTAAGCAGCCATATTTAAATGAAAATGCTCTGCAATATGCACTGAGCGAATAGCGCAACTGCCATTATTGTGGCATTCAGTATAATTAAATTTCCCGCTCGCTTTGCAAATAAACTTTCCGACAATGAAATAATAAATCAGAATTATACCCGTCACAGCAATTATTTCGCGCGGCTTTTGTCATATTTTATGTTTTATTTCAAATGACGTTAAACGCGCCCGCCAATCAACATATTTCTCGCCATTATTTATAATGCGGCAATTTCATTAATTTTGAGCATTTTGAGCATTTGCAGCTTGACACTGAAATTGCGACACATTCGAATTTTGTCTGAAATTCCAAAAATGTGACTGACGGTCGACGGTTGAAGGCAAATGCGGCAAATATTTATCAAAATGTTATAATTATACATCGATGCACATAAAGCAATAAAGAAAGCAAATATTTGCCTTTCTAATTTGCACGCCCATACATAAATACATAAATTAATAGATTTCTGCGTATAATTAAAGTCTCATTTGAAGTGTCGAAATTTAATTTGGGCATAAAATTCAATGATTATTTAATTATAATTTAAGTGACACTGTGTTTATGCATCAATTAACAGTGTAATATCCAGTATTATTTTTGAAATAAAATACAATTTTTGCATTCAACTAAAATGAGTGAAAGTGAAGATTTTCACCCACGACGGTGGCCGCTGACAGTTGTCACAAATCAAGTGATTATAGTCATTATTTAATAATGGCAAGTTTCAGACCAGTTCAAAACGCAGTACTTATCAAATAAAACAAATAAAGAAGAGCTAAGTTCAGGTATAATTTGCAAGGATTAAAGCCAGAGTATTACTTTCAGGTACATAAAGCTTGTTAGTTTTATGGCGAGTTTTCACGCGATTTTATTAATTCTAAGCATAAATATGCACCGTTATAAGAAAAACACTATATCTCAATTTTATTAAGCTACCTCATATATTCGCCGATATATGCGGTACAAAGTCACCCGGAAGTTCGATTATCTTTATATTAGGTATATGGGGGCTAAGGGAACTATTGCTCCGATTGAACCCATTTTTATATACAGACAAACCATTGTCAGAGAAGTGCAATTCCTGAATTCCGATTAGAAATCCTATACATTGACCGACATTTTCGGTAAAAAAATCAACTAATATCACTGGATCTGTGGATCCATATTGAGTACTTAGGGGCTTGAACAGTATTTATTCGATTTAGGCAACTTTCAGTCATAAGGCGGTACATCTCAAATACACTATTCGTGCAAAGCTTTTTCTTGATATATTAATTCATTCTTGATTTGTATGCTGGAAAGTGAAAAAACCATTGGAAGTTGTTATTTGGGAAGGTGGTGTAGCTGTAGTGAAATTTCGCCCATTTTCACACTTTATTTCAAAATGGGCGATGTCGCAACCAACCTTAAATTCTTATCCCGGCTCCTACAATACCTTGTCATACCATCTCAGGGGTAAAATTTAATTTAGTATTGATTTATCGCGGTTTTATTAGTTTTTAACAGTATGGAGAGTGAGTGGGATTATCTTCGGATTTTATCCATTTTCACACTGTCGTTAGGAGTTCTTATTTTATTTGCACTGGGCGAATTTTGTTGTTGTACATTTAGTGGTTTAAGAGATATGTACGTTAAACTTATTAGATGGCGGCCCACTTTTTCAAAACTTTTTTCCCTAAGTTGCCCTTTGCCACTGCGATCCCATGTGCTAAATAACAGTTTTATATTTTAATTTAGTGCTTAGTTATGACAGTTTATAGGTTTTCGATTAATGACGTTTTGTGGGCGTGGCTGTAGTCTGACGCCCATCTACGATTTGCTATTTTTTCCAAATAGCGCGCATGCCAAGTTTCATCGAAATATATCAGTTTTTACTCAAGTTACAGTTTGCATGACCGGACGAACGGACAGACAGACAGTCACCCGGATTTCAACTAGTCTGGTTATCCTGATCAGTTATATATATACATGCATATATACGTATAACCGTTGTGTGAACAAAACTTGTATACTATGTAGCAACATGTTGCAAGAGTACACGCATGTTGAAAAATTTAACAGCCCAAGCATAGGGCAAAACAGATAAAAACTTTTTGGGAGAAAATAAACGCTTTAAGTTGCGCTTCTATCCACTATGGTCTAGGCTTATGTGGAGTACGGCATTACACAATTTTTTTTTTACCTTTCTCAATACTAATATTGATCTGCACTTACTGTTTCCTACAGAAAAATTTGGGCTTTATAACGTTTGATAATTGAAAAATAAGGCTGGTATGAAATTGGTATCGTATAAAAATTAAAGAGACATATGTTTGAAGAAATCGATGCGAAATGCCAATCTCGAACGCCTCAAATGATTTTCAATACCCTTTGACCCATTGACGAGGTTTCATTTACCCTGAAATACAATTATAATGACATTTTCTAATACTTAAGACTACAAAGAGATTTTCGCTTCGAATGTTATAAATTGTGTTTTCAAGTTCATAGTAAATACTATATTCATAAATATAAAGTGCTTTCCAAAATAAACAGGACTTCATTGGAATTGAAGTTATTGCGTTTTAAGTGTCAATGTATTTGTGTTATCGGTGCGAAAATGATCTTCGGCCCGAATATCGCGAAAATGAAGTTGGCGTTCGTTCAACAGATAATGCGCCGTCTCATTGATCGACGCTTGTGATCGATTATTTGACCAAAAATTACATTTTAATCATTAACCTCCCCGTATTCTTCTGATATAGAACCGTGCGACTTCCTCCTTTTCGGAAAAATGCATTCGAGTTGTGCAGACATAGAGGCCATTCAAAAAGCTTGCACCGGCGAGCTAAAACACTCGTTCGACATGCTTTTGGATCGTGCAAAAAGTTGTATTGAAGCAGAAGGAGACTATTTTGAATAAAATAAATTGATTTTGCCGAAAAAACCATTTGTTTTTTTTTAAGTTCTGTTTACTTTCGATCGCATCTTGTGATAAAAAGTTATAGCAAACAAACAAACACAATAGTGTAGTGGGCAGACTTATTCGGCTATTAAGAATTGATATAATCTATCTCTTTAATACAAAAAATACCACGTGAACGTCTCTATTTACGATAGTGACATAAGCTTCTTCAAGAAGTTTTACCACTGTCGGATTGCAGAGTAAAAATTTCTGCCTTGAGCTCGTTAATGATTCGATATTTCCTAAAAACACTTTTGATTTCCCAATTACCGCACAGAAATAGTCAGTCGGCGTCGAAACTTCTAAATGATCGCAACTGGATATCTAAAACATCAGACATTTACGGCCCTTTTCTTGCAGAAACTTAATAATTTGTTTCACAGTGTCACATCGCAGGCATTCTAACAAGAGCTTGTCTATGTATTTGTGGAGAGACATAAATACCCAAAATGTTGTCCATGCTTTGCAAAAAATATATTGGTTAGTATAACTGGTTTGTAATTTACAGTGACTCATAGCTTATTTAACCCATTTTACAGCTAACCTTTGAGAAAATATGTTAGCGAGTAGTTTGGGTTTATGTTTTAGCCAATAGAACTTACGTTGTACGTTCGCTTTTATCGTGAAAGCACGTGTTACAATGATGAGAAAATGCGAAACTATTGAGTAATGAGAACTGATCCCTCAGCAACTCAAGAATATACTTTCTCGCTGATATCGTAATATACCAGAAGGCAATCGCATAAGGCAGAAATATTCTAAAGAAAAATTTCCGTTCATCTGATGATCTGGTTTTTTTCTCAAAAAGTAAGCAAAACCTTTAATAAAAACAGCCGATAATGCTATATTTCGAACAAAAATTACATAAAATAGGCATTAAAAAGGGAATGGCGGACAATATCTCCCACAACTATGAAGAAGCCGGTGAAATCTATGCCATCAAAAAGGAGGACATACTACCCAGTTCTGAAAAAAGGTATCCAATTAACAGAGAAGCATAGGATAAATGCAAGAGAGGACCGCTCTGAGGGGAACTGGAATACCATTCCTAGTTTCGGTGAAGAAGAAAAAAGGTGTTTGTTTGGTAAAAAGTTTATACTTTCTATAAACTACAAAGTTAGTGAAGTTGTACCACACATTTTCAATAGTATATCCTTCGAAATCGCGTCATTGACACAAGTATAACTGAATCTTTTACTAAAAACACACAAACATACGTACAGTAGTAAAACAAAAGTAAGTGATGAAGTTACTTCAAGCGTAAGATGTCCTGTCGTCTGTCGTTCCTATTATGCAATATATGTATGCTGCTGTTGTTGATTTAACGGTTACAAGTTTTAGAACGCGCTCTAGTGAATCCACACACCATGCGCCAGTGCAAGCAAAGCGCAACACACTCGCAACACATTTTTTTTCATAAATTAAATTTAACAAAAAACGAAAATAAATTAAAATGCACGCGCAGCTGAAGTGCAAAAACTCAGGCGAGAGCACAAATGCAAACTTATCTAAAACACACACAAAGGCGGGCGGGAGAGTGAGCGGCGCATAGCGTGCTTCCTGCGCGCAAACTTCCTTCGCTACAATTGTTTGTGTGCTCCGCACACAATATTTATATTGCGTTTCTATTGTTGTTGTTGCATGTATGTAGTTGTTGGTTTTTATTATTGTTGGCAAAGTTGTTGACATCGCCGGATGTGGCTGGAATTTTGCATTAAGTGGAAACTGCGCGCCGCTGCCGGCGTTTAGTTGCGTTGCGCAGCAGCAAGTCTGAGGCAAGTTGCAGCGAAGCGTGCACCGCTCAGCGTTGAGCGTGTGTGCAACACACATGCGAAGTGAAATGTTGCCACTTAGAGCGTGTGCGAAACTTTTAGTTTTTCAGTTAAAAGCGGCGTTGTTATTGTTGTTGCCACTGCCGCCACTTTTGTTTAGCTCATGTGGTTGGTAATTGTTGAAACAATAAAAGGAGCAGCAACAGCAACGACAACAACGTGGTGGTAGTGAGCAAACTGTTGGTGGCTTCCTCGAGCGGCAACCAAACCGCCAAAGTCAAATGTCTACAAATGCCATTTAGCATTTGGAAATTATGTTGGCTCGCCTCTGATTTACATACATTCATGCACATGTATGCATTTGCGTGTGTGCATGCATGAAGTGTGATGTGTGGCGCTCGCCCGCAAGCAATGTCATCCTGCCCGGCGCAATTTTCCGTTCGTCGTGACACTTTTTTTCTTATTATTTCTTTTTTCGCTCTCTTTTTGTAATGCAAATAAAGAATGCGAATTTAAAATGCATTCCAATTAATTCTTTCAGCTCATGGTTGTCGCACTTAATTCCTTCCTGTCTAAGTTGAAATGCAAAGTGTTATGCGCCCCTGAGTTCCATTAGAAAATTAAAAATTCACCAACAGCGCAACGTTCAACTCTCTTCGTAATGGAACGCTGTAGCGAATTAAATGAGCATTTTTTCATACTGACCGCATTAGTGATACAAGAGTAATTGGTGCTCATGTGGCCACACAGTGCGTCGCTTGTTTGATTCCACACAGAATAAAGACATGTTATGTAAAACTGGGTGCTCAGTTGGACCCATCAAGCACTGACTATGGAGAAATAACTTGTGAAGACTTTAGTTATAAGAAATAATTCAGGGCTACTAATTCTTAACTTTTATTTTACACTTATTAGAACTACTTAAACCAATAAAATTGTTATAAAGCTCCTGATTATTTCGCGTGCTTTGTAAAGGTACACCAAGCTTTGAAAAGCTCTAACAAAAGCGCTTTCAGTCTACTCAGATTTATATCAGATTTTAGAGAGGCAATGCTAGACGTTTGCTATTTTAGTCATTAAACGGTGTTGTATCAGGTTATTTATTGAGAGGATTTCTTTCTCTGTAAGCGGAAAGTCTCAGATTACAGCCAAAGACACATAAATAGTTTTAATTAAAAATTTTTTTGATCTTTCATTTACGAGCCGTTGATAAAAAGCCTATGTTGGAGGAATAAATATCATATAAATCAAGGAGTTTGAAGTATTGGTTCTACAAATAAGCAAATACTCGGTGTGGAAAGAGTTCTTTATTGAAGTTGGGTAATAATTTCGTCATCGTTGTAAGATATACCAAAAATGCCGTCCAGTGAACATGTTTATTTATATTAATTCCTCCTAAATGCTTATTAATGCTTCTTCTACTAAACTTTAAGAAATAATGCCTTAAATACCTGTATTCACTAAAGCTTTGCATTCAATGATGCTGATACTCAAGGAAATACATCTACTTGCGAGTCAGGAAAAGGAGTTTTTTGCGCGACTTTTTTCCATAAGGTTTCTTATTTAAAAAATACATAAAAATCAAATATTGGGCTTTAATTTAGTACTTTAATAAAGGGTGAATCATCTTGAAAATTTTTTGATACTCTTGATCTTATAGTTGACCTTCAGGAGAACATTCGAAAACAGGTATATAGCGGCGAGAAAGATTTTTCTGCCAATAATATTTACAAATCCAAAAACTTAAAAAAAAAAACGTTCGTTACCTAACGTATATAGTATATCTTAAAAGGTCGTGCGAAATTTTCTTGTTGATTGGTTCTGCCGTTTCGGAAAAATGTTTCTCACTTACTCTGAAATTCCTATTAAAACTAAGCTAAAAAACTTTTACGCTCACATGTCCGAAAATATTTGCCGAATTCGAAATATTCGAAATAAAACTGTAAAAAGAAATTGATATTGATAAATTCACAGGTGGAATATGAAAAGAATTTTTTAGAAAAATTGGCAACCTAGTGAAGGGAGTCAAAATTTCCAAAATATATAAATATTTTACGGTTTCTTTAATATAATTTTTCTTAAATCGTTGGAAACAAAAGTAATCGAAGCTATAATGATAATTTACCGTCATTACAGTTGACATATTGAGAACCCCACATTATATGATATATGACATAAATACTCTTTCCAGTAGGTGCTACTTAAGTCTGAGTAGGCAATTAAAAAGTAAAATCCTTTCTCGACGAACAAAGACCAATCGCTACAAGTCCTCATGGTTTTCCGTCTGCTAGAATAAACATTACGGTGTTAGAGGCATTGACAATTTTTAACATTTTTATTCAAAAGCCAACCATTATTTTTAAAACTGAATAACATAGAAGCAGATATTATATTGAGAGAAAACAGCTGTCAGGGTCCGTTGAAATCCAGACCTTGAATCTTTAATGTTGCTCCGAAATATCGAAAAATTTTGAAGAAACAGCAACTGGAGTTAGCTGTGGTAACTCCTGAATTAATCCCGAAAAATGCAATTAATCTGGTTTAACGCTGCCGTCTGTCAATGCTATAAGGGTATTTACAGTAAAGAAGAAGAAGACATAACGCATGTCATTAGCGCTGGCTAATAAATATATAGAAGGCACTCTTATGCTACCTATTAGGCATTTTTGATCCGAATTCTTTACTTTACTTAAAGAAAGTGCAATGCAAATATGCATCTCGACTATGAGGAGTTTGTTTGATTTCAAGTATATTTTATATGGACCATATTTTAAACTATTCTGGAACTTATTCTCTAATATTTTTAACGAAATTTCTTTTTAATCTGTTATTTACCTTAGAGTTTCGTCGATACAAAAACTTTATAAGAATTTCTACCGACAGTTTGAGAACGGATGAAATCGGAGGATAATCCCGCTCACTCCCCATACAATGGTACTGTTAAAAACTACTAAAAGCGCTCTAAAACAACAACTAAATCCGTCAGAGACATTCAATTTTACCATCGAGATGGTACAAGAGAGCTTTATGAGAGTCGAATACCTAATATAAAGATTTTCGAACTTCCGGGTGACTTTGTACCGCATATATCAGACAATATCTGAGTTATCCCAACGAAAATTAGAGAGCGTGTTCTCTACACATACATAATTTAAGCATTTTTGAACATCCGGTTGACTTTACTCTATATGATTGGTTTCACCTTAAAGTATTTCCCTGGCTTTAATTCCTATAAGTTGCAAGAGTATAAAATGTTAGGTTGCACCCGAACTTAGCCCGTCTTTACTTGTTTTAATTGGTTTTTTTGAATAACGCTATTTCAACTTACTAATTCCCTCAAAATATATTCATCATTACTGTTGGTTTAAGAAAATTATTGTCATTTTCTTTTAATTTCCTTGATGGTCTTTAAGAACAGGGCACAGAAGAGGCCCTTAAAAAATTTCAAGTTTTCAATTTTGATAACGTCCTTACATAAGTTGAGCAATCATAAATCATAATTTAATACAAATTACTCTAGTCTTTGCTATTTAAAATAATTCTTTATTTTCATGCAGACAATTTCATTCACGAACTACTTACATATATGTAGGTATAAACAGTATTCTAAATCAAAAACACACACACATGCATGCAAACTCTCAACATGCCACATACAAGAGAAAAATTCTTCAGAGCATTTCCGAAAACCACTTCCGTTCAAATTATAATTTTACACTTTGCAAACTCAAATTTTTCAACAATAAAAATTTCCGGCTTTGCAATTATTGTGTGTGAGTGCAAAGCATTATATGTTTATATGTGTGTGTGTCCGCATATGCAAAATATATACACAAACACATTTACAATTGCAATGCTTCGTTGGCGATCACCGCACCACAACCACACAGGAAACCTCTCATTGAATAAACTCGTGGTTGGTTGTCTTCTGCGCTCAACACACACACACACACACATACACTCACTTGCATATATCCGCTTCCCCAACGCACCAGCGCCACCACTTTGCGCACCATATCAGTGGCCATTTGGCAAATCCTGACCAGCGCTGGAGCTGGCGGAAACTTTCGGCGACATAATGTGGCACAGTTAGGCCGGCAAGAGCGAAGCGGCAGCGTATATATCAACTCGAACGCCACCAACCCGCACACGCACACATGCATGCACATGAGTTCAGTGGCAACATACGAGCTGAGATTTATGGTTGTTTGTGTGCCGGCGTATGTGTGTGTGTGTGTCCATTGTAGATAGGATGTATTGTGGTGCGGCACTGTGTTGCAATAATTCATAAAGTGTTGCATGCAGCTAGCAGCGGTGGTTGCAAGTGGACTTTTGAGTGTTGCATGGACGCCACAGCCATGGGAGTGGCGTTGGCAAACGAAGCGTGACGGCGCGCTGTTGCTGAATATCTGCAACCGAAATTAAAACTGTGCTGCCACGCACACATACCCACACACATATGTATATGTGGCACACGTGTGAATATTTATATGTATATTTAATTGTGTGTTGCATGTTGCAAGTTACTTGCTGGCCGTTGCCAGTTTACAATTCGCTCATAACTCTTTGTTTGCCTTTTTGTTGTTGTTTGTGTGCACACACATACACATACATATATTAATGGCTGTCAGTGTGTGTTATTGCCAAAAATGTTGCACTCACACACACTCATTAATGTGGAAACTTGCAGTTTCACTTTCGTTGTTTTCGTTGCACGACTAAAGTTGTCCTTGCTGTCTTTGTTTTTATGTCCGTTTGGTTTTTGGTCGACCACGACTGTCTAGAAAATGCCGGGAAGATTATGTATAGGCTTTACTTAGCCATGTTAGATCCTTTTAGAGGCCGTCTTTCACTAGATTTAATGTTGTTCTAGCATTGGCTCGATTAATTTAGGAGAATACTGTCGAGGTAACAATCCTTCAGCAGTCGGGTTGGCACGATCAAATTTGCATGATCGTAACTCCGTCGACTTTTTATTCGGTTCCGATAGCTTTACGAAGCTGTTTTACCGTTAAAGAGACAAATCGTTTTAATTTATAGATCCTTCTCAAGTATGCAGTCGGTTCCACCCGAACTTGGTCATCCCTAACATGTGGTTGTTGCACTTTTTACCGTTATACTCGTACTGCTGTGATTGCTCTTGCTCTGGTCGCTCTGGCAGCGCTGCAGTTAAGTTATTACTTCATAAAACCGGAATCACCGAAACAGCAACAAAAAAATACCAACATCGGCACTAATATCAACGTCCAGAACAACGGTGGACGCTTCAACTTGGTCCTGAATAACAACAACACCAACACACCCAAAGTTAGCGTCAGTATCAACGACAGTAACGACAACAACTACTGTAACAACAACAACAACATTAGCAAATACATTGCAACATCACATGTTAGCGACAATAATAAATAAAACAGCGACGAGTGTGACAACAACAACAACAATAGCAGCAACAGTGCACCTTAACTCAACGCTCGTTGCGCCGGTTTCAAATGTTGCCAATTTGCCGTTATGTTTTTTCGGCTTTTTCGCAACGCTTTTTTAATTATTTTTATGTATGCAAGCGTAATTGTTGTTGCATTTTTTACTCGTCCTTTTTTTGGAATTTTTTATCCTTTGTTTTTATTGCTTGTGTTTTGCGTGTTTTTTATTGCTTACTCAGCAACTGTAAATTAAAGCTTAGAAATGTGGCACACAATAATTCTGCTTTTTGCAACAGTTATTACAGTTATATATATATATATGCTATATATATTTTTACTTTTGGGCGCTTCGCTATTGTAGCTGATGCCGTCGAAATGTTGGCATTTACGGATTTGTGAGTTAATTTCGACACAAAAGTAGGCCAATGATAAGCTGAGGGGGGAATGCTATGCGCGTCCACCATTGTATATTCAGATACTTGTATATATGGCACATATGTTTAAAAACACACAAATTTGTACCAAATTGCAGTTTTCATTGACAGTAAATTTGCTTGTCGAAAAATTGCTGACGTTAACTTGTTTTTTGTCAATGAAATCATAATTTATTGCTTTCAAGGCAGCTAATGAAGCTGGGCTGTTTGATTTTTATTTCAATTAATTGCTATATTTAATATTCTGGTGGAATTTATATCAGGCTTATAGCCACAAACATTTTCTACATTCCAACAAAAGTATGTCCAAAGAAAAACAAATAAACGTTAATTTCGATGTTATAATACACGACAAAGTCTGCGTAGCTCAGTGTCTCAGTGTGAAATTTTTGAAAAATGTTTTTGTTGCATTATCGGATAGTATATACAGTAATAATAATTCTTTTTTTCAAATTTTAAAATCGAAATTCAAATTATTACGGTCGCTACAGCGTTTCTTGTCGAAAGGGAATCTTTAAACGCGTTTTTCTCATAATGGTGTTTTTCAAAACGGTTTCAAATTTCAAAGGAAGAGTTTCGAAGATATCTAGTTTTACACAGTTTTAACGTCATTCCATTTTGTCTAGCTTCCAAAAAAAACTCTCCATAGCGCGATAGGGATTTTCCTACAGATTAATAATTTTTTGGAAATTTTTGTTTTGGATCAAAACTGCGGTCACAATTGAGGACATCGTACAGGACCGTTTTTTACTTGTTGGTTTCAACAATTTATTTAACTATTGTAGATCCAATAAATAAACAAAAACCAACTATTTTATATTAGTCTATAGATCAACTGTTGTGTGGTAAATTGCGCCGTCTTGTTGAAAGCAAATGTCACTGAAATCACAAGCTTTAATTTCAGGCATCGGTTATCATGTTACGATAACGGTCGACATTTACGGTTACGTTCTCCCCGGCTTAATTTTTGAAGAAATATGGACGAATGATTTCACCGGCCAAACCAGACCAAACCGATGTTTTTTCTGGATAAAATGGGAGCTTTTAAATCTTTTCAATTTGATCTTTGCATCCAAAGTTCGGTTGTTCACATACCCATTGAGTCAGAAATAGGCCTCATGGATGAACAAAATTTGGCTAAAAAATGTCGGATCTTCTTGGAACTTTTCAAATGCCCATATACCAAAGCGTTGTCGCTGGGGAAGCTTTAGCGGCTTCAGTTTTTTTACTTTTGTATGCTTTTAATTTAAAATCTCGACGTGAAATGCGCCAAGACGAATGGCGCCGGATCGACACCCCACGGTCTTCGAGTACGGCTGCTTTCTTCGCCGCGTGCTGGACGTACCATAGTCTATTCTGTCGAATTTAAACCAATATGACCATAAGTTGAGTGAAGCGCGAGATACACATTCTTTACAGAGCCTGAATTTTCGTAAAATAACTGAACGATTTGTAAACGTTGTTCTGACGTAAGTCTTTCCACGATGAAATGCCAAAAAATCGTGTTATCTGTTAAAAAAGTTTAGTGAAAAAGGTACCTCTACTTAGATATCTTGTTATTTATAGTAAATAAGCTTCAATAATGATTCGATCTGAACACTATATTTAGAGATTTTAGCATTGTCCTGAACAACAGTTCATGCCAAGTAATGTCCTTGTCAAATAAAAAAGTTTCCCATATTGTTTTTGAGATTGTTGAGGTGTGGAAAACAATATAGCTGTCGGACTATACGTAATTCCGATGTCTAGTTCACTTGACTCAAGCAGGCAACTCTTGCCGAGCCTTGAAAAAATAAGATTTTAATTTTGAAATATTTAGATTAAGGAACTTCTGAAGTTAGCAAACGATGCGGCAGCCAAACGGGAAGCCTTTAAACAAGTATTCATGTCTTTGTGTGGTTTGAAATGTAAAAGTGGCACTGTTATATACGATATATAATTCTTTAGTATATGTACTATCCAAACCAACAAATCGAATCACTTTACCTAAACCACCTATTATCACTAGCTTCGGTTAATCATCTTTCCATATAAAAATAAATATTTCACTTTGAAATTTTCAGCGCTTAATAACTAAACTTGAGATGTGCGAAGGTGAAAAATTAATAAATATTGTACAAAATATCAATTTAAACAAATGAAAATTAAAAATTAAAAAAAAATGTTCTGCTTAGACCCAAAAGTGTGATTAGTCAAAATAGAGCAAAATAGAGCAAAATATTTAATTTCAAAATTAAAATAATGAATAAACAACTACAAAAAAGAAAGAAATCAAAAATGAGCTTATACATACATATGTATGTTAATTTCATTTACCGCTAATGAATGATTCGCATGTTATCAGCAACCAGCAGCTAAATAAGCTCGACTGCTGGTGACAACTTCGACAAGCGGACGGCAGCTGCAGCAATAATTGCTTAACAGCGCAGCAGTTGTCAACCCGACAAACAAGCACACATATCTGCACACATACATACATATACATACATATGTATGTATGCACATATATATAAGCAATAAATATGAGGCTTTTTGCTGCAAACTAATCTCCCAGCCTGTTAGTTCATCAGTTGTGCTCTTCAGTTGTAATTCAATAATGGAAATTAGCAGAATTTTTTTCCGGCCACTGGCTTTGCGAATTTCACTAATTTTGCTTTACTGACCACGACAATGATAATTACGCTTTTGGGCTTATCAGTGTATATTGCCACACACACTATATATAATATATTTATAATATATTTTTGATTGCATATTTCAAAAGTTTGCCATTGACATCCATATGTCAAATTAAAATCGAACAAATTTAATCAACGCACACATTCGCATTTCAATATGGCACACACATATGTACATATGTAGATGTATATGTGGGTATGGCATGTAATTAAGTCGTGAGCAAATGCGAAATGCAATGAAATTGAATGCAGTCATCGGTTGTGGTTGTCCGCAGTCGAGTTCTACTGAGGATTTATCCATTGCCCAGAGTAATAATTTGTATTAAGCTCTCTCTGTGCGGTTTCGTGTTGAATGTGTGGGTGTTGCTTTATAAATGCAAGTAGCCCTATTTGCGACGATATTATTTTGTTATATTAGAACTAGTCCCTTGGTAATTAGTTAAGAACTATTACCGTGAGGACACGAAAAAAGTCTCACTTGGGCAGCTACAGGCGATCTTTTCTAGTAGGTTTGGGTCAAAGAGACCGTCACATATCAACAAAACGCCTAGAGCCTGCCACATATTTATTGAGCGAGCCAGTATCAATTCCAGTCAATTAGTCATTTGCTGAGCTATCGCGAGGTCCATAGATCAAGCATCCCTATGCACGAAGGCAGGGGAACCTCTGCTCGTTCCCATCCTGTTGTAATTACTGATGGAATTTGCGTATTGATGCTTTTTTTGCAAGCTTGCAAGCGGCTTTACAATTTCCAACGCTGCAGTCAAACACCCAGACAAGTTTAATATGGAAGTAGCTTGATGTTAACGCTAGCGAGGTCATGCACTCCTTGCCTAGCAATGAGTTCACAGCCAGTGAGTTCAAGACTTGCAAATTAGGTCTGCTATCGGAGTGGATGCATACCTAAAGCCGTCGGTCGGAGAAATACATCAGCTGCTACCTTTATGACTGTCACTTCTGCTTGAAAGACACTTAAAGCCAGAAAAAATTCTTGATTGAGAGCTAACGATAGAAGACTTGATCCCAATCTTATGCCTTAACTTCTACGCCTCTTCTCCAGCGACTTTGCCCAACCCACATATCTCTCGGTGATATGTGCGCGGAGAAGATGCCACTAGGAATAGGTTCTGCTCCTTTCTTATAGGATTAATATTTGTTGGTCGAATATAGGCCACGTCAGACACTTTTAAGTAAAAAGTTCGATTTCGAAACAAAGCGGACCAAAAATATTCTTGTCAGCGATAAATTGATTATAAATTATCGAAAAGTTCATCTACCACAAGCGCACTTGCTACTGGGTATATTATATGAGGCGGTTAACCAATACGAACAGCATTCTAATTATACATTATTTAACGCAGAGGTATCACATATGTACACACCGATTATACAAATTAGAATTTCCATATTGATTTAAATATATGAATATATCTATATATCTATATGCATATTAAATGCAAACATACATACACATTGCTACCTTGACTATATGCGGGATCGTGAAAAATAGATTAATAGAAATTAAAAATTTGTAAATTGATATTTAATTCCCTTTACCATGGCTAATTAAATATTCAATCAACTGAAATTTTTAGATGCATCAGTAGATGATTTCTGAAAAAAATTGCTATTACGAGAAAACATATTATTTATAAATATGAATTATATGTATGTAATACATATAGCCTAACCTATGTATACATGGTTTTATATATGTACATATGTACATATGCAGGTGTTGTTTAATAATTTATTTAAAAAATCTGAAAATTTTCGGTTGGAATATTTGATTAAGCAATAAAATAACCGTGATAAAATAATAAGGGGGACAGCTTAACTCTGTTTGCGGAGGCGGTTAGAAATAAGTCTCCGAAACGGCTGGACCAATCGACTTGAAATCTTTGAATCGACTTTAATCTGGCATGTGTTTTTGCCTTTTTTTCATAGAAATTTTTATTCTACAATAGAACTTTTATCACATACCATGAGGTATATCGTGGAGTGTATAAACAAATTTTTTCGGAATTTTTCGATGACATCTGTCGGAGAAATGGCAAGGTGAATGAGATGCGTTTTTTCACTGGCGGACACGATTTCTCATGTTTGGATCATCAGAAACACAAAAACCCAATTTATTCTTAAAAAGTACGTGAATGGTTATCGTCCCTACTGTCATGAAAAAATGTTGATAAATAAAAAAGTAATTAACGTTAAAGTTAAAGTTAGAGTTAAAGTTAAAATTAAATTTTATATTAAAGTTAAAAGTTTAAAATTAAAAATTAAAAACCAAAAGCTTGCTTGTATGCATTTTTTACATAATTTTGAGGTCATGAGAAAAAAGTGTCGACAGAAAAGTTATAGTTTTTGTTAATACCCACAACCTGGCCATTTAGTTAGTTTTGCCGGAAATCAAAATTAACCATTGAACCATCCCCCTCTTCCTCTTATCGACATCAGATCGCCTATAAACTATTTTTTTTTTTTTTTCGTTTATGTTTATCTTCATTTTCCAATGGGTTTCAACCTACTATGGTTAATTTTTGCTTTAAACAAATATCGACCCGGGTCTTAATGACCTTCTTCAAAAGAAATATTTCCTTTTCCAACTGTTATTTGCAATTCTCCTCCATTACCGATAAATTAATTAAGTGTTGTCTTTTAAATATTTGTACATATAGATATAAGTATTTTTGTGTATGTAAATGAAAGCCATTATATTCTCCCCTTTAAATGTAAGAGTTTATGGAAAAACCAACAACAAAGACATTGTTAATTTTAATTTCAACTCAATTAAGCTCAGCAGCAAATTGGCAAATATCAACAACTAGCAGGCATAAAATTTTCAATTTTCAGTTGTTGTTCTTATTATTGCGCACATTGACACGCTGGTGACAAAAGCTCTTTGAGCTGGCATTATGATGTTCTTGCGTCTTTGTTGTCCTTGCAGTAGCTCATGGCTAGCGGCAACAACAGCTGCAGTAAAGTTGATGGAGCAGAAGCCGAAAGTGTTCAGCGGAAAGGGTTCAGCGGGAGACGGCGTGGGGATGGGAAAATTGCCTGCAGCTTATTTCAGTGTGACCGAACATTAATAACACTATTATTGTAAAATTATTATTATTATTATTGCAGTAATGCCTGCTTATAACAACAGCCATTGTATTGCTGCGGTAGCTTGTGGGCCGTTGCAATTGCAACACACATGCAAAGTTTAAACTTTATAATTAACTAGCTGCTGTTCTTTAGATCAATGTATGCTTTTAATATTAAGCCACTGCTAGGGACTGATGGATAATTTAATCAGTTGGAGACAGAATTTTTAGTAATTCGACTATTCCTATACATACATACATACATACATATATATACTGGCAGTGTGGAGTGAACCCATAACAGAAAATGGATGATTTCGAATACGAAGGAAACTGAAAGGTTATCTTATTCGAAGTCCGAAGTAACAACTGTTGGCAAGAGTTATTCTGCGTTGGATTTCGAAGCAGACGATGTCGCTGGTGTTAATGCTGGTTCCAAGTTAGACGAAATTATCTACAACTATCTTCTCTGTCCCTATATAGAGAATATAGGTTCTAAACCACTAGAACTTCTTGTAACAGACTCTTCCTTTCCTATTTTTTCTTGGCCACCGTCAGCAACTAAGCTCCCTCGTCTTTGCTTAATAAATTCATCTCACCGAAATTCTACTTAACTGAATCTCTTCGAGCACAGTTATAAGGTATTGATTTTCTTCCGCCGAAAAAAATTATAACTTCGCCACCCAGTCGGTTGACTTTGACAAATCAAGCACTGACTGCGAGAAAACTTTTCAACAACTTTCATTAAACTATTTTTTTTCTTTTGTTGGCAAATAGCCAAAGACAAAAAGCTTGTCATGCCACGCTGTTGCCAAAATAATTAACTTACACCCGGTACTATATCACTCTTTTCAGCTCACAAACTCAGACGCCACTTCGGTAACGCTGAAGGGTGTCAACCGCGAACTAACTGGCAACTACCAGTGCGAAGTGTCCGAAGATGAGCCGCTCTTCCACACCGACATACGCGCCGCACACATGCAGGTCATCGAACTGCCCAAGGATGAGCCGGCTATGCAGGTAGACAAGAAGGTCATCACCATGAATGACAATTTCAAGGCTGTCTGCACAGTTGGGATGTCATATCCGCCAGCCAACATAACATGGTACATCAACGGACGCAAGGTGAGTTGAGAGTTGCGAATGTAGACGAAGTTTGAAGATTTTCAATTTAAAATTTACAATATATTTCTCAATTAAAATATAATACTTATATCTTTTAACACGGATCTATCTCTCCCGACACATGACAGATTTACAAAACACCCTTTCAACGCATCAACCACGTCGCCTTCGAAGGTACCTCCACATACTCCTCTCTAGAAATCTCCCCACACAGTCAAGTGCTGCAAGGTTTCTTCCAGACGGTGCCCAAATACCAGACGACAAGTATACTGCTGCTATGCGAGGTCTCCATACTGCATGTCTTCCATAAGAACGTGCAACAACGCTTGCTGCTGAGCGTAACGCCGCCCACCACCATCTCGCCCAACCTACTCGGCCTGGAGGGTTCGAAACGCATCAACGGCGATCCAGACAACTCGGCGCTCACAGGCGGCGTCGCCAGTAGCCACAACAGCAGGCGACGAATAGGAGGCGTGTTCGCGATCGTCGGCATGGCGTTCGTTGCACTGTTGGCGGTGGGCGTGTGTCATGGCGCTACAATGGGCGCGCTCGCCGATGATACAATGCCACCGCTTGCAACTCGGTTCGCTGTGGCAGCGGCTTCGTCGAAGCGCCAGGCGGTAGTTCTCGCGACGTCCGCGCCATTGGCGCCAAGCGTGGCAGCAGCGCAGAAAGCTGTGGTTCAGCTGTGACCTCAAAGCAGCGTATATATTAGTGGTGACAACCTCAGTGATGGCAAACAAATTGCAACAACTACAAAGTAAATAAATAACGTCGTTTCCTGGCTGCAAAAACAACAAAACGCAGAAATGGCAGCGGCAGCGGCAGCAGCAGACGTTATGAAGGCTAACACGGCATGCAAACTATAACAGTAGAGAAATGTTAATTTAATGCAACAACAACAACAACATAACAACAAAAACTAAATGAAAATGGCAAACAATGGAAATTGGTTTTGCACATGAAATTTAATTGTGAAAAACACCACAAAAAAAGCAGAAAATTGGAAAAATTAAACCTAATATTAAGCATACAAATAGCGGTAAATGTAGCAAAGCAACAAAAAATTATGCAAATATGTCTGGTATAAATGAAAATAAATAAAAAGGCGTAAAGTAAATAGTGAGAAATAATTATAATGAAATTAATTTATATATTTGTTGACGGCAATAAAGATAAAACACTACAACAACAACAACAACGCTAACCGCAGTAGTGCGCATGCATCATATGCCCGAAGAAAAGCCATAATAAATAACAGCTAACAAATAAACACATAAATATAAATTGAAAATAATTAAATGTAAATTAAGTTTTTAAGCAACAAAAACATAAACAACAACAAAATGTATGTTAAATAGCAAAAGAAATGCGTTAAAAAGAAAAATCAAAAAGAAAATCCTTAAATGTGTTAGTGTGTAAGTCTTGGCATAATTGGCGCGCAGCAGCATCTTCGCTGATTACAGTTATTGCAATTACACAAAGGCGCTATCCACGCTTTCTGTATGTATGCACAAGTGAACGCATAACTTATGGAGTATTAAAATCAAAACTTTCAAGCACACATTTATTGTAGTTTTAAGGCTTACAAAACCACAAAATGTTGCTGCAAAGTGAAATCCGGCTGAAAAGCCGCTTATTTACACAGCAACTTGAAAATGTTGGTGGGTGACATTGAAAGCGACAAAAAAATTAAAACTACTGCGAGTACTTGTTTATATATTTATTTGATTTTATATGATTTATTTCAGTTTAATTTTATTTTTTTATTTTTTTGGTTGGCTTCCTTACTCTTCCTGGTTTTTAAAAATGTTTTGATAATTACCTTCATAGATTTGTTAGACATAAATTCGGTGATTGTAGCGCGGCCTTTGGCAATAATGAATGCCAAATGTTGTGAAGATATATTGTAAAATGACACAGTTTTCCATATTAAAACTTGATTCCGATCGTCCAGTAGTTATGACAGTTATATGTTACGTTTATCGATATGATATGTTCCTAACATTTTTTTAAGCAATAATAATTGACAATTTTCTTAAAGATGTCCCGTCAATTGAAAAATCTTTCCATACAGACATTTTATTTCAATCGTACTGATTGTATGGCAGCTATATGCTAAAACTTTTTTGGCAGGAAAGGACGTGTTAAAAATTTCAGTTTAATGACTTAAACACTGAAATGTTTCAATTAATTTAAAAACAATTTCCCGAGAAGCACTACCAAGAGCAAACATAGTGGGACTTTGTTCTTAGTTTTAAAATACTTACATTCTTCAAATTTTCTGTCATCCCCCTTAAAGTACTCATGGCCCCTATACTCTTGTGCCAACGTTTCTTTCAAACCTCGAAACAGTTATTAAATTAATTTTCCGGAATATCCTTCAATTCGCGTAGCGATTCACGTTGAATGTCTGCAATTTACTCAAAACGGTTCCCTGGAATTGTTCATTAAGTTAGCTGAATAGCCAGAAGTCACACGGAGCTAAGTCAGGCGAATAAAGCAGCTGCGGCACATATTTCGGTTGAAAATTGGGTTGGAATTTGGTGAAAAAGCCAAGAGTTTGAGCCCATAATTCCGGCTTCCTTTTACGAATAGCTTCGCAAACGACGCATAATACTCAATTAGTATCCCTTGTTGACAGTACGGCCGGTCGGAAGGAATTCGAAGTACACCAAACCTCGATAATCGAAAAAAACTGTCAATAAAACCTTGTTTTTGGACCTGTTTTGACGTGATTTTTTGGATTTCGGGTCACCACTATATTCGGCCGATTGATCGTCTGTTTCCGAGTCGTAAGCATAGATGCAAGGCTCGTTGCCAGTAATAATAAGTTTTAAACATCATGGTAGTCGGAAAGCATTGTTTCACAAACGTTGACGCGACGCTGTTTTTCGAAAAAATAGAGTGATTTTCAAATCAATCGTGCTAGTACTTTTCTTAAGCCAAAATGGGTTTCATTGATCCATCCGATGTTTCAACGATACCAGTAAGATCTCTGACTGCCAATTGTCAAAAATTTCCTTATTTTATCGACGCGTTGAACATCAGTTAATATTGATGATCGCCCTACGTTCGTCGTCAACTCGTATAAATCGCCGAATTAATTTTATGTACTGTAGAAAGAAAAGCGTATACTAAACACTAATGATTATTTTGATGTGACATTTGAAAGATGTCACCGACAGTCATATCAATATTATTTACCCACAGGAAGAAAGTTTTCAAGTGGCTTCGAATAACTCTTGGATTTAACATAATTTTTTTCTTTAATCAGTCATTCCTTATTTCATGTATGGTATTCCGGCCCGCAAGTGGACTAAAATACAATGATGTGCTAAGTCATGTTCTTTTTGGTCATTTTACTGATTTTATACACTCTCCTGCGAAATTTTGGAATATGGTATCTGGGAAAATAACTGATGGCATTTGGACTTATGGAAGTAAAGGGCGTTTTTACAGACATACTATATAGTTTTGATAAATAAAACGAATAGAAATAGAGTTAATTATTTCAGCCAAAAATTTAGTTTCATTTGAAAGATAAGGGTTTGTCATCACGTTTTAAAAATCATTTCGGACAAGTGATCGGCGCGGCTGGCTCGAATAAATTCCAGCCGAGGGGCAGAATTTTCGATCACTATTTCCAGCAATTGGTTTCATAAGTCTGAGGTAAGACGCCGAATATTCTCTTCCAAGGCTTCAAACGTCTCGAGCATATCAGCATAAACAAGCGACTTCAGATATACATATATATATATTATATTCACACCAACAACATCTAAATCAAAAATTAACGAAAAAGTCATTGATCATGGTCCAATAGCGTTCCCCATTGACAATAACATTATGAACGTCTTCATTTTTTAAAAAATATGGACCAATCATTCCCTATATCTATAGAGCATACCAGAATTTTTGTTAAAATCTCTACAATATATGTACACATGTATAAATTTATAAATTTATTACATTTTCAATTGTTGGCTTTACTAATCAGTAAATGGTAATATTTTGAAGATCTCGTAATAAAACGTTCTCAGTACGGTTTCAGCACCTGTCAAAGATATATAGATACTAAAAAAATGAAAATGCGTCATATTTTGCTTTACTTCGAAAAAGGGAAAACGCAAGATAAGCGGCTAAAAATGTAAGTATTGTCTGAAGTCCAGTTGCTTCGATTCTGTCTGGTAATTTTAATGACAAAGATGTACCTCTTTGTGAAAAATCGATTGTCCAAAGCATCAAGAAAATGATGGAAATCCTCAAGTCCGCCCGTCATGTGAGCACTGTTTCAATTGTCCAGGAATGGAAAATTTTACAAACAGCGTTAGGAGAGGTGGAGAAAGATGCTCGCTGTACAGGTGCTGCTTTAGTAGTCTTAAAATAGCCTCATAAATTGGAATTCTATCTGCGAATTACTGTTGAATAGCAACAAAATGTATCCATTTCTGAAGTTGATAGTTAGGTTATGAAAAGTGGGTCGCCTACAACAATGTCACTTCGCGGTTCTCTACTTTTCAAAAGTTGTTTGTGAAAATCGCAATTTTCACCAAGAGAGACGAGTGTTTCTGTGAGAGTTGTTTTATGAAATGTTTTCAAAATGGCAGGAAGTTAACGTACTTAGAGGCGCATATTTGATCTAAATGGGATCGTTTTAAGAATGTCAAATAAAACCTTAAATTTAATGCAAAAATAATGGGTTATTTTTGTTAGATCTTATAAAGGGTGATTCATTTCAAAGAAAAAATACAGAATTTGAAAACTTTATGGGAATTGTTTATCATTATTCCAAAGAACATTCCTTAACATTTATTTTTTGATTATGATCCTTCAAAGCATATTTTATTCTTGTTCGGAGAAATGAGTTCGAATGTTCGTTTCGGTCACGACATATGATTAAATACTGCCAATTTTTAATGGAACATGAATGAACATAAATTTGGTACTGAGAGCAAAAGTTCTTTAAAAACCTCCACATTTAATTCAACCATCTTTTTCCTTAGTAACAGCTTTAATATTTTGTTTAATATCAAAGTTAATATATAGAAAAGTTCGTAAAAAGAATATGATTTTAAAGTCAATGTCGCCGAACCAAATAAATCTTGCAAGCAATTAAACAAGTCAACTACATTTAACTAAACATATTTAAATAAAAAAAACTACACACAATTACATACATACAAGCATACTTATGTACAACATACTATATCTACGAATAAATCAAATTTATACGAAATGACTTTAGAACTGCTCATATGTAACTAACTTAAATCAAAATTAAAAAAAACATAAAAAGAAACACAAAATCAAAACATTTTTTCATGCCAAAATAAGCTAAGCAACAAAAACACACACACTACATATGAGAGCATATACCATAAATTACAATGTGACTAAGCCAATATTAATTTTACGCTCTATTTTGAACATGTAAATACATAAACAAAGCCTATACAAATAAACACACACACACACATGAACTCTTTGTAATGCATTAAATATACATTGAACATAATTCAAGTAAATACATAAGCACCGTTCACACATACACACAAAAAAGCAAAACATATGCGGGCAGTAAGTATGTGTGTGTATTATATAAGTATAATGTATACAATTGGCTCACTACATATTACCTAAGCGCTCAAATAAAAATACAACTGTAAATTGTATGCATAATAGCTGAAAAGCAGCGACTAAAACAGTTAGCAAATGTAATAGTAAAAACAACAAGAAATATTTTTAATAAAATATAATAGAGGAATAATCGTTTAGCCAAATTTTGTACTAATTTAATTAGCCTTATGACCTTTGTACATATGTAATCAAAATAGACGACCTCAAATTGTTTGTTTTTTGTTATATAAATCTGTATTGTTGTTGTTTGCGCTCGTTTTCAATTTTGTTTAGCATTCAGTAATGTGTGATAAATTAACTAATATAATTTTAATTTTAATTAATTTAGTGCTTTTGTGAAAAAAGAGAGTGTGGAAAAGTATTATAAATTAATTTCATATAAATAAATGAAAATGCATTTGAAGTGCGGAAAGTATTTGATATGCTCATAAAAGGTTGCTAGTGCAACCAATAGATAAAAGAGTGCTGACAAATAAACGTGAAGTTTATTTTTATTTTGAAATATTTTTTTTTATAGAAATATTTGTTTATTATTATTTTTTTGTTTTTTTTTTTAATTCTTTCCACGTCACGAATTTGTAGAAAAACAATTTAAAATCTTTTCCGAATTTCATTATCACATTTACTCTCCGAAAAATCAAAGGATTATAAGCTATTTAACCCGGGAAGGGCTTCGCTATTCTGCCCCTGTTTGCAAAACACGATGATTTTTAGTCAAATCGACTATCAAATCACGTCCAGGGTTGAGGAGGTTTTCCAGTCTAGAAAATTTAAAAAATCGATTTCCTTTTTCATAATTTCATGGTTTAGATATGCAAAAATATCTCCCAAAAAAGATTTCTCAAAATTCTCATATTTCCGAAGTTATAGCTATTTTAGCGTCGTGCCAACTAAAACGATTTAATCTGCCAGTTCCGCACTGACTCGTGCTTATTATAGTGAACTATTACCAAAGCTCTGTAATAAATGTTGAGCTAAAAGCTGTCATGGAAGTATTTACTAATTCACAGGCCATGGAAATATATTTGATTGATAAAATCCAAAAATAATGGTCACTTGTACATATATATTAGGAATTTTGCATATTTCGTCTAAAGGAACGGAGTTAAGAATCACAATATATCTGAAAACCTTTCTTCCCTTCTTTTGCTAGTTTTAAAAAAAAGAAAATGTCTATCAAAAAGTTTACCTTCCATGACAAAATGATTTTCTTTAATTGTTTCAGGAACGAAATGAGTTTTAACCTTAAATTTGATTTTTATTACGGGTTAAGTAAAACTGTCTGTTCTCACTAAAAATAGCATTAAGCTCGCTTGGTGCCTGGTCATATCGGAGTAGCTAGCAGTTGCGAAGCCGACGAGCTAGCCGGAGCGAGCATTTTTGCCCCGCTCACATTAGAACCAACATTGGCTCTTGCAATCTAGCACTGTACTAATGGACCTCACATGAGCTTAGTAGGCGCTGTTCAACGACTGGTTCTTATGTGACTGTGAGATCCTTTTCGGTCTAGAGTAGAACGCAGGAGATCTACTGAACTACTACTACTTGCACTTAGCAAAGTTTATCTGGCAAGGGTTCTCACTGGACATTGTCCAGCTATTCATGCGCTAAAAATCTTTTTGGACGCAAGTTATCAAAGTTGCATGGAGAAGCGTTAGGTGGAAATATTCAGACACTTTCTGCTCCATTATCCAGTCTTCGCAGGGCTAAAGATGAAACATCTCGGCAGCCTTACCTACGGCGAACCCAGAGACTTACTTTAGACGAAACTGACATTAGTCGTCTCAACGTATTTGTGATAGGCTTCAAGTGCTTTGTCGTTCTGTAAGGGTCTTATGCTTTATTTTATTTCGCAGCTTTAAGTAACACGTTCTAAACTGTCTAAGTGAGATCCCAGTTAGGAAAGCGGTCGTAACCTAATCCAACCCAAAACTCGACTTTTGGTGACAAAATTTTCATTTTCAATTGTTAGTATGAATGGAATACTAAAAGCTTTCGCTACGTGACGCTCTCTTACAAGTTTTTTCTTAGTTAAGGTTTTGCAGCGATAATAAAAATATTTCTGTTTTAGGCATGAGTAACTAATTTCGTAAGGAATATTTGCTTAAGATTATTCACTTTCCAATTTAGTTTTTACTTTAACTACTGTTAGCTTAATTTGCCGATGAATATAATTATATGTAGTAAATGAATACTGATAACATAAGGCAACTTGCTTTCATACAGTGTACTATATTCATATATATATTTATAAATAAATAGATCTGTAGTATAAATGAATAACTTATGTATATAAAAATGGCTTTTGAATTCTCGACACTCATACATACACGCATAAACATTTACTCTTAAAGGAGCTTTCATACTGTGAAAAGTAAACTTGACCCATGGTTGCAGCTCAATTAAAATGGATTATAACAATTCACAGCAAATTTGAGAAAGAAATATATATATAAGAATTGAGATGAAAGCAAACAGGATAAAGTGTAAAAATAATTATTTTGTAAAAAAAAAGATTTTTTGTTGCAACTATATGTTTAGCTGCATGTCGGAGAGGCGCTTTGAAAGTCCAACAAAACTAAAATTGCAAATACTAAACGAAAAATGCAAAAACAAAAACTTAAATACAAATAGAAACTGAAATGCATAGAAACAATAAGAAAAAATTATGAAAAAATCAAAATTCAAGTTAATTAAATCAAAAATACAGCAGAAGCTGGCGGCAACAAAGGCAAAATATGTTGCAAACAAATTTTAGTTGAATTAATGTTGATAGATTAGTAATGTAAAAAAAATAATAACAGGAAGAAAATATTATTGAAAAATAGTATAGAGCTGATGTCAATAAACGTAAAAAATAACCAAAATATTTGTTAAGCTGCAAAATGTATAAATAAAGGCTAAGACAAAACTAAAAAAAAATAAAAAAACCAAAAAACTAGGCTAAATGAAAATAAAAACAATACTAAATTAAATAAGGATAAAAAATGTAATTTATTAAGAAATTAATAACAACCAAACAAAATTAAGCGTAATACAACAACAAAAATAATGTAGTAACTAAGAAGCTGTACTGTAGCAATTACCAGAAAAAAAAACAAATAAAAATTAAATAAAATAAAAAATAAAAACTAAAAAAAAAATATAAAATAAAAATAAAAAATAAAAACAAAAAAAATAAAAAATAAAACTTTAAATATATATATACTAGTATATATTATATATACGTAATTACAGGAATATGATACACAAAAATCGCAAACAACAAACACATACAAAACAAGCTACAAAAAGCACTGGACGCAAATAATTATTTTTAAGATAATACAATTTTAAATATAAAAATATAAATATAAAAGTTTAAAAACGGACAAACACTTTTCAAAAAACAAGAATACATTACAGCATTAAAAGTATAAAAAACAGCAACAAAAAGCATACATAAATTGTGAATTTGAAAATTGAGTACAGTGAGCTCCCCCTGAGTTGACCAAATTTACACCTAGAGTTGTCCACGAATATATAGTATATATATAATACAAATGTTAATTCACGTAAAATAAATAGGTAAGCAAAGCAAAAGTACCGTTAAGCAAGTGAATTCGGTAATAAGTGGAAAGCAACAGTTTAAGTAAGACAAAATGATGATTTAAGTAAAGGCATATTAATAAAAAATAAAATAAATAAATGAAGTAACATACAAAAATGACAAAAGAAATGCTGCATTTTATATTTGAGAAAGACATTTTTAAGGTAAGGTGTACTTTTTTCTGCTTATAATGGTTAATAAATATTTCCTTTCACTTTTGCGAAGTTGTTTTAGTAATTCGAATCATACAGACCTTTTCCACTAATGTAGATTGAAAAGATACCTGTAAGCTATTCGCTGCTTTGAGGGAGAAAAAGGTGCACGAAACAGCTAGGCTCAACAAAAAAAGTCATATGGGCTCAAAAGACTTGAATGATTTCTTCCATATTTCTATTTTGCAGTCTTATATTTAATGGGTCTTCAAATTTACTGCGAAATGTTAACTATTATTCAAAGAAAAATCTTTGGCATTTACTTAGTCGGTTCATTGACGATTACGTTCTCATCGGTATCATTTTTGAAGACAAATTACACCAAACCGTTGCATTTTCTGGATAAAATGACAGCTCTTGAATCTCCTCAGGTTGCTTTTTAGCTATTTTGCTTATTTACTTACCCATCGAGCCAGAAATTAACCCAACGGCTAAATAAAATTTGGCTCAAAAACATCGAATCTTTTTGGAACTTTTTAAGAGCCCATAGACCAAAGCGATATCGCTTGGAAAAGTCGAACAGCTTCAGTTCTTACACAAGCCGTATTTTGTACGCTTTCAATTTAAGATCTCGACGTAAAATGCGCCAAGTCGTTCCATATATCAGTCCGAGTTGTTGCGAACGGCGAAAAATTGACTCTCCACGATCCTCGTGTACACTTTTTGCTACGGCTGCTATGTTTTCTTCACTGCGTTGCGTATAGTCTGCTCAGTAGGCCGGTTATGTTGAGCGAAGCACCCGAAATACATTCTTTACAGAACGTGAATTTTCAAAATAAAATTGAACGATTTGTAAACGTCATTCAGGCGTAAGTCTTTCCACGATGAAATGCCAAACAATACTGAACAAAAATAACATGACAGCTTGCGACGACTCACTTGTGGTCTGTCAAAAAAAAGATATTGAAAAATTATCTATATTGAGATCACCCCTTACTAAAAATACTTCAGTTGGGAAACAGTGATGCAAAATTATTATAATACCTTGTTGTGGCACTCCCATGGTTCACAAATAAAATCTACTAACGACTTCTTTTTCACTGCAACATACACATATTTGCCAATCGAAGAACTCATAAGTGAGGTTAAGTTTGGTAAACGGACCGATTCTTCGTGAGGACATTAATAATCTCACTTGGACTGCTGCAGATACTGGGAACTTTAAAGTGTGGATCAAAAAGACCGTCGAATATCGACAAAAGGCTTACAGCTTGCCACAAATTTATTGAGGTGGGTAATATTCAAACAACAATTTCTATCTATTTCAGCCCATTCTCCGGGTTCGTAAAAATTTGTGGCAACCGAGAACCTTCACACATAGTCTGCCGAAAGGGGCGAACTGGGACAATTGGGACATCTATCGTTTGTGCTGATGTGAGCTTCGCTTAAAGAGTAACCCCACAACTCTTGCTGAGTTAACGCGAAGCCCATGGATCAAGCGTGCCTATGCACGAAGACAGGGGAACCACTGCTCGTTCCCATCTTGATGGAATTTGAGTATTGGTGACTTTTCTTGTAAGTTCATTGGCTTTACAATTTCCAACGATTTCGCTGTGGTCAGGCAACCAGACAAGTTTTAAATGGAAGTGGCTTAATGCTACTCTTTGTGAGGTCATGTACTCTTTGATTAGCCTTGAACTTACTGTAAGCGTGGATTTATCTGTAAAGTAAAGGCTGACACCGATCAGATTAATATTGATACGCTTGAAATCATTTTTATAAAATGTTAAATCGTTTATTTAGTTAAAAGTAGTTCGAAACTAAGGAACACATACATATATCTGAAGTGACTGCAAAACGTTAAAAAAGGTATATAAACATTATATTAAAGATGTGCTTAGACCACATTTGCGGCGTCTTCCTTGTGATAGATGACCACTGGTTCGAAATGGAAGTTATCCACATCAAAGTAGTAACCATGCTTGACGGGACGGTTGAATGGGAAACCGAACGGCAATGAGTCCACCCAACGAGCGCCAGAACCAATACCGCACGAGATGATGGGATCGTAGCCGGTGTGCTGTTTGATGGCTGGTTCATGATATGGGTACACCATGAAGAACATTTGGTATGGCATACCACCCTTCTTGCCAATGGGCAACATCAGACGTTGTGGCACACCACAGTGAGCCTCCTTCTGGTTCAAACCGAACTTGTAGTCCGAGTTGGTGGCATCCATAACCTTCTTGTAGAGTTCCAAGTAGGGAGTTCTATCCTCCACCCACCAGGAGAAGTCGTCAGAGTTGCGTGTGATTACATTGACACCCTCCACCAAATCAACGACAAAGTGTTCTAATTCAAAGAAGGTCATGTAGTTGCTCTCAATGAAATGATATTTATCTTCCTCTTGTCCTGGTCCGATGAAGACCTTAACGATAGCCTTTTGTGCCTTATCAGATGTAACATCCAATTGGATTTGGAATGGTTTGTGATTCAAACGGTATTGACGTGCTTTAACCACGAAGCTTTGACCATCTTGTTGCGAATTACGTCCAAAGTTCACTAGGGGATCAGCGCTGTCCTCAGCTGGTATTTCAACATTGACAGCGTTACTGATGTCGGAATCGAAGTATTCAAAGTAGGTGGTCAAATGATCGGGCATTTGAACTTTGTTAATCTTGACACCCTCGAAATTGTAGTCCTTGACGGTGTATTCGGGGAAGACCTCAGCCAAATGCCAATAGAAGTGAATTATGTCTTTGATGATTTGGAAGTTGAGTGGATCACGTAAGGCGGTTTCGTAGTGCATGAAGGTGTTTGGCAGAGTCTCTTCGTATTTGCCATAGTCATTGCCATCATTGACGATCTGCTTGTAGTAATAGCTCAAACTGCTGTAACGTACTCTATCAATGCTGTCCACATTGCCTTGTAAGATGTTGCCCAACTTGTTGACGGCCTCGATATCATCCTTGTGCTCATCATGTATGTAGTCCATGATACGCTGGCTAACCAAGTTTACAAGGCGCATGTACTCTAAATTGTAGTTGTGATAGAAGCTGTAGCCATTTTCGCGGTTAGGGAAGTTTACGCCGGAATAGTAACGTAAACCGCTGTAGTAGCCATTGGGTATAGATTCGTACATATCGAAGTCCTCAATGTCACCCAAATCGTGAGACAAGCGTTCCAAATAGTAACGAGCCAACAACTGCCAGTGTGTGTAGATCCAGAACTCACCACGACGATCCTTATTCAACTCCATACCCTCCACACCTTTAGTCCAGAATGGATAGTCCAAGTTGTAGTAGTAGTAGTAGGCGTTGAGACCAACATCCTCCAGGAAGTAGGCGAGCTCATGATCGCGGTGCATGTTTGAGTAAACATTGCTGTAGTTCGACTTGATGGCAACATTATAGATGTTGTCCAACTTCTTAACATTGTGGAAGTTGTGCATTCTGTAGCGCTCAGCGGTCTCAATGGTCTCCACATCGAAGAAGTACCATGGCTGAATTTCGTATATGGCAGGATAGACAATACCTTGCATGTCGGCGCGATGCAGACCAGCAGCTGTCAAAGCATAGACGAACAACTGCTTGTTCACATGCAGACGTGCCCAGAAGACGGCATGTGTGAATGTGGTCCAATCCTTGGCGAAATAGAACAAACGTGCCAAGCCAACGGCATACTCCACATGGCGCTCGTACATGATGCTGAAGACCTCATCATCATGCATTGGCTTGTGTTGCCACAGCTCGAAGAATGGCTCCAACAATTCGTGTTTATGATAATCGGCAACATGTTCCCATGGTTTGTATTCATAGTAGCTGGTGTCGTACTTGGTCACCAGCACATCATCTTGGTAGACATGTTGCAAGATTTCCAAAATGAACTTTTGTTTAATCAAAAAGTCCTTGTCAGCAGTCTTCGACTCAATATTCTTCGATGAGACGGTAGCGCACAGCGCCAAAACCGCGAATGCAACCAAAGTGTACGACTTCATCTTGCGAAATCACATCGTTTGGCTGCCAGCACAGGCTTTTTATACGCAAATAACTGCACAAAGCTGCAGCCTTCCCGCGCCCAGCAAAAGTTCCTCTGCAAACAGCGGCTGGCAGGGGAGATGCGGCGACGCTGGCAACATATGCTTATCATCAAAGCTAATAGCCTTGCAATCAGCCGGTAATACTGCTGTGCGCTAACCCGACGCTTAACCTCGTGTAGGCACAAAAAAAGCAACAAAAAATTAATAAAAGTGCAGCGCAGATCGCCTACCATGTCGCTCGGGGCGGCAGCAGATCGACTTGAAATCGGCGCTCGCCTTGAAGTCAGCGAAAGCCAACGAAAGCGACTCGGGTGTTGATCTAAGTCGAGCTCGTATTAGAAATGCATGATAGATGTGAATGTGTATGTGGGCTGTGAAGGTAAAAAAGATTATTGCAAGGTGTGCATCCGCTTATCGGACCTGCTGGACTAGCCGCTATGTTGCGCAAACCTTGAGCGCTTATCACATTGTTGCTGAAACGAAAAAAAGTTAATTTCAGAATACTATCGTCAAGTGTGTTGGCACAGCACTCGAAAGTGCAAATATGTGTAACGATGATGCAAAATAGTTAAACCGAAATGGCAAAAAAGTTATAAAAAATATTATAAATAATAGGAAAATGAGAAATATATATACATATAAACACATACATATATACAACTAGGTAGCAACAAAAAACCGTTTAAAAATTGTGCAAAAAGGAAAACTGTGTCCAGCAATCACTTAATTGCCACTGAACTGTCAACATACACGCACACCGACGCAGTTGTTGTTACTAACAGTTGATGGAAATTTACAGTCATTTAATGGAAACTAACCAAATGTGCCAGTTCTACGCAGTAATTGACCCGAATGCGATTGCAATCGTGCACAACACGCACTATGTGGCCTGTGGGTGGGTTGTGTTTGGGCAAAATCACTGCACTGCGCTTTTGTTTGTATTTGTGTGTGTGTGTGTGTGTACTTGGCTACTGTTGCCGAGTGATTTTGCAATAATCAATAATTTTTTATTTTGTCGCTTTTCTGCTCTGCAAATGTACTTAATATTGTTATTGCTATTAAGTGCCTTATCGGCGCAAAACCCTTTCGCTTCGAATCGTAAACAAACAAGTTAAATTGAAACTATCAACTTAATAGCTGCAAATGAAAACAAAGCGCCCATATAATTGCTGGCATACATTTTTTTTGCATACGCACGTGAGTATATTCGAAAATAGGCTGAAGTCCAAACTACTGAATTGGCTTTATCGTTGGCGCCGCTATCCACTTTTAGTATAAAATGCTTCGAAATTTAAGAGTTTTAATTTTTACAATTTAGATCTACAAACTGGCAAATTAAATGTTTAAATATAAAGGCCTTTTATTATATAATATTATTTACAAATACACCATCTCTCTTATTATTTTGCCATTCTGTTGAGCTGCTGTAGAAATTTAATCAGCAATAATTAAACGGAAAATGGATACCTATTTTGTTAAAAAAATTGTCGGAAGGGACGATCATTTAGTTATATAAATAACAAGTATTGTAATTAACAATCTGCTTTTTATTCTACAATATGTCATATAACGCTTTCCTATAGAACTTGTAGCACATCAGATCTTTCGTAAATTATGTTTTTCTAAATGTTTGTTATTTGATCTTTCGTTTCCGATGGGCTTCATTCTACTCAGATTTTTTTGCTTTCAAAATTATCTTCTTTATTCAAAATTATCTACCCTGGTGTAAATATCCTCTTCAGCGAAACACAGTATCTCAATATGTTACTTTCTTGCAAGAAATGTGTTACTATTCATCGGACTCTAAATTGGTTTCATCAAGCTCCAGGAATTTTTTATTATCAATGAAAAATTCATAAGAACAAAGAAACAATAATCAAAACATGTTTTATTATCTGAAACATAAATAAGCTCAATGAAACAACAGTGGTCTCATATATTTATGATACTTACACTAGGAATAACGGTTTCATTTTTATTCATAAATACAATTTAACTGTATTGAAAGTTAATAATATAAGTATACCTTAGTCAAAGCAAAGAGTGGACGTGATCCTCTAGTAAAAGTATAAATGGTTTATTATAGAATCACCTTTATTCTGTGCCCGTTTTGAAACCTGGCTCATTGGACCATATGAAGATATGTTCACCGTTACAGACGAAGAGGGCTTATTAGCACTTGCTTTTCTAATGAGTAAGATTATTTTGCATTCATCTCCCAAGAAACCAGAAACTTTATTGACTATATCTGTTCAGGGCTGTCATGAAACACAATTCCGATAATAACTATGCTAGTAAAACCAAACTGGGGTCTTCTATAAAAATTCTAAATACGGAAAATTTTATTTTGAAGGCTTGCATACAATATGTTCCCTTCAGCCTAATTTCTTATGAAGGATATCTTAAAAATGCTTTACACAAGAAATGCGACCAAACTTTTATAATTTTATTTTTCTCAAAAAAGGCAGGCTTTTTATTAAGCCGGATCAACAGTTAGTCCCTTTCTCTGCTTCTGTTTGAAATAATCTGAAAGTTTTTAATTTATTTTAATTTCGAACGTATTAAGAGTTTGTAAATTATGAAGATTCGGAATATATTTTGGTGTTAAAAAATCTTACATTTTATATTATACTTGTGTAGAGATAAGGCTTAAAAACGAATATTTTTGCTTTCCTGGAAACAAATTTTAATCTTTATGGGCACGTTTCATTCATCGGCAATTTTTCAATGATTTCACCATGAGAAAACCGAAGTCTTTAGACAACATACATATATTTATAATGAGTTATTATTGTATATAATATGAAGTAAAATGTATAGGGTTCTTTTTAGAAATCAAATATTTAAAAGAATTGCTGCTGCCAAGTAAGGTGATTTATGATGATAAATAGCGTTGGCAACCAACTTTCAGCAGCTTATTGACACCTGGAAGGTTGAGTTGCTGGAAAAGTGGTATTCAATTCGAACCACAGGGTGGTTTGAATAACATTTAGTCGCCATAAATATGAGCGCTTAGAAACAACCACCATAACTTTTTCAAATAAAATGAAAATATAGGAAATATTCTTAAGTTTTCTTACTGTTCAAAAACAAAATATGTATGCCTCCCAAAAAACCCCCGCTACATATATATACATAATGTAATATATTATATATTTAAGACATCGTGCAACTGCTGATAAGCGCAGAGTGCAAGCTGTGCACACATATTTTCGATTTCAAGGTTGCTTGCAGTTAGATATGGTAATCCGGGTCACAAGACCAACGCGGCGTCTAAACGTAGAAACTTTTTTGGAGTATAATTTCAAAAGTACCATTGAATTGGTTCAGATTGTTCGCTAAACCACAACCAACGTGACTGAAACTAGTAACTTTACTAGAAATCTCGCACCCGACTAAATTGAGGCATATCAATACTTATGTGCAAATTATTTATTTTAATCACCGTATATTGAAAAAAACGCCGGTTTAAAGGTTGGCATTTAATCATTTCGAAAACGCATAAATTGTTTGTTATGTGAGCGTTTCTTGGCGCTGGCGTGACGGCGTCTATCGAAGCATATCATCCGTAGGCAATTATGTTTTAAAATAAACAAATGTTATCAGTGCGAACATTGGACATACACACACACACATGCTGACATTTGAGTGGCGATGATTATGCTGCTGAGTTCAAAAAACTACTAATTGCTTGGGCAAAAGTGCGTCTCATTAAAAAATTTAATTGATTTCAATTAATATTCATAATAATATTAATTAAGTTGATAGCAAAATGTTTCTTCATATGCGAAATGTATGTATATGTGTACACTACCGTTGAAAATACTAAAATATGTAAATGTTTTTTTTTTTAACTGAAAAAAATGTAAAGGAAAGTTTTTAAAGTTGGGTCTAGAAAAAACTCCAAACTACAAAGAAATCTTCTAAGTAATTAGAAAAAACCTGTTAATCAAGAAGTAAAGAATTTTTCCTAGAACAATAAAAACAGCGTTGCTATATCGATATCACTGTGCTGAAAACACTGAAGATGAGAATCCAAAGACTGAATTCCCTAAAATTGTTAAATTCCTTTTAAAATGCAATTATTTTAATTATTTTCACAGTGAAATGAGTTTTTTCTGCAGTCGGCCTGTTTGCCGGGGATTATGGCAGTAATGAAAATTACCTTAACGAAGGCTCTGAAGGTCGATACGCGGACATGGGATTATACTCGACTTTGTTACCGAACTCGGACTAAATTGGTAATGCGACCAGGAAAAAGAGTTCCATGAGGATCGACAGTTCCAGTTTAGGACCACGATCGGGTTTCTACTGTAGCATCCAGACATTGACATTGGCTTAACAGAAGGTGCTAAATGGGCTTCTGCTCTAACCTAACCAGCAAGTCCATTAACCTTCAAATGGGGTGCCTACGTTATGTTATGCAAGGAGGCAATAACTATGCTCTCAGTGGAAACTCGGTATAAATCATCTGGGTCCAAACTCATACAGAAATAGATGGAAATGAAAAGACACACATGTTGGCTCGCTCGGGAAAGCCAGGAACACAATACTCCTGAGCTACTCTGCATCTTTAATCTCCTTCCAAGGTTGTTTGAAACAATGGACACTACTGCACTTGCAACACTGAGCATATCACATAGGTACTGTTGATGGTGAAAAAACAAAACTCTTCTACTTTTAGGAAAAAGCTGCATCCTCCACTGGTGACTACTGGACAATGAGTGTCGCTGGCTCTGGTCTATTTAAGTCATTAGATATTGCAGGCAGGCGGCACTTACTTCTAGGCAGATTTTCCACTTCTACTGCGATGGACTTCTCGAAGACTCGGATCAAGACTTTGAAGAAGTGTGTGCATTAAAATGTATATATTTTTCGGAAAATTCATGCAATTCTCAGCAGGCAAAAATTATCTAATATCAAAATGCAGCTTATTTCATAATTACGGCTATATCTAACTACAACAATGTATAGTACTCGATTTCATAGTCCTCTTTTAAAGCCTTAAAGTTGCTGTCTCATTCGCTACGCTTGCCAAATAGTTCATCGAACATTAATGCCGAATGACTCATTTCCAAATTTCCCTACAAGGATGTCATTTCAATGTATTTGCGCTGTTCAGCGGCAGCTGCTTTTCTGCCATCATTATAATGGCGCAAGAATAGCGAAATCGTTAAATCGTAAAAATTCGTTGCGACATAAAATGTAGGAATATTAAAATTTGCAAATGTAAACGCACACAGTCGCACGCACACACACTTACTTGCCTACATAAATCCTTGCAACATGGCCAAATTTATTACACGCTAATCTCTTCGTATGTGTGTGTATAAATGTATATGTTTATGTGTGTGGAGAACAAATTACAAAGTTATTGTTGTTGTCGTGGTTCTATTATTACAGCCTGCATTTCCAACGCTGTGTTGCCATTTGCCAAAAATGTCGCCATAAAAGCTTTGGAAAAAAACTGCAGAAATGAGAAACCCCGTTAAAAATAGCGTATGAATATTGGCGGCAGGAATAAGCATTACAATTTGGCGAAATGCACTAAAACAGCATTTAACAATTACTACGCCTGCTCTCTCCGCAATCCATGCACTGACCAAGCGCCATTCAAAAGTAGGAGAATTCATATCTATAGGGTTGCCTTGCTTACTCCCTCCTTCTGTTTGTTCAAATGCCTGGAAGAGCGGTTGGCGTCAGTAATGTTGGCGACGCATTTTCATTTGCAACTTATAAAACGCCCCCGCATATTGCTGTCATACTTTGTGCCTCCAGCATCAATACAAATGTCAAGAATGTTGCCTGCAACAACAAATCAAATAGTCCTCCTAACAAAATATCTCTCAAGAAGATATTTCTAAATTTCATCTTGAAAGTGGAGCATATTACGCGCAATATTTCACATAGTATAGGGGCGTGGCAAACGCCCAGTACATTTGCAATATTATTTGCACTGAATCGTACTGAGACAACAGGCGGTAAATCAATGCAAGAAACTGGCGCAAAATTCTGAATAAATTAAATGCAAATAAGTGACAACAAATTCTGGTTGCGGTTTCAGTAAATAGAAAACAACCCCTGTCTTTATACCCTTAACAGGGTTCGTAAGTTCATTAAGTTGTTATGACTTTTCTACCACCAAAACGAGAACGTAAGAGGCCCTATAAAGTATGTATTTAAATGTTCAGCGCGACGTGCTGAGTCCATTTAGCCACGTCCGTCTGTATCTCCATCACTCTGTCTGTAAATATGAAAACTAGTCCCTCAGTTTTTGAGATATTTGCAGATTTGAAATCTTGCACCTGTTCTTTTCTGCCCAGCTCATACTTGTATGTCGGAACCGCTGATATCGTACCATTATAACACATAGCTGCCATACAAACTGAAATGCCAAATTGGCATGAATTACTCCCGAATGTAATCTCCGAAGAAGTTTTTAGATCGAGTCTCTATAGCATTAAGCTGCCACACAAATTGAACGATCACAGCCTTTGTAAAAAATCTTTCATATTTTTAAGCTATTATAGCTTCGGTACAATCGAAGTTAAGGATTTTTTATGTTAATTTACTTCTCAATCTCTCAAAAAAATTGGCTTGGTCCAATACAAGACGAGTGTTGCACATTGTTATATACAGATAGAGACAATGATCGGAGAAAAATTTAGGTTTTTGACAAAATAGCGACTTCTCGATTGTTCGTTATTTGAAAAAAAATTTCCATTTGAAAAGGGCTTAGAAAAATTTCCTTTACTGACTCTAAAAACAGCGAAAATTGTGTAGGGCTCTCATGTCTGCGAAAATAATTGCCCGGTCGACTTTTTGTTTTTGGAAAGTAATCATAAGTATGCATAGGAAACTCGACCAATAGGGATGATGTTATTTTGATCTAACGGAGTAAGACGAACCTTGCGCAGCTTCGTTCTGGATAACGTAGCAGGTTAAATTTCTACTTATCCAGAATCGACATAAACATATCAAATACCAGCTCTTTGCATGCCCAGCTACACAAGAGACCCCGTCGAAACAGCACGTTTCCTGTGCTTACCGTTGGATGACCTCGATGACAACTTATCAACACCTTACCACCCTATCGGGTACTAGATAACCGAAAATTGTTTTCCGAAAAATTCACAAATTCACGTTCATCAAAAAATTATCCTCTCAGTTGAGGTACATTTCCAGTTCAATGGCTTCGTCAACAAACAAATCTGTCGCTAGTTCAGGAAATTCAGGAAATGGAACTACATACCGAAAAATTTACCGACGCAATACTGTAGACCGAATCAGCTGATACGACCGATCTTATGAGTGCCTAATATAAATGAACACTCACCACCACTTTTACCTTCCATGTACGTGGATATTCGAAAAAATTGAAATTTTCTCGTAGAAATGTGTTAGCTTATTGCTCTCTTTCAATACCGGGTTACTAGTCTCTTGTAGTAATTTCAAAATAATCTTAAATATATTTGAAATATTCTTAAGCTAACTCGGACGAAAACAAGCCCAACGATTGGAATTTAAGTGCGCTCTGCCCAATCCACAAAAACGGAAGCACCACAATCTGAGCCTCCTCAACATCGCATATAAGGTTCCATCGAGCGTACAGTATGAAAGATTAAAGCCCACTGTCAACAAACTGATTGGACTTTATCCGTGTGGCTTTGGGCCTGGATAATCAACAACCGCCCAGATATTCACCATGCGGCAAATCTTGGAAAAGAGCCGTGAAAAGCGAATCGACACGCTCCACCTCTTCGTCGATTTCAAAGCAAAAGAATTGCCTTTATGCCTCGATGTGCAAACTGACGTTGAGTAATACCAAAAGCTTCATCAGGATTGGGAAGAACTTCTTCGCGCCGTTCGATACCAAACGAGCTTTCAGACAAGACAACTCCCTTTCATGTGACTTCTTCAATGTACTCTTGGAGAAAATAATTGGAGCTGCAGAACTAAATAGAAAAGGTACAATCTTCTATAAGAGTGTACACAGTGCACTATTAGTTCTGCTTCCTCTAGAATGGAGAAGGAATCGAAGCAAATCACGATTAGGCTCCCACCTCACTGTTGACAGTCATAACTTCCAAGTTGTAAATAATTTCGTCTATCTTGGAACCAGTGTTAACAGCAACAACAATCTCAGCCTCGAAATTCATCGCAAAATAACTCTTGCTAACTAGTGCTACTTCAGACTGAGTAAGCAGTTGAGATATAAAGTCCTCCCTCGACGAACAAAACCAAACATTATGAGTCACTTATTATTTCTGTCCTGCTATATGGTACAGAGACATGGACGATGACAACATCTGATCAGTCAACATTAGAAGTTTTCGACAGAAAGGTTCTATCAAATACCGCAGTCGATGCAACGATGGGCTGTACAATATATTCGACGACATTGACATGGTTCGACGAATTAAGAAGCACTGGCAATGCTGGCTAGGTCTTGTTGTTAATTGCTTATATTATAAATGAATTACCAATACCCTTATTCTGCAAATAATTCTAATTTAACTGTTGTGATTCCTGGGAAGTAACTGTGATTTCTAATAGAAAATTTAGTTCGCTAAATGTGTGTTAGTGGAGTCCAAGAACTTTTGCAAGTTTGAAAATGCTTTGTTGTGGTGGAAAAAATACTAATTGTTCCATAACATAAAGTGGTGAGCCAATTTACTCCAACACATTCAATGAATATGAGCTGGTACTTTGAGTTATATTAAAAAAAAAGATATTAAATTTTTTCACTTAATTCATTATTAACCTCTTTTGCAGCAAAGTAATGTATCCTTGACTTCTTTGGCGCGTCCAACTTCCCAAATTGAGAATGTTCCACGAGTACCAATTTTGTTTGCATTTACTTAACTTCAATTACCTAAATCCACTCAATGCCTTTTCAATTCTTCCTCACAACCACAATTAATTACTTCGCCCACTCATTCATTCAGCACTCTTCGCGAAGTGTTCGCATTTTTACCTATTCCTTTATTCATTTTCGCTCACTCGTGAACCTTGCCCAATGCTACTACGCGCGACCTAGGCATATTGTAGTTGAACGCCAAGGCGGTGACGACGGTGACGGCGGCGTCGAACGGTGGGACGTGTAATCCATTAAACAATCAACAATGCGCCGAGAGAAAATATTCGTTTAACTTGAAGTGACTTGGTAACTTGATTATTAACAGGCAGATTAAAAACTTTTAATCTGAGCGCAGCAAATTGTTGTTAAAAGGATTTCACAAAAGCAACAACCACAGCAACAGCAGCATAAGCAAAAACAATATGAGATTACAAACGGGCTTTTGGGGGCGGCGGCGGTGATTTCAAGGCAAGGAAATTGAATAGTTGAACGCGTGGAATGAGAAGAAAAGAAATTAAGCAAGGAACCTAGAAAATCCACGCCTTCTTCGTACTTGTTACAGCTACAACAACATGTGTTGCAAGAAGACACAATTTGCCGCGGTGTAGCTGGCAGTGCTTGCCGTAATCGCCGAAGTTTATTGGCTCAGTAATGCGCCGTTATAAGGAAGGTGCTGTTGGTGTTGTTATCGTTGTTGTTTTCTATATATACTCGCTGCTTTTGTTGCCATGACCTGCTGTGCTGCAACACTGTTAACGCCGTAAAACAATTAAGCACAGCACCAACAACAATCGCCCAACAACAACATGAGCTTAAAGTACAAAGGAAAATGCTGCCGTGAAAGAGGGGCAGAGTAAATGACACAAACGAAAATGCTAACAATGTGTGTGCACCGCTCATATTAGCTGCCACCGAAATGCACGCATTCGCACAGCGAAATACATACATACACACGTACACACATCCAATAAATATTGGTGAAAACAACAATTAAGCTAGTTATTAAGCACAGAGGAGACAATAAAACAGTTAACGGCACAGTAAATTAGCAACAACAAGTGCTGGCGGCTTTATAAGACTCCTTGCTTTGTTGTTGTTATCTTTGTTTGCTTCCGCCTTGTAATCCGCGAATGTAAGCAGATTTCATCTTAATTCAACGCAAAATTAACAAATTGCCTGGGGCAAAGGGCACACAGCAACAGAAGCAACAATAACAACAACAGTAAAACAACAATAGCTAAAACAACAAGGAAATGCTGCAAATATGTTTTGAGTGGTACAAATATAGAAATTCTACCGTTCATATACATAAAACTAGAAGGAAGCAATTTGTAGGAACCATGTTCTACAACAACAAATTGTTATTTGTTCACTTAACGGTTGTATGTATCACCTAAGACTAATCGAGATAGATATAGGATTATGCATATAGCATATAAATGATCAGGATGAGTAGAGGAGTTGGCTGTCTGTTCGTCCGTCCATACGTCCGTCCGTCAGTGTAAGTTGTAACTTGAGTAAAAATTGAGATATCTTGATGAAACTTGGTATGCTTGTTCCTTAGAAAAAAATATCGAGTTCTTAATAGGCGTAATCGGACTACTGCCACGCCCACAAAACGCGTTTAAACGAAAACCTATAAAGTGCCATAACTAAGCACTAAATTAAGATATAAAACTGTAATTTGGCACATGGGATCGTAATAGCAAGGGCATCTGTGGGCGAAAAAAATTGAAATAGTGGGCGTGGTCCCGCCATATAATATGTCTAATGAACATATCTTCTAAACTTCTAAGGCTACGGCAACTAAATTCGCTAAGTGAAAATATTATGAGAATAGGTAAATAAACGGCTGAAATCGGCTGGTAACCCCGATCACTCCCCACATAACGCTACGGTAAAAAACTACTAAAATCAAGAAACATCAATAACTAAATACGCCTGAGGCATTAAATTTTACCACGCACATAATATCACAAGGCTTCAATGGAGTCGTGACCGAAATTGGACAATGGGCGTGGCAAAGCCCACTTTTAGGTGAAAACACATATCTTGGGACCCGTCTAACCTATCTCCACTAAATTCGGTGTATGACATTCTACTGACATTCCTATACTACAATGTGAAAACGAGTGAAATCGGATTACAACCACGCCTACTTCCCATATACCACCATTTTAAATTGCATTTGATTCTTTCAATTCCCATCAGAATAAACCTTCGCACTAATAAGTAGTGCCCTTGAAGTATGCCACCTTATGAAGTTGTATGTATGGAGCCAAAACTGTTCAAATCTCCTGGATACCGAATATGTGGACCCCAGACCTATAGTTGACTTTTTACCGAAAATATCGGTCAACGTGTGAGATACGTAATTAAAATTCAGAGAAAATTTTTTCCTGATAGTTGTATGTCTGGGTGCTACAAATGGATTAAATAGAGTCAAAACTTCCCTTAGTCCCCATATGGAGATTTTCGAACTACCGGGTGACTTTACAACAGATATATTGGCCAATACTTATGTGAGTTATCTTAATGAAATTGAGAACACGTGTTTTTCTGATGACGGTGAATTTTTATGCTTAGAATGAGTAAAATTTTATGAAAACACGCCCTAGTCTTCGTACTTGTATACAGTTCAAAACAGTTTTTGAATTGAAATAATCTATAGAAACAACCATTTGAAAACTAAGATCGAGGTAGAGACTTTGAATTGGAACTAAGACTGTATTATATCGTTATTTATTACTGTAAATTTTACATTTAACACAGTTTTATACTATTATTAAATCGGCTTTACAAGTTCACATTATTTGGACCTAAAGCAATGGTGGAAAATATGCAGTTATCGTCAGCTTTAAAGTAATCGAATATATTTCAAACATAGTACATCCAGAGAAACCAAGTTTGTTCAGTATCAAGTACCTTCGCTGATTTCTTTCGTTGTTATGTAACATAAATGTATGCTTTACCCAAACTTCAAAAAACGTCTTTGTAATAACAATCCAAATGTAATATGAGAATCATAACTAAATCAGTATTTTAATATACATAATTGTGAATCTGTGGATTTCGGACAAACTGATGAAGCTGTTGTTTTTATTTGTTTATGAACAATTCAGGGGATCTATTTTCTCCACATATCTGATTAAACATTGTTAGTTTAGCCCATTTCCTTAACAAATTTAAACTTAATCAATTTATTACATTCCATTGACGTTTGAAACCAAACCCAAACTTTGTTTGCTATCTCGAAACCCAATAATAAGCCCCGCAACATTGCTTTCGTTTCGAGATTATTTTTAGTCAATCTCACGCGATTTATTCAGCATTTGTTTACCGACTCAGCTCACGTACCCAAGCGTGTTATCAGCTACGTGCACAACAACATCAAACGACAGCTGTTCAATTCGAAAAGGCGCTTATCGCTTGCAGTAAATATTATTTACATATAGCATATGTTTATGCATTCAACTACATGCTAATTAATTTAATCTTTTGCTGTGACAGCAGATATTTTTTATTGAAATCAATTAGTTTTAAAACTATCATTAAATAGTTGTGTTGAACAAATGGTGCGCTCCTTCTAGAAAACAGGTGGGCTGATAAGCCAGACTCAGCTTTGATTTCGCTCCTCTTTTGTTGGCTTTGAATTTGTATTTATTGTATAACTATATTACTTTATTTTTAAATTTTTTATGCGCTTAGACCTAAGATGCAGTTTGTTTACTCTGTTGCCAGTCAAGTGAGCGTTTGCATGTGTATTACGTGTAAAAAAATTTGAAAATATAAACAAACGGCAAATAAAATCTATTCGTACATGACAACAAGTCAGTAAAGGTACATTGGCAGTGGGAAGAAACCACAGTAAATTCAGGTATTAGGGTGGTTCTAAAATTTCCAAAAAAAATCTTGAAATTTTGTATTTTATGCTATATGAATTGCCGGCATTTAATAGATATAATTATTTACATGTACACATATTAGGGTGTGTCAAAAAACTATTTTTTCGGTTGGGTACATTTTTTACAAAACTTTGAGTTTTACAATTAAAAAAGTGTTTTTCATTGAGTTCTGAAATTTATAAGAAAACAATATGTTTGTCCTAATATAATAATAAGAAAAAATAGAAAACTGAAGGGCGGAGGTCGTTCCCGCTACAATTAAGAGCTCATACTTGCAGAGATTTTCTTCGAGGTGTCTAAGGACCTGTAGAATTAACATAGATGATACGTAATAAAATATCTATGAAAATCCCATACAGCCTTACTTAAAAAGTCGAATATCTCGAGAAGTATTAATAATAGCGATTTTGATCTCGCACCTTTTTTGTTGCAAATAAAATTTCCTACAAGTTTGTCATTAACATTTTTTCTATAGCTCTTGTCATTTACGAGATATGTAAACAAAAATGCGAATTTCATGGAAAAATCAGGCTTAGAGCCCCGTACTATATCGCCGGTGTGAGTTACGACTTTGTTGCACTGGACACTTTTGTAGAGTGAACAATTTTGACAAATATGCGTCTAAAGTCAAACCGATGCCATAAAATACCTCTGAGCTGTACGAATTTAAAGATAAAAAGTCACGATTGTAGTGAATTTTTATGTAATGCTAATATTAAGGGCTATAATTTTCAGGGATACACCCTAATATGTTATCTTTTACGAATTTGATCAAAATTTGGGAACTAAAACTTTAAATTTCTGACATTTTCTTTTCATTTGGACCTTTTAGTGTGCCCTTTGATCAGCAATTCTCGGACTCCGAATATATTTTGATAAGATAAAATCTTTCTTAGAAACGCTTTAGAACTTTAGAGATATTACTTTATTCAAAAAGTTTTAAAGAGCAGATTTTTCCTAAAAAATTTGGAATTTGAAAATCAAAAGATTTTTCAAAAAAAAATTCCATAATTTTTATTACCACCCTCACGCAAGCTTCTTTTAAGAAATCGCGTCTCTAAGCAAGACAAACAAAAGCAAATCTTACTTTCCGAAATGAGCAATGCCTTTGTTGTTGTTGCTGCATAACAGCGGCAGTTGCGGTTTACACAGTGCGGCTGCATTGTTTTCGCAGAGTTACTTTGGGCTGCAGTTTACCCAAGATAGACACAGCGATCGGCTGAGTACGGCAAGCGCCGAGAGGAAACTTGAAGTTGACACACAATGTTCGACAGGCAATTGCTTGTGTTGCCTCCAGCCGAGTGGCGAATGTATGTAGTGTCATTCGAGTGCCTTCAAATGCACAAAAACAACAACAATAACTACAGCAAAAACAACAAAGTAAACGCGAAGTGCTTATGTTGAACACAACGTCGCAGCAAAGAGAAAAATAAGCAAACACAAGCAAAGCAAGGCAAGCAAGGCAAAGTGAATGACTCGAGACGTTGCAACACGCCGAGGCACTTGAAAAATCTACGGAAGTGCAAAACTCTGCTCTGTGGCGGTGAAAATGGTGAAACTTTTGGTAGCTGACACAGCAAAAGTGTGCGAAAACAAGTGGCTGACGGTGCTTCTGCGGCTGGAAGAGTGCCGCTCAAGAAAACACACAATTTGCATTTGACGAGAGAGGATTCCTTTTAATTTTGCATTGAATTGTAACGTGCAGTTGCAGCTTCTCAATGAAAACATACATTTTCTAGAGAATTTAACTTTGAGTTGGTCGTGGTTGGAGGGGGGAGTTATTGCGGCGATTGTGGTAACCAATGAGAGGCAGAGCGCCATTAATGGCGAAAATGTAAACAAATACAAAATTAATTGCGTTTCTGAAAAAGCAACAACAAATATAATTGCAATAAAGCAACAACAAACATAATTGCAGTACAACTACAGCAAAAATAACCATCTAGTAATGATGACCACAAACGTTAGCAAACAAAAAGGAAGCGTAATTACAACAAAGTGCGCGCAAATTAGTACAACAATATGCGCAGTGTTGCAAAAACAAACCCCAAATAGAAATATTCGCTGCCTCATACTTTTCTCCAGCTCCACTTATACGTTGCGCATACGCCCCGGTGTGTCATTACTTCAGCATATGAACATAAGTATGTCCCTGTTTCCAAGTCTCCTGCTTGTGCTTGTGTTTTAAAAGTGCCGATATGTAGCATCATGTACAGATACATGTTCTTTGCCTTAACTGCCGGTGTATTTATTTGCTGGCTGTTGAAAATTTTATTGTAAACATTAACTTTGCCCAAGTGCTAATTAAAAATTTAACATTAACAAGCTGCACAAAATGTGCGCTGCAGAAATTGTTGTGTTTTTTTCTTTTCTTTTTAGAAGATTCTCGTGATTGCGGCCAAGTAGAATTACCACACCTGCAGCTTTTGACTTTTGCACTATTTAATTAGTTGCAGCAGAGGCGGTGGAGTTCAAAGGAATTTCAGTTGAGCTCATACGAAAGGGGTAAAACTAAACAGGAAAGTATACAAAGTTCAATCAAATAAACTACAACTAAATTTTATTATTTTAAGTTATACTAAAATAAGCCAAAAAAAAATTTATTATATTCATATAAATTACATAATAATTTTAAAAGCCAAAATTATTTAGAAACAAAAAAATTTTTTATATAGAAACTAATTACTTTTGTAAAGTATTATTAATTTCCATTAAATTTAAATAAATGAAATTAATAGAAAATTGATAAAGTCGATTTTGAATATATTGGTGCTCTGAATTCTTGAAAATATCAACGATTTTATAAGATTTGCTGTCACTTATATTTAAATATTTATTTCCATTTAGCATTAAAGAAATCTGAAAATATGAAATTATATAGAGATATATTTTTACTAACAGTTTGGTTAAAATCGTAATTAACATAAAACAGAAGAAATTTGAAAACATATGTTATATTTATTTCAATAAAACTGCTTTTATGGAAATTTCTTTTATATATTTTCAGTTGAGAATCTTATTTTAAGAACTAGCAGTAATCTGCCATCACCTGGCGATCCCATCAAACTCCATATCTATCTACCATCACTCTTAAATAATGGTGAAACCATTTTCTCTATTTCTAGCTATAATTTCGTTGATTATACGCAAATATATCCAGATGATTGCTAAGGTAGTCTAACTTGGTATTCATATTTGGAACGCGAGTCTGAAAGTTTGACCGATATCATTCACGTTTTCCTCATAATTTGGTGCTTTATGGTTACCTAAGTAATTTTCTACTACCAATATTAAACTTTTCCGAATTTTAATTTCCGGAACAGTCATAACCTTGATAAAAATACTTGCATGTACCTTTTATTAATTACCAAACTACCTTCAAATTTTTCCATACCAAGCTTCGTAACTCCTTTATCAAGCGGTAACGCTAGCAGATTATGGATGGTGATTGTTTTTTTTTAAAAAGAGTACCGTAAACGGGTTTCTTTGGATATGCTTGATCGTGCGAATTCCGATCCCTCATTCATTGAAAGCTTTATAAGTGCCGATGATATATGGGTTTGTGAGTTTGACATGCAAACAATTCAAAAATCATCGGAATGGAGAGGCGAAATGAGCCGAAACCAAAAATCAAGGTGATACTCATTGGTTTCTGCGACATTCGCGATTTGGTGCATTACTTCCGGAAACAGACAATAAGTCGGCCGTTTGATTTATCCATCGAAAACGGTCAGAATTGTCGATTCTGGATTTTTCACGATGATAATGCCCCATCGCATCAAGCCACGATTTTGACTGAATTTAAAGCCGAAAACGCAATGAGTACCATCGATCAACCACCATATTCACAAGATTTGGCTCCGTATGATTTTTTCTTGTTCCCCAAGTTGAACTTGCCGCTCCATGGAACCCGTTTTTAGTCAATCGAAGAGATAAAACTAAGTTCACTGAAGGAGCTGGTCTTTCCAAAAAATGTTTGTGAAAAGTTTCGCCTTTATTACAATGCAAGTCGGGAATTTTTGTCACGATCTGTTAGTAGCTCTATGGCAAAATACTTGTTTTTCGTATCTTAGAGGTATTTTCTTCTTTAACTTGTTATGACTTTCTGACAATTGTATAACGTGAAAGTCAATTTCGTCGTCTGCGTTATGGATTTCAGGTCTATTGCTTCTAGATATATTCTTCCCCTCAAGTTCGGCGATACTTGCTGTCAGCCTTATCGTTTTTATATTGGTATTCGATATTCTAGTTTCAATTATCAAAACCATAATTGATTTTAAGGTAAAAATTGTTTTTATCAGCCCACACCACACACACAGAGTGAATAGATCTGTGGTTGTGGCAAGTAAACTTGGTGCTGCAATAAACATTTATCAACCAAATGCCTGCCAACGCCTTGAGAAGCGAGTACTTTGCAAATGTCTCACGCCTCTTCCTTCAACACTCAACACCGCACCTCTAGTAGTATCTACCACACATACTTACATACATACATACATGCGCTATTCAAATTCTTCGATTGTGTGCCATGACAATATTTGATTTATTTTACAGCATTGCCGTCACTTTGTACAAGTTCTTTCGACTCTTCGCTGAACGGTGAATTTAACCAATTTGTGTAGCGAAATCTCCACACACTCACATGCACAGTCCTCATAGTGCAGTCACTGCATTCGGTAGCATGTTGCACGTAGCGCCGCCACATTGTAAGTAAACACGCACTATAGACTTTGGGTGCAACACGGCGCAGCACAATAATGGTTTGGCGAATTTTCACGTTTTCCTTGGCTGTGCCTGCAAGTGGAGCTGAATTGAGTGGTGCTGCGTGCGTCTTGAGACTTTGACTTCCGTGCGCTACTACCCGCAGCGGCTTGCCGCTTGCGCAAATTGTTAGCGCAAAAAATTTCGAACACGAACTGACATGTGTTTACTCTTTCATATTCGTTCAGCTCCTTTATTTACCTTTTTTCCTGGTCGGTTTCCCTTCCAGCGCCAAAAAGAAGACGCCAGCGAAGAATCTCTGCATTTCGATATCAATGCCGCTTCTTATTTTGCTGAACCTCATGAAATTTCACATCTCAAAGCTTTATTTTTATTGTTACTATTATTTTATTTTTACTTATTCTATTATTTGCCAACTTGTCTCTTATTTGCCTTGTGCTCACTTTATTTCGCCAAAAAAATTGATGCGCACATGTTTTCCCAACAGCGTGTTCGTCTTCAAGCTGTCGATATGTGAGCCATGGACGGGGTTGCCATCGTGTGATTTTGCCTAGCCGATCATAAGCCTGTACTAAATTCTGGCACTAATTATTTTTTTTTAATCGAAGGCCTTCAGATGTATACATAGAGCGCTGTTGAAACTCTCTAGTTTAAATCGCTTTAAAGCATTTAAAACAACAGTGTTTGAAAGAATTAAAAAACAAATTTCAAAAAAATTTAACTAAATATAAATATTGAATTGACTTAACATAACATAAGCTAACGTAAATGTATTTAAAGTCACATAACTAAAATTAAATAAACTTAACATAATGAACTTTACCTTAATTTTCTTTAATTCAAAAATAATAAACACATTTCTTTCCTTTTGTTCCTCTCCACTCTTTCTTTCGTTAACATCTGGTAACTCCGCTGTTCACGTTAAAATTTTCAACATATTTGTTCGTAAATAATCGCACGCACACTTGAGTTGCGATGTGTGCTTAACAGTACCGAAAGTGTGTTTATGTGTTCGCCCAAAAGTAGGCTTCCTTTGTCGAACTTTTCATGCAACACGCGGCGTGAAGCAATATTTTTTGGAATTTTCTGTAGCATGCATTCTGCATAATCAGCAACTCTTGGCTGCTTGTTGGATTGTACCCATTTTTTACCAACGTTCATGCCTCCGCGCCACTTCTGCACCTCTCGAATTGCTTTAAATGTAATTATTAAAATATAATTGCGCTGATTCTGAAGCGCCATGAGCACGGAAGGAAAGGAAGAAGTAAGGGAACGATTGCAGAATTAAAACAAAAACACAAAACAATGTAAGAGGCTTATACCGAGTATTTTCTCAAAGCTTAAAGGTGATGTGCGATTGTATAAATTTGAATAAAGTCTATTCCATTAAAATTTTTCTCGAAATTTGTATCACCTTTGTGAACCATATCTAGAAGCACCGACTGATGAGCATTCATATGTGAGTCTTACTAGCTATCGTTTAATTTTTGAAAAAGACTGTTGACAACCCCCAGACATTTTTTTATCAATTTCATGGAATAGAATTTAATACAAAAAAATTAAACAAGTGGCAACCCTTTCAATTGTGTCTGTCGAGTTTAATGCCAGCATCGCAGTATTTAATCTTTTTCAATTTCATTGAAATAAAAATTTAAACAGGTGGCAACCCTATAAAATATATGTATATCTAATGCAACTACCTAAACTTATCAAGTTTTATTGCCTCATTGTAATATTTAAATTTCCCATCAATTTCATTGAAAAAAAATTTAAACAGGTGGCAACCCTATAAAATATACGTATGTATATCTAATGCAACTACCTAAACTTATCAAGTTTTATTGCCGCATTGCAATATTTAAATTTCCCATCAATTTCATTGAAAAAAAATGTAAACAGCTGGCAACCCTATGTAAATATGCATATGTATAACTAATGCAACTACCTAAACTTATCAAGTTTTATTGCCGCATTGTAATATTTGAATTTCCCATCAAATTCATTGAAATAAAAATTTAAGCAGGTGGCAACCTAATTAATTTTTTTAATCATTTCATTGAATTAAAATTTAAACAGATGGTAACCAGATGGTAATACTAGTACCTAAACTTGCCTAATTTAATATTAATATTTATTTTTCTTGAAAAAATTAAACAAGTGGCAACCCTTTAAAATATATGTTTATGAAGTCCTTTAAACGTTCGATTGCTTGTTATTCCTCTCAATAATTATTTGAACTTAGCATTTTAAATTTTATTAGGTTGTTATGAAAGTAAGAGTATCATTATTTCTTTTTACTTATTATATAGTGCTATGTCTATACAATTACAATATAAACACATATACTACTTACGTATACATATGTACATAGGTACATACATACATATGTCCCTTTTCGAGCAAGTAGTAACCGAAGCATCGCGCTCAAAGAATACACGCGTCACACACACAAAGGTGCCAAAGCCAGCTGCAAGCAATAATTTAACACTTTCTGTATTTTATATTTTGTTGTTGTTATAGTTACAACCGTTGAGAATTGTTTGCATTACTGACGGCGAAAGGAGTATTTTTGCAGTGTGGGCTCTGGAAATGCCAACACCAAAGTCTATCCTCCGGCCGTTCACGTAGCGCCGACCGCGTTGTCCAGCGCGAAATTGTTGATTTCCATTTAATGATGATTAATTGCGTAACAGCAAGGCGAATTTGCATACTATCGGGCTGATTTGCATGGCATACCTACTAGTGTGCATAAAAGGATTTTATCGTACGTCACAGTTTATGAACAAATTTATTATAAATGTACAGCGCTCTCAGTTTCACTGAATTAAGTGAGCTGCGGTTCACAATTTTCTCCTTTTTTTGAAAATTTGATTTCAATACTATACTGAGCCTTTTGATTATTCCACAAATGGTATAATTTTATAGGAAACTTTTTCATCACGAAATTATTCAACGAGATTTGACATTTTATAAAGAAAGATTCGTCGAAACAAAAATTGCATCCAGACCACGTGTACATGCCAATGGGTAAGCGGTTAAAACTATAACCTGACCCATGACTACAAAGTGAAATTCGCTTAGAATTGACGACTACATATTATATATATATGTAAGTATGTTTATGATTACTTCCTTGTTCCCGAGCTTACGATCTACTATTTACTAATAGCATTAAAAACCGAGGACTCGAATGCAATAAAAAAATACGAGAAAAACCAGAATTAAGGAAAATATTCATGAAGAAGTAGAGATCTGAAAGCATGGTGGAATTGAGGAAATCAAGGGACTTGTCGCAAAATCGAGAAGATGGGAATAGACAAATAAGCAAAACGCATAAAATTATACTTCATTCTAATAAAAAACGAATAACCACAGATCTCAAAAGAAGAGTACTGAAATAACAAAACTCAGCAGAAGGATAAAAGAAACCCGCAAAAGGTGTAAATAAACGATGAATAAGAGAGCGATTGGCAATGACGAGCTGCATGCAAATGCCACAGCAGCAGGTTGACGATTCAAATGCAGCAAAGCCGGATGTACTTATTGGCGCATTTGCACAAGAGAGTAGGCAATTGAACTCATCAGGTGATGGGTTAGAAGTTGGATAATTTTTTTGCAGTATGTCCATAACACCACTTCAATGTGCGGAAATGTGGTCACCGCAAATTTGTTGTTGGTAATCATCGTTTCTTAAACCCAATGGAATTCAAATGTTAGGGAGAAGTGCAAATCGTGGAAGAAATATGCTTAGCAAATTCTTAGAATACTTGGAAAGGTTCTTACTTTTGCTCTCATCACCTTTGAAGCTTCGGAGTTACCAATTTAAACCTCTTGGCATTATAAGCTTTAAGCGAAAGTTTCTTCACTTACAGAGAAAGTTCTTCGATGTAACACCTATTTCTTGAATTTGTGTTAAGGGGCGCGCCTAAAACAGGTGGTCTTTAGGGAAAAAAATACTGTATCAATTGTTTAAAAATTTTAAAAGTTTATTTATATATAAATATTTAAGGAATTACAGTACAGATTTTGAATGAAAACAATTAATAATTTTCAATTTAATTTTCATGTTCCAACCTTCTCCGTGGTTGAATTAAAAAAAAATGTATGTATGGGATTTTGTCGAAAAAACTTTAATAGATAAATGGCTAAACTTTAGTCTTGAACTGTTTAGTAGAAGAGACCGAAACCCATATCGTCGTCTTCTTCTGAGTCCGACACCTTCTTTTTGGTTTCTTTCTTCTTTTGCGGTTTTAAAAAGTTGAATTCCGCAGACAAAATTTGGCCGGTAAATATTGATATTTGATCAGATAAAATTAGATTAGGTGTTTGTATAAAAAACTAAATGCAAAACAAGCAAAAAATGTTATTAATCGAATCTTTTGTATTAAAGTAGTAATCGCTCAATGGAATTCAAAAAAGTTACTTGTCAGAGCTGATTGATCTGAGGGAATATATTTTAGAAGGCTGGAATTCAAAACTAATTTTATAAGTTGTTAAAATTTTTTTGCAATTTATAACTATATTTATATATAGTATATATATGTATGTATATTATTTAAGGAGTTAGGTTGGTTTCAGTGGTACAAAAAAATTTATTTTTATATTTTTTTTTAATATAAACAATCATATATTTCAAATATATTGAAAATTCAGCTGTTGAGACCTCATCTTCCTGGGGTGGCGTAAACAACATAACGTAAAATTAAAAAATCAAAAATATTCCGTTAGCGCATATGTATATAAATCTCGTGTTTGAACGAAGGAAAAAAATGTAAATTTTAATTTTATCTCTGATTTTTGCCATTTATTGGCTTAATAAAATAAGTTGTAATGAAAAAAATCCTGGTCGAATAATAATTAATGGTCTAGAACCCTCAAATTAAGGGTGTTTTCCGGATTTTTTTTAAAGGTTTAAAAAAAGAGCAATTGATTTAAATTTTTTACAGTTTATTTGTACACTTATGAAAAGTATAGAAATATTTTTTAATTAAATAAAAAATTTGTTAACAATATTAAAAATGGCGTCCAAAAAAAGCTATCTTAAAAAATGACTCCCGGTGCCGTTGTTGATTTTGACTCTTCAGAACATCTGAAACATAAAAACCAAATAAATTATTAATCAGTAGGAGTGCAGCTATCGCTGGAACTACAACCAAAAAAAAAAATTTTAATTAAAAAATTTCGCGCTTTTGAAGTTCAGATTCTGAAGATAGCTATTTTTGGACCAGTTTCAGATCGAAAAAAAATCGAAGTTCTTAAACTTAAAATTTCATCGTAGTTCCAGCGATAGATATTGATCTTATAAACACCATATTAAAATTTCAAGTGATTCGGATGGATAGTTTTTTTTTCATCAACGGCACGCCGAAAAAAGTAGTTTTGAGATAAATGACGTACAAAGCATCCATTCATTGAGCCCCTCGACCGCGCGCTACCTGCTAAAACGGCTGTAGAAGCTAAAATAATGTGAATATCCTTCCAAAAATTTTACAGTATATTCTTAAAGGACTATACTTTCGAACTATCAAACAAAAAAAAACGATTTTTTGAAAATTCTAGACCACCGGGACCTCTTAAATTTCTGAATGTACATAAGTGAGTCTGATTTTGGGTTGAACTTGTTATCGTTCTGCTTGAGCTTAATTTTTCTACTTTGATTGTAAAACAGTGAAACATGGCGGAAATGCTGAAAATTCGATCCTCCATTTTCGAAAGGGGATAAAAAAACTATTCCTTAAAATCTAGGCTAAATTACCAGAAACAAGTTTTACTACATCAGCTGTTGAAATATATGGAGGTAATGCAGTGAAGTGCGAAGTTGGCTGCGAAAAAATTCACTAGGATCAGCTGCTGTCACTAAACGAAATTTCTTAGTGAACGGTCCAATATAAACCATCTCTCTCACCATCTGATCAAATTTAATCCGGACTGACAAAAAAAATTAATTTTCATGTATTTTAAAACAAATGTTTTTTACTGCCAGCTAAATAGGCTCCTTAGACAACACAAATATGCCAACACATAGTACAATTTTCAATGCACTGATTGAAAGCTCGGCTGAGATAGCCTTCAGTGTCCTCAGCAAATTTTGATTGTTTCGGTTTCAGCTCATGTTTGGAGCGCCATTCGCTAGCTTGCTGTACAATTTCAATATCATATTCATAAACCCATGACTTATCACCAGTACCAACGTTTCACGAATCTAGGCTTTTCCGCTACTTTGTTTACTGTTTCTTTAACCTTTTCGATCGAATGATGATCATTAACAGTGGTTGGTGCACATCTCGCAAGAAGGACCTTTTTTTTGACTTCACGAGCTTCACATAAAGCTTTGTGCTATACATACATACTTACGTTCGTGGTAAAGTAGACTCCCCAAAACATTTCTGCATCACTTTGAACGATTTCGTAACAAAAAAATTTCAAGCAAACTCTTTGTTTTGGATAGTTTTTTGTTTGTTTTTTTGTCACAGTGAAAATCGCTAGACCAACTGTGTAGACCAACTCAAAACACAGCTACAAAGCATTCAGTTAACAATTACTAGAAAAACTGCAGCAATATTGGAATAGTTTTTTTTTATCGATTCGGCAAGCGCGCTTAGTTTAGGTCTGTCTGGGTCAATTTTGATCAGCTAGTATTATAACATATATGAGTTGCCACTTAAAAGTGACTTAAAAATGCTGGGCTTGAAAAAATTACCGCAAAATTTTTCATTTCATTCTTCTGTGACTGTAATTTTCTCTGCTTCTTTTGCCATTACAGTTCGATTGCGAAATTAATTCCGGTAAGCAACCGTGTACAGCACTTGAGTTTAACTGATTATTTTTACATTGCAACCTTTAAGTTGCTCATTAAATTGTAGCACAAATATTTACCGCTTTCGCCTTAAGCGAAGCAGGCAAATAGCAGTGGCAAGAAAATCCAATTAAAACGTCCATTACAACAATTGAAGTCGGTCACGCCGAGAATGGCGTACGCCAAGCGGAAGCAAACGCTACGTAGATGCCGGCAAATGATGTAAATAACGGCACATGCCGATGCGCACAAACGTAATCATAAATAAGTTTAATGTTTTTCTTTCAATATTTAAAAATGCACTTTCGTTAATTAACAGATAAGAAAAATAATAACAATTACAACAACGAAAATTACATACGTGCGGCAGCAGCGCAACTGCAGCAACAATAACAACTGCAGCAGCACTCGGCAACATAATACACAAAATGCAAAGAATAATGGAAGAAAACCTGCGCGCGTGCTGCAACCGCCGCTGGCGACATATGTCACGTGCACAGCGACAGCGGAGAGGCAGGGCTGCCGTGCCGCGCCGCATGCGTGGCAGGCCGCAATTTCTGACAAATATTCAAAAATTATTTCATAAATTCGCAGCGCAAACATGCGCATATTTTAAGGCGTGCAAGCGGCTTTTTGCATTTATGCGCCACACAATGTTGCCACAGATGTTGCGCGCGCGCGCGATATAAATGTGGCGTGAGTTGTGGTCGCTGCCAAATTGACTTGCAATGCTTCTTTTGTGGCAATCAGTAAATTCGTGCGCCTTTTTTCCCTATGTTTTACCTTACTTGTTCGCTGCTGTCGACGTGTGTGCGTGCGCAAGTGTTGGCGACATGTGTGTTGCACGCATGTTGTGCATTTAATTACACCACTTGCGCTCGCCGCTGGCCGCTGGCCGCGCGCCGAAGCAACTGACGCCATCAACGCGCCAACAATCAAGCGTGTAAACAGCGGTAAATTCACAAGGCAGGTGGAAGAAAAGAAATCCAGCAATAAGGAGGAAAAACGCTACGGTGGCGAATGAATGTAATTGTGAAAAATCTGCAACTCCAGCAACAGCGGCGTTGCATGAAATTAATTGCCTCCGCACGCAACTCTTGCACATTCTCGCGAACATATCGCCGTGCTGCTTATGTTTCCTCATTGTATGTCTTCCATCCATTTTACGCTGGCTGCTGTGGCTTCTTGCTTCTTTTGCTTCAGCATTGACTTGTGTTACGTATACGTCATGTCATCCATCGAACGGCAACACAAGCGCGTATTGCCTTTCAATTTCGGTTACTGCCTTACGTTGCATAAATGCCACATCCGCAGAAGCTTTGCTGATCTGTAGCGTTTCCTCCTTTTTTGCCGACAAGGCGGCCGCTAACGATTTTCTTGCATTTATTTCTTAATTAAAATATCGATATCAGTGATACTGATGATATATACTTGCCAAATTTAAATGAAAAAAAGAAATCTGTCATCTGACATTTCAACGTAATTGTTTAGTTTTATAAATATAATATCAAAGAGATTTCAGCGTCACATGAAAGACTTTCACCCTTCTACAAACATTATATACTATTTTGAATACTGTCGCTTCTATAGAAGTGCACAGTTTGGTAGGGTTGCCATGTGGTTTCGAAATTTTAACAAATTCAATTGTCTTATAAATTTGCCTCTATAAATATATGCAATGAATTTCAATACATTCGTTGACATTTTCAGCAAATTCGCGTGTAGAGTTGCCAATAGTTATTAAAAAGTTTAATTGCAAGGAAAATAATACAAAACAAAGGACCTATTTCGTTACCTAGTTCGGTTTGAAGCATAAATACACTGTTGGTGTTAAGTTAGACGCACGTTTACTTGCATTACAATTCTTTTAATATTTATTATTTTAATAGTCATTAAAAAAAGTTGATATGCAAAAACATTGGGTACTTAATGTACTTTAAATATAATATTCAAATGATTATTCAAACTTAAAAAAATTGTGTTTTTGAAACATTTTCTTAAAGCTACTTTAAAAAGTTACCTTTTTTCTTGGGAAAAAATTAATTTCAGTAATGAGTACTGCCTCCATTGTGTGTAATAACTACATGTATCCGGTCCTTCATAGAATGATACAGGGAATCTATGTAGGTCAAGGAAATCGTGCTCTAAGCACCGTTAATAGCTGTAGTTAATGTTTCCTTATCTTCATATTGCTTTCCTCCTTCGTATATCTTCCGTTTTAGCCAGCCTCAAACATTTTTAATTACGTTCAAATCTGGGGAATATGGTGGCCAGGTCATGACATTAACTTTTTGACTCCAAATAAAAGACTTTACTACTCGAGCGTTATGAATAGGAGCATTGTCTTGTCGAAAATTCCAATCAATTGGTCCAAAGAGATCACTTAGTTGTGGAAATGCGAACTCCGAAAATGTTTTGAAGCGATCGCCGTTCATCTTCTCATCGAAAAAATCAAGTTGTTCCATAAAAAGTGATGGCACCCCCCACCATGACTCCAGCTTCTCGGCTGTGATGGTGACTTATATATAGGTAATCTTTACACAAATCGTGACAATACTAGTATCGAAAGCTATCAGAGTCATCTAAATTAAAACGTTTTTCATCAGTAAAGACAACTTGAACAGTCCACGTCATGAAGTCATTCGCAAATCGAAGCCAAGGAAATTTAAAGAGCGCTTATTTCAATGACCAACCCAAAACGCACGAAACCTTCGATTATACAGTTATTTTTTCGCAAATCAATCAATTATGAGCAAATATTTTTCGAAAAAGATTCGAACTTTGATAAGAAAAGCATTTTGGACAATAAGAACAAGCATGATTAGAATTATATCAATTTATTAAAAAAAAAAAAAACGTTAGCGCGTCTATCCTAAGACCCGTAGTGTATACAAATATTAATCTCTTGAAGCATCAATAAACACTTGCAAATCCAAAAAGAGACTTAATAGAGTACAACGAGAAGAAGAGACATTTTTTCGCCTATTTACTCGTATTTCATGTATTTCACAATATTTTTAATGTTTTCGTTTTCTTAAATGTCAAAAAGTAAACAAAAAAATAAGAATTGACCGAAGATTGCTCAATTTTAACACAAGCGCCTTTGATTATCGAAAAGGGTATATTCGGCAACTGGGCAATTGAAAATTTCCTTAACGGTACCAATACCACAGATGCTTCATTTGCATGCTGTAAGGTGAAAGAATCATATGAGATTTAAGAATATCTTGTATGGGAACTAGGAGTGGTTTTAGTCCGCTTGTTCTCATTACTGTAGTAGAATGTCGGCATAATGTTTTGCATAAAATATGGTTGAAATTTTTCGAGAATATTTCATTTGAAGTTGAGAGCTACCACGCCCATTGTACAATTTGTACACCGATGCTATGAAAGACTTGGCAGTGACAATTAATACTTCTGACTTGTTTACTGTTTCTTAGTTTTCAATATAAACTCATTATATTTGGAGTATGGGTATGTTTGTCATCTGATTTTAGCTGTCTTCACAATACTTGAGGAGGAAAAAAAGGATTTGTTCTCTGCAAGGTTGGCAGATTTTGATTTAGTGGTTCATGAGATTTTTTTTACATTAAACTTATTTAGAGGAGGCACGGCCATGCTCACTTTCTCACATCACACACTGGAAATGTATATGATAAACCAGGCAGAGGGAATCACATGACATCTTAACGTGAGAAAAAAGCTCCTTGTTTTCCTTTTTGAAAAGAAGCCATTTCTCATTATAAGAGAAGCCAGAAAAGGTTTTATTCAATGAGGGATAAGATATGCAGTGAGTTCAAAAACTGTTGAAGTATGGTAAAACAATATTGCATTGCACCTGCTGCATAAAAGATGTTTCGAACTTGTTCAACTTGTGTGCATACTTCATCTATGGTTTTGTGTGGTTCTCTTTGAGCAATTAACCGTTTTTTCGCAATCGCTATAAAATTATCGATGGAGTCCATATTGGTATATTAAAATATTTTATATATCAGGTGTTTAAAAACCTTTGGCAAAAGTATTTTTCGATAGCTTATTTTAAACTTCTTTACGATAAGAATTGTTTTGAAACAAGTACCAAAATATGTTCAGATAAGTGCCTGATATTATTATCAGATCTTAAAGATCTGAATTGATAATTGATTGATAATTACTTGTCACTCTAAAAAAACTGGGAACAACTTACTTAACCATTGTTCAAATTTTCTATTTGGTTTAAATTTAAAAAAATAAATAAATCTTTCACTTTGCACAGTAGCTTCATATATATAAAAAAATTCAGTGAAAATTCTTCGCACCTAATTGTTTGTCTTCAAATAAAACTTATAGATTAAATACTTTTAAAGTGATCAGCTATAGCGAACAACACTCTGGCCTCGTTTATATCGCTTCACTTCCTCACAGACAAATGAATTCCAAGTAAATCCGTTTACCTGAGCTTAAGAGATCGAGATCGAGTCAGACATCTAACAACCGCAACTAAGCAATACATACTCATACATGCATATACATATGTATGTATAAGAATGTATCATCTTTCGTGAAGTGTCTACACTACTATCCAGTGCCCACTAAGAAGCCGGAAGTGCCCAGCTGAGAAGCCTATTGCACGAATATGAGCCTAATTCCTAATAAATATTTCACACTACCGAAGGCCAGCACTGAAACGCAAAGCTAAGCGCACAATGTGCCAGCTAATGCCAATGTTTGCCGAAATGCATATACGTACATACATACATACAGCTACATGATGCTGATATATTTAAGGTGATTTGGTGTTGCAGTGCTTTGTTATTCGGCAACTGTCTTGGTATCTGCACTTTGTGGTTGCATGTGAGGGCTAATTTGCAAATTTCCAATTATGTGGTCACACACACAAGCAGTTGCATAGAGATATTGCAGCATGCTGCAAGTTCAAGTTGCCGCAACAGCAAATAGTGTTGTAAATTCTCCTATACTCAAGGAGCGAGAAAGAAGTGCCCATAATACATTAGGCTGTGGCGCCGTCTAATAATAAAAATTATCAGCGGATTAATGTCTGTCTCGTATACACTATTGTCTGTGGCAAGTGCGTGCCTGTATGTGTATAAACATGTGTCTATGCTTATGAAAATTACATTCTGCGTTTAGTGTATGCCATTGTGTGTAGCCTTTAATCATGGCTTTATTGTAATTGAGTAGCAAATAATGCAAGTGCAACGTGCAACGTGCAAATTACTAGAATGGCATGGCAATAAATGGCAAACAATAGCTTCATAACTGTAGTTCCAACAACAATGCTGAGACATGGCTGAGATTTGCACAAGCCAAGCATAAATATATTACCGCCTAATAATATGCTACAAATGAGAGTGCATATTCATAGCACACTACACTTACACATATTTAAGCTCGTATAATGTTGTGAGCGCATACCCAGCGAGCAAAATTAGATAGAAAGTTAGATGCAGAAATAATTATTTTTTATTAGTAAAATTTTAAGGCAGTAAACATAACAAGTAAGTCAGAGTCCACCCACCTTTCGGGTGACGTTAGCGGCTCTGAGTGGGGACCTATTTAACCACTATAAAAAGTCGGGTTGTAAATGGAGGTCGAAACCGAGTTCTAGCCCCGGGAGCGTAAGATCCAGAGAAACGGAACCGTCACCCGCCAATGCTTCAAAAAGGACCTACATATGTAGCAAAAATCTCGGGTAAATCTAGGTCAGTCCCAATAGGGAAGGAGAATACTGGGCAAGTTCCTATAAATTTATCCACTTCAGGCAAAACTAGCGCCAACTTGACCAAATCACCACTACCAGCAGCGTACCTGGAATCACGGGCAACTTTACGGGCATAAAATGAAACAAACAGAAAACAAAACACACTCTCCAAAATACAGTAGTCAGAACGACGTCAGGCGTTCAAAGTCTTAGTACGATACGATGACGGACAATTTGCGCCCAAAATGCTGGAGTGGGCTGGAAGGTTGCTGAGCGAGTAAAGTTTAATGAGGCAGCTGAAGAGGACGTGCCTCAAATCCATCCCTGTACACACGCGATTGGTGGGTTATACGGCTCTAATGAACCGAGGAAACTTATCGGCAAGCGCTGATATTACACAATGCAGAGTCTCTCGGTCTCTCAAGGAGTCGATGGGAGCCTATAGCTTTGAGATGGTGCCTCTAAGAATGTAATTAGATTGAGCCGCTCTGGAATTTTGCCCATCAACGGTAAAACGAGAGATTGCTTTCTTATACCTTAAACTCTAACTGGGAGATATTGCTTATATTATAAGTTAAACAAACAGCGGCGTTTTTATTTTAAGATTCGGTCGGTTTTAGCCTGCCAAAATTCGATTTTTGATCAGATGAAAAATTTATGGGACATTGTGTAAAGAATTACTACTCTGATCAAATTGAAAGGTGAATTTTGTCCATTTCATCTCCTTCAAAGTAATTCCCTCCCGCTGCAATAGACTTATGCCAACGAATTTTCTAGTCACCATAGCACTTGGAAAAATGCTCCCCCGTGATGGCCATCAAAGCCTTGAGCCAGAGGCGAATGCGGTGGTTGCGGCACGATATTAGTTGAAAATGTGGCGAAATGATCACGAATAACCAATGCAGTATGAGATGGTCATTATCGCACTTCTTTGTTCAATAAATTCAGACATAGTAAAAATCGAAGAATTTACTTTTAGATCTTCACGAAACGACGCGTATTCAAATACTAATGAGATTTTGCATAGATAAAGATAAACCGCTGGAGTTCAGAATTTGTCTTGGTATATGGTTTTTGAAATTCGTCAACTTGCCATATCAAACTTTAGTACTGCCGAGTTTAAGTTTCAAATAGAAACAAAATCATTTTTCCAATTTATATTGTTCGATTTCCTACTGGGTTACTTCAAGTCAACTATTACTAAGCTAGCACAACCCGCATGATAACATTGTATATATATAAGCATTTATATATACCATTATGCCATATAGTATGTATATTGTTGTCTTATCTATGGCATGCAAAGATGCATTTAATATCTGCCACATTTAATGTGCAACATGTAAGCCGACACACTTGGAATTTCCTTTTCCTCTGCGATATTTGCGGCTTTTGTAGTACAATTACGAAGTCAGAGACACCAGCAAGAATTTCACTTTGATTTTATTGTTGTTATTGCAGCCAGTTGTTGCTTCATGACTTTGTTGCTGCTGTTGCTGTTGCTGCCGGCTTATTAACAGCTTGCCGCAAGGCAATCAACAAATCGGAACGTCTGGTGTTATTGAACTTCCTAATAGGAGGCAGCACACACACAAAGCCCAACCGAAATATAATGATTTTAGTGCGAACTCCGTGCGCCAAATGTTTATAGAGGGCTGTATGCGAGTGTGAGTGCGTGTGCATGGAAATGATATTAATTTGCAAACACATGCAAATGTGTGCGTGCAAGAGCTTAGCAAAGATGCGGAATTGGCTTATTTTGGTTGGCATGAATGCATTTCTAATAAACTCTGCGCTGGAAAAGCCACTTCCAAAAGCGAGGCTCCACTTGCTATTACTGTTGCATACACACAGACACGCACACGTGCAAGCAAGCTTATGTGCGCATTTAAGCTAAACATTGCGACTTTATACTTCGCCGGGGAAAAGGATTAAGTGCGCAGCCAATGCCACGCATTGAGTTTGCTGATGTTGCAAGTTTTGTGTTGGCGCTGCAGTGTGCCGCCATGTGTGTGCTGCAACAACAGATGTACGGCAGCGTTGCCACAGCTTTTGGTGATTATGTGAAAACATTGCGTTCGCCTACAAAGCGTCAAAACTGCTCACCACGCCCCTACATACATACATATCTATGTGTGCATGCAACGTGAATGCAGCATGTGGCATTTGGCGAACGGCAAGTAGCATTTCCATGCTTTTGACTTCCATTGAGCAAAAATTAATCCGCATTGTATCGACATTCGGCAGCAACAGCGGCAGCAGCTGGGCCAAACAATGCCACCATATGTGGCTGCCAAAGCACAAAGGCATTAACACACACAAGCCCGCGCGCACAAACACATAAATGTGCCTAATTATGCGCGCGTATTGCCGCAGACGCGACTGCGCTAAGTTGACAAGTTCATGTGCTCCCGCTGCATTTCTGTTCAAGTGAGATTTATGTACCCCAGACTTGCAGCAGCAACAAATCGCAGTTGAGTCGCGCCACCACGACCGGCATTGGTGCGTAACGTTTAGAGGCACGCTTTGTGAGTGTCGGCAGTGGCAGAAACGTTGTTGCAACACCATTACGTTGAAGATATCGCGTTTGCATGCTGCTAAAGCGAGATTGATTTGCAAAATGATGGAAGTTTATTGGCTTTTCAACTTGCAGCGGAATGTACTCATGTCGCGAATTCACAAAATATCAAGGACTTTGTAAGAACTATTAAGAGAATTACCTAACTGAGCATTTAATTCCAGAAACTCTATTAGTAATACTTAATTTATTGTGTAGCGATGAATAAGAATTGTTCTTGTCGTACTTAATTCTTATAAGGGAAAAATTGTTAACCCAGTAACCTCCACGATTCCCAAACGTATTTAAAAAAATAAAATTCGAAAAAAATTCACATAAAATAAATAACAAATAATCCACTTACAAAAGACAAATAATATCGGAAAGGTTCTGAAGGCTCACCGTCAACAGTCTTGAAAAGTTAACAGATTTACACGCCCTCCTTATCCTTAATATTGCGGATTGTTTGTTAGGATTATTTGTTTGCATTATCGTGTTCAATTCACCTTGCCAAGGGATCAAGCATGTGTGCGAAATTTAAAAAAAAAAAATATTTTTTTACCTTTTGGTACACTATGATATTCGGTAACTTAAAAATACAAGACCCAATTTTGAAATGGATATTTCAAATACTTTTGACGTTACCGTAGTAACCGCTCAGTTTAATCAGCTCTGTGAGTTCGGCCTTGCACTTTTGCTTACGAATTTGCTTCAGTGATCACTCGAAAGCCATTTTGCATAAAAGGGCCCACTAGGTCAAATATCGAGTTTTGGCAGGCCACAAACGATAAATATTTTTGGGAGGTATTCAATTTTCTTTGGTCTCTTTTTTGTTTCTTATCAACTAACCCGAAAAGATATTAATTCTTTTTGTTTAAAAATTTGATTATGTAAAATTAGAATATGTAAATATACATATATACATACTAGGGTTGCCCTTACCTTAATTGATTTGGTATTAAACAACTTAACCTAATATTAATAATGGAAAATCGATTTATTACTTTTCCATTAAGATCTATAAATTTTTTTTTGCGTTTGAACAAATTTTCAGAGTCCTTTTGCCACTGTGAGTAAATAACTGCAAATCGTGCGTACTGAATGCATCAGCCAGCTTTTCAGGTGTCAGCAAACGTTGACCATAAATACGCAGTTGCTACAGTCGATGTGTGAGAGCTCGCATGGTCATGGTTAAGTGATTGGTCTTTGACAGTTGGTGTTCCTAATTTCTTGCAAGACAACTGTCAAATAAATGGCTGTATGTCACTCAGAATTTACTGTTATGCATTATTTCAGTGGTATGGTTGCGAAGTATTCAGGTTTTTTCGAAGCAAACGAGCAACCATTTGCTTGGAAGTGCTTCATGCGCGAACAACTTTTGTTGGGTTTGACTCACCTTAAAACACCCTAACAGTAGACTGCTGTTTATTTTTGAGCTCATAAGTCAACCGTCACGACGTCATAGACACGTTTCTAAGTAGCGCCATCATATTTTTAATATTTTTCTTAGCCAATAGACACGAGCTTGTTTTTGCTTTGTTTTTTGAGTGGTTGACAAATTGTGTGGAATCCAACGTCAACACATATTTTTTTGCAGTCAAATGCTTATGCAATATAGATTTTATGCTGGTCCCATTAATGCCTTTAGTTGTCTCTATCTCACGATAGGTAACATGATGATCTCGCATTATATGTTACCGTGCATCAAAGCGTCAAAGGCTTCCGGAACAACAACTGATTTTGCATGACCTTCATGAAATTCGTCTTCGAGTGATCAACGACCTCGATTGAATTCACCATCTATACCATCCCTAAAGACTGGTCCTTGATGGAGTTTCATCGCTAAAAATTTAATAATGTCGATGCAGTGCTATTGAGTTAATAATTAATAAATTTTAATTTTCGAAAAATGAGTATTTTTAGACTGACAGGACTGTGAGTAATTGTGTAAGATTTTAGATCAGGTTTTAGAATAATAATATTGGTTCTTTGTGTTAGACTCCGCCTTATAAATTGTGTGAAGAATAGAAGCAAATTTTGGCACAAAGTCTTGCACTTAATTTTTCAAATAATACCATGATGGAGTATCAAATATGAATATCAGAGTATCCAGCCAATTCAGCATCTATTCAAAATCCGACATTTAAAAGATTAGTGCGGACGATACTGAATAGCTGAAGTTGCTGTGAGACATGGTGCGCCGACCTATCCTCCAGCTCTGTATTTAGTGGCTAGGGAAGGAAGTAGATCGACATTGTTCACTTTGGAACCAATTTCTCTCGTTCAAATCTTCCAGATACAAATATAACCAGCGCTACAGAATTAACCAGTTTTAGTATTAGGGAAAAGAGAATGAGATATACCGATTTTGATTTCAATATTCAGTTTATGAAAGAAGATTCTTACATATCGTGATTACCATATTTGATAAGTAGAAGCTATGAATAAAATAGAACATGGAACTCCACGAAAAGTATTTTTCTTAAATTACCTTAGCGGTTTAACAACAAAATGGTATCTCCTACAAGCTCCTATAACCCAAAATTGCGGAATACAAAATTTCACCACAATATTTGCAAAAATCTTGCTCCATATTACTCGTAATAAACACTGGAAGTAAATTAAAATCAATTCATATTTGCATTTTCCAATAACAACTTATTTCACATAATAACAGCAAACCAATAAATTTTGATTTTCTAATTACGCAGCTTAAAATTACAGATTAAATTTCAACAGCATATCCACTTAGTCAACCATACTTACGCTCCATTTGCATTATCTCGTTGCCATAGCCATGGCCAAAAGCATATCTGTGTGCCTACACACATACACACACATACGTGTCGTTTAATATACATTCACGTATATTCTAATGCTCGAAAATGTCTTTAAGTAGTCGTGACTGTGTACTTATGGGAGAGCACTTGCGACGCTGCTTACACAAACTAATTAAATTGAAGAGACTTCTAATACTGTTTGTCCTCAATCAAGCGGCGAGAGTGACATACGCACTCACATACACAATGTATATGTATGGTTGTGCATATGAGTATGTGTGCATATTTTCCTAAAACGCCCACAAACGAATGCTTAAGGATTCACTAACTTATGCTGGTACTTAGGTTCGGCTTATTGATGGCTATGTGTGTGCAATAGAACGGTTTGATTTACAATGCTCCAAAAAAAACAGTAAAAGCGCATATGTGGGAAATGTTCTATGGATCATTCTGAACAACTTTGGCTTTAGAGATTATGGGTTTAAAACCTGTGTCTAGACAGCGATTTTTTATGTGATTTTTAATTTTTGAGGATCACACAACTTTGTTCGTAAAGTTTTGAGATATCCGAATGAAATTTAATATGTAAACGTATTTTGATATTCTATTGATCATGTGTCAGAATCGGTCAGATCGGACAACTATATCACACATATTCTATACAACCGATTATTCAGATTTTTTAAACTTCGCCTAAGTCGTTGGATCGAAATCAGTTTTGGATCCATAGTCTCTTAGGCAAAGTTGTTAACGATGATCCACAAGAAACATTTACCGCATATTCGAACATAAAGGAAAAAAATCGACCCGCCCTTTTATGCAAGCATTCATGTATGTATATATACTCGTGAAAGCTACTTGTTCGTAATGAGATTGTTGCTACTAAAGAATATCCTGCGACGAATATTTTTTAAAATCCAATAAATACTGATGTCAGTGCAGCAATCTATGATCTGCGGTGCTCTACTTCAGTGAAAAGTAATTTTGATATTTCACAGAACTCACGTCTATAAATTACCTGCTTCCAGCTTAAAGAACGATATGCACACATAGAAATAAGGCCCTGGAAACATTTGTATATTCGAATACATAGGAAGGACCCCAATGGGCCATAGCAAGTACTTGGAATTCATCATAATGCTATGTTAGTCCGTGTGAAACTGGGAAGGGCACAGTAGACCGCAAGTCATAGTGCTCTTTAACTATATCTATGGGTTTCACTTCGTCTCGAGTTCTCATTTTTAGTATAGAACATAATCTATAATTCCATATCAAATATTTGCATTTTCACTTCCATTCATTCCTATTGGGTACATATCTCAGTACACTGAAGTCCTTATGAACACAGCTACTTTATACATATGTATGTATATGCTCAAGTTTGATTCAATGACTGCAGCTATCAACAACTTTGGAAGTGATTAAAAATGTTTGTAAAATCAACAAACAACAACGATTTATAGCAAACAAACAGCGACGAAGCAACAGTTTACAAGAAAATCGACTTGAAGGTACTTAAGTACTATATAGTATATCATACATACAAACATATTATATGTTAACATGTTTGAGAAGTGTATGGCATGTGCAAAGTGAGCTCTAGAAATACAGTTATGATTTGTGTATTTAGGATGACCTTATTTATATTTTAGCCAAAGTAGTTGTAGGTGTATATATGTTTATATTAATAATCGATGAGGAAGTTTATATGTATGTGTTTGGGTGAAAATTAGGACTTTAGAGTAGACTCTAACTTATATTTATGAGAAAGTCTAGCTACGCTTAACATACCTTTAAGAAAAGTCAGTATATGGTACATATATTAAGAGAGTCTACGTCAATAAATAAGAAGAAGAAGATATTAAGCGCAATATCGTTAGAAAAGAGTAGTTTATACAAATCAGTTTAAATATTTTGCTAATTTGCTTTAGTAAAACTGTTTATAGTAGAAAGTATACACCAAACTGTGACCAATAAATCACTAATAATGTATATTATTCTCAGGACACTTATGGAGGATGAAGTCATGTGTAGAAGTTCACGCAAGTGAGGAAAGTTCTCTGATCGCCATTCACTTGGGAGTGGCCAGAAACGATTCTTTTACACATGACTTAAGCAGCTCACGACTTCCGGTATTTGACCTAAGAACATCCGTTTGAAGACGAGCTAAAGCTACATAAGGTTGAGCGCTGGGTTTGGGACCCGCCACGTAAAAAAACACCCCCAATGAAAGGAAGCATTGCTCTTGCCAACAGGTGCTATTTCGGACTGAGTAGGCAATTGAGAAGCAAAGTCCTCTCTCGACGAACAAAAGCTAAACTCTATAAGTCGCTCATAATTCCCGTCCTGCTGTATGGTGCAGAGGCTTGGACGATGACAGCAGCCGATGAGTCGACGTTACGAGTTTTCGAGAGAAAAGTCTGCGAAAGATTTATGGTCCTTTGCGCATTGGCCACGGCGAATATCGCATTCGATGGAGCGATGAGCTGTACGAGATATACGACGACATTGACATAGTTCAGCGAATTAAAAGACAGCGGCTACGCTGGCTAGGTCATGTTGTCCGGATGGATGAAAACACTCCAGCTCTGAAAGTATTCGACGCAGTACCCGCCGGGGGAAGCAGAGAAAGAGGAAGACCTCCACTCCGTTGGAAGGACCAAGTGAAGAAGGACCTGGCTTCGTTTGGAATATCCAATTGGCGCCACGTAGCGAAAAAAGAAACGACTGGCGCGCTGTTGTTAACTCGGCTATAATCGCGTAAGCGGTGTCTACGCCAATTAAGAAGAAGAAGAAGAAAGACACTTATCTTACAAAGATTTTGTGAAATTTTTAAAGGCAAACATTCAAAACTCGGCCATTACGGCGTCATCTCCGACAGTACCTCCGAAAAAAGATGCTTCTGTATTGACAGCAGAACTTCTTCCAAGTAGAAAGAAAAATTAGGTGTATTTATTAAAACCAAAGACGCGGTATTGGAAAAAGAAAAAAAAATGTGAAACTCGGAAATTTTGTTGAAAATTTCTGGACGTTTTGTTTTTTTGATAATTTTTAATGAACAGAGTAAAATCCTTTGTTCAGGAACTTGCAAATTACATCTCAAAGACCTGTGCAAGATTTCAATAAGATCTGTTTAGTGGTGCGCAAGAAATCTTGACAATCGACTAAGAAAACAAAGTCTCGATAAAAATTCGTTTCAAATTTTAAGTGACTATAAAGCTGATAATGCTGTACGGATATCTCCATAAATTTTAATCGGATTAGCTTTAAAATTAATGGCAATATTCTACAAATATTACGGATATTAAAATTCTTGTAACATCTTAAGTCATCTCACACATGGTGTTATATTAAAAAAAAAAACATATATATATTTGCTTATAGTTTGATTGATTATAATTTTGAAAATAACATACAAACATTTTAAATCAACATCTCAAATAGTTTTTGAGTTATAGTCTTCCAAAGTGTAGCCGGTCAGCTCAAACAACTCGAATAGTTTACCTTTAAGTGTTTCGATGACTACGCATTTTTTCTGTATGTTGTGTATATAATCTCCTTAGATCTGATCTGATCAAGAATTGAGCTTTGGTATGCTAAAAATTACCCAAACTTTGGGTAGAAATCAACTTTTTGTAAGCCCGCCATTTTGTCACTTTTTGATTTTTTGCACCTAAGGATCATTGTACAGAAAATATCTTCTAGAGGTATTTTTTATCTATGGAGAAAGCCGAAATCACCGCAGAAGTTTGTTTGAGCCATCGGAGGCCGTCAATTTTGCTTCCTTCTCTTCCATATTATCACCAATTTTATCAAAATGGTTAAAGAAGAGGTAAGGTGTAGCCAAACATTGTAGTCTCCCATAACTAATAAGAATTAGAAACAATAATATTGTTATAAGGACCTGTGGAAGTGGTGGACCTATTTTGGCACCGAACTACAAATACTTCGAAGATATTACATTCAATTGTTTTTTTTAAATACCTTTTACACTGACCAATACATATACTTTTCATTCCAATAAATACATTATATTTTTGTGAAATAGTGAAAAAATGTATTCCCATTCCAAAAACGAATAATGTTATTTTAAAACTCTATGGTAATTCTAAAAATTCTATAAAAACATTTATTTTTTTAACGATACTTCTCCTACTAATGTACGTAGTTAGCGGAATGCACTGAAAACGGTATTTCTTTACTATAAAGATAGCCCTTCCACCACGAAAAGAGGAAGGAAACAAATTTTTATTTTTTCTAATAATTTGTTGTGTTTCCATTATTATTCATAAATGCGAATATTCGATTTGGCATTGAGTTGGTGTAATGAGAAAGCATTTCTGGGGTTAATAAAGCCCATGTATCCAAAATATCCAATCTGCTCATAAATCATATTAAATTAAAGATAATGCTCGTAAACCATTTTTACCAGCCATACCCAGATGGACTTACATCAGGAGAAAAAACAGCTCTTCCAAAAGATCGATATTTTACCTTGACCTGCTCGTATGGATTCGTGTGTTGTCTTGCTGAAAAAAGAAAAACTTTTGCGGAATACTGTGTACATAGGGTAGCAGACTTGCTTCTTATACTCCCTGGCACTCGGAACTATTCATTCGACAAGAAGGGCATGCCAATGGTACTGACCCAGAATTTGGAAATGCGCCCCTACCATAAGTAGGCCACCGCCGAAACTGCGCTTTGAAAAATATTTCAGCTCTTTTCGTAAACCTCTCCAGTATCCCAAAAAGCCGTCTGGACCTTCAAGATTGAACTTTTTCTCATCGGATAAAATTACCTAGGGCCAATAGTAAAGTTTTTTTTTAAGCGAATTGTCTACTTTGCCGCAAAAGTATTATTTAAAATTATATTTTTCTTAATCTTACCTGATGCCTGTCTTTATTCATGTGATTTCGGGCAAAAATGAGACGAAAGGCTTTATGATGTGGTTTCAAGAGAAGCGCTTTCTGCATTTACTCACGTACATTAATAGGATTTCGTTTCACCGTACGCCAAATTGTTAAAACAGATGCAGAAATTTGGTTATCTCTTTTCACTTTCCGTATTGAATACATTTAATTTGATAATTGTTGACAAATTTCTCTATTTCTATTTCCTGAGGACGTTTTCTGACCGTAATTTTCTTAGCTATTCACCACCACCTTTACCGACCTTCCCAATATCCGAGCAATGGCGCGATTGATCAAACCCTCACCATTCAAAGCTTCTATAGATCCTCTCTCTTTATATATGCTTTTGTGCTTCACTCTCCTATTAGCTAATTTCGATACAAAGTAAGACCACTTGTTCGAAGGTATCACCATCAAAGTTCATATTCGGTTTCTTAGGGCGTGAAATGATTTGGCCTAACTTCATCTATATCTATATCTATATCTGGTTTAGCTAAGCCTTAAGTGTTTTAATACAATCTCATTGCGAATAGACCCAAGATGACAACCAAGAAGTGTGAGCTTTTCACCCACACGAAATCATCGTCATCATCATTTGCGCTACTCGAGATTTGATGGAATTGTAAGTAAACATAATTTTTGCTGGATTTCCTGCGGCTGTTTATTATTCATCGCTTTTGCGGTTGATTTAATCGACAATTAATGTAGTCACTGCGCTCGGAGTTTTGCCACACAGGCCGCATTGCAGACACTTGCCACACGCTTAGATACCAGTAGATCTTGTAGATCTGGCCCATCATTAGTTCAAACACACGCACACCCAACAACTACGACAACAACCGTTACGCACGCACCCAAGCTACATGCGGAGCCACACCGGCAAAGCTCATAAATATTTTTTGCCTGCGGTTGTTTTTTTGCTATTGTTGTTAGCTGTCGGTATTTGTGTAGTCCAATGCGTGTGGCATGCTTCAAATGGCAATGGCATTAGCTACGGCAGTGGCATAGCAATCGACAGCTGTAGCTACCGAGCCGAGCTTGCTGCTTCCGTGCCATTTCCTAATGTTGGTAATCTGAGTGTTGCAATTGTGTGTATATGTGCCACGCCGTAGATGTATTTGTGTGTATATTGGGCATGTGTGTGTGTTTGTAGGGAAGTTGTTGCCTGTCTTGAGCTATCTGTTTGCCTTTGTGATTTCTATTGCCACAAATGTTTGTCCCATTGCTGCCACTCAACGCGCAGCCAGCTATTGCCTCAACCATTTCAGTCTTAATCCACAAACCGGTTGTGTATGTAAGTATATGCTTGCTGGCAGCTAATTCGATATTGAAATTTATATGCGCCCGCGTAGTTATCAAGCTATTTGCTGAATGCACCCTTCCAATGGTCGTGCCACGGACGTTAGCGCACGTTGCATTTCATTGCATTTTCAGCCAGCGACTCCGTGGAATGCCGCACGCATACATGTATAGGTACACAATAATGGAGAAATGCAAACAATGCGCAAAAGCATTGCTCGTGTTTGTGAGTATGTGTGTGAGTGTGTTGGTAGCGTTGTGCTCCTTGCAACACGCACATCCCAACTGCAATGAATGGCAGCTTGACGTGGCATCTAATTTCGATTGGCACTTCGCGTCACTGCGTGCGCACACACATACACACATACATACATACATGGTAGTCATGAGCGGGTTTGAGTGTTGAAATGCTGTGCAATCGGAAATAGAGTTTTTCTTCTCGATTGATAGACGTTTGTGAAGTCAACGCGCTGCTCGATACTAATTGAAATAAATGTGCAACACGACTGCGTCCATTGTTGTTGCTTTTTAGTGGGTGTTCTTCTCCTTTTAATGGTATCATTGTCAAGAGCTCTGGAGACATTGATATTCATTGTGTGCAAATAAAAATTAAGTGAATTGTTTAGTCATGAACATTAAAAAATTGATAGAGACTAATGAAATTCGAACACACACCTATGTAAGTATGTAAAAGTACAGAGAAATAACTTGTTGCACTTATAACGGATAATTCCAGCAATTTTGTATTCATGACATACAACTGCAATATTATTTTGCAAATCCACAATCCAGTATCAAGCAAAAATAATTTATATAAGCTATACTTCAAAATTTGTATTGTAGAAAGTTGCCACCTGATTTGAAATAACAATTGGTTGATAATTAATTTGGGGCTTAAAACCACTGCCAAATATCAGTTCAAATTTTTTTAAGTTTAGAAAACCTTGCGTTTAATTATAATTGGTAACAAGGTTGCCACACTTAGGAAATTTCCAAAGAAAATGTCCTAAATGTAAAAGTAATCAAATACTTGTATGAAATTAAGGTTTTCTCGGAATTCATAATTATTTTAAAACGAGAAAGAAACCGAAGCTGTAATAACCTTCACAAACAGAAAATATTATTTATTCTTCTTCTTCTTTATTGGCCTAGATAACGCTTACGCGGTTATAGCCTTGTTAACAAACGCCATTTTGCGCCAATTCGAGATACCAAGTGCCGGCAGATTCTTCTCCACTTGAGCTTTCCAACAGAGAGATCTTCCTTTCGCTCTGTTTCAACCGGCGGGTACTGAGTCGAAAATCTTCACAGCTGGAGTGTTCTCTTCCATCCGGAAAACATGACCTAGTCAGCAGCAACAGCTGTCGCAGTTTCTTGATTCGCTGAACTATGTCAATAACGCCGTATATATTGTACAGCTCATCCTTCCATGGACTCGCCATTACCGATGTGGAACGGACCATAAATCTCCCACAGAACCTTTCCTTCGAACACTTCTACGGCCGACTATGAGATGATGTCATTGTTCATGTCATCGTACCATATACCAAGACGGGAATGATGAGGGACTTGTTGAGTTTGGTCTTTGTTCATCGGAAGAGGACTTTAATTGCCTACTCAGTCTAAAGCAGCATCTGCTGGCAAGAGCTATTCTGCGTTGAATTTCGAGGCTGACTTTGATGTTGGTGTTGATGTTGGTTCCAAGATAAATGAAATTATCAACGACTTCGAAGTTATGATTGTTAAAAGTGACGTAGGAGCCAAGTCACGAGTGCGACGACTGTTTGTTTGATGACAGGAGATATTTGGTCTTGCCCTCGTTCACTACCAGACCATTTGCTTCGCTTCCTTATACAGTCTGGAGAAAGCAGAATTTATTGCGCGGTTGATGAGGCCTATGATACCATTGTCATGGGCGTACGCCAGCAGCTTTACAATCTTATAGCTGATGGTACTTGCTCCATTTAGCTCTGCAGCTCGTATTATTTTCTTCAGCAATATATTGAGGAAGTCACACGATAGGAAGTATCATTGCTTGAAACCTCGTTTGGTATTGAACAGGCCGGAGCGGTCCTTCCCGATCCTTCCCGAGCTTTTAGTGTTGCTCAACTTCTGTTAAGGCAGCCGCATTAGATGTTCAGGTACACTAAGTCAAGATGTAGCGCCATAGAGGCAGTTCCTTTTTGTGCTGTCGAGGGCGGCTTTAACTTAATCGACGAGAATATGGTATGTGTCGATGAGATCTTGCATGCGACATTAAGGAGCCTTATCCCACGGTTATTGGCGCAGATGTGGGAATCCCTTTTGTGGATTAGTCAGAGCACGCTTTGGCTCCAATCTTCGGGCATGCTTTCATCCGACCGTAACTTGCAAATAAGCTGATGATGACAAGGTACATATGTCAGTTCTTCCCCACTGTATTTGAATATCTCGACCGGCAAAACCTTCGACCCCCGCCACTTTGTTGTTCTGAAGACTGGTAATTGCTATTTAAACCTCATCGTAGTCGGGCAATGGAACATCTATTCCATCGCCATTAATTGGGGAATCGGATTCCACATCTCTAGATGTTACGCTTTCTCTGCCGTCCAGCAGACTGGAAAAGTGTTTCCTCCATAACTTCAGTAGTTCTGAATATCAGCCAGTAGATCACCACTTTGGGTCCTACAAGAGTAGGCACCGGTCTTGAAACCTTCCGTTAGTCGCCACATCTTTTCGTAGAATCTCAAGTTCTTTATTCTCACTCATATTCTTTACAAGAATTTAATGCGATCCGATCTGAGGACCAATTTCTTGAAATTTCTATGCAAGCACTTATTTTTGTTGTTCCATTTGTATAGTAGCTATTCGCTTTAGTGGTCCGATACCAATGGTGTCAACATATGAGCGGCTTCATGGGAAAGAAAAGACATGTGAAAATTTTCAGATTTATACCATAAATATTGAGTGACTAGTTCGCGTGTGTGCAGAGAGACGGACATGGCTAAATCGATTCAGCCCGTCATGCTGATTATTTTTCTATATATATTTTATAGGGTCTGCGACGCTGGAAGTTACAATCTTCAGAAACTTAGCATGTTCAGACGATAAAAAATCAAATTAAGCCCTGACATATCAGTCCCCAAGCCTAGTTGTATGTTTTTGCTATTAAGAGTCGTTATATGAAAAGTGGTCATGATTATTACTTGATGTTCTCAAATATCACCATGATATATCCTATAGTTTCTTCAAATTTCTCTACATATTCCTCTACATATATCACAGCTTGAGAAATGCCACCATATGTGCATAAAACCTTCTATAAAGCGAATGGTAGTAGATCAATAACCCTGCTTTCGAACATAGCCTTCAAGAATCTTTGATTTAAAACAGAATTCACTTTAGTATTTTCTTAATATTAACACCGTTTTCCGCAACCTTCTCAATTGCTACCCCCTACGAGTATGGCCCAGCAAGGTGCAACAGCTCTCACGATCCCGGCCGTTCATGCAACACACAATGGCGTGCAATTTATACACTGACACGCCCTCTACAATTACCCACCAGCAACCGCCTACTTTCTGTGTAGCGCAACGCTGTCACGCCCACACATTTGCACACATGCATTACGTATATACAAATTTTATTTGTAGCATGCTACATCATATAGCGAAGTATGTGTGCCACACGAACATCTTCCTTCAGCGCTGCCACATAGCAACACTAGCACAAGACGGACTACAATTTCACCTTGGAATGTTAACTGCCGCCCAGTTGCATGTAAATACAAAACAATGGCCGTGCTCTTGCTACACCTTGCGGTTGTTACATTGCTACAACGCTGATTGTTTGTGTTTAAATGCATGGCGGCATTTGACGGTGGCACAATTGTAGTTGCAGATGTTCCTAAGTTTTTGCTGATGGCGTGCTCCTTGTTGTGGCATTCAAGCCAAGCAGCCAGCCATCCAAAGAGCTACTAATGTGCCAGGCCATTAGTTTGTGCTACATGTTGCAGCTGGCAGAACTCGGCTCCAAGTTACATGCACACTTACTTATTTATATATCTACATATATATCTATATTGGTATATACATATATTTGGTATATACTATATACAAGTATTAGCTATATGTGCAATTATATTCATACTTGTTGCACGCTATGCGCAACACTCTAAATGCCACAATGCAACAACTTACATGGAATTACGACAATACCTTCTTGACTGTCGCAGTGTGCACGTGTCGGGCGAAGTGGTAAGGAAAGCTGCTGCTACAAGCGAAAATAATGAGGCAGGATGCAACCAGCGAGTGTGTAGCGAGTGCTTCTTAGATTTATTGCAGAAGGGAGCATCTTAATGTGTCGTAAACAACCACTTTAACTAACAACAATGCTATTTTCTGCCACATTTTGTGCATTTAATGTAAAATATATCGAACTCGACAATATTTGCGTCAAAACTATTATTTTATAAATTATTGTTGAAAGTTTCATACTTTCAACTTTATACTGTGTTGCATTTAAGCTCATATACCCACATAAACACAAAAGTTCAACTTAACGACCAATGATATTTACCTATTTCTGGAGTCATTTCCAAGGCAGTTGAGTCGAGAACTCAACCAAATGATCTTAAGAGTTAAATCCGACCAAGCCTAAGACGTCAGAAGCGATCCCCGATATACACTTTCCACTTGAATATGCACCACCATTATCATAAAGTCCTAAATATTGTATTCCTTGTTAAACCGAAACATAACTTACTAAAAAATTGCCCTAAATCTTCTTTTGCGTGGTATTGTTAACTATGTCATATGTACGGAAAAGATGGATTGCCAGCCGAGCTAAACAAATACGACTAAAAAGAACTGATAAAGAGCATGCATCAGGTTCTTTTTAGAATATGGTCGGACGAAAGCAAGTCCAACGATTCGAATATAAGTGTGTTCTGCCCAATCCACAAAAAGAGAAACCCCACAACTACGCCAATTACCATGGTATAAGCCTCCTCAACATCGCATATAAGGTTCTATCGAGCATATTGTGTGAAAGATTAAAGCCAGTCGACAACTGACCAGATATTCACCATGCACCAAATCTTGGAAAATACCAGTGAAATGTGAATCAACACCTACAACCTCTTCATTGATTTCAAAGCTGCTTTTTAGAATACAAAAGGAGCTGCTTTCATGCTGCTATGTCCCGCAAAACTAATATGGCTGTGTAAACTGACGTTGAGCAATACTAAAAGCTCCGTCAGGATCCGGAAGGACCTCTTCAAAGCGTAGGTGTCTAGTTGTGAACGAGAACAAGACGAAATATCTCCTGTCATCCAACAAACAGTCGCGACTTGGCTTCCACGTCGCTTTTGACAGTCATAACTTCGAAGTCGTAGATAATTTCGCTTATCTTGGAACCAGCATTAGTACCAACAACAATGTCAGCAGCGAAATCCAACCCAGAATAACTCTTTCCAACAGGTGCTGCTTCGCTTCGAATCTCCAATTGGCGTCAAGTTGCGAAAAGAGGAAACGACTGGCGCGCTGTTGTAAACTCGGCGATAACCGCATAAGCGGTGTCTAAGCCAACAAAGAAGAAGAAGTACGGAGAAGATTTGTTAACCGAACTCCAATGCCAACATTATTTTGCAAAATTTCGTTCCTTTAACTTTGATCTTGGGGTTCCTGCAACACCTCTTGAAGCCGATGTGGATAAAATGAAGTCCTTTGTCGATGGAAAACGTCGAAGAACAACTAAAGAAATTGCGGAAAGATTGAGTTTATGTGTTTTATTGAGGTTTTACACAATAAAATGACGTGATTTGAATAAAAAATAAAAACGAAACTCCTTAGTTAGCTACCCAGCTCATCTAAATGTTCTAAAATTTGAGATTCGAGTTAGTTTAGCTCAAACTCCTGTAAGGTCCAGCAGGTAAGGCTAAGCAGTAGTGAAATGCAAAACGACAGCGGAGACTGAATTTGAAGTGCCTTTCCTCACCAACTTATCAGCTTTACTGCTACCTGCGATTTCCCGGTATCATAGATCTCATACAGTTTTATCCTATCTTATCTCAATATCTCACTCAGGTCGGGAAATCAATGATTGGCAAGAATAACTGTATGTTGAGTTTCGTAAGTCCAACAATACTGAAAAGTTTTAATCACTAAGGAGCCCACCAACATGGAGAGTTGCGTTGTCAGGATTGAACGGCTCTTGAATTGATTTTGTCTTTGAATACCCAATATTACATACTGACATACATATGTACAAGTATACGTACATACATTTATAATAATACAGTTCAACATGGAGAGCCCTCATCCACATGTACCGTTATTTAATCAACTAAAAAATTGGCATAAGAGTCACCCCACCATGTTGCATACACTTATCCTTAATCTAGCATGTTAAACCATTAAAGGACAATGAAATGTTTCAAGCTTTTGTAAAATTATATTAAATTTTCCTCACATGCATGTAAATATGCATATCTACACATATAACAGTATTCTTCAAACGAAAACAATGCACATAGAGGGCACCCAAAACCAAACAAAGTACTCTAGTCACATTCTACTCTGGTTACTCGGGTGATTGAAAATCGCTTTGGTAACGTGTTAAACAAATTTATTATTTGTCTTCTATTTGCTTTCGCCATTGTTTCTGCCGCAATACCAACATCCAACATGCCTGCCTCAATCAAGCGTGCGAGTCAAAGCGGCTCGGTAGATTTGCCCCCACCCCAAAAAGCTGCCTTCGGTTGCCTGGTTGCCGGGCTACTAACAACAAGCCATAATAACAACAGCAACAACAACAGCAAGCGGCACAAAAAAGTACGCAAGCAAATTTTCTAATAAAGAAAAAAATACACAGAAAATATTCCACAATTTGGCACACACTGTGGCGCATAGGCAAGCAGAAAATTCAAATTCATAAACACAAACAAATCGAAAAAGCATTGAAGTAGAATACAAAATCAACAAAAATCAAGAAAAGCAAATAAAAATAAAACTGGAAAAATAAAAACAAAACGAGCTGACAGTACCGCAAGTAAACAAAATGAATTGTGAAAAACAAAAACTTCAAAATATAAGCAGAAACGACAATAAAATAACATAAGTGCAATAAAAATATAGCATGCGACGAAAAAGTGTGGATGATGTGATATCAATGTCTGTAAACTTTGATGTGATGTGTGACAAAAAGTCACATTGACATCGGCGGTTGATGAAAATGTGTCCAGCTTTTAAGTAGATGTGAAGAAAACTAAGTGAAACGTTTTTGGAAAATAAAAGAAAAACATGAAAATACACACAATGAACACGAAAGATAATGCGACATTTCTGAGAGATATTAATTAACTTTGTGCTGGTGTCTGTCAAACAAAGAAATAGGAAAAAAAGGGGTTTTAAAGTCATCTTAAAGGTGAATGAGTGGCCATCTCGACCTTCTGACCCAAAAATGTAATAATATAATAATAGAATATATACAAGGCTCATAACTGTGAACCTGTTTTTATATTGTTTCAACATCTTGCCACATAATATTTCTAATATTCTATGCACTTAAAACTAATCTAGATAAACATAGAGTAATATTGAATAGTAGAAAAAGTCTTTTCGTATTTTTAATAAAACTTCAACTTATTTTTTGTTTTATATTTATAATGAACTTTAATGATCATCAATGTGTGTGGTCTAGCGTTGTCCTGATGGAAGACGAAGCCTTTTTGTTGATCAGTTTTGGCCGTTTTTTTCGATTGCTTGCTTCAATTTCATCAGTTATTGACAGTAAAATGTAGAATCAATTGCTTCACCATGCTTGGACCATGATCTTTCTCGCACATTATTGTTGTATTTGATCCACTTTTCGTATCCTGTTACCATTCGCTTCAGAAATGCTTCGATTTCACTTCGTTTCAGCAAAGAGTCGCAGATTTTAATTCGGTCCATTAAATTTGTTACAGACAATTCATGTTGTACCCAAACATCGTGCTTCTTTTTGTAGCCAGCCTTGTTTCAAAACCATTTGATGATGAATGTTAAGTTTCTTAGCGATGTCATAGCTGCTTATGTTACGATCCTGGTCAATATTTTTCATAATTTCAGCGACTTTTTCCACGATAGGTCGACCAGAGCGAGGTGAATCTTTCACATAGAATTTTCCAGAACGGGAGCGAAGCATTGTCGTGCTACACGAACTGATACAGCATCATCTCCATAAACTTCAGAGATTTCATTGGATGTGACCCCGCTCCCAAATATGTTTCATGTATCTTTTTAACTCCTAAACTATTCGAACCATATGATACATATATAAAACAAATACCATTCAAACCATACATCCAAATTGGCACTGGACAAATTTTTTCAAAACCTCTTAAGACAGTGTAAATGTAGGTGAATGATAACCACGCCTACTCCATATATAACGGTCTAGTTGTTTCACATTCCAGTTTGCAAAAAAGCTCAAATTAGTAAATCGAGATAAAACTTTGCAAAAAAAGTAACTTTAGGGTGGCTATCTCCATTCAAAAAATTGTCAAAATTGGCCCAGAAATGCCCAAGCCTCTAAAATCGATCAATGTGTGAGATATGTAACTGATATTCGGACCAAATCCTTTCCTGATAAAAGTATGATTAGATATAAAAATTGATTGAATTTGGACAATACTTCTTCTAGCCATCATATAACTAATATAAAGATTTTCGAACTTCCCGCTGACTTTATGTCGGTCAATATGGGATCTGTTACACCCGAACTTAGCCTTTCATTACGTATGATTTTATTTTTTTTTTAACTTTTATATCTTAATCAGCCTGATTGAACGAATTCTAAATATTTAGCGAGTTCAAAATTTGTTAGGCGGTTATTGTACTGCATTTTCCTTTACTGCATTGTTGCAAAGTTCTTTATTGACTTGTCATCACTCATAGCACCTTGCAACAACTGTTGATGCATTTAAATTTCCTCATCGCTCTTCCAATACAATGTTTTTCTCGTCAAATGCTTTCAAAGCATTCATGCGTATGCAAATTTTTTATCCACTCTATGTGGAAGAGAGCACGTTTCTACTTCGATGCCACTGCAATGCGTAAAGACCTTCGTAATATGGTAAATACGCGTGATATTGACTGCAAAGAACACGCTTCAATTTCGGTAACACTTTGACAACATCCAATGACAATTTCAAAATCTTCATTCGTTATCCAATGGTTAAACCATTACATACATATGGGGTATTCCATACCAAATCGACCACTTTTGAACTCGACCCCTTTAGATTTTGCTGAAACTTATCCATCCTTTTCTACCCTTTGAAAAACATCTTTGAGAATTTTTTCAAAATTTTTTTCCAACTTCAAAAAAGTTATGAATTTTTAAAAAAAAATGGCTTTTTTATTTTCAAATAGCCATAACTTTTGTAGAAATTGACTTTGTTTTTTTAAATTTTTGATTTTGAATGAATTTTTCGAAAAAATACACGAAAAAAATTTAAGACGATCAATTATATAAAATAATGTGTCGGTTTTTTTCAAGTCCTAAAACATAACGTCATTTTCTTTTCCCGGATTAGTTCGATTTTTTTTTTGTTTTTTTTAAACAAAAAAAAAAAAATATAAAAAAAAATGAGCCAATTAAATAGTTGTCAAAAAAATTGAAGTTTTTTTGAGGGAAAAAAAATGGTGAACTTTCAAAAAATGGCGAACTTCCAAAAAATGACGATATTACTTAAAAAAACCGATTATTTTATATAATTGATCGTGTTAAATTTTTTTCGTGTATTTTTTCGAAAAGTTCATTCAAAAACAAAAATCAAAAAAAAAGGTCCCCAAAAGTCAATTTCTACAAAAATTATGGCTATTTGAAAATAAAAAAGCCATTTTTTTGAAAAATTCATAACTTTTTTCAAGTTGGACAAAAAGTTTTGAAAAAATTCTGAAAAATGTTTTTCAAAGGGTAGAAAAGGATGGATAAGTTTCAGCAAAATCTAAAGGGGTCGGGTTCAAAAGTGGTCGATTTGGTATGGAATACCCCATATGTATGTAATTTTTTGTATGGACAGATATTCTACGAAATTAGCAAAACATTGTATTTTCGATTCAGTCGTAAGTAAGTGTCAAAAGAGTGCGCAACTCCCTTTTCCTAACTGTTTTTACCAATACCTGTGTTAACTCCGAAGTCAAACAACGAGAGGTTCACCCGCGTTTGTTCGAAAACACCGAATATGTAATTACTTGTAACTCGACCGATCTCGTTGAATGTGGAATTTTAGATACAAAATTTCTCGAGAATGTATGTATGTATACGCGCTGAATATTTTTTAACAAGTTGCTTGCCACCTTCAATTCGGCACGTTATGTTTGAACTCGTATAATTAATCTCTTGAATTCAATAGAAAAGATTGGCTGTAACTGCACACATAGATTTACAGGTCCTTTGTAATGCAAGATCGGGTTTCATTATTAATAAGAGGTGAAGTTTTCGTTCTTCAGGACGTCAAAGCTTTTTGCTAAGTTTAATAGAGACTTAATATCTAATTCTGATACTTTTTATAGTCCCTAGAAAGCGAAACTTTTAAATATCTTAGCCAAATTTTAGATAAGCGCGGACATGAGCAGGGATCCAGGATCCAGCGTCTCTCTCATGGCTACTACTACATGTGTCATCGTTAGTAATGCCTCGACTGCATAGAGAGCACCACTGGACTCTTTTCACCCTCTCTTCCCAAATTACTCTCAGGTTCTTGGTACGATCCCTAGAAGTAAACTCTGCTCCATTAATCCTCAAGGGTTTTCACGACGGGAACTAGTTCCTCTTTGTAAAGAATACCATATCCGTCTTACCGACATTTACCTGTAGGTTAGTCGATATTTCACTTTGCTTTATGAAAACAAATCTCTGTCTTAGTCAGACGCTGGCAGCCTGCATCGCTTAGACTTGCCCTAGATACTAGTCCCATTACCAGGCCGAGACGTTGATGGCAGCGACGTTCATCGCTCAGGCTACATCCTAAGAGGATTCTCGCCGATAATATGAAATTAAATGGCAATAACAGTTTGCTGTCCATTCTCTATTTGGTACCTTGGTACTCTTAACAAATGTTCCCTTCACCCTTTTTCTTAACCACCCTTTTCGCTTTATTAGGTTCCTTTTAGTTCTGATAATAAATTTAAAATAGACACGCATATAACAACGTATCAACAACTTAACGAAATATGAAGCGAAAACTGTTTTTTACTGTTTTTTATTCAACCCCACTCTCTCTCTGTTTCAGTTCGATTTGCGTTACCTGCCAATGTGGCATGTGACAATCGATAGATTTTCAGTTTGATTTACATTTTGATTTGCATGTTCTACGAATCGCACCGATTGTTACTTACACCGAAAATAACAACGAATACAAGTGATTGCATTGGATTGATTTTATCCTGCTTTCCATTTTCAGCTGCAACAACTTGCAACACATTTGTCATCTGCAATCAGAGCTGATCTGAGGATTCCAATTCGATTTGTGCGAAAGCAGACCACAACAACAATAACAACTGCCAACGGTATTAGCAACACCCGCAATATTGCAACAATAATCTAGCCACTATGGAGTCACACATGGCTGTGGAATTAGATAACCGGCTGCTGTGGCTGCGTTACATCATCAGCAATATGGTAGGCGTCTACGATCCCGAAAGTGTGAATGCATTGATGGATAATCACGTCGAAGAGTTCACACACTTTCTGAACGATAAATGCCTGAGAAACTCCGACATAAAATTGCTGTTGCTGACGGTGTGGCGCACCTACTATGACAAGATGGTCGAGAAGGAGATTACGGTGCTGGAAGAGGGTGAGTGTGGTGTGCGGGTTTGATAATGAAATCATATGGGGAGGATTAACTGTAACTTTGAATGACTGTATGTGTCCGAGCAATCGTATTTAAATGCAGTCTATTGTAAGCGTAGAGCCCATATGTGCCACACGAGCCACGAATGCAAAATTTGTTTTTAGTTACGACGCCACTCTGGGTCTTAAGTTATTATGGTGGTTGGAAGATTTGTTCACCATCGTCTTAGTTGCCCATTGAATTTCCTGCCTGCAACAAACTCAAGTGTTGCACAAACAGATAGTGCGCTTGGACCACAACAGAAGAGTTGAGCCGCAACTCCAGCATGTACGGCTTCCTTCGTTCGCACAAACACACATCTACTGCACACATATGCACGCATCGTGTTGCAAGTATGCTGGTCAGCAGCAGTGGTCGTGTATCGCTACATTTAGCACTCGCTGAAATAGACATTTCCCGTTAGGGCTACACCTGAAGGTGTTCAATGTGAACGCCTGTTGAGGGATTTACGCTGATGAAGCTCAACACTGACCAAACACGCAATTTGCATTTGCACATATGTACTTTCCTCCCCATTCCGTATACTGTTGTATGTATGTGCAACATAAGACGACATGTCCATACAGTTGCAAGGCAATATTTGCCAGGCCGTGTTGTATAACTCAAATAGAGCAGTAAAGCAGGTAAGACACATGTGCGCCGTAAGGAAGTAGAGGGCACCGGCAGGAACACAGCTAAGTATGATAGACAGCTAAGCAGTTTGAAGACAGCAGACTCGAAGCTTGCACGTCAAAGATGACGATAGACTACAGCTGACAACAACAGCGCGCAACAACAATTGGATAGCTGCCAGCAGCTGGTAGTGGCAAGCAGGCGCGCCGCATTAATACCAACACTGCAGGTGCCACCGCTGACAGTTGTCTTGGCCCAGTTGCGCCAGTGTGGCGCGCGTAGCACATTTGCAACATGCCACAGCAGGGCAAACTTACTAGAGTCTCACACAGTCAGCTTTGCGAAAACAGCAACTCCAATTATTTACAAGTGTTATTTGCACGTGCAACAATGCGCTGCAACAACGGTGCATAAACATGCAACTGCAGTAAAATCTTCGCTCCAAGAAAGCGGGTTGTTGCTGGTGGTGGGTTTTCGACAGCGCTTTGCTGGAGGGGCGATAGGTAGCAAGTTTGTGGCAGTTAAGGGACGCATTACAACAGCTTAGCAACACATCGCTGTTATTGAAGTTATTTGTATACATGTATGTATGTGTGTGTGTGTTTCTTGGAAGACGCAATTCCGCTAGCGAAACAGTTTCAGCTACCGGCTGTTCTTGTCGACCGGCGGTGCTAAGCTGGTTGTACACGCTTTGTTGTGGTATTGTGGTTGACTATAACTGTTCATCAAAGAGGCACTTGCTGGTATAATAATACACATACTTGTATACATATTTGTATTTATATTCGCATTTACCAAGTACCCCACTAATTGTTGGGTTAGCTTGTAAATTAGGATCCAAGCATTCAACAACAATTAAATTATTTTCTAATTATATTTGGGAATTTTGGTAAATTTGAGAGTGTTTAATCATGCAGTAAATTTAACATTTTAAATTTTCATCGCTTAATTGCGTGTATTCGATACACCACTACGCTGCTCTCATTATTTCAATTCTTCTCTATTATAAAACGAGCAAAATCGTAAACTTCAGTTGGATCGATATATGTATGTATTATCCTCAAAGATAGAAAAAGGTCCTTACAAAAACTTGATTCCGATTATTCTATATATATATATATATATATATATATATATATATATATATATATATGCTATTGTTGTCCAATCTGAACATTTTCTTCGGATATTGTATTTTCTTGATATTACCTTAGGTAATAATTTTCGCAAAATTTCGTGAAGAAAACTCGTCAAACGAAAGAGTTTCAATGTAAGCACTAGATTCTGATATTTCAGTTTGTATAGCAGCTTTATACTATAGTAATCTGTTATCGGCGCTTCCGACAAATGAGCAGCTTTTCCGGGAGAAAAGATTGTGCGCAAAGTTTTAGATCGATATATAAAAGTGGTCATATGGGGTTCCACGGATAAAAAACAGTCTTTTTTCAAAAATTTTTTTCTCATATAAAAATGAAATATTTCAAAAGAATTTTTTATCGTTACAAACATAAACTATTAACAAATAAATCCTAAAATTTTTCAAAAAAGTATTTTAAACTCGGCCGTTGCGACGCCATATCCGATGACACCTCGGTAAAAGTATGCATTAGGTTGGCAGGATAACTCCTTATGTCAAAATCTGAAGTGTAAAAATATGTGTTTTAGGTAAACTGGAACTAGGACGAAGAAAAAAAAGCGGAGAATTGGTTTTGTGGCAGACATTTTAACAAAAAAATTAAAATTTTAGTGAAAATTTCGTGACATTTTTTTGTCAAATTGCTGTAATCGAAAAAAAACTTCCTCGCCCAAGTCTTCAAGAATTGTATCTCAAAGACCTGCGTAAAAGTGCATGAAGACCATTATAGGGCATACAGCGTTATACGTGTTTCAAAGATACACTCTAAAATTTTTCGAAAAAAGCAAATTTAATAATTTTTTTAGTTATACCAGATCTTCAATGAAAAACAGTTACAAAGTTGTTATTTTTAAAATAAAAAAATTAAACCAAACTATAAAAAAACAAAAACTGATGAAATGGCTTTTTAGCTCAAAAATGAACAGATAAAAACCCGATTAAAACATAAATCTTCTCATTATTCAAGAAAATTGAATCTTTATTTAAAAATCATCTTAAAATACAAACTTTCTTCTCAATTGTCCCATTTTCAAGACTGAGTTGAAACATCTCAATACACATACTTGTGACAGTCGTGATAAACTCGAATTTCGCCGATTTACGAATTGCACGAAACCGAAAAAACAACAAAATTAATATTTTTTCTATATTTTTTTATTCAAAGGTTTCCTGTTGCATTTGCAAATGAGGGTCGTCGCCTTTAGATAGCTTTGTCCTGAAACCTGTGTCAGGGCGTTTGATAGGTAAAAATCAACTGACCAAACGGGATCCAACATTAACTTTGGTGCAAGGATAAGCCCTACGACCTTACTTAACCTAATCCAATCTGGCTGTATTAAATCACCATTTAATAAATGTGTTTAGGAACAATTTTCTTTGTTCAAATTTTCTCATTAGGTTGTTTTAAGAACTCTGAGTCAAATTGGACATATTTTTCTCTTTACTATCAAGAAATTGTGAAGACGTGATAAACTTTTTTAAACCTGAGAACAAATAATGTAATCGTCTAAGCTATTTCAGAAAGTAATTTGTGTTGGCTATAACCGTGTAGCTGTGTCTGCGCCAGTAAAGAAGTAAAGAGTTTGTATCATATGTAAAAGAGTGATCTGTAAGGTGATTTGGAAAGTTTTTTAGAGTAAAAAATTTCTGGTTTACAAATAGTGTTTAATACAAAGCACGATAATATAAAATAAACCAGAGTTTGCAAAGTAACAAAAATTGTCAAACATTTTTCTGAAGAGAGGGTAGGTTATAGTACATTACTATTTCTTCTTGCAAAGTAAGAATTACTTGTAGCAGTTAAAATTTCTTTAAAATATATCAACCACTCATATACATATCTACATTTTTGTGTCCCTAGTAATTGAGCCACCACCACCAAGGGTTTCAAAACCAGAAAAGGGAGGCAAAAAGAAAGGCAAACCGCCACCCAAAGGTAAGTTAAAGCATACGATTAAATAATATTACCAATCAATACAAATACAAAAGAAATAATAAAATATATACATTTAAGTTCAATAAGAATGTATTCATTCATTTACATACATATCTTTCATTACGCAACATTTCTCAAAAGGCGGCAAAGGCAAACCAACTGCTGCTAAGCCAGCAGCTCCAGCAGCGCAACCTGCCACGGATGAAGAGTCACCCGGCGAGACTGGCGGCATCACCGATACCGATGGTGGCACAAGCATGGCGCCAACCACAACAACAGAAGGTGGTCATACGACAGAATACGAAGGCGAAAGTCCCGATGAAGGCGTCCTAAGTGCTGTGAGCTCCGTTAGAACAGGTAGGAACATAACGCTTCTAACCAAAAATTAATATTTTATTAAATATTAAAATGTTTATACAAAAATACATATAGTATTTACAAAAATTTCAGCGAAAGCTTTTTCAAAAATTGTAATTACATGTTTTTTATAAGTTTGACGCTCCTAATTGTATAAAGCTCCAGGTCTTGAATTAAACGTTGAGAAGCTAAAAGGCGGTATATCCACTTGTAAATTTCTAAAATCAAAATATGCATATATTTGAGAATAATTTGCGAAAATTTTATTCGGCAAATGATTTCGGAGACATGAGCGCAATTCTAACTTAACAATTAGAATATTCTAACTTAGTGCAATCGGCTCCCAAATCTTTTGACGTGTATTCGAAGCGCTGTTTTCACAGTTGGTGAGCAAATTTTCCCCGAAACGACTGAACCGATAGACTTGAAATTTTCGCAGAGCTTTCTTAGATACACAAATATTTGTTAAGTATGAACGAAGAAGTAAAATTTTCGATAATAATTTCTATTTTTTTAACCATTCTGAAGTGTATATTTAAAAAAAAAAATAAAAATTAGTTTTTGGGAAGCCGCTATTTTGTCACAACTCTAATTTGTCCAGTTCTTCGAACATTATTTTTTCTCATACGTATATAAAAAAATATTTTTTTATTAATATAATTTTAAGGAGAAAAGTCGTCCTCACTGCTAAGTAATTTTTCGGAGGTCTTTCTGCAAATCGACTATGGGATCAAGAGCATCCGAATTTTTTCAAATAAATCGCATAATATTAAAGTGAACTTAAGTATCTTTTTTACTTTATGAAATGAAATGCCTAATCAAAAGAAGTCTTGACATGCAAGTGGATATAACGCCTTCCGTGTTTAATTTTGTACAGTTAAGAGCAAAGAAAAAATTTCAAAGCCTATGCGTAACTTTTTCTTCAAGCATATACGACCAAATACTACGCCAAATACACTAATAATACACAATTATAATTACAATCATAGAAACAAGCTTAGATTTCCATAACAAACATATAATTTTTCCCTTCTCTCCACCATGACAAACAGCCAGCGATGATGAAGATGACGATGGTAATTATGAGAAAACTTTCCAGCGCTGATTCTTAACTATTCATCTTTGCATAACTCTTCTTCTTTTTACTTTGTAATTTTCACCATTTTCGCACTTTTGTTTCCTTGTGAGTTTTGCATTTTCAAATCTTATCGCACACGCTTTTTCTCTCCCTCATTTATGCACTTTTGCCTTTCTTATGACTTTGATTCGCTGAATTATTGCAGAGTTTGTCCTTGCTGCCCGGCGCAATGCCGCGACGCAGCAGAGCGCGGTTGCATCCAATTTGTGGTTGGCGAAAATGAAATGGACATTGCTGTTAGTTAATCTTGATGTTACCGCTATGTGGCAGCGCATTCTTGCCACAACTAATTGCCGCTAAGTGCGCCTTGGCGGAGGGTTACAACGTTGCAGCATCAGCGTGCGGCTCAAATGTAAAAGCGCTGCATATTTCTTAGCGCAACACCTCGCACAATCCACCGGGAGTGCTGCCAAAAATGGCGCAGCCTTTCGATTTGCGGCTTGGCCTTGACGGCTGGCGGCGCGCGTGCATGTGAAGTCGAAGGCGAATGCCGTAGCTCAGCAGTCAAAAGTAGTTTATGCAGCACATTCAAACTTGCAACGTTGTAAATTACTAACATTGCTTGCCAAAGTTGTGGCATACCGCCGCCACCGCCACCGCCGTAGAAGGATGCAACTTTTTGAATGTCTGCAGTATGTGCGTGTTTCTCTGTGTGTATGTGTGTGTTTGTGTGCTTGTGTTCGAGAACTTTGCTCGCTAAAGTGATGATTATTTCGCCTTACAGCGTCAGTACGCGTGAACGTCACAATTGTCAGAATCTTCACGAATTTGCGAAACTCAAACACGTGTATACCTGCACACTCTCTGCATGAGCCACCCTGTGCTGCCTAAATTCAAGTCTAGTAGTCTATCTAAATGGTAATCACACATCCGCTCTCATCTTCTCACCGAAGTCTGGCAAGCGTTGCCGATTATGCAACATGATTGAGTTGAGTTTAATTTCTGTTAATATTGAATGCTTCTTCTTCCGCTTACCTGGTCGCTGCGCTGTCACTACAATGTTTTCATATTGCATTCAATCTGCTTCCATCAAGTTGAAGTCTCTCGCTTCACTTATATTTTTATACCCGGGTGTTGTGTGGGCTGAAGGATTTTACACTTTGATTTACTGAATAGTAACTTATGTATGTGGAAAAGAGATTCTGGTATGGTTTAAGTATTTGAATGGGTCACTTTGTTCTGTAGTTTCTTTGGGTCACGATGGGTTAAAAATTACCTACTGAAAAGCCAAAAACAAAAATGAAATAAGTAGAAATAAAGACCTTTAGAATCTTAAAGAAATTAAAATCCTCCACAGCGTAACTATTTAAATTTCGATCAATATAAATTTTTTCGAAACTTCAATCATTCCAAAGGGCCTAAAACCTTGTAAACTCAATTTTTATTTGATAACATCATGATGAACCTCCAACAGAAGAACAAACGTTTAGCCATATAGCTATTCTGTACCTCTATCTATCTTTTCGAGATGTAAACTTCTGTTAGATCAGAAATAAGAAGAAGAAAAATATATAAGAAAAATAAGTAAAAGCGAAAATTAACTAATGATCAAATTTGACCCGGATTAATTTTTTAATGATCACGCGATTTTCACCATAAATTCATCTATCAAATATAAGAAAAATAAAGAAATGCGACTATCAACTTTTGATCAAATTTGACCCGGACTGGTCTATAAAACCCGAAATGATATAACACTTCTTCTATCACATTACCTTGATTTGGCTTTCCTTGATTTTTTTTGTTTTCGAAACTGCTCAAACTACTACGGTGAACACGCTTTGAAACCCTTAACTCAATATTTAAAAATTGTCGAAAAACTTTTGGTGTTTCGAGATCTAACTTAACGCGAACATGTAAAAGGTTGTAGCTTGGTTTTACTAGAAAAAATGTTTCTTTCGTCAGTTTGGGCGCGTAATTTATATGTAGCAGTCGCGACATTAACATGAAGTCATATCCCGACCGCGCACGTACTTAGCCTTCCCTACTTCTTTTATTTAGTTTGTGATTTGGCAATTTTTCCATTTCAACTTTTTCCATTTCGGAAGCCTTTTTGATTTTCATATTCCTGTTCATTTTCATTTAAAGTGGCTTCACAGTGCCAGCCAATTGCTGCAACTCAGCATGCACTTACCACACAAAACTTGCAACAAAGCCATTTGCAGAGGGTTCACTTAATTCGAAACTACAATAGCAATGACCAAAGTACACATTGTGCACGCTTGAGCCGCCCAAAGCTACTTGCGGCTGCCGCACACACACACGCGCACATACATCAGCAAACATTTTCTTTTTCCGCATTCAACTTTTTTTACTTTTCCTGCAACTCCTTTGGCTTCGGTCGGCTCGATTGTCTTTTATGTGGTGTGTGAGTGCATAAATTAATAACTTTACGCTTTTCTAATTTTTTCATACCCATCTGGACGCCTCGTCCATCACACGAACGGATTTGATGTGCTCAAAATTACAAAAAAATACAGAAACCGCCAGCAAAAAAGGTGGCAAGAAGAAGCGACGCACCACACGCAGAAGAACAACGCAGAAGCCAATTGTAAAGTATGTGGAAGTGAAGGTGAGTCTGTGCGCGTTATGTAATGCTTGTATGTATGAGTTTGTGATTCCACCAGGTTGCTATTTGTGCATTACCTTCAAACTGTTAATAAGCTCCTGAGTTGATTTCGGCTTCTTTTGCATGCAAATTCGATACCTCTGTGTTTAACTTTGGCAACCCATTGCAAGTTCACTGTTTCTTTTGGCACTTTTGTGCAAAGTTTTTGGCGAATTTCATCAACTTTTGTTGGACTTTCTTATGAAGTTATGCAAATATGCACAAATCATTTGCAACACTAAGCTCGACAACGAATGATGCTGGTTTCAAAACTCTAAATATGCTTAGTGGGTGGAAGAACTTCATTGACCGTTGCTTAGTCGGAGAAATTGAAGGTTAATGTGAGAATTGTGTGTGTTAATTTGAGGGTCATGTTTATTTTCAATAATCGGTTAATAGAAGTATCAAGAAACCCATTAAATTAAATACAAATACGCCTTCGTTTATTGAGTTCAATACTCGTCAAAATATTATCATATAAGATAAGTACGAAAATTTTTCTTTTAGGGTGATTTGAGCAAAGGAATTGCATGAAGAAGAAGAGCCGGCTCAAATATATCTAAATTTTTTTAAACCCATACATCTTACTCCACTATTATTTCTATTTTAATTAATATTACTTTTTCCTACAGAAAATTGTCCAGGAATACGTAAAAACGCCACGAGTTCATTGCCACTTTGGAGATGTTGATGCCAGCAATCTTGATCCGAATATTAGATACGTTTATATTCTACGCAAAGATCCATACGGCATACGTAAGTAAAGCAATATTAAATAAACCTAAGCTATATGCTACAACCGATATAAATATTATCAAAGATATTTTAAACAAGAAAAAACATTAACTTCGGTTGCACCGAAGCTATAACACCGCACAAGTACAAAAGATTACTTACAAGAACATGTCTTTAAACGGTCGCTTTGTAAAACAGCTTTATGCCACAGTCTGAACAATATATTGGGATATTTTAGCGTAGCTTTAGGCAATAATTTGTGTCAAATTTCGTGAAGATATATTATCAAACACAAAACAGGAAATTAAAGAAAATTGGATTATATGACAGCTATCATCTAAAGGGGTCTGATATCGGTAGTTCTAACACATCAGCAGCATCTTCGGCCTATGAGGACGTGTGCAAATTTTCAGATCAATATCTCAAAATCTGAGGGACTAGTTCATATATATACGGTCTGACGAAGAGACAAAGCCAGAGGGACATGGCTAAATCGACTTAGCTCGTCATGCTCTTCTCGTATATACTATATATATTTTATCTTATCTTCGACGTTTCCTCTTTGGTTTTACAAACTTCGTGGTGAACTTAATATATCCTGTTTTGGATACAGATAATGGAATACACCAATAGACTCCACTGAACTCAATACAATGTCTGGTTGTAAACATTCATAAATTTTTTATATAATTTATAGAAATGTTCTTCGCATCCCGATTACGATTACTTGAATGAGAAATGAATGGCTGAGACATAAAAAAATATTTTTTAATCAAAAACTCGTTCACTTTTTTGGTCTACTCATCTGGAAAGAAACGAGTACAGACCTTTCTTTTAATCAAATCTTCAGTTAAAATTCTCCAAATCGTATTTTTACTCAAATTTGATCCTTCAGCCAATATGGTACAGTTGTGTCAGATGAAAAGCCATCCATCCAAATCACTGATTTTTTCATATTCGGTTTCACGAACTTATAACGAAATAGTGAGATTTCGGTCATTTTTGGTTAGAACTTGACGCAGATAGATAGAGGTCCTCTTTGTCTTCAGTCAGTTATAGTAGACTATGTTTGTGGTTAATGTCATTTTGTACGATCCTTACATGAGATCTTTAATATTAGCCACCTTGGAGTTCTAAAAAAACATGTTCACAAAGTTTCATGTGACAGCTCAACTTTTCGTCAAATTATCACTTGTACAGGCTGAATTCGGAGAAATAATTTCATCATGCTACCCTTATGATTTTATTTAACTCTATAGTTGCCTCCGACTCGCCAAGCGTTACTATCCAGCATTCACTGGTTTTTTAAATAAAACAAATACGGTTAGCAATATCAATGAAATGATTTATTCCTGTGAAAATACATTCGATGCCATTATGTGTGGTACTCGATTTCTTTTGCATGGCCACCACGGACGCACTTGCAGAAGTCTAGACGTTAGACCCAGTTTTCGACGGTTTGCAAGCATAAATCGGCCGATACTGCTTCAATTTCACATTCTTGGTTTTCAATAAATCTGTTGTGACATTCGCGGTGTGGCTTGAAGCGCCGGCCTGTTGGAACCACATATTGTCTAAGACCATAGTATCCAACTCAGGCCAAAAATATTCGGTTATCATTGAGCGGTGGCGATTCCCATTCACATTAACGTGTCGGTCTTGAACATCACGGAAGAAGTACGGCCCAATGAAGTCACCGGCCCATAAACCGCACCAAACCGTAATTTTTTCGAGAGTACGTACGTGGAGGTTGATTGCCGCCTGACCAATAATGCATATTTTGCTTATTGACGAAGCCATTCAGCCAGATATGAGCCTCATCGCTGAAGATGTCCAATTCACGAATATCCGACGATTGTGGTGGTCAAGCGGCTTCAGTTCTTGCGTTAATTCGCCACAAAGACGTGACAGAGAGGCCCAATGCTTGAGAACGACGTGTGAGTGACTGAGTTGGGTCTTCCTCAATTGATGCGCCAGTGGCAGCAATATTCTTGACACTACGGCCACTTCTTTATCTCATTGGCGCGGGAACATTTTGTACTGTGCTTTTGAATTCAAATTTTTCCACTAAACCCTCAATTGTTGATCTGACAGGACGATTATGACGACCATAAATTGGACGTAAATTTTAATAATTTCGAGTCGTTGTACTAGTAGAGCATACACACATGCCTCTGGAGTACGATAGAACTTTCAGCTGTATTCACTGCTTACTTTTTCTGTAGCAGCCGCTAAGGTTAGACTCGTTTTTATGAAAATAAAAGTAATGGATAAAAGAATTTGTTCGTAAACTCAGGACCAAAAACAGTACTGTTACGAAGCCCCACCCTTCATATTCACTAGACATGGCTCCGTTTGACTTTTCCAATTTCCAAAAGACTTATTTTTCCGATACCAATAAAACAATTCACGAACGAAATTTAGAACTACTATCGCGACTTGACACGTGCTTTCTCATATCAAAATATATATGCGGTAAAAGATCTTCATAGTTATTAAGAATAGAGAACTTGCTGTATGAGATATACATACCTAGAAAGGATTTCACTCTATTTCTTTTAGGTTACCACTTTATATTTTTTTGTTTTTTGGAACAATCAGTATCAAAAATTAAACCCATTCTATTTTGAAACACGAGATAGCCTAAATAAGTTGCAACATATTTTTCTTAATTTTTTTCTGTCAAGTACATCACAGAAAACTCTCGACCGAAAATAAAATTGAAAGAAGTCTCAACTATCCAACATTTGAAATAATTTTCATGTAGTCGATTTGGAAAGTATAGCTTTCGAAGTATTATGCCATCTCTGCATTGTATTTCGAGCTTGGAAAGTAATGTTCCTAGACTTTAAATATCAAAATTTTTATTTTTTGAATGAAACATCAAACAACAGTATTTTTGAATGTAGAATTTACTGCTACCTCGAAAATATTTCTGTAAAATCAACATATTATATTTCGAAATTTTGAAATTGCATAAATTTGAAACATATATCCCATCAGTACAATATAAGTTCATGATCTGAATATTGTCCTAGTGGGATGATGTGTGTAAATATCAAACCTCTCTCTTAGAAGAGCGCAACTAAGAGCGCACACTAGATTCGAAAAACAGCCATTTTTGTGAGAATTTGATGCGAAAACTAATAATATTAAGTTTTTCACGAAGTTTGTAACACCCAAAAGGAATCGCCGGAGACCCTATAAAGTAAAAATATAGATGATCAGTATGTTAAGCTGAGTCGATTTAGCCATGTCCGTCTGTCTGTCTGTCCGTCTGTATATATACGAACTAGTCCCTCAGTTTTTAAGACATCGTTTTGAAATTTTGCAAACGTCATTTTCTCTTCAAGAAGCTGCTCATTTGTCGGAACTGTCGATATCGGACCACTATAACATATAGCTGCCATACAAACTGAACAATCGGAATCAAGTTCTTGTATGGAAACCTTTCCCATTTGACAAAGTATTTTCACGTGGGATGGCACAGATTATTTTCTAAGGCAACATTGTAATCTCCGAAGAAATTGTTCAGATCGGATTACTATAGCATATAGCTGCCATAAAAACCGAACGATCGGAATCAAGGGCTTGTATAGAAAACTTTGGCATTTGACATGGTACCTTCACGAAATTTGACATGGATTACTGCTTAAGTTAATAATATAATCTCCGAAAAAAAAATCTTCAAATCGGATTGCTATAGCATATAGCTTCCATACAAACTGAAAGAAATGCAGCTGTGAAGAGTATATTAGCTTCGGTCCAGCCGAAGTTAACGTTTTTTCTTGTTTTTTTTTTTTTTAAACGAAAATTTACGTTATTTTTTTAACACACTTCATATGTGGAAATAATTTATATTATAACTGATTAAACATGGTTTATGTAGCACCTGTGCCATTGCCATTTAATATTAATGAACTTATTACCCAAATTCTACATCGCACACTTATTGCTTTTCGTTCATCACGAATTCTAATGCTCATAGCATTTATATTTTATCAGCTCTCATGCTTGTGTTGACCTTCAACAAATTTTCTCTCATTCACAGGTAGTTTCTACAATCGCGCTGAATGCTTTGCTGAGATGCCGAAGTACTTTATTGTTGGCACCATAAATGGTGTTGTGATTCAATCGTTGCAGAGTGATTTGAATTTGGTAAGTTCCGTTATAATTGATTGACACACAAAATTACACATATGTAACGGGATACACCTGTATATCGGACCCACAATGCAATGATGAATTGTTGCAAATTGTCGAAAGATAATCGAAAATGCTCGAATTGAGAACAAAGCGCAAAGCAATCAGCGCAATAAAACGCTGATATAGAGTCAGGACTTTGCGGGTAAGAGCGTCTGTGTGCAGAAGAAAATAAGGTAAAGAATCGCTCGGGTGAATAGAATGGAGAATAATGGAAAAAAGTGTAGACGAGCTACTAAAATTAATCTATGCAATTTTAATTTCCGGCACTAACCCCCCGCTTCCCTCAAAGGTGCAGAGCTGCCAATCAGGGTTTGCCGCACACCGCACAACGCTTACCGTGCGCTGCTTAACGCAGCTTACCATTTACCATTCGCCATTTTGTATTCACTCAGTCGCTGGCATTTGCTGCGCAGCATATTCAGTTTTCAATTAATCAAAGCTGTGCTTACCACCGCACAGCTCGATTATTTCGAAACGTAATGAAGTGGCGAATTGTAATTAATTCCATAGTAACACAGCCATCTATCAAATTCTACTCTATTCCGGCGCGATTTTCCGCAAGACCGCGCCAGAGGTCGCTCGACAGCTCGGTCTTTTGGTTGAGTATGAGTTTTTTTCCCTCTTCGAGTTGCCCGTTAATGTGGCATAGTGGCTTTGCGTAGGCAAATAGAAAGTTGTGCCGTCATTGCGCCAATCTCGTGCGGTTATTAGACTTTTTGTTGGGCAACGACCCTTTGTTAAGCCTCGCTAGTCTGTGCCTTCATCGCCTGCCGTCTGCCGTCAGCATTGAAAGCGTCTTAGTGCTGACACGCTGCGTGAGCTTTTGCGCCGCCATTATTGGCCTTTCGCGCTTCGTTGGAAAACACATTAAAATTCTGCTCCAAATGCCCGACATAGTCGGCGGCGAGAAGTCAACTCGTCGCCAAATTATCGAAGCAAATCAATTAGAAATTAAAATATTGTAAGCTGCGGTCGCCTCGCATCCGACCCGTGCAACCTTTCTACGCCTATACACACACAAATATTTGCCTTTCACCACACTCTTTTGCACAACGCACTGAGCGCTTATGTGCGTCCGCTTTTGTTACTACTTAACACTCCTTTTTCATTTTGTTGTTGTTATTGCTTGCAGGTTGGCCGCAAAGCTATTCAATTTCAATTTCGCGAACCGAAATTCGACGACAAGCAAACGAATGCCGATGAGAATATATGCGCGGGTCCCGGTGCCGGCTCGGGTGAAGTCAAAGAGACAGGACCGGGCTTGCTGGAGTTGTCAAAGCCCTCGGAATTCCGTTTGCGCGCACTTAAACAGAAAAAGTATGTATTAGTCGCGCACACAGTGGCGTTGGCAGTCGCAAGCTTTTGTGTTCGTCGCGTTGATTGCCACCCGCCCGCTTACAGCTCACTGCTTGTCTTCTTTATTGGCTACATTCTTTTCATTTCGAACATTGTTTTCTTGTTGGTTTATTTATGTGTGTGTTTTGAGTCATTTGTTTTTTATCACAGTCGTGCATTGTGTACTTCTGCGCAGCAGATCCTTACGCTCCCTCAATCGGTAGTTACATGCTGTGCCCGCTCAGACGGCGTTCGCCCGCCAGTTTTCCCGTTTGTTTATTTCCTTTCTGAAATCCATTGGTATTTTACATTTACCCTTTTCGCACATAAATTACAGAGCATCCGATAAGGATTTCCCTTTGTTCTGTATTTTTAATCGTATTTTTTTCCGCCACCCCACACCTTTAGCCGCTACATTAACGGTTACATTTGTAACGGTGTTTATTTTTGCTGTTTTGAAGGTTTTGTTGAAGCAGATTAATAATTTGTTGACTTTAAGTGTTTAAATACATAAGAAGCAATGACAATGGTTACGTCCTTAAATTATGACCGAGACCTTAGGCGGAATAATGCAGTGTGTGAGCTGAGAGGTCAAGGCTTTAACATAAAGCGAGTTCTTCACGACTTTTTAGGAATTCTTGGTTGTTTTATACATACCTTTCTTCAGTAGCCCTATGATTGTGAGAGGTTTGTGACATGAAAGGATTTCAAAAATTACGAAAATTAATTCTTTAGGGGTTACATGGGTTTCCTCGGGTAAAAAACAGCCTTTTTTCAACAATTTCTTCTTATATGAAAATTAAATATTTTATTAAAATATTTTATTGTTACAAACATACGCTATTAACAAAGAAATTCTAAAATTTTTGAAATAAAAAACAAAAGTTTTAAACTCGGTCATTGCGACGCCGTTACCGGATATTGGTTTAAATCTTAACTTAGAACTTGAACAAAGGAAAAAAACTGAAAATTGGATTCTTCGCAGACATTTTTACAAAAAATATTAAAATTACAATGAAAATTTTGCAACATTTTTTTTTTCAAATAGTTGTAATCGAAAAAACCCTTCGTTCAAGTTTTCAAGAACTGTATCTCATAAACCTGTGTAAAATTTCATGAAGACCAATTGAGTAGTTCTGGAGAAATCTTGCCAACCGACTTCAAATAAAAATAGTTTCGAGAAAAAATCTCAAGGCTGTATCTCCGACACTATTACTCGGTTCAGCATTAAAATTTAGGTAAATATTATAGAGACATTTTAGAATTTGATAAGACAAAAAAATTGATTTTTGAAACCGCCAAACCCATGTAACCCCTTAAAGCCCCAGTACTTCGAAAATCATATTATTTTATAAAGGAAACCCCGTAATGCATAGTGATGGGGTTACGGTAACTCAGGACCCGGGTTGGATCTGAATTGTAAAATAGCCCACCATAAATAAAAATCTGGACTAAGGGAATCTTAAGAACAAACTTTATTTTCTGGACAAGAACTGATGATTGTGTAGGGCTGAGATAAGATGGGACAGAAATGTACCTTAAGCTACCAGGGGCAATTCTGTAATAAATTTGTTGTCTGCTTAAAGAAGGAGTGCATTTTTTATAGCAACTAATCGACGCAAATTCATGCCAACAAAGTGGTTTACATAAAAATACCGGATTTCCATAGACTTTTTTGTGGTCTGATATTAGCGATTTCGAGCAATGAGTAGCTTATTGGGGAGTAAAAGATGTTCGCAAAATTTCATATTCACATCTCAAAAACTAAGTTCGCATATATGCAGACAGACATGGTTAATTAAATATACATATGTATATAATTTATAGAGTCTCCAATGTTTCTTTCTAGATGTTTCAGTCATTCGTGATTTGAATTTCCAATGTCGGACAACGGATGGCTAGTTATTATATTTAAGATTAGTGATGATATATAAAGCTAGATAAGAGATGTGGAATGGGGATGTCGTAGTATTTATATTCATTTAATAGCTACACTTTCCTGAGGTTTTCATTTTTTTTTTCAGGTCACAAAATATAGATTATAAAGAAATCCGAGGCTTGTATTTATAACTTAGAACATATTTCACAGTTTTTTTTTTGGATTTATACTCAAATACTTTTTAAATTTATATAGCACAGAAAAATTATATTAAGGATTCAATTGAAGCTACATTCTGAGCTTGAAACCCACGAACCAAATAAACAAATGCACTCAACAATCCCTTCAGCGACGCCCACCAGAATACACCACAGTCCTCTTTACTTTTTCTCATACATTGGACAAAAATGTTGATTGCATTTTTCCTCCCACTTCCGTTTCCAACATTGCAATGGCTTCAACCGCTCAAACGGTTGATTGTTGTAACGTTTGGTTGCGCTTTGCTTATCTGCAGCTTTTCATTACTTCAACTTAATTTTCATTTCGTTTTGTTTCATTAAACAAATTCTTTACTTGCCATTTTGCTTTTCATCCCTTTCTGCGCGCTCCGCGTATTTTTTTGTTTTACTCTTACTGGTTAATTTCTCTTATTTACTTTGCTTCTTTATTCGCTTTGTAAGCCAATGTAGCAAATCCGCTTTTCTGTGGTGACTTTAAACCTTTTTGGCCGTTTGGCTGTTTCAACAATAATTATTATTATTGAATTGTTTCACGAAATCTCAACGCGAAAATCTAACAAAACAACAATAAAAATGAAAATCACAAAAACCCGCCGCACAGAAAAATGGAGAAGCTAAAAAAGGAGTCCCTAACAAAAGGGAAAGCGCGCAGAAAGACTGAAGACGGCCAAGGCGATGTGGCCGATGATGAAGACGAAGAGGAGGAGGAGGATGTAGCAGCAAAGCCCGGCGAGGTGGGCTCATCATCGTCCTCCGAGCAAATAGGTAGGTGTGAAATAAAAACAAAAAACTAGCGGTGGGTGGTGGCTGCCGAGTTGCGGTAACTAATTAAAGCAGTAATACCAAGAAGTACCGTTAACTGGCATTTGCGCGCGGCAGCAGCACCAAGGGACGTCAGCGCGTAACATTTTGGCCGCGCTTAGTCCCTAAGGTCACAGTGTCAACAAGTCAAGCTGTCATCACCGCTGTCAACACACCCTGATTTGGGTTCTTTAATATGCGTTTGATGTGTTGGTGGTGGTAGTGGTTACGGCTGTCAGTAGTTCAACGCTATCTGCTCACCAATCTGGCAACCGCCCTCAACTCACGCGCGCGGCTATCCGGCGGGACTTAACTCATTTCAATTATACACTTTTAATTACCAGAGGAACCCGAAAAACCCAAATTGACGATTGCCGAACGCTGGGAACAATTATTGCGTGAGACGAATGAGGCGATCGAACGCCAGCGCCTCGAGGAGGAAAGTACGGTAGAGAAGCTACCGCCATACCAGCAAAATCTACTCAAAGAGCTGAGCGAGTTCGAAGGCGAAGTGGAGTGGACAACGAAGCACAGTATGCGCGCATTTGATCTGCCCACCAGCTATGCCGCGCCGGGACAAGAGGATGTCGAATTTGAGGAGTCGAAAGTTAAGATACCTGTAGATGTAAAGAAATTAGATTTGATACCAACATACTCACTGGAAATTCTCGAAGATATCGTGCATGGTTGGATATATTTCCTGGAGGGCAGAATCAAAGCGCTGAAAGATATGGTGGGTGACGGTGTTAGCACTGAGAATATTTAATAACAAAGTGATTTCAGCAACTGGATGAGTTCACGCCAATGGCCGCTTATCGCATCTGGCATCATGGTGAAATCGAGCTGTATACCGCATTGGAACAACTGAAGTCGGAGTTCGTGCTAACAGTTTTGGGTACGTTGATTCAACTGGTGTCTCTTCTAACCTTAAGTTGTATAAAAAAAATATTATTGAAAATGCAGATATTCTACGAAAGGCCAACTCGCCCATGATCAAACGCTGGGATGACTTCATGCATGTCCTACAAGAACATTACCACCTTTCCAAGGAAAATTCGGATTACATTTCGACCATAACCGATTATTTAGAGGTAACAATAACTTTTTTTCTCCCAAGATGAGTCGATAACAAATATTATTCACTTTAAATCATCCTCTTCAATTTGTATTTATTACTCACTCCTTTTCATTTAATTTCACAGAAAATTCGGGACTACGAAAGCTTCAAGATGACAACGCTACTCATACCCAATGTAATGGTGGGTCTACGCCACATCTGGACCATGTCCAGCTACTACTGCCGCGACGACAAGATGCAGGTTTTACTCTGCCAAATCTCCAACGTCTTTATACAGAAAGTAAAGCGCATCATCTGCTTTGAACACATATTCAGGTAAGTCGCTGCGTCGCCGCGACAGCGTAAAAATTAAATTTAACTTCAAGCAGCTGAGAAGACTGCCAAAGCGTCGCAATGTCGTATAGAGCAAAATGCTTGTGCTCTTAGCCGTGGCAGAGTGTAGCTGGCACTGCACATGACAACTGTCAGAGGCGATTTTCCTGTCGATTTACTTTCGAAAATACTTGACTTGTATGTTGCGGTACTTGTACGATGAGTGCGAGTGCTTCGTGGAGTAGGGATGAGTCCACAAGGCGGATATTGCAAGTGTTGTGTTGACTGCTTCCTCCTTAGCACACTGACTGCTACCTGCCACTTGCTGGCTGTCGACGGTTGCAGCGCGCTTCCTGTTGAACAAATTTACCCAAACACTTGGCGAAATGCAATTTCGGCGTTGCCGCTGTCGCATGCAAATTCCTTTTCGCTTGCGTTTCTTATACAAATATGTAGGAAGCGGCATGCATATAACGTAAATGGCAATGTATTTGGCCTTCTGATTTTCCTATTTTGCTTCACCATGCTTATTTCCGGTTGCTGGGAGCGACATTTCAATAGCTTCTTCACTTTTGCGACAATATTATTTTACAAGCATTGAAGATCACAAAATCTCAGCGTAAAAGTATAGTTTTTCAATTGCTCCCACACTACATCTTATCAACTGCTTACTCATACGCTTCTCTCATTTCAGTCGCTCTGCTAAATACACTTATGAGACCGCCACGAATTGCGCCAATTTGCTGCGCTGCTGGAAGAGCGCTTACCTCGCCAGTCGTTCGTACATCGAAAGCTCCGGTGTCGGCTCACGTTGGGAGTTCGATCGTCAGACGCTGTTCTCCGAAGTCGATCATATATGCCACATAAGTCAAGATATCGCTTATATCGGCCGTGTTTTTATACAATATGAAAATCTTTTCGGCCATCGTCTCAAAGCGCTTATAACCGATCCATCTATTGTGGATGATTTGATGAAAAAAGTCTATCGTCTTTTGGATGATATGCTTTCCAGTGTTGATTACGACATCTTCCGGCCAGGTAACTCTGAGAATTGGGAGCATACACTGGCTACATTCAATCACCGTCTGGCAAGTGTTGAGGCCGATGCAAAAGCCGTTATTGAACGTAGCATAAATACGTTGCGTTCGTCAGATATGGGTCTGGAATTAATAAAGACAATCAAGGAAATAGATACACGTGAAGAGCTCGCTGAATTCATTTCGACAAAACATGAGAATATTTTGCGGTTTTTCCAAACCGAAATCAACTCTGTGGAATTCACATATACGGTATTTATATATTGCATTTTATTTCAGGAACAGGAAACATTTTTGTGATGTTGTACTATTTAAACCCCTTCCTTTTCTAAGCGACGGATTAAACAACGCTAGCTGAAAAAATGGAACACATTTTAAACAGTAACAAAAACGCAGACATCTTTTCACAGTTCAGAATATAGAAATGTCAAAATAAGGAACCAAAACTTGAGCAGTTGTCTACACTATTTTGCGAATTTTGAAGTTTGAATACTAGAAATATGTTTAAACATTATATTATACATATGTGTTTATACTCTTCAGTTATTTACGAACCTTTCAACTTTGACCTAGACTGACAAAAATCATGTTACATGTTCACATATTTTACCAGAAAGCTTTATTACCGCCTTCAAATGGTCACTTTTGGGCATGCCAGTGCTTAATACAATCTTCTCTACACTTGTCCTATGTTTATAGGCTGGCATGGCCCTCAGTGCTTTCAGCGAATTTTGCATTTTTCGGTTTCGATTCATTTTTCGAGTGCCTTCACTAGATTCTTGGACAGTTTCGACGTCATACGCTTAACTACACGACTCGTCGTCAGTAATCACGTCTTTGATGAATGTAGGGTTATGGTAGTAGCGGCATAAAACATTTCGGAAGCAATTTCGAGGAATGGTGCGGGGTTGACAGTCATTGGCAAATACAAGTCCGGGTTCATTTTGATTTAGACGCGACTGTCGTGGGAGCGGAATGTAGGGTCCGCTGCAAGCATCTATTTTGCAACCGCTGCTCGACGTCGTTTTTGCAAAGGATTCAGGTCACTTGATATCAGTCTAGCATATCCGAAATATTAACCGAAATGGGTCTAGTCCATATTTAAGAGATGTTGAGATCTTCTTCTGCCACTCTGATGCCAACACGACGATTGTTCTTTCCACTTTTTGATGATGTCGTCATTAAGAGAGGTGGATAGACGACTCGCAAGAGGCAAGTTTTGGATGACTTTACGACCTTTTCTGGATGTCTTGTGCCATTTGCACTGCAAATTCACGTGTTTTTGATAAAATAATATTTTCAATGATTTCATTGAAAACCAAAAGTTTCGAAATTAGATCGGAAGTACACAAAATCCTTATTGGCACTCCAGAGAAGAAAATTAAGGAACATGATCGGATATCTAAATTGTCACTGTCTGCAGAATGGGGCTGACAGCTCGAGAAGACTGCAGTAAATGTTTAGAGCAGGGCACCAGGGAAACAATAGAGCATCTTTTGTGCATCTAGGTGTATGTGCATCCACGGTATGATACATTGGAAGAAGTATCGCTAGTGAAGCGTCAGATTCTGTTGAAATTCCCGCCAAGCGCAAGCATCCTAAATGATGGCTACTTCTCATGGACCTAGTAATTGAACTCCATCTGGTATCACAAAGGACAAAAACTGGTTTATGCGTGGCTCATTGGCCTACTAGACTAACCTAACGGAACCTAAGTGTTTTATAGGACGATGGGTTCCCTACCGGTAGTTTCAGAATGAACATTAAGAAATTGCTCAAAAATATACTTTAACTCCAAATTTGCTTAACTATAACACACACTTCAACACAAATACGAATATGACAAATTTATAGATTTTCAACTTGCTCATATTTTTATTATTTAAAATTTCGATTTTTTCACTTGCAGAAAAATCGCAAAAATCCACCAATCGGTAAGCACCAACCATTCCGCATCGGCTGCATTCAGTGGGCGCGTCTGTTGACCAATAAACTAAAAGTCTCCGTGCTGGCATTCAAAAGGGTAAACGTTCAATTATTGCTCGTGGGCATTTACATGCAGTGCGAACAATAGTTGTTGTGCAATTTGTTGTTATTGTTTTTTGTGTTGCTGTTGGTGCTGTTACAGCTGTACTTTTTTAATGTTGCATGCACCTTTTTGTTTTGGCAGACGCTTTTGGTGTTTGTACTAGTTTGTACGTGTTGGTGCATGAGTAGAGTGTGTGTGTGTGTGGTGAGTGTTAATAGCGTGTGTATGTTTGGAGAGTGTTAAGTGTTAGTGTGTTCGTGAGTGTGCCTGTATGCTGCCGCTCACACAGTTTATTGTTGTATTTGATTTTTTTATCGATGTTTTTTAGCTTTTAATTGTTTTTGTTTTTTGCTCGCCTTATTGTTCTTGGTGTTTTTTGTGTAATTGAAATTTCAATTTCAGTTTGCTTACTCCAGTTTTTTGCTGTTGCTCGCTGGTTGTTATGTAGAACAACCATTTCTTGTTTACCGCCATTGTACGCGTAGTAGTTGTAGCGTAGTAGCACTAGCGTGTTGTTGTAGTGGCAGCGGTATCCGATAGTGTTGCTGCTGTTGATTCCACTTAAAATTCCTGCCATTGCTGGCCCCATCCACAGCCTTTATTGTTTTCCTTAGCTGCATTTAATCTTGTTTTGTTCCACATTTCTTTTTTTATTTATTATTTTCTTGTTGTTGTTGTTGTTTTGTGCTTCTTCTGCGCACATCAGCGCCAACATTGCCACGATTTGTTGCATTTATTTTATACACTTTAATGCTTCGGTTATTTATTGCCGACAATTTGTATTTGCTGTAGTTTCGTACTTTGCAAATTGCTTCGGCGCTCCTTTGATGTTTTATGTTTTTTGAAATCGCATTATTATTTTATTTACTTTTTCGTTTTGTTTTTGTTGTTATTTTTGGTGCATGCTTACACAACTGCCGCTTTATTTTTGGCTGCTGTGCCGTGGCATTGCCAGGCGTGTGCACTTTTTAATATCCGTTTTCGTTGCCAAGAGCAAAGAAATTAAAATGACGCTGTTGTTATTGTTGTTGTTGTTATTTGTGTTGCTGCTGTTTATTTATCACACCGCTATGTATTTGTAAGCCTCTCTTCTCAGTCTGTCTGCATATGTTAAGCCGAATTTTGTTGTTTTTTTTATTAATTTCTTCTACCTCTTCCTCCTGTTCGTTCTCCAGATGGCAGATGAGCCCAATTTGAAGAACAGTTATGTCAAACGCAGCGCTTTCAAGCAGTACTTTGAATTGGTCAACAAAATGTATTTATTCGAGAAGGAAATGTTTGACAGATACACTGCCAAAGGCACTTATATGGTGAATGCGGTCTTTCGTCAGAACATTTTGTGCATTCGGATTTGCAATCCCAAGCTTTGTAAGTAAATTCAGTTTAGTATTTCACTTTAGATTACTTGATATCCTCGAAGGAGGTTTGTGTTTTGAGAAAAATAATCTGAAAATAATAATCCAAAAAAATTGAATGAAAAGATTAAACTAGGAAATCAAGTACGATGTACAAGAAAACTTTCGTTTTAGCATAACTATGGTTTTTAACGGGTTTTCAATAAAAGCGATTTCTTTTGCCACGGGCATGCTTGTTAAAGTCCAGAAGCTAAACCTAATTTTCGAAGGTCCTCAAGCCTAAATAGACCGATACTGCTGCAATTTCACGTTTCATATTCGTACGAAGTTCATTAATCGTCGTTGGTTTGTTGGCATAGACCATAGACTTGATGTAGCTCCACAGGAAATAGTCTAACGGCGACAAATCGCACGACCGAGGCGACCAATTGACTGGGCCATTTCGTGAGATAACACGTTCACCAAACTTGGTTTTCAATAAATCGATTGTGACATTCGCTGTTGCTTGTGGCGCCGTCCTGTTGAAACCACATATTGTCCAAGTCCATATCATCCAATACGGGCCAAAAATTTTGAGTTATTATTGAGCGGTAGCGATTCCCATTTACAGTGAAGTTACGGTCTTGACCATCACGGTCTTGATTATTCGGGATGGTGACTCATGGAGTACGAATGGATTACCGCTGACCAATAACGCATATTTTGCCTATTGGCGAAGTCAATCAGCCAGATATGAGCCTCATCGCTGAAGATGATTTTTCACATCACAGAAATGCCCAATGCCTGAGAACGACGTGTGAGAGACTGATTTGGGTCTTCATCAATTGATGCGCTAGCGCCAAACTTTACTGAAGAGAAATGTCAAAAGAGCGATCTCCTTTTGTAGCTTCCCTATTGAAAACACCGTTATAAATCACTCTTGTGTCGTTATTAATTTATTTATTTTTAGCTTTTTCCCAAAATCAAACACCCCTTTTTTTCTTTTTTTTCAGTGGAATATATTTCAGAATCTCAAGAAACGCTTCGGTCAACACAAAGGGTAAGTAAAAGACAGTCGCACATATACTTATACTAATTTAAATTTATATACAAGTAAATATGATTATACCGCGCAAGTCCTTATAGAGAACATAGTATAGCACCACAAATTGAGGGACAATTATATACGTATTTAACGCCAAATAAATATTAACTACTCACTGTTAAATATAACTTTGCAGAAAACTGAAGAAGCCGATACAGGTCAATTAAAGCAATCTGCAGACGCTGATCCTGGCTTCGTACGCAAAATCACCAAATTCACCATATTCGCAACGCTGGTACAATGGTTGGTGTGCCGGCCGCATAAGGAGGATATACACATACAGAAGGCTAGAGCCTTTATTAGAGCGGTTAAACCTAAAAAAAATCTTAATGAACGAGACAAATTGTGTTTGAAAATATGCGAATGTAAGTATTTGCACTTATGGATTTACAAAGAATTCACTAACTTGATGTATATATGTATGTATATATAATATATTAGATTGGATTGTTATTTGTGGTGGTAGGTCTTGCATATGGGTTGCGCATCTATGATTCACCTTTTAGTAAAATTTTTTCTCAAAAAAGATATATATTTATATACACATATTGTATATAATTCTTGGCTTCGACGAATCACTTTTACAAATCGTCATCTTATCTGAAACCAATAACCACAATTTTCACATATTGAGAATAAAGCTACGATACCACCAATCGAATCGCGGATAATTCAAATTAACTAATACAGGTACAACAATCAACAACAAACCCAGCAAGCACCCAAAAACAATACCAAAAACCATAAATAACAATTTAATGATTATTTTTAATATAACTCTGCTCATAACAGTTAAAATAATTCTATTATTATTATATTGCTCACGCTTCTACTAAAATCTTCAATCGAGTTCTCCGCTTAACGGTAACTTTTTGAAGCACCTGAAGTGCTCCATAAATCACTTCAGCACAAAAGCAACAAAAACCGCCAAGTTGATGGACTGTCAGCAGAATTTTCAATAAACTGACTATTAAACATAGTGAGTTATCTGCGAATGTGTATCTCTCACTCAAGCCAAAAAAAAACGGAATTTATTTTATTTCCTCTTCTCAGCGCCTTAATGTAGGCAATCATTTTTGGCACTTATCGCGATTGCGCGGCAACTCGTTTGGGTGCGGGTGGCGTGGCTGAGCGTCAGCGTTAAAACGTCCAAGTCCAAGCGTCGATAAAGCGACGTAGTGAAAATTGTGCTTCAATTACCCTACGCACTGAAAGCAGTGTTTGAATGAGCCACTCATTGAGCTGCTCAAAAGCTGCAGTTATGCATTTACATATATTAAGAAGTGTTGGTGGCGCAAAAAGAAAGCCAGTCATTTAATACTTCACAAAAGCCATGTCCTTCAACGTGAATTCAATTTGGTTATAACGCGCTGCTGCTGTTGTTGTTGTTAGTGAGGCTTTTAAAATTTGAATTGTGGGATTATTTGATTTTTATAAAGGAAAACTTAAAATACAAGACAAAAAAAGCTTTCAGGCAATTGCTGACTATAAAAGAAATGATACTAATCGCAAATCGTGTGTTCCTCGGCTTTCGGCTTCTTCCGCCACGCCACCTACATTTGCTCCAACGCCACAAGCTCACTTCTCAGCTAATAACAGCCAGCCAGTCAGTCAAGCATATTGAATATCCGCAAATAGCTGCGTGCAGAACCATTACTTCAACAATATTTGAAAAGTAAATTTGACACTGGCGCCGAGTTCAAAGTTGTATAAAACAGCTAAATATGGAAACTCAGAGCGTCTCGGAGCATAAATGCTTCACTGCTTTTATTAGTCGCTTCAAATGTTGCGCATGGGGTAATTTCGTTAGCGCATATTAGCGTAGATTACTTTTCGTTTTCGACTAAGTGGAAAGTCTATTCAAATATAGCTACACACATATATACATACATACACACATATATTTTAGCCTATTCTTATCTTGGCTCGATAATATCACTTCCTTTGAATTTTCTTCTTCTTCTTCAATTAGTGCTGGTTCGCGCCGAAATGCAGGACGGTTTGCCAACTTGGCGCGAGTTGGTTGGCGATCGCATTCTAATTGAGTTCGATTTGCAATTTCGTGTGAATCTAACACGTGGTAAGTTCTTCTTTGTAATTTGATTTTAATTAAATGTTATGGTATATTTTTTATGGATGTGGCAAAAGGAATGCAGTTTTATATTGAAAATTAAATTTTTTGTTTTTAGATGATTAGGTCGTAAATAAAATAGAGTAAAACAAGTATCCTTAAGGTGTTATATCAACTTGTGAATTTCAAAAAGTCGATTTTTTTTGTTATTACTCGTATGTTGAATGTATGAGAATATTTTTCAAAAATTTTAAAATTTTATAGCAATTAATACTTTAAACCCGTTTTCTTGAAGCGCTGTTGGTGATATTTTCTCCGAAATGCCTCTAACGATCGGCTTTCACACGACCGTCTTAGATAAATTTTGACTAGTCTTTCGATCACAACCTGATTCAGGTTTTTTAAGCCACTCAGTAAGTTTTTTCTCACTTTAGGAAACCTATTTTTGCCAAAAATCTAAATTTTGACTAGTCTTTCGATAACTACCTGACTCAGGTTTTTTAAGCCACTCAGTAAGTTTTTTCACTCTTTTTAGGAAGCCTATTTTTGCCAAAAATCTAAGTTTTGACTATTAAACATATTTTTATCACAAAAAAAGGGATATAAACCCTAAAATTAAAAAATTATCTAAGAAATATAAAAAAGCTCAATACAATTGTTTTTCCCACTCTAGAAATTTTCGAAGTCATGTTCGAAGGTCAACAATTCGAACATTTCGGTTATTTGCTACCGAATGCCCTACGCACCGCCATTATGAAGAAAGAGATGCTATTCAATGACTATGAGGCCGTGGCCAGCATCACCGATAGATACAATGCACTCATCGATAGTTTGGTGCTGTCTGAGGTAAGTACAATAGTAATATTAATCAAGCCTGGTAGTAGATAATTGTTAATTGAAGTTATCGAGTTGAGCTGATATTAACAATAGGCACAATTTGGTAAATTTAAAGTTAAGCTTCAAATACTGGTTCTTTATCTTAACCTTATCAGGGTTAACCCTTCAATACATCTCGAGTTCTATCGCATTTCCTCTCTCTAAACTTGGGTCCAGACTAAGTTTATACAAATTTTATACTCAACTTATGGTACACGAGTTAAATAAAATTTTGATGCTTATCATTACGGCTCTTGCGTTAAAAATATTGAAATAGGTTAACCTAACCGCTAACCATGATTTCATATAAACATAACCAATATCTCCCTAAACAGGTAAATTTCTTGCGCGATCACCTCTACGAAACTGAGATCGTCATACAAACCGGCATCGGTCGCTATACTTGGCAGTCATTTAACATCCTTAAATTTTGTGATTCGGTCAACACACTCATACGCAAACTCATCTCGATTGTTTCGCAAATTAATTTCATACGTTTGGACATAAAAGGTCGCATCGATCGCATCAAACAGTTCAACCTCTTCGATATACACGATCGTACCGGCTTGGATCGTGTGCCGAAAGCACCCGACGTACAATTCACGCACGAATCCAATGAATCTTCAGCGGAGGCACAACAAACATCCAGTGATGTTGTCGACCCGGAAAGTGCCGCCAAAATACCGGCAGTGAAAATGATACAATTGAAGGAAGAGGAAGCCGAGCTAACACAACAAGAGAAAGAATGTGGCAAGGATATGTATCATTTTCAGGGTTACTTTGAGAAACTGGAACAATCGCGCAACGAGAAATGCTCGCACATGAAACGTTTGTACAACTCCATTGGACCGGTGTTGGTGAAACTCGAGAGTCTTGTATTGGGCACCTTTACGGGGCGTTCGGAGAAGATGCGTGGCTATTACACGTACTGGGAGCAAATGACTTATCAGTGCATTTTGGAGTGAGTAAACTCAGAGATGAATGAAGGTGTCCGTTTTATTGTTCTTTGAGAGTTTCCTTGCAGCAATGCTTATCAAAATCTTAAATGCTATATTGAGCGCTTGCTGAGTGACGTGCCGATGTTTGAAGTGAATGCCGTCATGCTAATGTCCGAGATCGTATTGGAGCCGACGGCCTCGGAAATGCAGAATATAATGTTGCAGGCGGCGAAGGACTATCTGGAGCGGTGAGTGCAACATACGAAAGATGTAGAGACAAAAACTAAAACTCTTTCTACGATTATAAAGCATTCACATCTACACACGCTGGATGGATGGCACCTGCCTGCCTTGCCCGCCGATTAATGATGAGTATGGCGACAAGTACATTTTTACTTTCTATGAGGATGTGATTAAGGTGAACTGAACTTTTGATTTTTTCCTAACTACTGGAATTATTAAAGTAATAATTGCAATATTCATCACAGGTGCGAGACATCAGTCATTTGGTGGTGCGCGTACAGGAGGTCTCCACCGCTTTGGTATACGAATGCAAGACTATTATAGCGAAGTAAAAATATTTCTCTGAACTATCTTTAAAATCATTAAATTCCTTAAAACGCCTTCTTTCTCTTTTGCATTTTGCAGATTCAAACAATACTTTTATTTGTGGGCCTTTGACAAGCGCGCCATTGCGGAGAAATTTATTAATCGTGGCATGCCACTTGTGACACTCGATGAGAAATTTACATTCTTCGCCAATATTATTGAGGAGATACAACTGATGCCACCCTACTGGAATACCAAAAGTATACGCATAAATCTGAAGAAGCTAATGGACAGCATCTCTCAGCATGCTCAGCAATGGCGCACAATTCTTGGAGAGTTGCTAGCTAAGAGAACGGCTGACAATATTGTGAGCCTGCGGAATGAAATCAAAGTAAGTTTTAATCATTTTCCAGCAGGGTCATGTGTAGTACAAATAATGGCAAAGCTGGCAGTTTTCTCCGTTATTTAAATATATGTGTATGTGGTATGCCGTCAATGAGTAATAAAAGTCAGTTGAGCTACTTATGTAATACAATTTTTTTATTTTTTTGAATTGGATGAGCAATACGCGACAGATATATATTTCTGTTTGCGGTCATAATCTCAAAACTAATATGGAAGTTATAGGTTGAAAGTAAAATTAAGCATTTTTTTGAGTTATTTTATATGTGTAAAATGGTTGTGACTGCATTTTATGACTTCAACTTTTCCTCAATATTAGCTGCTACTAAATATTTTAAGATCTTTTATATACATATAAAATGGTTTAAGCGAGAGGACGAGCAGAAATAGGTACAGTTCCTCCCTTTTCATTTAATTTATAAGAGCTTTAAGAAAGCTTCTAAGCTTATGTATACTCAAAAGTACCTTCTTAGCATAACCAACTAGATCCAAATATGAGATCTCTCGAATAATACCTGCCTAGCGACGATCCTTTCTTGAAATCAACTATAAACTCCAGTTTTACTGTTTAATACAGTTACAGATTTCTAGCAACTTAAATTGAAAACCTTTCCGAAGTATCTAACCCCCTTATTCTAATATTAATATACTGAAAAACTAATCTTTAAGGATAATCAATATTCCTCCAGCAAACTTTTGTGAAATGATTCCATACTTTCTTAAGAGATATTGATATATTATTTATACTATATGTACGAAAAAATTACATAGTTACTGACATAAGTATTGCTCATCCGAATCAATTATGAGGGGTCTGGAAAAAAATTGCCTCTCTATGCTATGATACATATATTGATGAAACTTAAAATTTTTCTTATATCCAGACATTACACATCTATTCCCCATTTATTTAAATGAGAAATTGTAACCACTGCTTGTGGAAGCTATACACTCAACTACTTCTCAAAAATAGCAAACAACTTCTAAAATGCTACAGGCTACTCTAAACGGCAAGCCGAATCGATCCACATGTTTTTCACAGTTTGGTCCAATCTTTTTTATATTCTCCAAATGTTCATTACAGTATATTTTGCAGCTGTTTATTTATGAGTAAAGTTTGTCTGGAGATTTTTACCACGAAAAATCCTAGAGTTTGCTTGAAATTTTGTGTGTTTTAATGGATTTACAGCTTTTTACTTTTTCGCAGGCATTGTCTAGATGCGACCTCGAGTCTATCACCACTTCTAGATATTTCAATGATTGTCGTGATGGTATATCCCTTAATATTGAGTTTGGCGACCTCTACTTTCTTCCTGCTTGTAATTAAAACTACTTCCGCTTTTGGGCAGCTAGTTGAAGCTTTAAGACATTATTTGATTTTTGTCGCCGCATGATTACACAGACGTCTATTGGGTTGATTCCCTTCATTACCACAGTCACTGCGATGTCATCAGCGTACCCGATTATTTGTAGCTCCTTGGATAATGGGAGGCGCAGCACCTCATCATATAAGTGGGCCAAGGAGTAAGCCTTGTTGATCTCCGTGCGTCACCATATAGCTTTGTGGTCCTGCGTCCTGTCCGACAGGTAGTTGGAGATGATCTACAGCAAATAGAGCGGTGTTTTTTTGATGAAGAGCTTTTTTATATGAGGCCAAACGGACGAATTAAAGACAAAGTGACTACCGCACAGTACTCTTCGCAGCCATACATCCGTTTAGTTCCTTCTATTGCTTTGTTTGCGAAATCAGTAAGTTTTTTAATTGACCTACATATTGGTTATCGGCGAGTCCCGGTAGCTCTTTTTCGAAATGTTGTTCCAGGCGTACACTTATTATTCGCTCTAGTATTTTTCCCACCGTGTCTTGCATGCACAGTGGTCGGTACGAGTTTGGTTCTTCAGGCGGTTTGTTTTGGTTTTTCTATTATATTAGAACCAAACGTTGCAGCTTTCAAATTTTTGAAAATATACGCTCTTATAGGCATTTTGCAAACAGTTTTGTGAACGGTTTTGGCGGTCTCTGTGAAGTCATTGTTCCTATTTCTTCGCATCATTACTGATTATTAACGAACGTATGACCTCGAAACTATCCTTTACTCTAGTGAATACTCATAGTGCTTCAAAAATGAGCCAAAATTAAAAAGACCAAAATTCACCGAAGGCCATCGAAGTAAAGGCTCATAAAAAATGTTGGAAAACGTATTAAGCGTTGGCTTGCTTGCATTAGACATGAGACTATTTTGATGGCAATAATAAATATCTCTTTAAAATTACTTGAAAATTGTGGGAGAAATATTTTTTTAAAGTTTGTGCTCCATTAACTAATTCATAATGTAATTCATATTATAATCAATTATTTTTAAATATTATATAAAAAATTCAGTGAACTAATAAAAATTCTTGAAAAATTATTCTTTCCAGGAGCTACGTTTCAATCTAGATATGACGACCAAAGAGTTGGCGGACTTTAAACTGGTCATGCAAACTATCTCTACAATTCAAACGAAAACGCTAACCTATGAGCAGCGCATACACGAGCTGCAGGAAACATATACGGTGCTTGCCGAACACAATATTAAGGTGAGAAACGAAATTTGGAAAAAATATTGACACACATTAAAATTTTTCCCTTTGCTTCAACTAATATTTAATTTGTTAAAAAAAAATCGTCCTTACAATGAGACCCATTTCAGTCTCCGCGACCATACCCCGCTGTCAACAAAACTACGCAACCACTTCGCTCAAAAACTTGGCGACAATTTAAAGGCATTCTCAGAAAAGAGTCTACAAACTGTGGAAGTATTACTTAAGTGACCCAACAAACCAACCGCATTTGCGCTGAGATTTCATATTTCGTCACATACGAGTTAGGGCACACATACATACATATGCACGCGCATACGCTGAGTCCATGGCTTTTTTAGGCAAAAGCTCAGTTACACGCTGTTGACCAAAAGCATTTGAATTTGAGCAAAATGAAAATTTATGCAAGTCCACATGTGTGCCAACAAACGCGCCCACATGCAGGCAGGAACACACACACGCACACAACATGGCGGTTGCAGTTGGCGCTGGAAGCTGTGCGACACACATGTACGTGCACGCCCACCACTAACTGCGCTCTGCAGCCCGGCTGGAGCTTGACTAAACTAAACTACAAAAGCCCCGCTTTATTTATACATGCAAATACGCATATATGTTTGTGTGTAAGTGTATGTGTGTGGGTGCTTGTGAGTCCACTTTGGCAGTGGCCGGCAAAATGATGTGCTAGTCACCCGCCTGGACGAGCGACAACAATAACCGGCTGCTGTAGTGCAAGTCCTTTTTGTATATTTTTGCCATATTCAAATAAGGATTTTTCGAAAATCCTTCTGAAAGTCGGTCCAGTATTTGCACGCAGACAGCGCCAGTATGTTTAAGCAGCGGCAACTAGAAATTTCCCAACCGACTGACCACTGAGTAGTGGCTACCTTAAATTTACATGCACAAACACACATTCAGCTACATGGATACACACATGTGTGTGTTTGAGCACATGCAAATTCTTACAGTTATTTCTATGCATATGTGTGTGTGCAGCCATTCTGTTTGCCTCGCATTTGGCACCCTCACCAACTCTTTCCACATCCAGAAATCAATGCTGTCCCCACCACCGGCGCAGTGCCCAAAACTTCCATGTAAATTTCAATACCCTGCTCCTTTCGAAATTCGACCGATTCAACTATTTTAAGTTGCAAAAGCTTTTCAACTCCCATTCATTCATTTAGTATTGGTCTTTGGCCAAACTAAATCTGCCACCGTTTGGCGTTCTGACGGCGCCTGGTGGCAGGTGATTCACATATTCGCCACTCCATCGCATGCTGGCGTTCAGCAGACGGAATTAACTAGCATTTTATAGAAATTAATGTACAAAGCATCGAATAAACTAACCGAAAGCACTGTTGGCCAATGAACGAACGGCCAAAAATGTTTGCATTTTTCGATAAAAATGCAGAAATCCAGAAATGTATTAGAATTTAGTGTGTGAAATGTGCTGGTACATAGCTTTAGTCTGCTGCCAATGTTTTTGTTATTGAAAATAGCCGAATATGGAACTTGCTTTGACTTTATTGGGGGGGTGCAGACTTTTACGGCTTGCCATATTACGTAACACTGAGTTTAGAGGGTTTCTTGAATTTTTGCTTTTTCGAAAAACGAAAATCTTTTGTGATATATTCACTCGTGAAAAAAAAAATCGGTTGTTTCTATTTGAATTGAAATCGAATGTAGTGTTTGACCTCGCAACAGTTTTACGTTCCATATTAAGTTTATGTTTGTTTCTGCTGAAATATGTTGATAAAAAAACGGAAAACGTTTTATAGTTTTTTTCAGCCCCTTTCTCTGGCATAAGCTAACTGTAAGTTACCTAATAAGGAAACAAATATTCTATGAAGATATTAACCTTGGTCTGATTTAAACAATTTGTTCGAAGATTGTATCGTTGTCTTGGGCAAAACCTTGTACCAATTCTCATGAAGATATAATGCCAAATAAAAAAGTTTTCCATATAATAACTTCATTCAGCTTCAGTTTGAGAGCTAGCTATATCTTAAAGTGTTCCGATACCTACGGTTCGGACAAATGAGCAGTTTCTTGTCGATGAAACAGCATGGCACAGAAGCCTCCGACACTCCTTCGTTTCGTGGTAAACTTAATACGTGATGTGATCAAAATATAAAGGGAATTTTATTATTTTGCTGTTGTGAATTGGGGTTATCGTCAATTTTTTTATGTTGGTATACATTAGAGCTAGTCGATTTTTTTTCTATAAAACCACGTATGCGTTAAACGTTCTACGGTCCATTCTGAACCTTTTTGGCCAAGAGACTATATGTCGATTTCGAGCCAACGATTTTTAATGCGAAGTTGAAAAATCTGAACAATCGGTTATAAGTGAGATATGTACATATGTGACACGTGATCTGATCGATTCCGAAAAATGTTCAATATTATATCAAATCATGTACTATACCTTCGTATTAAATCTCGATCGAATAGTTCAATTACTGTCGAAAAAATCTTTATCATCCCTAAAATATTTATCATAATTAATCGTGAAAGATTATCCGTATACGCGATTTTTCTGTTTTTTGGCTCCCTCTAAATCAAACCGCTCTAATACCTGTATACTATACTACATGCCTCTGAAGTACGATAAAAGTTTCAGCGGTATTTATGGCTTACTTTTCTGTAGCAATTCCAAGGATATTGAATAAGGCTTATTTTGAAGGCGACAACAGTAACAAAAATTAAAAAATAGCTATTAAAAAAAAAAAACAAAAAAGGCTCTTTATTTTTTTGAAAGCCCCTCGTGTTTAAGGGGTAAGCAAAAATAATATAGACATAAAAGACAGATTTTGATAAAAACAAGTATCATTCAAAGATTTTTAGGGATCTAGAAAGTTCCTAAGATTGACAGATTACTTTGGGAGTAAGGGAAGAGGGAATTGTTGGCACTGTTGGCGAAAAAAATTCCATTTTCGAATTTTGCAAATCCTTAATTCGTCTAGCTGCTTAAGACTATTTTACCTAATTTATCACAAGAATATGTATTTCATTCATTACATTACCCACAAGAGCTTTTCGTTCCTCACTATTTTTCCTAAAATATATTTTTTTATTACTATAATTATCCCAAACTCGTTTCTCTTCCCGCTGTCTATTCAAAAATGACATTTATTTTTATATTGGCTGATAGCTAGATCAGTACTGTCGCAGATCTTTTAAGCTTCTGTCAAATATTAATATATACTACTACGAATAAAAGAATAGTAAGATTTTGTTCATATTTTTAAAATTCTCATCTTATTCTTTAAAATCTAGATCAATGCAGTATGCAGGCACATCTTTCTACGAATAGCTTAGCGAACAACATTTAAATAGTACTCCTTGTTGACAGTTTGGCCGATCGGAAGGAATTCGGAGTGCACCACACCTTTCAACATAAGCTTGATTTTTGATCTGCTTTGACATTAATTTTTTGGCTTCAGCCCATCATCGCCACGATATTCGAATATCCGGTAGCAAGCATTGACCCAAGACTCTTTGCCAGTAATAATACGTCTAAGACATCCTGGTAGTCGGAAAGCATTGTTTCACAGACATTAACAGGACGCTTTTTCAAAAAAAATTAGTGAATCGTGCTTTCACTTTTCTTTAGCTCAACTGATCTTTCAGAATTATTTTCATTGATCCTTCCGAAATTCCAACGATGTCAGTAAGATCTCTGACTGTTAATTGTCGATTTTCAAGTACCAGTTCCTTTCTTTTATTGACGTGTTGATCATCAGTTGATGTTGATGGCCGTCTTGGACGTGGTTCATCGTTAACGCGTTCTCGACTCTTTGAATAATTTGTACCAATCAAAAACACTTGCTAGTGACAAACAGTTATCACCGAAGACCTTATCAAGAAACTCGATTCCACACACAAAATTTATTGGAACTTCTTTGTTGAATAATTTCACTCATCGTAAAATCTCTGAATGCACTATATGTAGTACTTCGGAAAGACAAGCGTATACTAAACACTAATGATTATTTGGCACAAATGTCAAAATGAATCTTACTATTTTGCCCACACTAGAAAGCTTTCACTCTCAGTGCTCTCAGCTTTCAGCCAAGTTCTGCATCAGAAACGAAATGTTTGAATTTCTGTTTAATATATAAAACTTTCATTCATTTTCTTTCCATTCCGCCGACCTACCTGCAACATCACGGCTGCTACCGCTGCCTTTGCCACAATTATTGAATATTTGCGCCAACGTAACTCACATGGTGCTTAAATGAAATACCAAAAATTCAACGTTCACCGCCCGACAACCATCCAACCACCATTATAAATATTTTATTACATCATCATGTGCGCCAACGCCAACTATTATCCTTATTATTATTGCTATTGTTGATGTTGATGTGAATGTTACCACATTATTGCTGCTGTTGTGGTTTGCAATGCATAGTTCAACTTTGACGACTTGCTGATGGCCCATCACCTGGAGAAACGTTGGAATCGTCTCTTCCGTTCGTCGCTCTTCCGTTTGGATAAGGTGCAACCAATTAAGCAGAAATTCGCCGATATGACGGCTGTGGAAATTTCATCATTCTGGGAAGAGGTAAGATTTCAGAATAAATATTTATTATATACAAATGTTTATACAAATTTACATATGTCTTTAGATTTATACTCATGTATCGTATTTTAGAACACATTATTAATGCGAATAATTTTTTCTTGTCTACAAACACTCTACATTTTCAAAAAGCTCATCACAACAAAAACATAAAACATTATCCAGGAAAAACCAACTAATTGGGATGAATAAGTCTTTATTTTGGACAGCTTTAGTAACAGATCATTTACGCTTTTTAACATAAGACAAGAAGTCGCCATTCTTATTAGAAAAACATGATGAGCATCAAAAATGTTTAACGATTAGAGAGAGAGAGTAACTCTATGCTTTTTTCGTTTTGTTATTAAATTCGATGTTATGTTGTCACATAGAACTTTGGATTCGCTTTGTTCAGACATTTGCCTTGACATGCATATGAGTATGTTCACATTGAAGTAAAGCGTAGCAAGTTGAAGCCAAATTTTGGACAGCTGTCAACTTTTTACGCTTTGCCAAGCAACAGTCGCCATTCTTATTAGAGAAACATGATGAGCAAAGCTTTCTCTTTTGCTTTTTTCGTTTCGTTATTAAATTATGATAGGTCAAGCGAAGCTAGGAAAGTTGTTTGAGAATGGGGTCCATTAAATATCGAAAATATAGGGTGCTACGTGAGGAGGATTGTAATATTACAGCTGTCAAAGCAAAGCTCTCTTGCTCATTTTTGCCAAAAATAGCAAATATGTATTTGTTTAATCATCTAATCATCATTTCGAAATGTCAATCGGCTAACAGTTATTTCTATATGATAACACGGCACAACCACAAGTCTCTCGCTGATGCATTAACTTTCCCCACTACTTACCAAGCCTTACGTCTTACGCGCTCTCGTTGGCATTCACATCTTCATTCATTTCATTTGCCTACTTTTCCAGTTCATTCTTCGTATTTTTTTCTTAATTTTTATTATTCCATTATTGCTTCCGCTTTCAATGCGAATTTAATTGGATTTTCTCTAGCGCTGCCATTTTAGCGAATATCTACGAATATCCAATGAGCAACTGCTAGGTATCCATGTGGCATAACCACAGACATACCGACCAACGCTCAAATAGTTATAATATATATATGTAGGTATATATACGCACAATACGTGATTTCGTATCTCGCACCGCCGACCGTCGACCGTCTGTCAGTCTGCACATGCCGCTCTCAACTCTTGCGGCTGCCTGCTGCTGTCACTATTATTGTCTATTATATAACAGTAAGCACTTCATGGCGCGCACTACAACAGGCCGGATTACCTCAACTTCCCCACCAACACATCTAGCCTGCACCAGGCACGGTGCCGTCACTGCACGCCTTCGCCTCTGCAGCCAAACACATTTGCTCGCCGCTTGCATCCTGTCGCTCTCATTTGCTCAGCATCCGTCTATCGACAAGGCTGTCTTGTCGCTACTGTCAGTTGTCCTGATGTGTGTGTGTGTGTGTGTGTGCGTTCCCGTTCATTGGTATTATGCGTTTTACGTTTTCACTTCGCCACTTTTGTCTGCCGGCATGCATTTTATGTGCTTCATTCGTTTCATTTGCGCATCCGGCCGCCGCCGCTTATTCTCCCCGCTCGCTTGCTTACGCTGATTCTCTGTACAATGCTGCTTCTTCAACTGCAGCCAGCGAAGAAACCATGAGGCTTGCTAACAAACCAAGAAAACGAATTAAATTGAAGTGTTTATTATGCGAATTAAAAGCGACAATAAGCCGTTGGCTGTTGCCAGTTGCTGTTGTTGCAGTTGTTTTTACTGTTGCTATTGCCATTACTGTTCTTATGGCTTCTCTTATTGTTGCTGGCCGTGTGTTGGCGTTGGTGAAAATGGCCACCAGCTCCAGCTCTTTGTCATCAGCATAAAATTTAGAATTTACCGTTGCTAAGACAGTCTCATAAGTAAATGTTTGACTTTCCATGAGTGTGTGCAAAGCGCACAAATTGTAGGTGACAATGGAGCATTTAAAATTTTAAGTTTACATTATATATTTGTACATATATGTATACACATTTAAGAGTAATTTATTAAACTTAAGTATGATTCTTCGACATTTAAAAAATTTAAATGTGAGGGCTTCCAACATTCACAGGATTTATTATTCAATAACTCTACACATTTCTCTATTTAAATGCTCTCACCACAAGTTGCTAACGTGTTCAACGGTTTTAAAATTGGACAAAGAGCATGGTACCGTCCAGTTTTAGATGAAGTGCTAAGTCTCAAGACCTTCGTAAATGAAAAAATAGGCAAAATCGGGCTTCAACCACGCCTACGATACATACTTCTATATAAAAATTTTCAATTTCATATTTTCATTTCAAGCACCAACGTAGAATAGAACCTTGCATAATTAGTGCCTGCAAGATATGCCAATTCACGTCCAAAATAGGGGAACCACAACTTTTCAAATCCTCAGATGCTGAATGTGAAGATCACTATCTATAGATGGCTTTTTATGCTGCCCCTAGCGACCACATGCCTAATAAAAAAGTTTTCGAACTTCAGATTGGCTTTCTTCTTCTTCTTTTTTACTGACGCAAAGTACCACAAATCTTCCGCAGAACCTATGTCTCGAAAACTCGTAACGTCGACTTATCAGATGTTGTTATTGTCCAAGCCTCTGTTGGCAAGAGTTATTCTCTCGAAAATGATCACCCTTTATATATATAATTGCTTGGATTCCGAACCTCTGGTGGACATTTTGCACCTTAAAGTATTTCCCTTTTAAGTCGCATGCGTATGAAAGGTTCGGTTCCACCCGATCATAGCTCTTCCTTACTTGTTTATTTTTATTTTTTAGTGTTTGAGTGCATATTTTTAAACAATTGATTACAACAATTCGGAAACTTACTTCCCCCACCAAAATGTAGAGAACTAAAATCGACAATAATATTAATCCGAATTCTGCTGATTACATCTCCCTACCTGTCCAAACAAAAAAACGAACAAAAGCACAGAGCTAAACAAATAATACCTTCGCACAGAAACCTACACAATTTGACCTACTGCAATTATTTGCTTTGCCGCAGCTCATTTTATACTTTTGATTCATGCGAACGTACTCATTCACTAACCCGCTCATTTATCAAATTCAACACACTACTCGACGCAACTGCACTCCTCGGCACTCAACTGAGTTGCATTAATTTGCATTTACTCGCATATTTGACCGTGTTTCATTTGCTATTCACCCACGCTAGCTGGAGGAGTTCATCAAGGACTTTGAGGAGAACGGGCCCGGTTCGGTGGGGCCTGACCTGGACAAAGGCAGCAAGCTGATGGACTTTTACGGTGCCAAATTGAACAAATACGAAGAGCGACGCATTGAGTTGTGTAAGTACTACAATGAGCGAGAATACATTTTCTTGTTGCCAGGCGAAAAATGCGCCGGTTTGTAAATTCTATTTTATTCTATATGTATGTGTGTTTGTATTCACTGTTAATTTTGTACAACTAACTGTTTACTCTTGCAAATTCATCAAAATCGAAGAGCAGTGGTCTTTTCCTTGGATCTTTGCTGGGCATTAGTTATTATTGTATTAACAAAGTTTTTCTTTTCTCTCATTCCCAATCAACCAACGCTGATTACTACTCTGGACAATTGGCGTACACTCTCCACGCGCTGCTATTACTCTTCCACCGCTTTTCAACTCTTGTGCTTACTCAGCCAATGCGGAGAAACTTTTCGATATGCCGATGGCTGATTATAATGATTTCTCAAGAATCAAAACCGACTACGAGGGCATGTTATTGGTAAGTCCACGGCGCATCAGTCAAATATCATCAATATCTATTAGTAGACAGCGCTCAACGGTCTACAACAACCAAGCTGCTTGCGCCCGTACAATCACCACCGCTGTGCCTTCAAATCAAATCGTCAGGCAAACAATTTAATTTTTTAATTAATTTGCTTTGTGCCACTTGGCTGGCCCGAAGCCCGAAGGTGGCAGCGTGATTGGTTGGTGCGGGCGGTGGTTTTGCACAATAGTTTGCTTAATTTTTATTAACTTTATAGTTTTACGAACTTTTATTAAATCGCCGTTCTCTTCATTTTACCATTCGCATGTCTACACAGGTCTACAAGCTGTACAAAGCCTACAAGACTGGCAGAGAAGTTTGGTCGAAGACACTATGGGCCGATTTGGATCCACAAATACTCACGGATGGCATCGAAAGTTACATGAAAGAGTTTCGCAAACTACCAAAACAGGTATGTACGTGCATATTTGTGTATAACTACACTAGTTTGCGGGGAGAGCAAGTCAATTTTTGCTTGAGAGTTGAAAGTTTCCTAATTAGTTTGCTTGAATGGTTTCTACCGGCGGAATTAGATAGTGATTAAGTGTACGGGAATAAGTGCGCACAGGGTTCAGCATTTTGTTAGCAATGTTTAAGTAGAAATTGTTGATAAGGGTCAGTAAACTTTGATATTTTAGTTTCATTGACTTCTAAAATAATAATTTGTGATTCCAAACGAACTCCAGCGATACCTAAGTATGTATTTTTGGCCGATGTCGCTAAACTTTTCCGTTCCCACAACAGTAGTGTCCACGTAACTGAAATGGACCCGGATTTTTATCCATCCAAGGACTGTCAACTCGGCAGATTTCTGCAGCTACAACAACAACAAGAGCTTTTCCTCTCAGACACTGGTCTACCGAATGTCTAAGCGTCTTGATGCTATAATAGCCCTTAGACAATTGATTATACGGAAGAAGCTAGGTGGCTTAGTTCGAAAATTGTAAGTGTAAGAGTGAAGAACTGCTATAAAGGACTGGAGCTCGCTGACAGAGAGCCAGCACTTGTGAGGTTGTGAAACTCTCTGGCCCAAAAAAAAAAGTCCGTTGAAGTGCTAAATATTAGTAAGCCTCACATCGCCGCAATGACGGACGTCCTAACTGGACACTGTCCCATTGGCAAACATGCACTAAAGCATATGATTTTGGTGGCCGCAAATTTTCGAAGTTGCAATGAAGAAAATGGGATGGAAGCATCTAGACACTTCCTCCTCCACCGTCCAGCTTTCGTTACACGAAGGCTCTCGGGTGCCATACTTTTTACGAACCCGAAGAATTGGCTCGTGCTACCTGACTCAATAAATTTGTAAGCACTAGGAGTTTTGTTCGACTTTCTTTTTAATCCATACCTAGAAGTTCTGAGCATCACAACGGATAAATGTCTCTATTAGTTTAAGTGAGATCATTTCTGGTCACATCAATCAGGCTATTTATCTAACCTACCCTAACCTTCTATCTCTGTGTTATATAAAGCGAGTTCAAAGATAGACCAGTATTTACTTTTAACTTTTTGCCAAAGGCACTTTAAAATTTGAAAAATTCTCTTTCTGCACAAATATTTCTTTCATTATGACATAATGCCTCACCCTATATAAATTGTACTCCTTGTTTCAATAGCCCGCCTTGACTGTTTCATTCTTGTGTCTTCATCTTCAATGTGGACGCGTAATTTTAGTCCAAGCTTTCGGCTGATCCTGTTGTTTCCAACAACCACCACCATCACTGCTGCCTCTTAATTCATCGTTTGCAGGTGTTGTGCGTTGCCGTTGCAATTTTGCCAAAAATAAAAAAGGCGCTTTCACCGAGGCAGCAAGAGCAGCTGCAGCAGCGTTGGCAGCGGCTGCTCTACGCAGTGACACAATTTCCACTTTCTTTCTGCTGATTATGACAAATTGATTTATTTACTTTCCTAACAAGTTTTATGGCACTTTACTAGCAGTTTCCGCTTGAACTTTTCGCACTTTGTTGCACGACGGAAATATTTTTTAATTGCACAAGCCAAACAAATTCCGAAGTCATAAAATTTCTATTATGCATAAATTTCAGCAAGTCGAAAGTTCTTCTTTTTATCTTTCTTGTCCCTTTTCTTCGTCGAATGATATGAGTAGTTTAGACTTTGGATTTTGCCACATGACTGCCTTTCGAGGCGAATGAGAGTAGAGATACTCGTTGTTCAGATCGTGTATGTGTTCGTGTTTGGTGTGACTTTATGCATTTTAAGGTTGATTATCATGACGACTTTTAGTAAAGTGAATATAAATATTAAGGTGAGACAATTATTTGTTAAATTTAGAATTGATTGGAGGCTGTTCTTCCCTTTTGAATATGAACAAGTGTCCCTTTTTATAAATCAAATGCTATTTAATCTACATATTTTGAACATATATATGTAGTTATCACATTTTTCCTGTGCCTATATTGTCTAACTGCAGATCCTAACTTATTTTATTCATTCAGATTGGTAAATTTTCGGGCAGTCGTAATCAAACCACCCCCTTCTTAGATAAGATCTCACAACAAATTTATCATCTTCAGTGAGCTTAGGTAAGGTTAAGAGTCAATACTAACAGGAATATCACTTGGACAGCTTAATACGCCGTCCGTTGTGGTACCTAAAAACGACAAAACGCCTTAAGCCTTTCACTTTCGGCTATGTCTTCTGCTTTGTCGTAGGTAAGACTACCGAAATGTTTCAGTTTCAGTCGTGCAATGAATGGACAATGGACGAGTGTTGAAATTGGACTATGTTCAGTAAGACTTCCTACGATTGTGTCAAGATGAACTTTGCTCGAGGCAAGTAGTTCAGTAGATCACCTGCGTTCTACTCTAGTCCAAAGGGATCTCGCAGTCGTGAACCGATCTTACTCCCCTATCGGAAATACATAATTTCTGAGATGACCCTTGAACTTTTCATTTTTAATCATCCCTTGACCCCGACAATCAACGTTGCATTTTCGGTTCTACCGAGCACACTGTGTGAAAGACTGAAGCCCATCATCAACAAACCGATGAGACTTTATCAGTGTGTCTTTGGACCTGGAAAATCTACAAGCGACCAGATTTTCACCATGCGACAAAGCTTGAAAAAAACCTGTGAAAAGAAGATTGGCACACACTTTATCTCCGTCGATTTTAAATACACCTTTGTCAGCACTAAAAGGAACTGCCGCTATGTCCGAATTTGGTATCCCGGCAAAGCAAATACGGCTGGGTAAGCTGGCGTTGAGCAACACAAAAAGGTCCGTCATGGTCGGGAAGGACCTATCCAAGCCAATCGATACCAAGCAAAGTTTCAGACAAGGCGACTCCCTATCGGTTGACTTCTTCAGAAAATATAGTACGAACTGCAGAGCATAATATTACGAGCAGCAGAGCTTAATAGAGAAGGTACTATACAATCTTCTGTAAGAGTGTACAGCTGCTCGCGTACGACGATGATATTGGTATCATTGGTCTCAACAACCGTGACGTTAGTTTTTCTTTCTCCAGACTGGATAAGGAAGCGAAGCGTATGGGTCTGGTTGTGAACGTGTGAACAAACAGTCGTCGCAATCGCGAGTTGGCTCTCAGGTCACTGTTAACAGTCATAACTTGGAAGTCGGAGATAATGTCGTCTATCTTGCAACCCGTATTAACAACAACAACGACAGCCTTGGAATCCAACGCAGAACAACTTTTCCCAACAGGTGTCGCCACGTCGAACAAAAACCAAATTCTACAAATCACTCATCATCCCTGTCCTGCTCAATGGTGAAGAGGCATGGACGATGACTACATCTGATGAGCCGACATTACGAGTTTTCGAGAAAAAGGTTCTGATTTATGGTCCTATGATTATTTTTCTATTGTTTCTCGTATGAAAAAGTTTAATTTTCTTAAAACTCAGGCTCCTTTTTTCCCGTTTTAGTTCATCGGTCGAAAATTTACTACTTCTGCCCATCAATTACAGTTTTTTTCTAAATTGTTTATGTTTGATCTTCTAGTATTGGTTAGCCTAAGACCTTAAAAATAAAGAGAGCAGTTCAGAAACATAACAGAGTTATCTAAGTTCATTTAAAGGGGCTTATGATCGGTTCAGATCCAAAATAAAGTTTTGTCACTCGTCCCTTGAAATACTGTATCCAAAAATTTTCCAGTCCTCGACCTGATAACAACCAATTTCACTTTGGGTCTCTATCAGTAACTGAAGGTCTTTGTAATCCTAAAATATTTATAAAAGTGACAGATTAAGAAAGAAACCATATCCAAATTAAGCAAAAACCCCAACCTAGTCGCCAGCTAATAGTCCATTCGTTCGAAAGCTTAATAAAATATTTTCCATTTTAATTGGCAGTCACTATCCATATCTACAGATCTCTTAGCTAATTGTTATGCATTGAATTTCACGCCGATATGTCACTGCAAATAAACAAACACACTCGTAGACCCCAACCGGCATATTATATATGCTCGTAAATGGAATTAAAGCACTTCGGCGATGCCGTCCACTAAACACATCCTCCTAGTCGCACACAATCAATTCCGTCCACAAACCGTTGGTATTTCATGTTGTTTGCACAGCCGCTAAGGTCGAGTCCTTTCAGCTGTTGCCAGTCGCATTGCAAGGCCTGCTCACAGCCGCTTCCCACCGCCAAACAGCTTGCAATGTATGGTTGTGGTCGGTGGGCTTAGCGGTGTCAGCGTGAATTATGACAACTCTGACTAGTCGCCAGCAATGACGCAAACGCGCGCTTTCGCACATCTGTGTATACTCGTATATTTGCCGAGGCGGGCGAGCGATGCAATCGAACTCCCCATGGCGAGTTGTTTTCGAAATTTCATAGAACTCGTGGGCGCAATAAATCTCATTTCGAAGGCTGCAGCGGTACATCCAAAAATACCAGCGATGTGGGGGCCAACGCACCGCTGAAGGGGGTAAGCGGTGGCAGGACCACAGCGCCCAAAATGTTAATTTAGGCATACAATTGCCTAATTCTAACCAGCCACTGAGCGCAGGGCCTGATGCGTTCATTGCATATGTTGGTAATCATATGAAAAGCCCACGGCGCCGGTGCTGCCGATGCTGCATCGGAGGCCGGCACTGATAATGGTACTGCCTAGTTGTTGTTGTTGTCATGCCAATGACAGCGTTACCAACAAGAACAGCAACAACGATATTGAAAGCAATAACAAATAGCAATGGCTAACCGCAACTTGTCAAACATTACACACATATGTGGCGGTCGGCATTTCGCGCCTGACCAGCCGCTCGGCCACGTATTACGCAAAAGGCAATTGCTGTACGCAACTAATGTTGGTGACGTTGCTTTTTTGTTATTGCCGATATTTTGATTATTTTAATTTCGTTCAAATTGATTTACATTTTTGTTGCGGTTGATTTGTGTGGATGCAAGTGAAATTGAGTTGGCGCTAGCTCTGGCGCGGGCTTTGTCGCATAAAGTCCGCATCATTGCGTTGGCTGCCGCTCTCTCGCGTTGATCGCTGGATAAACACAGTCGATGTGTCGGCGCGACGAAGTGCAAGGCGTGAGGCGCTTGTCAGCCGCCAGCGATAAGCACTATGTTGTTGATTATTTATTGGCAGGCAGTGGCCTAATTTAGTCGGGCTAATAACGAGTCCATCCACGCGACTCAGCGCTGTCCGGTGCTGCGTTGCGTTGTGTGCGCGCTGAGCAATTTGTGATTGACCATTTTGAAATTGGTTGGCATAATTGAAATATGCATTTGGACAATTGCGCGTGCTGATGGAAAATTACACCACATAAATTGGAGAAAGGTCCAACAAATTCATTTATGAGGGTTATGGCTAATATAAATTTCAAAGGGATGCAATAATATGTTTATTTCGTAGTCAAAATTTAATGAGATAAAATGCTACATTTAAATCTGCCAAGATTTAAGAACAAAATTTCACATTTTTGGAAGATTTCTCTGAGTAAAACCAATTTTTGAATCATTTGTGTGGCACAGACTCAGAAAGATTTTTTTTTTTGGAAAACAAATGTCTACATATATAGCTGGGGACCCTTAGAAGAGCTTATAACAATGATGTGAGCAGCCTGCTAATCCCAGATTTCGAATATTGGGTAGTCCAAAAAGTCGTTTCGTATATTGTCAACTGTTGTGTTGGAAAAGTGAATTTTTAAGCTTAACATCTGCGATTCTTTGCTGAAACGAAATGAAATGAAATCGAATCATGGTTCAGGCGGGGTGAAGCTCAACAAATGGTCGCAAGGCCAGGATTGACGCCTTGAAAGGTTATGCTGAGTGTTTGGTGGGATTGGAAAGGAACTATCCACTATGAGCTGCTCCAGCCTGATTGAAGGATTGATTCTACATTTTTTCGTCTTCCATCAAGACAACGCTAGACCACACACATCTTTGATGACTCGAAAAAAACTAGGAGAGCTTGGCTGGGAAGTTTTGATGCATCAACCATACTGCCCTGACTTTTGCACCATCGGACTTCTATTTGTTTCGAGGAGTAAAGTTAGCTTCAAGAGAGCCTGTGAAAATTACTTGTCGCAGTTTTTCGCCGAGAAACCAGAAAAGTTTTACACTCATAGAATAATGTCTATAGCGAGAAAAATAGCAAAAAGTGGTTGACCAAAATGGTACATATTTGGGTAATTTAATAAAAAAAAAAATAAGTTGACGTATGATTAGAAATACGAAATGACTTTTTCGACTACCCAATATTTAGATATTCAATTAACTTATCTCTCGAAACTGTTCGAGAATTATAATTGTTTAGTATATAAAAAAAACTCATCTAATCCATTAACTCTAACAGGTTCGCATGCTACCCTCGGGCATGATGCTCGAATTGAGCATGAAACAATTCAAGAATACGGTACCGTTAATGGTGAGTCTCAAAAACGAGGCCTTGCGCGAGCGCCATTGGAATCAACTGATGGAGAAGACGGGTCAGTACTTCGATATGGCGCCAGCACGTTTCACGCTCGAAAATATGTTCGCAATGAAATTGCATGAGTATCAGGTAAGTGTGATCTACAATGAAACTTGACTTAGTTATTATTCATATTTTGTATATTTTTACGATTTAGGAAATCGCTGAACAAATTCTCAATAATGCGATTAAAGAGCTGGCGATTGAGCGCGGCGTTAAAGCCGTCGAAGACACTTGGGCCACGATGGCTTTTAAAGTGCATAGACACTACAAGGGCACGGAGGATCGTGGTTACACATTGGGCTCAGTGGAAGAGATTATCCTAACGCTGGAGGACAACGCTATGAACCTGCAATCGATGGGCGCATCGCAGTGAGTGAAAACAAAGCTTGTAGAGCGCTCAGTTAACATAATGCTCACATTATAGTATATAACGTTTTCTCTCTGAAAAGGCTGTTTTTTAGCGATCTTCCTACCACACTCCAGTTTTAAAGATCTTATTTGGTTTATAATGTATAGTATTAATTGCTGTTATTATTCTCTTTGTGTCAGTCGAGTCAACACAGATACCAAGATTATTTAGTTTATTTGAATAACTTCTCTTCTTTCCTTCATTCTATTTGCTGTCTCTTCATTTTTGTTGTCCGTGTCATAAACTAGCTACTCTTCTCACTTGCTCCGCTTCGCTTGTATCAATTTCATATTACTATTTATGTTTGTTTGTATGTATGTCAATCGCTCAAGTTAACCGCAAGCGTTGTCATGTCTTCCATGTGACAAAGGAGCGCAAGGAATTCATGTGGCATCATTTTCCTGTTTATTAGTTAAGATATCAACCATAGAGCGCTCAGCGTTGTTGCAACACTTTGCCTTATTTTACTTTCCCACGACCTAGTCCCGGCACACATTCCATTTCGTTTATCGCACTGACAGGTTCATTGGTCCATTTCTGGAGACTGTCAATAAGTGGGAGCGCCTGTTGTCCTTGATCGGTGAAATCATTGACGAGTGGCAGGTGGTGCAACGCAAGTGGCTCTACCTGGAGGGCATCTTTATTGGCGGCGATATACGTGCACAGTTGCCAGATGAAGCGAAGAAATTCGATGACATTGACAAAGCATACCGCAGGGTAAGTACCACACTCATACATATACAAAATAGTGGCACACACACATATGCACCGATTTAAGTGGTTGAGTTTGTGTAGAGAAGTTGTGCTTGAAGGAACTGAGTTTGAAGCTTTCACTATGGAGATTTGTGGAATTGGCATTATTTTGCCAAAGCATGAACTTGTTAGCCGAAGTGTGTAGGTGTGTGGCGCGTGTGCACATTCATGTTGTGTTATTCCTGCGCAATTCGTGTGTCGACAATGTGGCGTCTTGCTACTTAACGGTAAATTTAATACGCACGCAAAACATCGTCGTGGCTCACAATGGCGCATGAAAGTGTATTCGAGCATGCTTAGGGGACAATATGGTTACACAAGTACGTAAATACATATACATATGTATGTATGTGTTATGCGTGTATATGTGCCTGTTTGTGTATTATTTTAGGGTGAACTTACATATTACTACTCTGTTGACATCTGACCGTGGCGAGGTTAACCAAGTTACTAACATGCGTGCCTTTGACAAGTACAAAATTACAGACATTCCAATATATAAGAATGTATATACATATATACATATACGTATGTACATACTCACAAACATAGCTTGTGCTTTCGAATACACATTGACAGTTTTCAGCGAACTTATTACTATTTAGCGCTCATTCAAACCGGTGCATCGACTTGACTTCGAGTTTTTGAAATAGGGAAGAATAGGGTGGTTCACTAGTTGGGTGTACGAAATATCGAAAAACATCAAAAAACTGGACGAGATCGTCAAGATCTTGGTTTAATCGCCAACCTTTGGATTGCAACTCATGGAAATTCATTTTCGTTTAGAGAACAACGCTATTACTTTCTCAACATGATTCTGATCGAGTCCGGAAAATATTATTTACCCGAGTAATCATAGATTTAGAGGGGTATATTGTCTGGAACCATCTTTCCAACTCCAGTTTCTTAACTACTACACCGCTTTTCAAGCCGAAGTTGCTGCTATTAGACGAGCCTTAGATTTACTGTACAGCCTCTTTCAGAGAACTGATCCACTCTGTTTACAGAGCGGCGAAACGTTGTTGAACTTACTATCACACCGGTCACCATCGGTATACATATGCGCTGTCTCAAACTCTTTTCGACCCAAGATCGATCTCAAAAATCTGGTGATCTCTTGGTCCTCAGTTAGTCTAGCCTCTCCCTAGTTGTGGAGATTTTAACAGGTCATTTGGCATTCTTACTGTTAGGCTGGAAATCTTACCAGGCGCCATCTGCAGAAGCTATATGGAAGAAGACAAGGTGGAAATAATTCAAAACTGCCTTCTTAACTGTCCCGCCTTCAGATATCCGACCTAACTGACGGGATTGGAAATTTGCTAATTATTAGCCACTAAGCGTTTTGCTAATTTATAAGTTCGAACACCGGAGTTCTTCTTTTCTATGGCTTGATAAATCACTTAATACAGCAGTCCACGTGCGATCTCTCTAGATTAGCTATCACACCTTCCATCACCTCTTGATAACTGAGTTTCGCAGGAACTTGGTTCGCGTTAACATACCATTAATGCTTGTTCTCTCGCAGAATTTTTGGTTTTTTTGACTATGACTGGTAAGAGTTCTAATGAGCTTTCTCCGTTTAGGCGAAATTTTCAGTCTGAAGTGAGGCATATCATAGCTGGATCAAGTATAAACAGGTGAAAATGAACTGAACAAAGATTCTCTAATTGCGTTCTTCGGAATAATAAACGTATTGAGAAGCATCTAGCTCACCATCCTGAGTTGGCGTAGATTTCTCCATTTTTTATGATATCTACAGCTTTTGTTCAACCTTATATTTCGATCTCTGTAACAGTTTTAATATTATTTTTTCCCACTGGTGAAGCAAAAGGTATTATTTTTTTTATTTACATGAAAAAGGAACCACCCTAAAGCCTTGAGCTGCTTGTCTTAACACAACTATTGCCACTTTTAAGGCGAAATGAAATTCGACCAATACTCCAAGTAAGACTCTTGCAAAACAGATGACGTACTTGTCGTCAGCAAATACAACAACAACAACGTCACAACTGTCACAATAACTTCAACTGAAATCTTACTCATATATTAACCTGCTGCCAAGCACACTATACGAATATTCGGTATTACATTTCGCTTGTTTGTCGAGTTTGCTTACTTGCCACTTACTTTTGCCACATTTGCAACATTTGCCACAATCACTGCACATTTATGTGATTTATTTACTTTGATTTCATTTCGTACACTCGTTAGCCCCCGTTTTCTCGCCACTTGTCGCCAACATACTTGCACAGCAACATTCATCACACACATACACGCATAAGTATGTGTATGTCTTCATATTCATGCTTCTATGCTTTTCTACACCACATTAGTTGTGTTTCTATATTTCATTTTGCAGATTATGGTCGACTGTGCCAAGAATCCATTGGTGGTGCCACTATGTTCGGTGCCTGGCCGTTTGCCCGAAATTCAAGGACTCGGCGTCGGTTTGGAGAACTGTCAGAAGTCATTAAATGAGTATTTGGAATCGAAAAGACGCATATTTCCGCGCTTTTACTTCATTTCCACGGATGAGTTGCTTTCGATTTTGGGCAGCAGCGATCCATCGGCTGTGCAAAATCATATTATCAAGGTATGTAAATGTGTTAATGCCCTTCCAAGTAATTTTGTGTAGTGAATGAGAGAGAACTAAAGTGAAAAAATTGTTGAAGGAATTAGCGGGTTGTGTTAGAAAAACCTTGTTTAGCAAATATGTGGTGGGAAAAAGATTTTTCCCTTCAACATTATTTCAAATCCGAAAAGCCAAATTTATTATTGCTATAGAGAATACCAGTAATGACGTAAGAACTAGTCAAAAGTCGTATAAAAATTTCAAGGTGATAGGTACAGCTCTTTCAAAGAAATTGTCCTCACCGACTATAAATAAAAGTATTTCGAAAAAAATTGGGAGAGACGTTTAAACTAAGTTAAAAAATTCTTAGAAGTATCGGAGAATATTCGAAATAAAAATCGTTTTTTTTTATATTCACACGTGAATAAAAACCCTCAACCTCTAATAAGTTTAATATACGTTTCTCGGATGAAAAACAGCAACCTTTCTCAACAATTTTTTCCTCATACTCATATAAGAATGAAATATTTTATAACAATTTTTTATTGTTGCAAACATGTGCTATTGACAAAAAAAATCTGATATTTTTGGAAAACAATATTTTAAACTCGGCCATCGGAAAAAAGATGTGCCCGCATTGGCAGGATAGCTCCTTACAGGATCATTTAAAGTGAAAAAATACATGTTTGTAGTTAAAACCTATCTTAGACGAAGGAGAAAAACTGAATATTAAATTTTTGGCAGTTTCTGACAAAAAAATGAAAATTTCAGTAAAAATTTCGAAACATTTTTTTTCAAATAATTGTAATCGAAAAAAAATCATTCGTCCAAGCCTTTAGCATTGTATCTCAACGACCTGTATACAATTTCATGAAGATTGGTTGAGTGGATCCCGAGAAGTCTTGCAAATCAACACAATTTCCGGAAAAACGCATTTAAAGACGACGCTCTTAACCTAGCTAGCATCGAGCGCACAAGTTCTCAAGGCTGTATCTCCGAAACTATTACTCAGATCAACTTTAAAATGTAGGACGACATTCCAGAGGCGTTGTGGAATTTAATAAGATAATAACAAAACTGTTTTTTTTTCAAACCCATAAACCCATGTAACATCTTCATGAAGGTAATGTCTTTAATAACATTTTTATTGAATATAAAGTGAGAGTCTAAATTAAGAAATCTATTCGGTGAGTTTAAAAATGGCTACTGCATGAATATGGTTCTGTTCTTTAACGATAATTTCATCGCAATATGGGCATATTTAAAACAGTTAAGTTTTTCAAAACATATACTTAAACAGTTAGGTTAGTCAAAATATAGCCTTAGGTTTCAGGGCCTTTGGAAAAAATTGTTTTTATTTTTACTTGAGATATAATTGACTGCATACTGAAGGAGCCTTCTAAAAAATGAAGTGAGTTCTCATAAAGTTAACAGCATCCAGTGTTTAGTTTCCTCTTAAGTCGATACTAATGCGTAGTAAGCGCGAATTGAACGTGTGCCAGTAGTTAGCTAATGAAATTCTCTCATTGTCTCTTGCAAATTTCCTTAGTTTAATTGAACATAAATTCCAATGGACGTGTTTGAAACACATATGTCCTAATAATACTTTGAGTTTTAGCAATTCCTTAGTTTAGTTGAATTGGTACGGTAATGGTAGCGGAATGCGTTTGTTGTTATTGTTCATTTATGCATATTTTCGAGATTATAGATTTGCTTGAAAAAACGAGTCCTTGTAGAATTTGCTGTTTCCTGACCAAAGTCAACATTAATGCACTTGAAGCATATGTCACCAACTTATTAGTGCCACGATGTCAACATGCGCCCACACTTATCACAAATTCATAAATGAATACACCCAGCCGAGAAATGCACTGGTAACGAATAGGTTTCTTGCTAAGGCAGATTCGCTGGTATAAAGAATTCTTGTTGTTTTATCATGTAACGCACCATTTTTATTAACCCCACAATGGAGTTCGTATTGCATATGAATCGAAAACCGATAAAGTGCTAAAGCTAAGCTCCAAATTGAGATAGAAAACTGTAAAATTGGGCAGGGTAGTGTAGGGGTGAAGGTTATGGTTTAAAAAACTTAAAAAAAACAAGTAAGGAAGGGCTAAGACCGCGTACAAGCGAACATTTTATACTCATGAAACTTGCAAGAATCAAGGCCAGGGAAATACTTTAAGGTGTAAAACCAACCACATAGAGTAAAGTAAGCCGGATGTTCGAAAATCCTGATATTAGTTACTTAGGGAATAGGAAAAATTTTCGTTCAAATTTATCTGTTTTAGACACAAAAAGTAAAACAGACCGATATTTTCGACCAAAAGTCAACCAAAGGTACTGGGGTCCAAATATTCAGTACCTAAGGGCTTAAACAATTTTTATTGGATTTGAACAATTTTTGGTCATAAAGTGGCACACACTAAATGCATTATTCGTGCGAAGTTTAATCTCGTTATAATAATTTCTTCATGATTTGTGTACTGGAAAGTACAAGAATCGACTTTAAAATTTTGCTATATGGGAAGTAGGCGTGGTTTTGTCCGATTTTGGTTTCGATCACTCGGGTCCCGAGATATGGTATTTCACCAAAAAGTGGGCAGTGCCACGCCAATTGTCTAATTTTTACCCCGGTCCCTATAAAGCGCTGTCATACCGCAAATTTTTGCGTCTCTGACGCATTTAGTTATAGATTCATAGCGCTTTTAGTAGTTTGGAACAGTACCGTTATATGGGGATTGAACGGGGTTTTCATTCGATTTCATCCATTTTCACAATGGCTTAGGAGATATATACATACAATAAACTTATTAGAGGACGGGCCCACTCCCACTTTTTCAAAAAATTGCTTCCACAAGTCCTCTGCCTATGCGATCCTCTGTGCCAAATATGAGTTTTGTATCATAATTCGGTGCTTAGTTATGGCACTTTATGTGTTTCCGGTTAATAGCGATTTGTGGGCGTGGCAGTGTTCCAATTAATCAAAATCCTGCTTCAACTATTCAAATTTCCAGATATCAAATATGTGGACCCCAGTGCAAATTGCGAATTTTTAATCGAAAATGTCAGTCAATCTTTGAGATATATTAGTGAAATTCGGAAAAGTTGCAGGAGTGTGAAATGTTCGGTTACCCCCGAACTTAGCCCTCCCATATTTGTTTGATATGATAATGGGTAGTATTTTTGCAAAATATGGCAACTATCATCTCGTAGAAAATTTGTGAAAAAACAGTTGGCCGACTGGTGGGATTTGTGACTAAAAAATAATAGTTTTCCAGTACTTCAAAACTGCTTAACTTCATTACGTGGTGTATACATATTTACATATACATATATGAATACATTTGCTGAACGCCTATATGGATGGCGTCATAAAAGTTAATGCTTCTGTTTATGAACTTGTATGCGTTAATATGTTGGTCATTTGTGTTTGTGGCATAATGCAGCCACATGTTGACGTTAATGTTGCCCATTTAAGCACCCTCACAGCTACAAATATAGTCGAGCTATATGCAGGCGTATGTGTGCATATTTCTACTGATTTTCTACGATTTTATTTTGTTTCTATTTTTTACCTACATTTCACTTTCAGTAATTTTTGCGTCGGACACACGGTGTCTCCGGCATATTTATTGCTTTTTTACGCCACAGTACAAATTTATTTAATACGATATCAACGGACAATAAATTCGAATTTACTTTGGTTATTAAGTTTTTATATTTCTGAAACTGATTTACTGCATCCTTCATGTTTGCTACTTAATTCGTTATTTTATTATTACAATTTGATGTTGTTTCTTGCGCTTTTCTCTTAGCATTTCATGCGCCACTGTCGTCTCACACTCAATTTATCTTTTATTTCTGCTTTCTTTTTACACGCTTTTCTGCTGCTCATTCATTCGCGCCACACACACAGATGTACGACAACATTAAGTCACTGCGCTTTTCCAAGGACAATTCGGATCAGCCCATCGTCACTGCAATGATATCCAGCGAGGGTGAGGTTATGGAATTTCGCCACAGCGGTAAGTATAGACTTATATTTATTCTATATGTGTATGTGGCTGTGTATGTGGTACATGCTCGGTGCAGTTGGTCGCCAATGCTCGAGCCACACTTAATTACCAGCGACTGCTCAGACTATATCGTAGATTTCTCAAGCACCACTACATTAAATTATATAATAATGGCGAAGCGCGCATAGAGCGAGACGAGTAATGGCGAGATATAAAAATCAAAATGGAAAAAAATATATAAAAATGAAAAATACAAATATAAGTAACGGTAGTAATAATATAATTTTACGCAAGCAAAGCAATAACTGTAACACTCACAGTCACACACACACACAACACACTCGAGCAATTACATTTGCCAATGCCCAACACCGCCAGCGTCAGTGTTCCATATCCAATTGCCGAATGCTTGATTGTCCAGCAAGCGCGCTCGCTTGCCACGCTTTGTCGTCGCGCTGTTTTTCCCATTTCTTTTTTTCCTCCATTAAGCTCGCCAATACAAGCGATTTGCTTCGATTGACTCTGTCATTTCCGCGCGCATTCTTCTTACTTACACTTAACAACCTCACATACAAACACACATTTATGCGCTTTGCCTTCGCTTTTCTTGATTTGCTTGCGCAGCAGTGAGCATGCGGTCGGACGGACGAAAAGTAGATTGGCGAAATGAAATTGAACTTTTTATGCGAATAAACTTCTGAAATTTCTTTTTATATTATTTTATTACTTTTAATTAATTGTGGCAACGATGCGAATGTCCTTTGATGGCAACTTCACTTTGGCCGCTGATAATCGAGCGTGTTGGGCACAGTGGGAAAAAATTTGTAAGCGACTACTATTATGTATATTTTTAATATAAAAGAAAAAATGTTTTTAATCCCAAAGATTGGTTTTCAGAGCCATTAAGAATACTTTCTGTTTTATCAACCCGTCCGTCCTTATAAAATATGAAAAAAGAAATATGAAACTTCTTCACAGCTTTTTTAATGTAATTACTACCGTGAAATTAAATTGAAAAAAATCATTATGAAAATTATTTTATCGGTAAACCCAGTGATTTCAATATAATACCGCCACCCATCGGACCACCAAAACTGATAACAAACTGCTCGATATCTGTTTTACCCACTGAGCCCAAAATTTACTCGTTTTTAACATCAGAACCAATAACAATATCAATAAACACTAGTGAACTATACCTACTAGATAAAAAACAGTTATGTTCGTAGTATAATATTCCAAAGTCGTCTACTTCAAAATCCATTCTGTTTTCTATTCTTTCTCCATATTTTCCAACTTTGTATTCTACAACCTCAAAACTATTAATCTGGCTCCTACCGCTAATCTGGTATTGTAGGGTATGTAGGGTTGTAAATTTTGGTCTGGAACTAAAGCTGATCGAACGAAATTCTGTTTCCATGCACCAAAAAGCAAGTTTAGGGTAGGTGATCAAAAATCCATGGACATTTGTCCTTTATACATTATTACCCGTAAACTCCTCAAAGTGGATCACCAGATCCTCATATATCGACAAAGCGTTTTGAGCTTTTTGAGTTTAAAAAAGCGGTTAATATCAATTCTAGCCTGTTCGCTAAGTACTCCAAATATGTGTCTATTAAAATATTTCAATATCAGTCTGTCAAAAGCCGGGCAAGTGAGGAATGAGTGGCAAGATGATTCCATCTCAGCTTCCTCCATACAGATTCGAAAAAATGCGGGGAACAGAATATTTATCCCCACCGTGTGTAAACTTATTAGACAGTCCTCAGTAAGAACACCAACCATTTAGGCAATTGGCTTCGCAATAACTAGTGAACTACTGGATCTTTTTCGATTCACTTTAGCTCAGAGGACGCTTTCAGTCGCACAAGTTCTGGTTGTTGACCAGCGCTTGATGAGCTCACTGAAGGCTCAAAGGTCTAACGCCAGAACGCAAGAAGATATCAACTCACTTCCAATCGAACGAAATTGGTGATAGAGTGCCCTCACCAGCTAGTTCATCGGCTTAGCAGTTTCCGGCGATTCCGCTGCGATCGGGAACCAATAGAAGTCTAATATGGTCAAGCTTGGAAGCTGTTTGTAATAAGGTTAAGCAACGGGTTTTGAGCATACAGTCAGCAATCTCACATCCAGCATAGCTGACTAGGCGATTTCTCTGAAACAACTTTATATACAATTAGGAATCACCTAAAATAAAAAAGCGTTTCAAATAGTGTGCAATCATATTTTGAATCAGGTAACTACACATTCGCACCACTGTGCACTTGCCCCACTGTGGCACATTTAATGCAAATTACGCAGCGAACGCAGAATAATGAAAATTTCACATCTTTTCCTTACAAAATCAGTGTCGCTACTGACCGCCGCTAAATGCTACGCACACTCCGTCAGTGCGCTCTCCCCTCCCCCCGCACGCACTTGAGTATTTCAATTTCTTTTTCGATTTCTGAAGATGATTATCGGCACCGCTGCTGCTTATTACACGCTCTCGCTTTATTGTTGTCATTTATGTGTATATGTATGTATGTATATTTTTATGTAGCTCGCTACATCCACAGACAGCACGCACAGTTATGCTTGTGAAATATACCGTTGTTATTATTTATGATTTTGTAATATTGTGGTTACTGACATTGTCTGTCGAATTCTGCTCGAGTTTCACTCCTTCTCCTAACCGCCCATTCAATTTTCGTCTTTTGCAGTGCGCGCCAAGGGTCGCGTTGAGAACTGGATGTGCGACGTGCTGGACGAGATGCGGCGCTCGAATCGTTTCATCACCAAGCGTGCCATCTATGACTTTGGCACTGATCTGGAAATAACAAGGTAAGTTGCCGGGTCGAACACATTGGGTCACTTATCGCGTCGCGTACTGTGCAGCGGCGCGGGAGGGTGCGCGAAGGTTAAGGTTTATTGGCTGGCGGGGTTGAAGAGTGCTTAGCAGACACAAAAGTATTTTATTACGCTGTCCAATTGAGCATGACATAACTGCAGGAGTAATGCTGCGCGCTCGCTCTCACCCTCACCCGCGCCCCGTCTTGTCAAATTGTTCGTGTGTTGTTGAGCTGTGGTGCGCTGCAAAGCTTTGTCATCCTCCTCGTTGGCGCACCGCCTGCAACATTTTATTGCTAACAATGAATAATTTTGTCGTTTTCTGGGATTTACATTTTATTACCAGCGATTATGCTGAGAGTGTATAATATCGCACTGTACTAACCCAACTCGCACTCCGCGCAATCGTGCTTCAGTTAGCCGCAGCACCGTTTTCTTTCCGTTCTTTTCATAGCGCAAGTGTGTGGGTGTGTGTTTTTAACTCCGCGCACCACTTATAAGCACTTTCACATTTTTACGACGCCTTTATTTCAATTGCAACCCATTTACTTATGCATTTGTCATTTTTTTTGTCGCCTGCTCACCCTCAGACCCGATTGGATGATGAACTACCAGGGCATGGTAGGACTTGCTGCTTCACTTGTCTGGTGGACCGCTGAAGTGGAAGAGGCTTTCGATCAGGCCACCAATCATCACAATATGCGCGCCATGAAGGATTTCCTCGAGAAGCAGAATCATCAAATCGAAGAGTTAGTCATTAAGGTGCGCTCGAATTTGACACGCAACGATCGTTTGAAGTTCAAAACTATCACGACAATCGATGTGCATGCACGCGACATCATCGAAGCTTTCGTACGTGACAATATTTTGGATGCAAGCGAGTTCAGTTGGGAGAGTCAACTGCGCTTCTATTGGCTAAAGTTGTACGATAATCTCTATGTTATACAATGTTCGGGTCAATTCGAGTATGGTTATGAATATATGGGTTTGAATGGTCGTTTGGTCATCACACCCTTAACGGATCGCATCTATTTGACTATAACACAAGCGTTGCTCATGAATTTGGGCGGTGCGCCCGCCGGTCCCGCCGGTACGGGTAAAACGGAGACTACCAAAGATTTGGCCAAGGCGATGGCACTGCTTTGTGTGGTCACCAATTGTGGTGAGGGTATGGATTTTCGCGCTGTTGGCACTATTTTGTCGGGTCTAGCTCAGTGCGGCGCTTGGGGCTGTTTTGACGAATTCAATCGCATCGACATTTCGGTGTTGAGTGTGATTTCTACACAACTGCAGACTATAAGAAATGGATTGATAAGAAAACTGGACCGCATCATTGTAAGTGATTTCTACGGATTTTATATTTAGCATTTTCGATGTGTGTTTGTGTATGTAAATTATTAATTTTAATTTTATATGTAAATATTTATGCCCGCAAAAAATTAAATAATGAAAGCATAGCCTACATTTAGGATTCCATCGTAGAAGTTCTAGGGTAATGAAACATTTAAAAAGAGAGTTGCGGGATCATTAAAAGTTCTGCCGAAAAGGAGGGCTTGATAAATAAGCTTACGTACTTATATCCACAAGAGAGGGTCGATTTGCAAGCAGCCAAAAAGAAAAAGATCACGTATGTGAGAAATGTTCTACGGATCATTCTGTACAACTTTGCCTAAGAGACTATAGGTCTAAAACCGGTTTCGAACCAGCGATATTTTTTTGTTCAAACGAAAATATGTAGTCTACATCAAGGATTACAAATAATGATCCAACAGTGTTGACAAACTAACGAAGTGATGATATGGAGAAAAGCTGATTGAGTTTTATAAATGAAAGACACATTTTACTTATAATTTATCACCAAAACTTAGTTTTTTCCAAACAATGTATTTGTAATATTATACATTGATATCAAGATCGCGCATCCTAAATGTATGCTTTGACAATTTTTTTTTTTGGTTAAAGATAAGGAAAATGCTCTTTAGAACACTTAGTAATTAACACTTGGTAATTAGGAACTGTTTTAGAAAAAAAAAGTAGTTTTTTCTCTGGTGAATGAACGTCGTATTTGATGAAGAGATAAGAAAGGTGTAGGAAATTATTTTTTTTTGGATTTGTATCATTATTTCATATGATTCAGACACTTCACTTAAAATGGCACTCTAAGCCTAAAATACCTAAGCTTAAATTTCAAATAATTGAACTTTCTATCTCTATTACATGCAAGTAGAATTTCAATTTCACAAAAGATCCATACTCTACTCTCCTTCGCTTTTCGCAGTTCGAAGGTGGCGACATCAAGCTCGACCGCAAAGTTGGCGTCTTTGTCACCATGAATCCTGGTTATGCCGGACGCACAGAGTTACCCGAATCGGTTAAAGCGCTCTTCCGGCCGGTGACCTGCATTAAACCGGATTTGGAGTTAATCTGCTTAATATCCTTATTCTCCGATGGATTTTTAACGGCCAAGGTGAGTTAACATTATTGACACTCAAGTTTTCAACCCGCACCACACGAGCCTAAAGCAGCATATTCAAAACTGCCAGTACGGCTATTGGTGATGCTTAAGAAAGTGTGCGCCTTATTAACCTCTAACCATACATTCTTGCCGATGTCAGCGATTGTGCTAACAGCTTGTTGTTGCTGGTTGCAAGTAGGTATATACAGCAGTATGTTTCACTTTATCCGCCCACAATGTCTCCATATGCTCAAGTCATAATATCATCATAACAATAATGCGATTATTAAGTTACCAAAATGCTGCGCACAAGACAAACACTTCTGGCGGCAATAACAACAACAAAGGCTGTGTGGCAAGTTGCAACCAGGAACCGCCATTGTTTGCGCAATAAAAGCTGATTTTACGCACACGCACACATGTACACGCTAACCCGCAAAATAACAACAATTTTCAATCCACCTCCAGCTCCCGCCCCCTCCTCATGCCACGCGCAGCAACACTTTCATCCGGGCTGAAACACTTTCACCGCAAACATTCTAATGACGCGCTTTCGTTTTTTGCGCAAAATTTTAATAATAATAACGGTAATTATTTTTAAAGGTACTTGCGAAGAAAATGACAGTACTGTACAAGCTGGCGGAGGAGCAACTCTCCAAGCAATGCCATTACGATTGGGGTTTGCGTTCGCTGAACTCGGTGCTGCGCATGGCGGGTGTGATGAAGCGCGCGTCGGAGGATCTACCCGAGGCTGTTGTTCTCATGCGTGTACTGCGTGACATGAACTTTCCGAAATTCGTCTTTGAGGATGTGCCATTGTTTTTGGGACTTATTAAGGTAAGTAAACCCATTTACAGTTACTATATTAAACTGCCGCAGGGACGTGTTGTCAACGCGCAGGCAAATCATATTCAGCAAATGTATGCACACACATACAATATATATTATATGTTAACGCTTTATATTTTATATGAATACATATGCGTATGTATGTTTCCAAATTTGTGTTAGTACCTTGAAAAACAATTTGATTTCGAGTTAGCCTTATTGCGAGTGAAGTAGGCGCACGTGCAACGCATACAACAGAATTCCGTGGGTGTATACGCCAACCGTTGAATGACAGCTCTATGCGACAACAATGTATTTCATAAGAAAGTAGACCTATCGAATTACTCGCACACATAGGTTGCCTTTTATATTTAGGGGTTTGGCAACCGTAGTATCTGGCAACTGACAACTTCATTGTAAAGTTCAACATCTTTAATGTTATACATACTCAGCACGTTTTGACATACTACCGCTGTTTCTACTGTTTACAGTAACTTGAAATATTCATCTCGACCAAAAAATGGAATAATATCGCGAACACGATTATTTTTTACAATTTTCGTCATGGTTTAACTATTCCGGAAACTATTATTGCTGGGCGCAAACTGATATAGCAAGATCGTCATGTGATTTAGCGTGTGGTTGGGATACCAACCGTCGAAGACCGATCACACTTCGTAATATGTAATGTAATGTAATCGTAATGCGAGCTCTAACACATTGACTGAAACAACTTTTCGAGCACTCAAAACATCGATATACGCTGTTCACCGTATAGTCCTCTCTTACGACCGAATGACTTTTGTTATTACCGTACGAAAAACAAAATTATGAGGTCAACGTTTGTCGACACCTGAACAGAAGATTTATGAGTGCAGACCGCAAAAGTGGTTTGAAAATTGGTTCAAATTCATACGAAAGGATATATCGTCACCTAAAATCAAAAATAACGTAAAATCACGCTTCATAAGTTTAGAGACGAATGAAAAACGATAGATTACAATTCACTAATATCGAAACAAAATATGAGTTTTGGTTATAAAATGGTTATATATTGGCTATAACTGTCAGCGGAAGCCAAAAATTTTATGTTACATATATCTAATTTTATGTAGTGAACAGAGCGATTTTCGAAAACTAAAATTTGTTTTGGTTCTCTAATCTCGAAATAGAGAAGGCAACCTATGTATACTTCCTAGCAGTGTAGATATGGAATATGGAAGTATATTAGTATATTTATGTTGTAATGAGGGTACTATAACATCAGCTTTAACTGTAAACATATACATACTTATATGTAGATGCCTTGATAACATATATACTTACCGGCAATTGGGTATTATCTATTCATATATACATTAAAGTCATATCACGAAAAATTTTATTCGGTTTTGCTTTGCGGTGAACTTCAAGTGCATACATACCAATTTTCATGGTTGGCAAATGGTTTGGAAAGTGTGTTACTGTATTTAAAATTAAATACTTACCTACATTTAGGGAAATACTAAAAACAATAATGAGCATATGGACAAACATAAATAATTTTATTTCCTACACTACCCAATAGAAAATAATAAGTTATGCTTAGTATGAAAATTGTGACAACCAAACATCTTTTTACAACAGCTCGCCAGTAGTTCTTCCTTTTCGCTGTTTGGCGCCAGTTGGAGATTCCAGGTGCAGCCAGGTCTTTCACCTCCTGGTCTTTCCAAACAGAGTAGAGGTCTTCCCTTCATCTGCTTCCCCCGCAGGGTACTGTGTCGAATACTCTCAGAACCGGAGTATTTTCATCCATTAGGACGAAGTAACTTTGCCAGCGTAGCCGCTGTCTTCAATTTGCAGCACTATGTCGCTGTCGTTATACATATATCTGGAACAGTTCATCGTTTCATCAACTGCAGTACCTTTCTCTCGAAAACTCGTAACGCCGACTCATCAGATGTTGCTATCGTTCTTGCTTCTGCTCTATATAGCAAGACGGGGATGATGAGTGACTTGAAAAAATTACTTTTTGATTGTCGAGAGAGGACTTTATTCTCAGACCGACCGAAGTTGGCGAGAGTTATTCTGTGTTGGATTTCTAGGCTGACGTTGTTGTTGGATTAGCATTAACATTCCAACATAGACGAAATTATCTACGACTTCGTAGTGCGAGTGCGAAGATTGTTTGTTTGCTCACTGCTACTGTTAAACTATAGTATTTCCTACTGGGTTACACTAATGCAGTTATGATAGTATCTACAATTTCAACATGCGAAACGTTCGCTGTTTCCACCACAGTCGAATATCGTTCCAGACTTTGAAGTTTTCTTAGTCACATATTTGGCGGAACTTTGCTTTGGGTTTTACTTTATTTAACGATTTTTGCAACTGTTTGTTTCAAGATGGCTTTGCTCATATATGAGGCTTCTTATTAGAACTTAGGTAGCGTTCAAACTGCTAATAATTACTTTAAAGTTTTGAACTGCAAATTTAATATTAAATTCTTAATTACTTGAAGTTGAGATGCTATAATTGGAGTAACAAGTGCGAATAATTAGCGGTAAAAAATTTCATACCACGTACCAATACCCCTCGAAATAATTTTTTTCACTATCATGAGGTTACCGTTTGGAGTTTTGTTATCATCTGACGGTACAGTTTACTGTTGGCTGTCGCGTCGCGTGAGCATATGTGCACCACCAGTACTTGTACACTTCTGAAAATGTCAAAGGTTCTAGGTTCTATGCGACACAGCCAAAAATTTTGTCTCATGCAAATGTCCGACTAGAAAAAAAAACGATGTGAAATCACACAAACACAACTCTAGCTTTTATAGACCATCGTAAAATCCTCTTGGCTTTTATAGTTCCAACTATTTTATGAGAAGTGCTTATGGAGAACATATTACCCGAATATCAAGAAGGTAGTATGCCTTCAGGTCAGGTTCAGGGAATAGTCCAGTTCTCTTATTTCTTTTGCTTTTCTTCTATAATGACCTTTTAATTTACTTTACTTTAAAAAAATCTCGACCCTCTAACGAATCTTGAAATGGTAGCTATTTCATGACTGATTGACGGGAAAATACAAGAACATATGTATATATTTTGGATAAAAAACGAATTGACGTAAATTTCTTATCACCGTAGGACTTATTCCCTGGCATTGATTGTCCACGCATTGGTTATCCGGATTTTAATGCCGCTGTGCGACACACTCTCGTTACCGACGGCTACGTGCTACTCGCCGATCAGGTAAGTTAAAGTTCAAAAGTGATTTTCATAGCTCACCACAGTCCCCAACTATGTCTATGTAAATTATAAAATCCTTTGATTCCTTTCAAAATTTTACTTCCCTTAATATTTTGTGCCAACGCTAACCGCACTTCACTGACACTTTTGAAGTTCTTTGCAATGTCAACTGCTTGACACTTCAGCACCTACTCAAAAAAGCTGCTCAAAGCCACAGCAAGCTTTCTTTTGAGTCTCTCCCGGAGCATTCGCTCAAATGCCTGTCCGCCAAGAATTTTAAGTGGAACAAGTGGATGCTTTAGATAATTTGTGAATTGTGCGAAAAGTAACGGGCAAACGTGAAAAACCGCTGACTGAAATATACATAAGTCAACCAAAAATAAGACAAAGCGCGCTGCTGTTGAGCGTAAAATGGCGCCTCGTCTTATAGTCAGTCTTACTGTGTCAGCGAAGTGCTTTTGTTTCGGCTTTGTATAGCATTCTCCGGCATTCCTGTTGCGGTCCGCTTTGAGCCGCGTCATTGAAACATAACGGACACATAACTGACAGAATGACGCGTTGCATTTAGCGCGCTGCCACAGTGCGGAATGTTGCAAAGCATTTTCGTCAGGATTTTTTTTTTTTTGAGGATATCTCTTTTTAAGCAAAAATATTTTCTCATCCACACTTTTTGTATTTCTTATTTTTCACGCCAACTTTCAAAAATGTCGACACACAACCGACCGCCGCCATCGCCATCACTTATCGTCAACGTCCATTTGCAACTCAACAACTCGTCAACTCATCACTATGGTCAACTACTGAAATGGATGGCTGCGAACCTACTGCACTTTAATGGTTTTACCCCCAATACATCCCAACCCCCAACACCGCAACGCAGGAGGACAAAGTGGTGCAAATGTACGAGACCATGATGACCCGACACTCGACTATGATTGTTGGACCAACAGGTGGTGGCAAGACTGTCGTCATAAATACACTAATTAAAGCACAATGCCACATGGGTCTGCCCACCAAGTGTACCGTACTTAACCCAAAGGTGAGTCTTACCTGCTTACTTACTTAGTCCTATCTACTCGTAAAATACAGCACCGAAGCGACGAACAATTAAAACAAAAGCAAGCGCAGTAAAGCATTAGCAAAATATTCAACTTGATAAAACTCATCAAAAACACAACAACAAATAGTATAAATGTTGAATAAAAATAAGCAACAACAAGAGTAGCCAGGATTTGCAGTAGCTTGTTGTTACTAGCTGGCAACTGTTTTCTGGCTTCAATGGCTTTTGTGCCTTTGCTTTTGATCCCACTGACCGACCAACCAACCAAGCAACTGGCCAAGGCACCACTGTCCAACAAGCCCACCACCAACCGAGCAACGGTCAGCCAACCTTGACTCGTCTACAACAGCTACGTGGCATGTTGTTGAGGCATCTGCCGTCCCGTTACAAGCAGCATGGCCTTTGTCATTTGTCCGGTTGGCTTCCGTTTATGCTCGCTCAAATTAACGCCTTCCTACCCGCTTGCCCTCACACACACACACTCAGAATGCAGTTGCTGCACTCTTTTGTTTTTTCTGCTGCTGCTTGGCGCCGGACGGTGGCTTGTAAAGGTGGTTCCGGTTATTAGCCGAGGATTTTGTAATTTGCGTAATTGCATTTGCAACCTTCACACGCGTTCAACAATTTTGCAGAGTTTTTTCTCCATTATTTTATATCACTCTTAATTACTAAGGCCCATTATGGACAATGAATTGAAATCACATTGCTCTCAAGTGCAGGGCTATGCGCATGCATGTGTACGGTTCAATTCGAAATTGCAAAGTGCAATGCGAAAATGCGAATAAAATAGAAATTGTTGGCAAGGTAGAGGGAAAAAATAAAGTTCTTGTAACTTTCATTTCAGATAATTGTGCATTAATTGGAACACTATTGAATATTTAGGAATCACTCGGTGAAAAGCATTTGATAATTAACAAATAATAGTAGGATCTGCGAATATTCTGCAAATGAAGTGAGTTGGGGTTTATTGTTCAGCAGAAGGTATATTATAGTAAATAGTTTTAGTAATCAGTATCTCAGGTAGTATAAATTCATATGTACAATGGTATGGGTTTGGAAAATTTCACACCAAAAATTTTTCTCAGACAATTTTGTCATTGCTTGACTTTGTATGGTTTGAGTACGCTTCAAAGACGGACACCAACAAAGAGAAAATACAGCATTTCCTCGATAACAGCACAGGTCAGTCAGTTAGCTGAAAATGTGAGTCTCCAGATTCTGACGTGAAAGCTTGATTTCGTCGATACCTTTCTGGTAGTTTTGATGACAAAAATAGATAGATTAGATCATTATGCAAGCACTGCTTAAATTAACCAGAAACCATCTTCTTTATTGGGGAAGACACAGCTTTCGCAGTTATAGCTGAGCTTATAACAGCGCCAGTTATTCTTTTTTTCGCGGCTTGGCGCTAATAGGAGATACCAAGTGCAGCCAGACCCTTCTCCATCTTGTCTTTCCAACGGAGTGGAGGTCTTCCCCTTGGGTATTGCGTCGAATACTTTCATCGTTCCCGTGAACATTGCCAACGCGAAAAGGACCATACATCTTCCGCAGAACCCTTCTCTCCAAAACTCATAACGTCGACCAGAAGTTTGCCATCGTCTATGTCTCTGCACCAAATGTCATGGCAGGATGATGAGTGACTTATAGAGTTTGGTCTTTGTTCGTTGAGATAGGATTTTATTCTTCGTTGGATTTCGTTGGATTTCGAAGCTGACGTTGTCGTTGCAGTTAATGCAATGCTCAGTGTCATGGGAGCCAAGACGCGAGTGCGACGACTGTTTGTCTGATGACAGGAGATATTTCGGCTTGCCCTCGTTCACCAAACCCATTTACTTCGAATAATATACTATAATATGTTCCTCAAACTCTTAATTCGGACCTGTATTTTCAACAATTGAACCGTCTGAAGGAAGCAGTCGGCCAGAAGCGACAAGCGTTGGCCAATAGCAAAGAAAATGTACTTGTATTTCATCGAAACGCCATGCCATACTATTTTTACTAATAGAGAGGAGGGTTTCTATGGGCGTAGCATTATGCAATTACATGCGAAATGGCAAAACCCTTTTGAACAAAATCGGATCTTTCTAACTATGCTTAATAACAAACCTTATATACATATTATACAAGTCGTGGTTTCGAAATGTGGATTCGCTAGAACGAAGGCGTATCGACCAAGATATTTTAATTTCTTGCCTTACTGCTTTCTCCATAGAGATCTGGCAAAAACCTTCAACAAAATATTTAGCCGCATCACGTGTTATCCTATTGCATAGTGTCCAGTCAGAACATCTTGAATTACGGTTAGATTGACGTTGTTAAGGGCGAGTACTTAGGGGCCCTCTAATGATTTACTCTGGACCAGAGAGATCTCACAGTCACCTCTGTTCTGGTTGTTGACCAGCACTTGCCGAGCTCATTGCTGGTTCAATGGTTCAGCGCTAGAAAGCAGGAGGACATCGGAAAGTCGACTCGGCTCTGAAGCAGTACATACATCTACTGTTAACTTGATGCCTGCTAACCCCACCTGAAGTACGATACAGTGGTCTAGTAGCCTTAAAAGACTCCACCTCGTACTCTCACTCTTAACTTCCGTTCATCCGTGACGAAGCCAACTGAGCACAAATTTCTCACAGGTATTTGAGCAGAGAAGAAACCGCTAGGAAAAGATCTAGATTGCAAAGAATGCAATTGAAGTTCTATACTTTTTTTTCTGTCAGGAGCTGAAATAAATATGTATATAGCGTTGTCGCAAGACATTGTATTTCAAAGACGACCATAGAGTTGTTATTTTGAAATTAAGAATTATTGATTTATGATTATTATTGCTGATTTACTAAAGAAAAACAAGTTAATCTCTAGCTGGGGAAATTGTTTTTCTTCAGAACTCTTAGTTAAAGCTCATTTAGAAAATTTTTTAAGGATATTTTTGATTTTTTACTCACCGAACCAAAATATTAATATCCAATATTGTTCGAGATTTTGTTTTATTTCTAAATTAGTTTCGAGACGTTAAGGTTTTGATAAACGTATAACACTTTTATATGTCACAAAAGAACCGCAAAAAATAATCATGTGTTTTCTCGAAATTTAGAATCCCGACAGTCAAAACACCGACAAATCAAAATGCTGACAAACCAAAATGGCGACATGTGAAAAGTATTTTATCTTGTCCGCCCTTATTTCTATCGAAGCACAGAAAGAGAATTCTACTGACTAAGGGTCATGATCTTGAGCGAGTTCGTGGACTGAGGCCGCATGGCCTCAAACGGACGACGCCACCTTTTCTTGATTTCTCGGTGTTTTGATTTGGCTGCATTTTTAAATTTTGTTGGCATTTTGATGTATCGGCATTTTGAACTTCGATATTTTAAGTGCATCCCGTTTTTTTATTAATAAAAAATTAATAAAAACATCATGCTGAAACTTCAAGCGCCTTTGCAATGCCGTGACCTCTATTATCACTTTCCCTTTCCGATTTTTTGCGTTCATATGTATATAAATAAACTTAATTTCGTTCATTTCTGCATATTTGAATTTCACTTTTTTTAAATGCGGCTCTGCTTTTGCATTGGTGGTTTTCGCCAGTTCTATGCTGTTATGACTGCCAGGGCATGTCAGCGTCAACGTCGACTCTTCAATAATCATCCTACTTCAATATTGCTATTAATACAACCCGCTTATTGTTGTTTATTTTGCTGATATTGCTCTCGTTTTGTTGTTGTCTATTTATATATAAAATATTTTGATGCATCCAAATGTACGTCGGTGAAAACTGCATAAATTTCGGACTTATATCTGTAGTTAAAAAGCGCTCCCTGCAGGAAAGGGATAGGACTTAAAAATATTCACTCGTCCCAAATGAAAATAATATGACCAAGCCAAGTTTTTTTTGAATGCTTGGTGAGTCTTAATTATTTGAGGAGTAAATTTATGACGGAATATACAAAATCACTTACGGTAATAGTTATTATTACTTGAGGTGGTACAGCTACTGTATGTAGTCAATTGAGAATTCGATATTTAATACATTGACGAAAACCAAAGGCGGTGATGTCAGCCTTTACTCTTACGAGGACATAAACCATCTGAGCCGCGGCGCCTTCCCAATTAAGGAACCGGGCATTCCAGGTACATGCCCTTTAATCGTAATCCTTAATACGTTTGCAGTGGTCGTCATCAAAAAGGGGATATATGATCCGAGGTTGTTTTCTTCAGGGTTTGGCGCGTCCCAAACCCAGTGCATAACCCGGGGGAGATATGTTTCGCGTTCTCACTTTAGCTCGCCTTCAAACGGGTGCTTTCTGGCTACCCAGAGGTTACTTAGTCCAAGATCAGAATCGATTCTGGCCACTCCCAAGTGAATGGCGCTCAGAGAACTTTCCTCACTTGCGTGAACTTGTACATATGGCTACATCTTCCATCAATGAGATAAATTAATGAATATTTACCCCATATATGTACTTGTATTTCTCCCACGAATAATTTCGCAGTCTTGACAGCGTGTCGCGGGCACAGATCATATTCCTTCAGGGCACTCAGAAACCACGACAAAGCACTTTTATATAATAATGCAAAAACCTGTATGTGTGTGTGTATCAACGAAGCGACATGCCGATTTGTGAAAACTTTTATGATAATATCGTTTTGTTTTTATTGCAGTTGTTGTTGCCAATCGATTTTATGAATTTTTCGTTTACCTTAATTTGATGCGTACAATTTTTATTTATTGCAGGCCTGTTCGGTAATCGAATTATATGGTTACCTCGACATGGATACACGCGATTGGATTGATGGATTATTTTCGAATATATTTCGTGAGATGAATAGGCCGACCGAGCGCGAGGTAAAGTGCAATGCTAGACAATATAAATATACACGACGTCAACGGTATGCAAATACACACATGCAAATGTATAGTATATATTTATATACATTAATGATTCACATACATACGTACATATATAGCTCTGAAGCATTTAACGCATTTTTATAACAACATAAAATATACATATACACACTCATATTTGATATGTAATCGTCATTTTTAAGAGCAGAACAAGCGAATGATTTGGCATACAGTGACCTCTTTCGCACTTTAATCACTTATTGCAGTTTTCAATAGTTCAATAATTAAAATCTGTAGAAATTAGCTTGTTATCCTTCTCTCTGACAAACTGCGAGTTCAATGAAAATCCAGCATAGAACACTCTCACCGATTGCGTGCTATGTATTCCATATTTTTGAATCATACAAAAGAGAAAATCCAGATCTTCTGCAATCGAAGGCCAGCTGGTCCTAGCCATGCTCTCTTGTTAACCTTAATTTAAAGCAAGAAAAATCGATAGATAGATAGATAGATTGAAAATAATTGAGGTTCTTCACTGCATCCTATGGCACCCTGAATAACTGAAGTGGTGTGATCCCTGCCCACGTAGATGAAACCTAGAGCTTGAGCCAGTTTTTCATGGGAAGCTGATTATATATATGTATAAGCCTCGCAAAGTTGTAACCTCCCAGTAGTAGCTTGGCGTGGTGCATACCTGCTGCCAGTGCCGTTTTCTCCCCTCCTCTCTGCTTCATTGGGAGCAACTCCTTTAAGGTGTGGGCCCCCACAACAATGCATGGCTCTGGCCCCATCCTGGAAGCTGCCGCAGAGCGGGCTAATTCGTCGGCCAGTCCTGACAGCCAGATCAGGTGTACACGGTTGCAAACTGAAAGGCAGTTCAGCTTTTTTATAGACCCCTCCACTAATAGCGATTTGACCTTATAAGCTGAGATCGCTTTTAGTGTCGCTTGACTATCGCTGAATACAGCGTTACGCTAATAAAGACTTTTGCTTGACAGATGCTCGCAAAATGTCCCATTGATATGCGGTCCCGAAGTGCTTGCCCTAATAACTTCCATTGGATACTGCTACCCCTCAGCAGTGGATCGAGCGTGGAGTCACTTCAATCCGCCTTAAGAAGGGCCTGTGGTATGTCTTCCCCTTAAGCCTTTATTTGATGAAGCGACATTATCTTCCCCGTTGAAAAAACCCTCTGTTGCCAAGTGCAGCATGATATGTTTCGCTGCCTGTCTGATCACTAGATGCAGCCGAGTGAGCTCCAGCATCTGAGACGACAATCTTCACCGAATTTCATAAAGATACTTTGTCAAATAAATAGTCTAGTGATGCTAAATCTCACGATCTTGGATGCTAGTCCACAGGCCCACGACGCGAGATAATCCGCTCACCAAAAGTTTTCTTCAATTGATTGATTATCCTACAATCACCTATCTCTCTCCATAGAACACATTTAGCAGAGGCTTTTTGAAGATCTAACAACGTCCCAACAATGGCTTTTGAACGATCATCACTCCAAATGCAACAATTGGAACCAAACGAGAGCTTCATCGCTAAACTAAATTTTCTTGCGAAAATCGGGATAGGTGGCCACCTCGTTTTAGGCCCATTTACAGAACATGAAAACTTCCAAAAAGTGGTTGGGCATAGCACCAATTGTTGCGCGCCATGGTGGAAGGACTAGTTGGGGTCTTCTTCAGTACTAAGGTCCTTAGCAGCGTCTACTGTGTTCGACTCTGTTGGGCGAATATGTCGACGTAGCGGGCGATGTCTTACCAGAAATTAGCCATTGTTATGGTATTAAATATGCACGATTTGCAAACGTTATGCCGAAGAGAGTCTGTTTCTTTTGAATTAACAAACCAAACTGAATTTAAATAAAGTAAAAACTGTAGAAGAGAATAATTCCAATAAAAGTATTGACTTACTGAAATTCACACTTCCAAAAAAACACCCGTTACCATAATCCCAATTTACTGTGTACTTGCGGCGCAGTAGAAAAAAGGAATGTCAATATATTGGTCTGTCAAATCGGGGTATGATATTTCCTTGACTCTTTCTGAATATAAAAGTTGACAAAAACTGACCACAAACATTCCTATGTTCTATATTACGGACACACCATCACAAAGAGACTAAGTTTCATAATAGACATATAATTCATCAAAGAAAATATATTTAGAATAACAGCTACAAAGTCCTAACTGTCAAACGAGAGACAATCGACTCGTCTCTCGTTTAGCACACAAAAATCATCATTTGCACACACTGTATGCTAAAGCAATGCCAATTGTGATTACATTCATAAAAGTGTGTCAACTACTCTCCTCCTCTCACCAAATTTGCACACACACACATTGCCCACAACACTATTTGTCGTTTTTACCGTTGCATTTAAATTTTAACTGGCATTTTTGGGCATGCGGCGTCGGTGGATACAGGTGCAAATTTGATTGGCACATTTCGACTTAAAATTGATTGACGCGCATTTTTGATTGTGCAATTTGATGTGCCACTTTTACTGCCACAAAATAAATGTAATAAAATGAAAAATAATTAATATTGCTGCCTTCATATAAAATTGAATAAACATCAACCCACATCAAAAAATATATAAACGTTAGCTGGCAACTCTTATAGCTAAAACTTTGGGAGGTGAATTCCTTGAAAGGTGACCGCACTCACCTTCACGAACATTATTCACAGTGCAAGTCACAAACGCAGAAAAGATTTTATGTCAATGTCAACTGCCGTGGCACTGCTGCGGCGCTGGCTTTGAGGTCCTTAACCAACAGGCGTGTGTGGCGTGCACTGCTTGCCACATCTTTAAGAAAATACGCTTTGTTACTTTGGCGCTTGTTTGTGCGCTGAAGCAAGCGCTCACAAGAGCAGCAACAACAAAAGCATTGCAGAAATATAAAAAATGTGCGCAAAGCTCTGACGCGTCGAAGTCAAGAGCATTTCGATGTTGCACACAAACACCTGCACTCCACCGCGGCGCCGAGCTGGATTTTCTACACTGTCAAAGTTGTTCTGTGGCTGAAGTAAGCGCTGCAACCCACCCATATGACTATGACACCAACGTGCCACATGCTTGTGTTTGAGTAGGTGTGTGTATGAGTATTTGCGACGCTTTGCAACACACAGCTACGGTGGCCACATAATCAGCCAAGTGGAAATCACACTTGCAAGTCGCGCTAATAAATCCTGAGGCAACACAGCTGCCACTCTGACAGCGCGAAACAATAGACCAACGCGCCACGTCGAGCTCTTCAGGTTCTATAGAGAGAGGTTAGAGAGTAAGTGAAAACAAAAATGTCACCTATGATTGCAATGTCAATCACAGCAGGCGCTAGGTGCTGCAAACTAACATGGCTAGTAGATAAAGAGGTGTGAGAGGTCACATGCTTTCAACACCGCGCACGCCTAATTTCCGCTTCCACGAGGTCGCTGGTTTTCAATCGCGCCACTATCGATGCTGTAATACCCATGTGCTACATGCAACATCGACACAAGCGGTTACATGGCATGTGGCAAGTGGCAAGTTGCAAGTGGCAAATGACAAACTAATACAATCAGCCTAATGCATGCATCCGCTGTGTCGAGCCCGCTGCAACATATTTCCATCTAACTGTGTGTGTGTTATCCACTTCCTTTAATCGACAGGAACGCCGTTATGTCTGCTTTGATGGTGACGTCGACGCGCTGTGGATCGAGAACATGAACTCCGTTATGGATGATAATAAGCTGTTGACATTAGCGAATGGCGAACGCATCAGATTGGAAAGCTACTGCGCGCTGCTGTTCGAGGTAAGTACCACATACACACATACATATAAATATATATTCTCTGAAGGCCGCACCCCATGGCTGTGTACGAAGGGCGTTTGTGGCATTCAATGACAAGAAGCAGCAGGTGAACTAACTATGTACTTAGCGCGCTGGCAGTTTTCAGATTGTCAGTGCAACATGCCACACCAGCCGATCGCCTGCAGTAATACATACAAACATACTTAGGAAAAATATGCAAAAGCCTTTTTTTGCCTCAATGATAAATGGCGTTGTAATGAGACGGCGTTAGTCACTCAATGCATACATATGCGCTTGGGCACAGTTTAGCTCAGATAAAGTTTTCTATATTCCCAAAAAAAGCATAGGAAGATACAATCGTTAAAAGTATTGTAGGGTCACTGAAAATACGCAGGAGGACCATTTTGAGGATCTTAATCTGAGAAAACTGAAGTAACCTACTACCTGTAATTACAAGGAGCGTTCCGAGGTAAACAGCGCCTCCTGGTGGCGCCATCTAGTATATGTCTACTGGTGCGTTAGAATCTGCTATCTTTATCGATTGTCCAGTGAGAATTTCATGATATTTCATGGATTGGAAGTGAAGTTATTGCGTTTTAAGTGTCAGTATGTTTATGTTATCGGTGCGAAAATGAGCTTCGAACAAAGAGCCAACATTAAATTTTGTTTTAAAATTGGTAAAACTTTTTACCGAAACATTTTAATTGATGAAACAAGTTTATGGCGATGATTGCCTATCCCGTAGCAGAGTGCACGAGCGGTTTCAACGTTTTCGAAGTAGTCGTGAGGACATAAATGACGATCAACATGTGGGCCAATCAAAATCCGTAATCACCGGAAATTCCATCGAAACTGTGCGTGAATTCATCAAAAATCAACCTAAATCATCATTGAAATTCATGAAAATGGAATTAAACATCTCCAAAACATCAATTTATCGCATTTTGACCGAACATTTGGGCTTACGAAAGGTGTGGGCACGGTTTGTTCCGCACAAATTGACTGGCATCCAAAAATTGCGCAGAATCCAACATTCGAAGGACGATTATTTGACCAAAATTCACATTTTAACAATTAACCGCTCCCCGTATTCCTCTGATATGGCACCGTGCGACTTCTTCCTTTTCGGAAAAATGCATTTGCCCATGAAAGAAAAGGCTTATGCAGACGTAGAGGCCATTCAAAAGGCTTGCACCGGAATACTGGCGACCATATCGGCCAACGAGCTAAAATACTCATTCGACTTGATTTTGGACCGTGCAAAAACCTGTATTGAAGCCGAAGGAGACTATTTTGAATAAAGTAAATTGATTTGGCCTAAAAAACCATTTTTTCCGTTTTTTTTTAAGTCCTGTTTACTTTGGAACGCATCTTGTAATTTGAAAGATCGAGCAGCTACAGAATGAAATTTTAGTGCATCATATTTCCTCTTCGCCGATCTTCTTGACATGAGATGCTCACTGCTTTCGTTATTAAAACCTCATAAATCTTTATAAACAGCTCATATAGTGATTTTATATACGAATCCAAATCTTCTATTGTTTTCAATACTGGCACTGGTTTAAAGATAGACGAATTTTACTGCCATTTCGAAGTTATGATTCTTACAATAATCAGAGGGGATACACTCAAAATATCGAAATTCAAAATGCCGACACATCAAAAAACCGACAAAATTTAAATATGCGGCCAAATCAAAATACCGACAAATTAAAACACCGACAAATAAAAACACCGACAAATCAAAACACCGACAAACCAAAATGCCGACATGTGAAAAATGTTTTATCTTGTCCGCACTTATTTCTATCGAAGCACAGAAAGAAATTCTGCCGACTAAGGGTTATGATCCTGAGCGTGTTCGTGGCCGGAGGCCGAAGGCCGCAGGACCTCGAACGAACAACGCCACCTTTGGGATACACTCAAAATATCGAAATTCAAAATGCCGACACATCAAAAACCGACAAAATTTAAATATGCGGCCAAATCAAAATACCGACAAATTAAAACACCGACAAATAAAAACACCGACAAATCAAAACACCGACAAACCAAAATGCCGACATGTGAAAAATGTTTTATCTTGTCCGCTCTTATTTCTATCGAAGCACAGAAAGAGAATTCTGCCGACTAAGGGTTATGATCCTGAGCGTGTTCGTGGCCGGAGGCCGAAGGCCGCAGGGCCTCGAACGAACAACGCCATCTTTTCTTAATTCGTCGGTATTGTGATTTGTCGGTGTTTTGATTTGTCGGTATTTTGATTTGCCGGTATTTTGATTTGTCGGTGTTTTGATTTGTCGGTATTTTGAGTGTCGGGATTCTAAATTTCGAGATTTTGATTGTCGGCATTACGTTATACACCCTAATCAGAGATCTAAGGGGAGTTCTCTAACTATATATGTAATAGTACTATCATCGTTTTGTTCTCGTTCAACACTGTACCCATATGTTTTTCTCCTTGGTTCAGCTTTAAGCATTCTTAGTTGTTCTAGCAGATAAAATCAAAGTCATCAGCATTTACAGATAGTAAAAACCTCCTTAAAAAATATTGTGAAACGGTTCGAGCTGACAATTTTCCTACAATTAAAATAATATTGTATTTGATATCCAACAGTTAGGAGATATACTTACAATTTGCACTGTATAAACATCCCTCTATATATCACACTAATTTTTCTCTTTGACGACATGCCGAAAATAACCTGTTACTTTTAGCTGAGTAATACTGTAGTATCATTTATATGTATGCATGTCTGTTCACACTATTTCAACATTTGCATCTTTAATAGGTTGGCAACTTATGGTATGCCTCACCTGCCACTGTTTCGCGCGCCGGCATGGTCTATGTGGATCCGAAAAATTTGCGTTACGCTCCATATTGGCAACGCTGGATACTGACACGCCCCGAGGGCGAACACGCCATATTAAATGTAATTTCACTGGATCTTATTGCACCTTTTACTAAATTATTACAAGTTTGCTAATATTTTGAAGGATTTCTACGAGAAAATAGTCGTGCAAGCGATCGCTTTCATCTTGGAGGGTGTGGATGGCACCTCACAGGGCAATCCGTTGAAAATGGTTATTCCGCAAACAGAATTGAATATGGTTATGCAATTATGTCATATGTACGATGCTTTGCTGCCTGTGTACACCAATGTGGATGATATAGCCATGGAAGCGCCAGAGGCTATTATTTACGATCAGGACTCAATTGAGTGCGGATTTTTGCAGGTGAGTACATATGTATATACATATGTGTTATTTGTAAGGAAGTTCATTGCTTTAATACTTCGAAAAATATATAAGTGAAGATAATCGATGTAAAAATCTCAAAGTTTGCGGTCTCTGTGAGCTAAATCACGAGCTCATTATTGGAGTATTTAATTTCAGGAGATGATTGGGTTTATTCGTCGAAGATAAAATACTAAAAAATAGTAAGACTTTGCTCAAATTCGGACGTTTGAGTTTGCTGAATTGCCAGAAGTCACACGGGGCTCAGTCAGACTTGGTTGAACATTTGACGAAAAACTTACTAAGAATCAATGCATAATGCGACGGTGAATATTCCAAGAGTTGTTGGCCCATAATTCCGGGACCTCGATAATCGAAGAAAACTGTCAACAAAACCTTGATTTTTGACCTGCTTTGACGTGGTTTTTCGGCTTCGGTTCACCTTTGCCACAATATTCGACCGACTGATCATCTATTTCCAAGATCCAAGACTTATCTCGAGTAATATTACGTTTCACGACATTTTGTTAGACAGAAAGCATTGTTTACAGACGTTAACGCGACGCCGTTTTTCGAAAAATTTGAGCGATTTTGGAACCAATCTTACCTAAATGAAATTCCAATGATGTCAGTGACTGTTAATCATCGATTCCTAAGCACAAATTCCCCTATTTTGGTCTATTATTTGTTGATGTTAATGGACATGGTTCATTGTCAACGAGGTCTCAACCCTCTTTGAATAATTTGTACCAATCAAAAATACTTACTCGCGACAAACAATTATTACCGACGCCTTTTCCAACACTCTGAAAGTTTCGGCACCAGAAATTTGATTCCGCACACAAAATTTAATGGAGCTCTTTTGTTGAATAATTTGAATTAAAAAGTCTTACTATTGTCTGTCCATAGTAGGTATGTATACTAGAGTTGGTCAATAAAAAAGAAAAGTTTTTCGCTTGGTACCCTGAAAAATAGGTTTTTACCACCATAACCATAACCTCTTAAAAAGTTTATAATCTTCAAAATATCAATGAGTGATTAATTGATTACTTATGTCTATTGCAGTGTGTCTATAATTCACTCGGAGCCACACTAATCGAAAGGGATAAGCCGATTTTCGACGAATTTTTGAAACGTATTGCTGGCTTCCCTGCCGTAACAGACTCGCCAGAGAAACCAGCTACGGGTGGCCAATTGCCGAATAGTAAACCGACGCTCTACGAGTACTTCTATAGCCGTGAGAAGGGCTGCTGGATTGCTTGGGAATGGATAGTACCGCAGTATGTACATGATCCGGAAATGAAGTTCAGTGAGATTCTGGTGCCGACTGTGGACAGCACGCGTACCAACAAAACGCTGGCCTTGATGAGTGAGGTAGGTGCTAGTGAGATGTTTGGAAATTGTTCACCCGCTTTGAGAAATATTGTTTCTTGTAATAAAAAGTATTATTTGATGTAGATTTGGTGTAGATATGATATTTATAGCAACACAGGGTTGCATTTTTAATCGTTTTTTGTAATTTCAAAAGTTAATATGAAAGTTTTGTATCCTTTTTATTTTTACAAAATGTTGGAAATAAAAGTTACACGCCACAATCGGCGAGTAGAAATGTCAAACAGGACCAACAGCCTTAGATATTCTGCAGAAAAACTTTATTAATATTTACCTTTTTGTTGCATGTGCGCCGATTATTGCTGATGCCTCTCTGCTGGACAATGATGCCACCGACCAATGTTTAGATCAAGCGCCCGGTGCTGCTCGTTGGCGAAGCGGGCACATCAAAGACAGCCATGATTTCACAGTATTTACGTAATCTAAATCCGGATTCGAATGTGAGTGATGAACCACTTCGGCACATATAGGCACACACAAATGCAGCTCTGTACAAATATACACGCTCGCACACACACATCATGTTGCATGCAATTGTGGAGGCAGAAATCCATTGCAACCGTTTTGTTTGCTCTGTGCACTTTATTAAATACGTTGGCTGCCACTGCCACTATCCATATTGCCACATACTCATATTGCATGTTGAATACTGGTATTGGCAACAAATTTGCAAACCCGATGCTGGTACGATGAGTTGATGCCGCCTAACGTTAGTATACTAGTTGGTGGCCGTATGTTCCGATTTGGTTTTTTGTTTTATTGTTGTTATCGTTGTAATGGCTGTTATTTGGTATTTGCGCTGTGACTCTTTATGCTTGTTTATGTGCTCACTACACACACACACATACTTGCACACACCTACATATGCACATATGTATTCATGCAACCGAATAGGCAACGGCTTCCGTTGATGTTTTTTGGCTTTTTCCAGATCATATTGAATATTAATTTTTCATCGAGAACTTCATCGATGGATGTGCAGCGCACGCTCGAGGCAGCTGTGGAAAAACGCACAAAGGACACATTTGGTCCACCAATAGGCAAGAAGATTGCATGCTTTGTAGATGACATGAATATGCCACAAGTTGATGAGTAAGTCTAAACGAAATTCTCATTTTAACCAACACAGATATACTGCCACAATGTACCCCAACGAAGCACACCCAACACACCTATGCACCTACCACCACTAACAACAAGTACAAAGTATCCCACGCTATTGGATTCCCATTTGGTTTCGATGACGTTGCATTTTTAGGCAACGGCCGTAAGCTAACACACATTTTGTGTGGCGCACACCACTACATACTTACGTATATGAGGACCGTGTAACTGTCTACATGTTTGTATATATTAATACACCCGGCGGTTGCTGTGGCATGTCTGTGGTATTTATTATTAAAAAGGCCTATTACATGCACGCAAACTTGTTGTTGCTGTTGTTGTATACTAAAAATTTCAATAACATTTGTTGCAAGTATGTATGTATGTAGCTTTTTGAGTAGTAATCAGCAGCAATAGAAGTTCGAGCTTAATGTACGTGTGGTGTGGAGCTTGACTGCGGAAAATGGGCAGTGAAATTTAATTAAGCATAAAAATTTGCTGAGCAAGTGGCATTTTTGGGGAGAGATTTTTTCCGAAATGTGGCTAGATATAGCAGTTTTATGATCACTTATATTCTCTCAGCTGTGACGACTTATTTTGTGGACAGCATATTGAAAAATAATATACGGAAACTGCCATGATTTGATAAAATTCAGGGAGAGTGGCAGTATCTCAATTAAAGTCCTGCAGAAATTATGGAATAATTGAAAAAGTTTGATGGCGATTTAGAAGAGCAAAGCACAACAGTCAAACATCATGCCCAACTGTATAATTAATATTCAGACATTTTGAAGGTAGTGATTTACAGATATTTGCCGATATGAAAAACAATAAAAAGAAAGGCACTAATTTCAGCTGCAAGGAAGCCATATTACCCTTTACAGATGTATTTCTTATAGAATAAAATGATAAAAAGGACCTTCATCTTCACTTTGATCAGTTGGTTTTATTGGCAGCTATATGCTATGGATGCATGTATACGACTGATCTAATGACTACTTATGTATATATGGACCAATTGTCTGGTGGTCAGCATTGAATAGAGAATATAATATTCGAAAACTAAATATGATGTAGAGGGCAGCCTGTCCAAAACTGTATTATTAAGTTATGTCCGACTCATGCGCTTAATATGCTCTTGCATCAAGTGTACTAGAGGTTTTCATGCGAAGAGTAGCTACGTTTTTAGCTAAAAGAATCAAGGAGACATGAAATCGGAACTTAAAGAGTAATGGCCACTAGAACCAGGAACCAGAGCGAAATAAAACTAAATCGAGTCTAGACTATACTCTCACAGGTTGGATTTCAATAGTGATATAACAATTTCCTCTAGAAAGGAATGGAGAAAAGGTTTTATAGTGGGAGTGGAGTGGATAACAACACTAGTTCAATCCAAAATGGACTACGCAGTTGAAACGAGGGTGAACTCCGAGAATCTTGATATCTCTCTCTCCTTCCATCTACCAAACACAGATAGCATCTTCCAAGTAAAAGTATTAGACATGAAGAAGGTGAGTGAAGGTCTACAGAATAAGTTCAGGAGGATACAGATAGCTAGGCGGCTTGGTAGCCTTGCCGTCGCCAAAAATAAACTTCAGCAGGGTCAACAAATATAGGAAGTTTTTAACCTCATTCCCTGGTCATCTCCACATGCCCATTATTTGGGTTCCGGATCAGATGAACGTTTTCGTAAACGAAAAAACAGAGCAGTTGGTCAAGTTAGGAGTCTCTCTAAACGAGTCTGTGACGGAGGCTACACCATTCCCGCTGGAAACGATCAACAGGCAGCTAAATACACAATTTGTACAAATAGCTCAGAACAGATGAAAATCTACAACCAAACGCAAGATAGCGAAACAGATATGGCCAAAATATGACAAGGCAAGAACTAGGGACTTACTAAATTAGGTACCGATAATTAAATATGGACTTACAACTACCATAACGGGACAAGTGTTAAAAACTCGAAGGGAGTAAAAAAAGGAGTAAAGAAACGGTTCTATGTGTGCCCAGCTTTATCGTAACCCCAATGCAGAACTCTTCAAATCCGTCAGCTACCGAACCTCGAATGCCTATCTACAAAAAGCAGAACGGCGATAAGTAGTAGGCTACACTTTTACGTACCTATGTATATATACTATATGCTATAATCTTCCAACATTCGCTATGCTCGAAGATTGTAGCTTTGGCTTAGGCAATAGTCTCTGCGAAATTAAGTGAAGCCGTATTATGAAATAACATCATTTTCATGATACTATACACTATAGTAGTCCCATAGCGGTGGTTCTGAGAAAAGTTGCCTGAAATCGAAGTTAATCTGAAAAATTACTTCTAATCTGGTTAGCTTTTCTAGCCAACATGCTTAGGGGTTTTATCAAATAAATTTATAGCTAAGGCATTCTGCAATATTTTCTTACAGATATTATAAATTTGTTTATTTTCAAACAACACAGCCTTCTGACTATTACTCTAAACTTTAATATTCCATCAACTTCCCTTACAGATATGGCACACAACAGCCGATCGCTTTGCTTAAGTTACTCTTCGAGCGCGGTGGCATGTACGATCGTGGCAAGGATTTAAACTGGAAGAAGTTCAAAGATCTGACATTTTATGCCGCCATGGGTTGCGCCGGCGGTGGACGCAACGAAGTCGATCCACGTTTCATATCCATGTTTGCCGTCTTCAATATAGTCTTTCCCAACGATGAATCGTTGCAGCAGATCTACGTCTCGATATTCAAGGGACATTTGCAGCACAGCAGCGCCTTTAAAGAGGAACTCATACAGATGGCAGATTACGTGGTCTCGATGACGCTGCGTCTTTTTAAGGTTAGTGCATCAGTCACATACATAAATGTATATTAATATATATATTTCAAGTTAATTTTAAATGCGCCTTATCGTGTTTGCAAATCTCGTTGGATTGCAAATTGCTTTAAACCAAAGTACATATTTGTTTTATCAACCCTGCATCCTGCGCCAGCAAAAATTGTGCAGATTTTTCCAATTGTTGATGTTTTCCTTGTTGTTATTGTTATTCAATATTTTTGTATTTCTCTCGGATTTTGCATTGTTGGAGTGTAAACTGCCACATTACATGCAGGAATTTATTATAATCGATTTACATATGCAAATAACGGACAATTTTTCATAAGCGCCAATCGCCGTCAACGCAGCTCAACTCCTTGTTCCCTTACCTCTCAATACAGACACTACTATGTATGTGTTGTTGTACACAATTCGAAGGCTTATGGTGGAAATATCATTTCTCGCACTTCGCCTGCTACCAAATGGTTTATGCACAATGGAAATTATTCAATAAATGCCGAAGGATGATGTGTACGTACCGAAGACTACACGCTTGACAAAGGGTTCATATTAGGGAGATGCGTAAATCAAGTACATCGAAAGTTTTTGAAGTTCCTCTGCCGTAATCGATAATACCATGGGTGAGGATGTCAAATTTGGATTCTTGCGCCTTTCCGAAAAGATCCAGATACGTCACTGTAAGGTTATCGGGAAATTTCTTTGACTTCTTGTAAGAATTTTTGTCGCTGTTGGCGCCTTTACATGTGAATTTAGCTACATTTAGCTTGGGAACCATACAACCTCATCACATCCCATTGGGACCAACTTTATTTTGACATGTTCCATGAGGGTGGGAACGAAGTAATGTTTGACATTCAGAAATCCATAGTAAAAATTTTCTTCCTTCATTTATGAACCACCCTCTAAGTACATGCAAAGTGAGCGTATGAGCAAGAGCAAGAATGGAATGCTGCTGTTTACGCACACATTTGCCTGATTTGGTATATGGCAGTGTTTGTGTACGACTCCTTAGGTGTGCTGGACGCTGAGTGCCGATTTGCCTTTTATATACTTCCAATAAATGTGCGGTCCAGCGCTGCTTGTCCTTGCTCGAGTGCAGGCGATAAGGTTGGCAAGACGGCGTAAGCTTTGTTGGCGTGTGTAGCGATTGCCACTTGTAACGGCAATCTTTGAATGTCGATCTGTCGTTTGTGCCAATCAATACATATCGTACAAACAAACACAATTGCGTGCCTTACATTCGCAACGCAGGACTTGTTTGTTTATGTTGATGGGAATGCCGGGAACGCTTGCAATTTATGTGGGCGTGTGGATGAGTAAAGCATTAGGTTTACATTGCGATCCCGCCAATACCAAACTGAAGGCGCTCTAAGGGTTAACAAGGAGGTATCTACTTTCCACATCAGTTTTCATATATTCCATAAGCCATATCGTGCTACATTTCCTCAAAATATTACGGGGACTTATTCCAGATCTTTATTTATCAGCTATTCGTCTTTTGCTTCGCTTTTATGGCTTATTCTAGCTTGTGTAGGATAGATAGACGAGGATTGCACCACGACCTGGTCTATTATGACCTCTCCTAAATCACAAAGACTCACCTAGTCCTAGCCTATTTATAAATTCCAATATACTGCTAGGTGCTAGTGAGGCGATGTGATCCCCATTTGGAAACATAGATCCCAGGGCCTTTATCATGCGTGTGCAGACTGCTATAAAGTGATTGGCTGATGTTCTGGCACCTAACTTGTGAACTATCCGTCTCTATTACTATCGGTTTGTATGGTAGCTACGTACATATGTATATCCTATAGTGGTCCGACCCGAAAAATATGTGCGGAGTATTTGGCGATTCCTCGCATAATAATCTATACCGAATTTCTTGAAGATATCTTGTCATATAAAAAAAATATCCATTCAAGTACTTGTTTTTGGGCGGCCGCTGTTAGGTCTATGCTACTGTGTTCCGATAACCTTTTCGACAAAGGAGTAATGACTTTGGGCGAAAAGAAGTCGTGTGCAAACTTTCAGATTCATATCTCAAAATCTTGAAGACTAGTTCGCGTATCTCAAGCTAGAAAAACGTACTAGGCTAAAGAATATTATGCTACAAATTGTAATTTTCTTGAATTTTCTTAAAATTTTAGACAAACCGAACAATATTTGAAGTCCACAATCACTTTATCTGTTTAGCTATATATTCTGGTTATATCTATCTGAAAACCCTTTTTCTCACATTTCGAAGGAATTTACCTCCATTTCAATTACAATTTGAAAACGTTTTTTTTAACTTTAGACCGCTCATGTGTCTTGAAGCAGACAATAATTGAATGTTTGTTTAAGATTTATATTTGCTTTCTATTCCTAACATTTCCTAGTAATGCCATATCGCTACCAGCGACAACGTACTATTTCTCCAGGCAGAACACCGCAGTCTCTTTTTTCAAACGGCCACACTCGTTTTCCTTTTTTCTCTGCTTTTGCTTCATCGATGGCTAACTGTGTATGAAGTTGTAAACGAGAGGAGCACTGCTTTCATTCGCGAAATTTATAGACGAGTGACTTACCGCCGCTTACACCTCCTCCCTTCTGCAGACGGCAGTGAAAAGAAAGGCACTAGTAATAGCACTTACCTACTTTAGTAGCGCTAGATAGGAGAGTGTGAGAGCGCCGTTTCGAATAGAGCGCACATTGGAATTGCATTAGTTTATGGTAGTTCTAACAATTGTTGACATTAAAATATTATCGCATTTCATTGCGTTGCAAATGTATAAAAATACGTTTGTCCTACCGCGACATTGGGGACACGATTACTTCGGTGTCTGCCTGCCATGACGCAGCTGGGATTTGCTGACTTTTAGTTCATGAAAGGCTGGAAGCAGTCTCTTCGTTGGCGAGTGAACGCGATGGCACCGAGGGCAAGCCTGCTCGTGCATAGCGGGTAATTTAAGAATAAAATAATTGCTTTGTAATCGGATTAACCTAAGTTTTGATTTCTTCAATTATATAGCAAATGTATAAACTAACCAAAACTTATTAAGCATAGGAGTTATGAGTTCCCACTTTTGAAGACATAGTTTCTTCTGAACAAAATGTCCCACAAACTCAGCCGTTACTTCCCTCCTAAAGTTTGACATTTTGTACATTGTACATACTCAGAACGTTTTGACAAACAAACGTTATTTGTGTTAATTACAGTAACTTTAAATATTCATATTGGCCAAAAAATTGACGTTGATTAACCCAGCAAGAATCCATCGATAAACTAAATTAAATTATTTGGGATGAAACTCTCTCAAGGACCAATGTCCATCGATAGTATGGTGAAGTCAATCGAGGTCGGACATTACTCCAAGACGAATTTAATGAAGATTGTCGAAAATCAGTTCTTGGAAACTACAGTACACTGAACTGTTCAGAAATATGAACCGAATTTCATCGTGGATTTTTATAGGTTAATGTGACAAAATTGTATCGTCAATTTACTCTATTTTGGACACAAAGCTAAGTTTCTACATAACTATCTGAAGGTGTTTTCAATCCTCGTTCACCCAAAAATTCACAATTTCACATTCATTGAAATATCATCTTCTCAGATGAGTCCTATTTCTGGCTTAATTGCTTCTTCAACAAACAGAATTGTTACTATTAGATGAGTTAGTAGTTCAGGAAACGAATTGCATACCTCAAATTTTTAATTTTTGTCCGGGTTGTGGTCTAAGAGCATCAAAAGGCCTCACTTCTTTGGAAATGAGACACGAAATTCTTCTTAATACCGAGCGTTATAACACTATGTTGGTCGTCTTTTTTTCCACAGAATTTGTTGAAATCAATACGGACGTTGTTCCAAGACTTTGTCCTCTATATACTTTTTTCCTGGTATCTTATATCAAAGGTTCGTCAATCAACCAGCAACAAACATTTGCTCGAAGATAATATATAACGTTTTGTTCAAATCATAAACGCAGCGTGGGGCACCGAAATTCGGCGAAAAGGGGTGGAGATAGGCAACGGTTCCACAGCAAACATTTGGCCAACGTTTTGTTCAAATCATAAATGGCATAAAATTATCCACCGTTCGCAGCAACGACGAACGGCTTGGCGTATTTTACGTCGAGATCTTAAGTTGAAAGCGAACAAAACATCGTTTCGCTCTACGGACCCTTGAAAAGTTCTAAGAAGATCCTACTTTTTCGAGACAAACTTTGTTCAGAGAAGAGATCTATTTCTGGATCAATGGATATGTAAACACGCCCAATTGCCGCATTTGGGACGAAGAGCAACCTCAAAAGATTTAAGAGCTGTCATTTCATTCAGAAAAAACAACGGTTTGGTCGGTGGAATAAAGAGGTCTATATTTCTCAAAAAATAAGGTCAGTGACAACGTAACCGTCAATGGCCACCATTATCACGCCATGATAATCGATGATTTGAGACCTAAAATTGAAGCCCGTGATCTCGGCGACATTTGGTTTCAACAAGACTACGCCACTTCCTACACATCACATCTATCAATTGATTTATTAACAGAGAACTTGGTGAGCAGATAATTTCACGTTTTGGGTCGGTCGATTGGCCAACAAGATCGTGTGATATCACGTCCATAGACTTTTTCCTGTGGGGATAAGCAAAGCCTAAGGTCTATGCGGACAATCTCGCATCGATACAGGCCTTGGAGCAAAACATCACACGTGTCATTCGCCAGTTACTAATCGAAATGCTCGAACGAGTCATCGAAAATTGGACTCAATGGATGGACTATCTGAGAAGTAGCCGCGGCCAACATTTGGGAGAGATAATTTCCAAAAAAAAAATGTCTAAGAATATTCTTCCGAATGGTAATAAACATTCCCTAATAAAATTGAAGTTCTGTGTTCTGTTTTTTCTTTAAAAAGTAGTAGTAGTAGTAGGGAACCTTGAAATGGATCACCTTTATACGAGTATACATATACATATGTATATAAAGAGGCAGTCTTGGTGGCGGCGCACAACCATCATCGCAAGCCTTCAGTCGTTTGCATTTGCAAAAAGCCTAGTGAAATGAATTATTTGAATTACAAGAACGTTACTCATAGAATTTCGCACTTAACATCTCACTGCCACTCCATTCACCTTGTCCACGCTCAGCGGCAGTACTCAAGATGCGCCAGCAGTAGTGTGTAGATAGCAATGATGATAGCATTAAGTGCAGCATAAATGAGCGCCTGAATTCTGAGTGCACACTGACTTACTTATATACATATATTCTCACCACAACTCAATTTCCCTAACATATTTCGAATGGAGACGGCTCTACATGGCTCGAGTTCCATACAGCTTGTCGGTTGCAAGTTACTCCGTCCAATGTCTGCCTGTGGTGCCAAGGCGTGCTGCGAACGCACACTCCTCAATGCATATTGGAAACGGCGATAATTTTGATTTGTATGCCATTTAACGTGCGAAGACAAATTTAATTTACCGCAAACGTAAATGCGAGGCAACGAAGCGTTGAATGGCCCTGCCGCTGCTATTTGGCACTAAATAAATCTATTCAATTTTTTTACTCAGCTGTATTTTATTAGAAGTACCGGGTTTTGCATAACTTTTATGCTTGCAATTTTTGCGGGAAAAATTTATAGAACCTCACATACATACATATATACTGACATACATATTTGCATACCCTTTCCCATTTCTGTAGTTAGAAATACATATATGTTTGCAAATAACAGTAATTGAAAATCTGCATTTTTATTTACAGATTGTCGTTGTTGAGCTGCCACCAACACCATCAAAATTTCATTATATCTTTAACTTGAAGGATTTGTCGCGCATCTTCGCCGGAATGCTATTGATCCATTCGAATTACTTTACCAACCTACGTGACTTGATACGCGTTTGGCGTAATGAATTTACGCGAATTATTTGCGATCGATTAATTTCGGAAAATGTTAGTACTACTTTGAAGTTCTGTTATACAACAAACATACGCATAAACCAATACATATACGAGTATATACCCGAGTACACGCATAGAAACTAGGGTACACCGTTCACGGTAAACACTCAATTATAAAGTGCTGCAAGTGACGGAATATACAGTGCGTGTTAAAATATTCGACCAAAATGATGTTTAGGAAATTCTAAATTTTCTAAATTCTCAAAACTTGATTATTTTTAATTGTCAGACCTTAATCATAAAATCATTTTTAGAGGCTTTTTCGAAAGAACTCATACCAAGAAAGAGGTTAAATTGTGGTCCCAAGTGATAATCATTTAGGTCCTCTACAGAAGCTCTGTGGACTTGATATTTATATTTATTCCACAATAACTCAACAATATTTTTTTTTAGCTGGAACATAGCGAGTCGTGGTAGATTTCAGATTCAGTTCCGATTTTATTTTGCAAAGTTTCTGAAAGTGAAGTCTAATGCCCTTTGAAGCCCCGTTATGTCCTCTATAATAATATTTGGTTCCATCTTACCCAGCAAACCTCCGCTATCAAACCTACTACAAAGCACTCCTGTGGTATTAACGGTGCTGCTTTATTTCCAAGAGATTTAGGGCTGCATTCCTTGCTGCCACAGAGAGTCACCTAGCCATCTTGCCCGCCTTTTATTCCTATATAAATGAGTACCGAGAGGATGTTTACCAAATTTTCCACTGAAAACTTATTGTCTCATAACACTTCGTGTTAACGCAGCGGATAGCAGTATCCTAAAGCTATATAATACCCTGGCAGGTCTTTCAATTACGATTTCAGCATGTTAGGCAACCATATTATTTATCTATCTCCGTATTGATAATATTCCAGCGTCTCATCAACATCCTCGTATGTTCCGCATTCCGTTAAGTCCACTTCTCTGAGGGTGGTTTCATAACGGTATGTGCCCCGTGATTTCCTCTACATTACTTAGTTCCCTTTTGCCTGGAATTAGAAGCTTTTTGATCTCTCCACCATCAACAGTACCCATTGACAACCCTTCAGCTGGTTGGTTGGAAACTTAGAGAAATTGTTTTCTTAGCTGTTCTTGGGCTGACTAATTTGTCTGTCTTCTCGTTTCCTTCTATTCCTATATGACTGATGATATTAAGTAAAATTTATTTTTTTAAGTTAAATACATAGGTTTTTAAGTGTTAGCAGCCACCTAAAACTCATTACCCAATGTTCGACTAATTTAAGAATAAAAGCCAACTAAATTCACCTAAAACATAAATTAAAATTCTCGTCCACATACTTTTACCACGACGTGTTGTTCTAGAACCAAGCACAAGCGAACAACAAACCTTACCGTTATTGTGCACATTGAAGACATTATTGAAGCTTCGCCAGCTTATGTTTGATTGATGTGTCGTTGCTGCTAAATTGACTGCAATTTAAAAATTCGAATTCGATTTGAATACGAACGCTTAAACAAATAAAGACACTAATAAAAGCACACAAGGCGACGGAGCACGCACTTAACACCGCGCTCACACACCTGGCACTGCTGCCACGCCCATCACTGTCGCGCTTATCTAAAATCAAAACCTATAAATATACTTATTTCAATATGTAAGTACAAATTACAAATAGACACGAGCCGGGAGGAAAGTAAATACTCGCAAAGCCAACCGCTGTCTCGTGATTTTCTCCCAAGAGAGAGTTAGGGCGATGAGCGAATTTCACTGGAACGACAGCACAGATTGATTGGCATCAGTTGTCTTTGTTCGTCAGAACTCAACGTGCAGTGGTTGCGGCGTGCAGAGAGTGCCGGCGTTATCAAATAAAACCATTTAACGTTAAGTGTCGAAAAGCGACGTGTACCGTTAGACAACGTACGAGGCAACGCACCTACGCAATCAATTACTAGCTAACACACTTACACATTGTGAATGGAAAATTCGCACACAATTTCTGTTCATGTAAACACCATTCGGCACTTTTTCATCGCCAGCAGCCACACTAATACCAACAACATTTACCGTTACTTGTAGGATGTCATCTTAATGAAAAAACACATTGAACGCGAGGTTGAGGAAACATTCCCACCGGGATTCGAAGAAGAGCACGGATTCATAGACCCAGAGGCGTTGGCTCAAGGTAAGTGTTGACTTGAGAACACAATGCAGAAATGTCTCTTGAGACTATTTCAAGTTAAAGTTGATTTTGTTTTGATTCTTAACTCACACTAAATCTTTTTATTGGTGCACGGAGCTAGACTATACCCAATAATAGTATATCTATATTTAGGTACTCTTTTCTCTGGAAGTTCACTCCGAAAATGTTTTCAAATAGGCAGCTAATACAATTAAAGAATCGAATTCAACATTAAGTAAGCTAAGCTTCGTAAGCATTTTTGGATTAGCCCATACTGTTGTCACCCTTTCTCTCAATGCCTTATAATTCTGAAATTTTTTGGAACATAGTGACAAAATGAAATTGATAGCAAAATATATTCAATTGTCGTGGTACAGCTCATACAGCTTGTCGCTTGTCCGACACGTAAAGACCAGAATCTTGCGAAGAAGTTTTCTCTCGAGCTTTCAAGTGCCAGCTCATTTAATTTTCCCCGTCCTACATGCTTTATAGTCCCATATAAAGGCACTTGCAGAGTTTTGATTTTGTCTTCGAAGACAACTAAACTTCTTATATTACATACATATATTTTTGATCAGGTGTTCTAGTAATATACACAAAAAAAAACAATTTCATTGACTCTTCTCCGTGACATCCCTGTGAGAAAGCTCAATCTACAAAACAACGTTAAATTCTGATCTGAATTAAGGCATTCTGATTTGAAGTTTAAATCATTTTGATATACCTACTCTTAAGAAGAATCGTATCTACTAATATTTGTTTTGTTTCTACAGAACAACAAGATTTGCTGGCTATGAATCCCGACGATGAACCAGTGATTGTCACATTCCACGATTTTGTTTTCCGAGATCCAATACTTTATGGTGATTTCCGCAATGCGATGAATGAGTCGGAACCACGTTTTTACGAAGACCTCGTGGACTACCATGCCGTGCACGCACTCTTCGAAGAGGTAAAAATTTTGTCTAAAACAAAACTGAAACAAAGCTCAATTCCACAATGTCATAACATGTTCGCTCCCAGATACTTGAGGAATATCAAGAGCGCAGAGGTAAAATGAAATTAGTTCTTTTCGAAGATTGCTTGGAGCATCTGACGCGCATCCAGCGTACCTTACGTATGCATCGCGGGCACGTAATGATAATAGGCGTTGGTGGTAGTGGCAAGAAGAGCATTACACGTCTTGCGTCATTCGCAGCCGGTAAACATCTACACGTACCTAGATTTTCATAATTTATTCAATTTTCCATTTTCTGTTTAGAATGTGAGGTGTTTGAAATTACCGTAGCACGTGGCTATAATGAGACATCTTTTCGCGACGATCTTAAGCGGCTCTACACCATGGTGGGCGCTGAACGCAAAAAGACTGTATTCCTTTTTAACGCCGCGCAGGTTAGTTGACATTTGGAGAGATCTATAGGATTATCGACTTACTTGCCTTACTTTCTATTATTCCACAGATTGTTGAAGAAGGCTTCCTGGAACTGATTAATAACATACTAACCGTGGGCCAAGTGCCGGCGCTCTTTGCCGACGACGAAAAGGATGCCATAGTAACATCGTGTCGCACAGCTGCCGAAGAGGCAGGCTACTCCGCTTCCAAGTAAGATTTACTCCTGTTTTGTGTAATCAATTATACTATCTTTCTTTAGGGATTCTGTATGGTTATACTTCCTGCGCACTTGCGCTGAGAATCTTCATGTTTCTCTATGCATGTCACCATCTGGCGATGCTCTGCGCAACAGATGCAGAAGCTTCCCCGGTCTGATTGGTAGCACATATATCGATTGGGTATTCCCTTGGCCGCAGCAAGCCTTGTCGGCTGTGGCGCAACTTTTCCTCTCAGAACATAAAATGGTATGGAAAGCTTTCACTGATTCACTGGCAATATTCCAAATCTCATAATCCAATTTTGCCCTACTTACAGATACCAGCAGAACATCGCGATGCTATTATAGAGCACGTTGTACACGTACACACAACCATTCAAATGTACTCGCGCGAATACTTGGTAAAGCTGAGACGTAACAATTATGTCACACCGAAACACTACCTGGACTTCATTAACACCTATTTGCGTCTGCTAGGTAAAAATTTTTGTGAATATTACCTCGAGTATATGTGAATGTCTCGTGCTTTCAGAGGAGCGCAGCAGTTTTATTAGAATGCAACGCAATCGACTTAAGGAGGGCATACAGAAGATCGACGATGCGGCTAAGCAAATCGACGAGTTGCGTCTCATTGTTACCGAACAGAAGGCGAATGTCGCAAAAGCATCGGAAGAGTGCGAAGCTATGTTAGTCGATATTGAGGAATCCACACAGAAGGCTAATGTCAAAAAGGCCGAGGCGTCGGAAAAGTCTATTGAAGTGGAGATCAAGGGTAAACAAATTGCGATCGAGAAAGAAGATGCCGAAGAAGCGCTTGCCGAAGCAATGCCGGCATTGGAAGAGGCACGTCGGGCGCTAGCCGATCTCGATAAGGCACAAATTACTGAAATCCGTTCGTTTGCAACGCCTCCACCGCAAGTGCAAGTTGTATGTGAATGCGTCGCTATATTGAAGGGCTATAAAGAGATAAACTGGAAGTCGGCAAAAGGCATGATGTCCGATGTGAGCTTCTTGAAAAGTTTAATGGAGATGGACTGTGAAGCGTTGACCGGCAAGCAAATAAACGCTTGTCGGGCACATATGAAGAACTCGAACTTGGATGATATGGAGAAAATTTCGGTAGCCGGTGCTGGGCTATTGAAATTCGTACGCGCTGTAATTGCATTTTACGAGGTGTACCGCGAAGTAAAGCCAAAGAAGGAGCGCGTAGATTTCCTGGTACAGGAACAAGAGATACAAATTAAGTTACTGAATCATCTAAATCATGAAATTGCTAAATTGGAGGAACAACTCGATCAATTAAACCATCGTTATGCAGAGTCGATGAAGCAGATGAAGGCGTTGACTGAAATGATGAGACAAGCCGAGCGCAGATTGGTAAGCAGCAGAAGTGCCAGCATCGGAGTGGCTAACAAATCCAAAAATTTGTTTTTCTTTTTTTTGTCTCTAGATTGCATCCAATAAATTGATAAGTGGTCTAAGCTCCGAGCGTAGTCGCTGGGCGGAGGATATGGAAAACTTTCGTCAGCAAAAAATTAACATGATTGGCCAATGTTTGTTATGTGCCTCATTTCTTGCTTACACTGGCGCGTTTTCGTGGGATTTCCGCACCGCAATGGTATTCGATGATTGGCTAAAAGATGTGCAGAATCGTTTGATTCCCGTACCCTCACCATTTCGCATTGGCGAAAGTCTCACAACCGATGTGGAGGTGTCCACATGGACATCGGAGGGTTTACCGCCCGATGAGCTTTCCGTACAAAATGGCATACTCACTACACGTTCATCGCGTTTTCCACTCTGCATTGATCCACAACTGCAAGCCTTGCACTGGATTAGAAAGCGCGAGACACGCAATAATCTAAAAGCACTATCTTTCACAGATTCTGATTTCTTAAAGCAACTCGAAATGGCACTAATGTATGGCTATCCAGTGTTGTTTGAAGATGTCGATGACTACATAGATCCCGTTATTGATAATGTGCTCAGTAAAGATGTACAAGTAGTCAGTGGACGAAAGTTCATTGTGCTTGGTGACAAAGAAGTCGACTTCGATCCGAACTTCCGTTTATATTTAACCACGAAATTTGCCAATCCCAAATTCGATCCAGCCGTATTCGCCAAAGCTATGGTTATCAACTACACCGTCACACAGATTGGACTGGAAGATCAGTTACTAAGTGTTGTGGTGCGCTCCGAGCGTCCCGATTTAGAACAACAACGTGAATCGCTCATAGCGCAAACGAGTGAAAACAAGCAACTGTTGCAGCAACTAGAAGATTCCTTACTGCGCGAACTGGCCACATCAACGGGCAACATGCTCGATAATGTCGAATTGATCGAAACGCTGGAGAATACCAAAACCAAAGCGGCAGCTGTCTCTGAGCAACTACAATTGTCCGCGGAGACGAGCAAAGATATTGAGAAGCTACGCAATGGCTATCGACCAGTTGCGGTGCGTGGCGCTGTGCTCTTTTTCGCTCTCTCCGATATGTCTTCCGTGAATAGCATGTATCAGTATGCCTTGGCTGCTTACTTAGATGTGTTCGGTTATTCGCTGCGCAAATCAGTGCCAGATACAGTGCTCGCCAAACGTCTGAACAATATCATTAAGACTCTTACTGAAAATGTTTACTGTTATGGCTGTACGGGCTTTTTCGAGCGCCATAAGCTACTTTTCTCCTTCCAGATAGCTACAAAGCTTGCAAAAAGTAACGGCAGTCTAACTCAAGCTGAGTTGGATTTCTTCATCAAGGGCGCAATAACACTGACGAAAAGCGATCGCGCCTGTCCAGTAAAGTGGTTAACAGAAAAAGGCTGGGAGGATATGTTAAAGTTGGCAAACGATTTCCCCGAACAATTCGCCACATTGCCGGATAATTTGGGACGTTTTTCGCAAGAATGGAAGGAGGTAAAATAAAATTACTGATGGAGAAATTCGACGAAGTCATTAAACCATTAGTGGCTTACTTTTTTTAAGAATAAACTGCGAAATCTTTGTGTATTTCCCTTATAGTATATACCTATAGAATTAAGATCGTTAAATCTATTTACTCAACTGAAACAACTGCAGACATTATAGTTTTCCAACTGAGAGCAAATACATAGCATTTCAAATAACGCGCCTTCCGATACCCTCTTTAAGCTAAAAGCCATATTTGAAATATTTAAATGTTGAAAATTTAGATATTTTATTGTTTTTAACGGCAGTTTCTCATTTTCCATTGTTTCAAGCGACACCGAACTCTACAGTTTGAAAACTATAACCCTGTTAATGTATAAAATTTGAGATTACACCAACACTCAGTTCAACTACTCTTCTCAAAACATGTTTTTGATATGACACATATAACCTTAAATAGTAAAAATTAATTCAAATGTTATTCACTCACAAGCAGAAATTATTTAATTTTATCTTCTACTTCACTTGAAATACCCATAAACCGTTAATTGTAATCTATGATTTTTAAATCTCAATCGTTTTTCTATCTCCACTTCTCTATGCACACATTTGCTAACCGGAAATCACTTTCATCTTTGAAATCCACCTCAATTTCCTCTCAACTTATCTCATTCGCTTTCCATGCATTTTCGTAACTACATGAAAAACCAACAACAAACGATATTCAGTGGTTTGATTTGGAGAATCCGGAAGAAGTAGCGTGTCCGGGCGAGTACAACATTAAATGCAATGCATTCGAGGTAAGTACGCTGACCAACAGAATATGAAAGCATTTAGCACATACAGAAAACTATCAGTGACTGTTCAGGAAAGCAAATTCAGAAAAATATAAACTTTATTTAAAAGTGCAGATAAAATCATTTAATGTTGTATAAAATATAAAACTAAATTCGATTAAGTTAACTTTAAAGCGATATCTGCATAACTTTCAAATCATTTTCCGAACAACAGTGGTAAAACAATAACAACACAGAGCTTTTTTAATTATATTTTGGCACGATACTTATATGTAGTCAATACAAGTACTTGTATGTAGTTGAAAGGCATCCGACTCAACTTTTCAAATAGCATTCTCTTGTTAGAACGAATTTAATTGAATTAAAAAACACAAACCTTCCTTAATCTGGTGAACCTCGATGAAACCAAATACCTCTTATCACGTTCCTTAAAAACATTATATAATACAGAGTCTCTGTTATAATATTATGAAGATGATATATAAATCCACAACCGAAATCATATTCCTAAACAAAAAACCTTTGGTCGGAATTATTTAAATTCTGATTCTCGTAAAGTCAGAATTGGCTGGCCAGGAATATTTTCGGATCATTGACACCAGACACACTTTTAACGCTCGCAAACCGAATCGCATGCAAAGAGATGGCCAGTGTCATCTTGAGACACATTGCACGCAGGACATATATTAGATATGTCGGGATCTATTCGGAATAACTAGGAGTTTAACCACACACAGCATCTAGAGCGAAGCTGCGCAAGATCACTCTCGTTTCTCGCGGCAACTGGAGCTCTTCGTTGGTAATGGGGGTGGTTTGACCCCAAGTACGCCATTCACTGAAAGGGAATCGATGGCATGTATTCAAAAGTAAACGGCTATATCTCCGACTTTTCTCTCCCCTTCCTAAATTCACCTTATTTACAAACTGGACGAAGGTTTACAGACTTGACTTTGATATTGCAGTCGATAGCGTCAAGATTCCGACTGTCAATAATCCAAAAATTTTAGGTGTGGCTTTTGACGGTATGTGCCGGCAGTAAATGCGGAAAGGACAAAGAAACTTTGTTGGCAACTTACAAGACAATCGGCCGGCCGGTACTTAACTACTCCGCACCAATATGGTCGCCTGGATGCAGTGAAATGCCGACGAGGAAGCTCCAGACGTGTCAGAATGCTGCACTCCGGACTACGACAGGATGCCTCTTGATGTGTCCTATGGAACACCTATATAGTCAGGCCCGTTTGCTCTTAGTTAAGGAGCATAATGAACTCTTCACCAATCTGTTTTTGCTTGGGGTCTTTCGCAGAAATCATCCTTGCGGTCCCCTGCTTGGATCGGAACCGCCTCCTGCTCAAGAGGTCATTCCTCAACTACGTCGACGACATCAAACAATACGTCGACCAAACTTCGGACGCAACTAACTTCCGACAAGCACTGACCGCTTTTCACAGTGGAGCCATCAACACCTTCATCAACTCCCTTTTCGTGAATGGCGTACTTGGAGTCAAACACCTTTCGGTTAATGTTTTGGTTTTCACTACCGTAAACGTCAATGTTGACCTGTAATTTTTTTCTGTTTTCGAAACTGAATCTATTATTTTAATGTTAAAATATGTATTAAATATTGGCAAACTTTGTACGGAATCATTAAAAATTTATGTAAAAACCACCTGAACAGAGATGATAAAAATTCTCAAAAAATCTTTGCAATGTTAAAAAATACTAAATCGTTGCTTACTGTACAATTTGACCTTTGAAATTTCTCTTTAGCCACTTAATTACGCACAACGCTTCATAAACACATTATTATGATGAATATATGCGATTCGTAGCAATATAAAACTAGCTTTTTCATAAGTTATGAATTGCCGAAATCATTAACGAACTTTATCAACCATAAATTTGTGGCGCTAAACCTTGAACTCCTCATATTCAAAAAGCCACACTTTGCAAGTTCCTAAAATAGTGCGGCTGCAGTTCAGTTCATCTTTTACTCATTTTATATTCCAGCACACGTGCATATTTCATTACACACATTTCTTTGTTTTTTTTTTTGCACCACCTAATCTAATCTTCTTCAACTTCTCTTTCCATGGCACTGTGACTTCCCGTGTGCATGCCGTCGTCTTACTGACCTGCGTAGAAATTAATGTTCCTACGTTGTTTCCGTGTCGATCGAATTTTCCGTGCAATAAATGAATACATCGTGGACACCATGGATGAGTACTACATCACGCCGCCGGTGATTAGTTTCGCCAACATCTACGAGCAGACCAACTGCAATATGCCCGTGTGCTTTATACTCAGCGCCGGCTCGGACCCCACGAATGATTTGATGAAATTGGCAGACCTCGTTGGCGTTGGAATGGGCAATTTTTGTCACATCTCACTGGGACAGGGCCAAGAAAAGGTAAGTAGAGGCTATCAAATATTCGCCCGAATCTAAGCGCTCGTGCACACGTGCGTGTTCGTGTGTGTGTTTGCCATTGTTGCCGTAGTTATTTACGAGCATGTCCGGGCAATGAAGTAAACAACGACAGTGACGAAAATAACTCCGGCGTTATTGTATCAATGCTCATTGTTGCGCCCAACAATGGCGCTCAATCTCAGTGTTCATGCCAATACCTTAAATTCTGAGGTGTGGACTTAAACCGACATAATACAGAAACATGCCACTTGACGAAATAAATACAACACATTGAGTGGGGCAGGAAATAATAATAAATAAAAAGACGGAAACTGAGCTCAGTGTAAGGAAGTGCCGAGGGAGGAATAAAATAAAAGTGTAGTTGGCATGAAATCATATAAAATTGTTGCTAAGTCGGCAGTTCGGTAAAAAAATATTGTTATTTTTACATTTGACCAAGCATAGTGTTTGGGGGTCGCATGTGCCCCATATATTGACCCACGAAATTAACTTTCTTTATTTCCGCAATTCTGTGTGACTTCGATAGCAAATAGTTGGCACAAGCACGTGTCCAATTAAATTTGTCGCTGGCACATAAACAACACATTATTTTAATGTCGTTACTTTAGTGATCCATATAACGGTAAAATATTGATATGGACTTTCTTAGGCGAAGCTGATGTGTGTGCACACAGAACTTTAATTCGACAGTTCGAAGCACTTATTAGTTTTAATTTATGTCTGCTCTCCATTTGTCACGTACTCGCTTTATTTCTGGGAGAATTTAGCTTGACATGATGCTTAATATTTGAATCACATAAGTCCTCCCATACACGCATAAAACAGGTGCATCAGGTGACTACTAGGTAGATAGGTAGGCAGAGTGGCTGTCTGACGACGCACCTAAGCCTTTAGCAGGCCCATTGTGATAGCACTGGGACTAATGTTCCCTCACTCTATTTCCTGCTCTCTGAAACCACCCCATGCTTCTGATGAGGCTCATCATTGAAAAAAGTTTTATTCATTCAACCTCTAAAACGTCGTGCAAAAACCGTCGACAAATTGTTACGATTATTATCCTGTAAAGACTCAGCATTCGCATAGAAGACATTATCCTCTTCTTCTACCTTCAATTAGCTTCTAGTCGATTAAATTTCTATAAGTAGACAGAGACTTGTAAATTCCCTGTTTTTCGAAGGCTAATTGTAGGGTGATGCCTGTTCTGGCTGTTTCATCTGATTCACAGTTACCAGGAATATCACTATGCAATAGAACTCATTGCAGGTTTATCGTGTAATAGGATGTTAGATCGACTAAGAGATCAAGGTATTCTTTTCATATCTTTGACGAAACCCTTGGAGATTTCAATGATTTCAAAATGACTTGGCTAATCGTATATATAAATATATTCCTTTTTGTTGTCTTGCAAAACTTTCGTTGGTTGCTGTGATCTACGCTGGGAAAACACGGCAGTGGTCTGATAAAAACAAGAGGATTTTGGTATCTAATTTTCTCCACTTCCAACTCGGTTATCGTCCAGCGTCCATGTTCACCTCGGCCCTTTTCCGTGGTATTGGGTGGGATGGGGATTCCCTCAGTCCGAAAACTGACGTCGCTGCCAGTTATTTACAGAACAAGTCTGTTGACAGTAAATATTCCAAGAGCTCCACTGATGCATATTGTAACTGCTCTTTGTATCTTTTTTATATACCTATTGTAGTATTGAACGTCGGGAAAATTTGATAGTACAAACAGTAAAAAATGTTATTCGTTTTCAACTTTCGGATGGATTTTGAAAGAGTTTCTCATGATACTTAATGAGCTTGCAAAATGCGGTCTCGTGTGTAGAACCTTTAACACTTTCAGAAATTTTATATGAACTTGTAGGCCAAAATAAAACCCTCTTGCGATTCCTCCAGTCGCTTAAGCCATAACCTTTTCCTAGTGGATACAACAACAGTCAATTTGACATTGCCCCGAACTGCCGCTGTTACTTTTGAGTTGATTGTCTTTTAACCCCAGCAAACTGATACCGGGTCATATTGAAACGAGCAATGAATAAAAATTTAATTTGACACTCTCGACTTGCAGAACGCCATGAACTTACTGGACAAATCTATACGTCAAGGCTTCTGGTTGATGCTACAAAATGGTCACTTACTCATCAGCTTTGTGCGTTCTTTGGAGAAGTATCTCGAAAAAATTGAAGCACCACATCCAGATTTTCGTTTGTGGATAACAACAGATCCTACGCCCACCTTCCCTATTGGTATACTACAAAAGTCATTGAAAGGTGATTTCGCTCACTGGTGTGTGGGTAACAAATATTTAGTAACTACTTTTTTCAACCAAAATTCCAGTTGTTACGGAACCACCGAATGGCTTAAAGCTGAACTTGCGCTCCACATTCTTCAAAGTGCGTCAAGAGCGTTTAGAGGCGTGCTCACATTCGGCATTCCGTCCACTAGTGTATGTCCTGGCCTTCTTCCATGCGGTCGTGCAGGTGAGTGTGCACAAGAATCAAATTATTTAGTACTGTTTTCGATATTAATAAAGGAATTTAAACTTTTTTGTTTCTTCTAATTACACTTCCTTTTTAGGAGCGTCGTAAATACGATAAATTGGGTTGGAACATTTGCTATGACTTCAATGAGTCTGATTTTGATGTCTGTCTAGAAATTCTGACTACATATCTGAATAAAGTTGATGAAGAGACTGGTAAGGTGCCTTGGAATAGCTTGAAATATTTAATTGGTGAGGTAAGTTGATACGTATCATTCCCCAAGCTAACACTATAATAGTTTTCCTTCCCACAATTACCGTTATTTTTGCATTATTTCCCTTTTGCCATAAGCACAAACTGCAACTTCTCTTTCTACGTATTCTCACCTTAATATGTAGGTCATGTATGGTGGACGTGTTATCGATGACTTTGATCGACGCATCACGCGCATTTATATGGATGAATATATGGGCGATTTCCTCTTTGACACCTTCAATCCATTCCATTTCTATCACGATGAAAATGTCGACTATTGCATACCAGACGATGAGGTGGTGCTGAAGGAGGACTTCATAGGTAAGTCTAAGAGTGTGGCGCATAAAGCAGATAGCAGATAGCAATCAAATTATAGCACTCACATCCACATAGAAATATTCATATCTTTTTCTGTGCATATATTCGCAGCTCATATTGATAAGTTGCCGCTCGTCAACAAACCGGATGTGTTCGGTTTGCATCCAAATGCGGAAATTGGTTATTATACGCAGGCGACACGCGGCATCTGGAGTCATTTGATCGAATTGCAACCGCAGACAGGTGAGTCGTGTTGAAAAAAGTTTCTATTTTATTCGCTATCTTCGCTTTTTTGCACTTTTTCCCACTTTTTCATGCACAATGTTGGCACGGTTGCTTTTAAAGCAAATTTTTGCATATAGACACTTTGCAGTTGAACGAGAGGTTAGCAATTCGGGTTTGTAATACCTCTTTATAACCCTAGTTGGGAAAAAAAAAAGTAATTCGATGTTTTGCAGGGACAATTTTTGGCTTTGTGGAGTCATTGTGTTTACTGTTATAAGGTTTGCCATCTAACCTTACAATTAATTGTAATTTCGTAAATAAACCATCTATTGGCATTGTTTTCAATTGAAATTACTTTTTTAAATATGTGTATAACTGTAATAGATAAAGTTGCATTACTATTTTATCGATTTTTTCTGTATTTGATCAAAAAGGGCACTTAAGCTTCATGGCTTAGTAAAATGAAAATCATTTAAGGGTGTGCAAGATACGTAGTAGATTCCGTTATTTGTAATGCACTAGTGCTAGAATGAATTGATATCTAAATCAACTCCGAAAGATTAGTAAATATGCCATGTAAACAGAAATCGAGGACGGTACCAATGAGTTGATAAAAAAAAATTATATTGGATGAGTTCCCGTGAATTTCGGGTACAACTAACCGGAACTTTTGATTTTAACCATAAAAACCAGAGTTGTTTTGGAGGCAATGTAGCTTCTCATGTAGTACTGATATACTAAGACATTTCTTATTGTCAACAGACTAAGTAAAAGGTGATCCATTTCGTGGTTTCCTACTATTTAAAGAAAAAAACAGAAACTTAAAATTTAATGGGGAATGTTTATTATCATTCGAAAGAACATTCTTTGGCATTTAATTTTTGAATATTATCTTTTTCAAATGTTGGCCGCGGCTACGCCTCAGATGGCCCATCTAGATGACATAAAATGGAATATAGAGATCTGTATCTTGATTTTGATCGCTCAGATTTAATGACAGCCTTATGTTAAAGTGGTCCGGTCTGACGAAAACCTTTGTATATTGTAGAGATACTTTGAATTATAAACTGTGCTAAATTTTTTCACGATCCCTTGTCAAATAAAAAAGTTTTTTATACAAAAACTTGAGTTGGATCGGTCAATTTGTATGACAAATATGTGCTCAATGCGATCTGTCCAAAAACTTGTAGCAAGGTCTTAGATAATAACCTGTACTTAATATCCTGAAGATACCTCCTCAAATGAAAAAGTTTTCCATACAAGTACTTGGTTTTGAAAGGTCAGTTTGCATGGTAACTTTTTACTACAATGGTTTCATATCCATCAAGTGAAGAGGTTCCTAGGAAGAAAAGCTTGTATACAAAATTTCAGATCGATCTCTCAACATCTGCAGAGCTAATTAGTGTATTTAAAAACAAAGGGACGGACAAGCGGACATGGCTAGATCGCCTAAGCTCATCATTCTGATAATTTTTATATATTTTATATTGTCTCCAACATTTTCTGCTATATTTTATTCTACAAACTTCGTGACAAACTTAATATATCCTGTTAGGGGTACAATAAATCGATGGCATTTTATTTCAAACGAATATGATTACAAATGAAACCTACCACTGATATTAAGAAACTACTAAAATAATTTATTATTTAAAAAATACCGAAATTATAAAAATTTATATTTTTCCATCTCCTGAGGGTAACCATGACCATTAGCATGGCAGCAAATCCCAAACCATATAATATAATCCATTTGTTGCCACTCAATGTACAGCTTTTTACGAATTTGTGCACAAAGCAATTTTTCTACATACGCGAGCGACTACTAGCTGCGCCACACCTTCGCCGCCGGCATAGCAGCGAGTTTCATTTAATTCACAATTTAATTTAATTGAATTAATTAGTTGCGGTTTTACAATTAACTTTATTGCCTTTGTCGCAATTGCACAACTGCACAAACACACACAAACACACAATAGCGACATGTGTAAATACAATACAAGCTCAATACATACATACATATGTAGTCACATATTATCCGCTAGTTAAATTTTATATACCCTTCTGCGCACACATACACACCCACACAGTTAAGTAGCTAGTACGTAGTATTTTACTAATTATGCGATGGTCGGTCACACCGCTGTCGAAACCGAAACCGAACCAATTAAGCACTGCATGGAAACTCTGCACACAGAAAATCGTTTGATTACTGCTCGATAATATTAAATGAATGTATTGCACAATAACTGTACACTGTACTAAATATATTGTATAAATCGCTATATTTTTTGTATGCGACTGTGCATTTATTGTAATAACGGTAACTATTAAAATTTGCTATTCCATTTAATACTCGTGCTGTTTTATAATTTCCCTTCCTCCCCACGTTTTTTCCGATATCATTTTCATGCTGCTTTTGCAGTCACGGTGTGGACCTCGGATGCGGTGCGAGCGCTCGGTAACGTATCACTACGAGTACAACTACATAAATATTTATAAGCAAAATGCCAAAAACTTGCATTTCTTTCATTGAAGTTAGTTGAAATCTATATTTTTGCACAAATTACTGCGTGATTTTTACATTTAAATATTTTAATTGCAAAATATAGATTTTTCGTGGATTTCTCTTATCCTATTTCCGTTTTACATTTGGCAGCAGATAATAAGAGTAAATGAAAGTTTATAGAATCAGAACAGAGTGCCAGGGAGTTAAGAGAAATAGCATGAAAATTGAAACCAAGAACGAAATGGTATAAAAAAAGCCATATTCAAATAAAAACCAGAAAAAACGTTAATTTCGGCTGCACCCTTCACAGGTGCATTTCTTTTAGTAACTATATGTCCAGTTTGTATGGAAGCTATATGATATAGTAAATCGATCTGAACAATTTTTTTGGAGATTATAGTAATCCTTGTCAAATTTCGTGAAGATACCACGTCAAATGTGAAAGTTTTCCATACAAAAACTTGATTCCGATCGTTCGGTTTGTATGGCAGCTATATGTTATAGTGGTCCGATATCGGCAGTTCCAACAAATGAGCAGCTTCTTGAAGAGCAAATGACGTTTACAAAATTTCAAAACGATATCTTAAAAACTGAGGGACCAGGTTTTATATATTCAGACAGACAAACGGACGGACATGGCTAAATTGACTCAGCTCAACATACTGATCATTTATATATATACTTTATAGGGTATCCGACGCTTCCTTCTTGGTGTTACAAACTTCTAAAACTTAACTTAATATATCCTGTTCAGGGTATAAAACAAAGGTTAAATAGATTTACTCCTAGCAAAAGTTGCGTAACTATTAATAAACGAAGTAATCCACCAACAATTCTTTAAAACCTCATGTTGTAATATGATATATTTAGGCAGATTATTTGCCTTACAGGCAGTCACTAACTAGGTCGATTACTAAGTTTTCTACAGTTTAAAATAAAAAAGTGTTATTAATCCTAAGAAGTTTTTAAAAAAGTAAGTCTAGTGTAAGCAAAGTGATTTGAATATAGTTGAGCCAATTTCGTTTACTCCCTAATCCTAAATAATTTTCTAAAATTGTATGTGAAATAAAGCATTTGCTTTAGATTTGCAATTGATTCGACATTCAAACAAATACGGTTTTCACTTGGTGCTATCGCCTCTGGCATTTTTTAACCTGGGTCTTTAATTCAAACCCAAAAAAGTTAACGTCTGCAACGAAGTCTTAATACCCTCACAGGTTACTTAATAAGGAAAATGAATTTTTTATAAAGCTTTTTATTACAATTTTGATCGCTCAGTTAATATGGCTATAGTTACCCGCTTTCAACTATATGGTCGAAGTCTATAAACTACGCCAAATGTCATGAAGACAATTTGTCGAATAAGAAAATTTTCCTTACACAGACTTGATTTTGATTGGTGAGTTTGTATGGCAGCTATATCATATAGTGGTCCGATAATGGCAGTTCCGAACCAGTTTCCGAACCAGCTTCTTAGGGAGAAATATTACTATATTACAAAAATATATTTCAGATCGATAACTCTAAACCGAGGTGGTGTCCTTCTGAATGCTACAAACTTCGTGACAAACTTAAGACAACCTATTAGGGGTTTACAAATTTATTTGGTAAATAAATCTTCTGCGCAATATAAAAATTAATTATTGATTTTCAATTTCATAAGTATTTTCGTATAAAAGCTATATTTACTCAAATGGCCGATATTCATTAACCGTTCCCACGACAGTCTGGTAAATGTAACCTTAACAGACCGGGATTTCATCCGACCATGAGCTGTTTATTCGGCAATGTTTATAAAAATGTTTTATGTAAAGTTTTTAATCGCTGCTATCGGGAATAATTCAATATGCAGAGAGTTTGTGGATGAAATAAGCCACGTACCCTCACGCTTTATTTGAGAGAGAAGATTTCAAGTCGAAATAAAAAAGAATGGATGGAACAGGAGAATACGACTCGCCAACAGAACTTTCAACATCTACACGGACGGATCAAAAAAGTTTGAAGGAATGGGCGCCAGGATCTAATGCATGGCGTTTAATCCCAGACAAGCCTTCAAGCTTCGAAATTCTGCAATATCTTTCAGGCGTAAGTCTTTGCGGTTAGGAAAGTGTCCGAGATAGCTAACAACGCAGGAAACAACATATAAATGACAATATATTATATACTTCGATGCTCAAACTGCAATTAAGAAAATAATCTCTAATGGCATTATATCACAGAATGTCTTAAAAGCACAGAAGCAGTAGACTAGACAGTAGCGACTGCCGAAAAGCAACTATATCTACAAGTATATTGGGTTCCAGGTCAAAAATAACCCCAGAAAACAAAATAGCTGTTGTGATTGCTAAAATTCCCATCCGTCAAGCTATCGAATCAGTACAGGAAATACGGAAATCACTAAAAAAGATATACAATGAAAGGACTGCTCGAAAGGACTGCAGGACGGTTGTTGGTCTAATGATAGGTCACAACCTACTGGCATCACATGTGAGCAGGCATAAGTAACGACGATACATGCAGAGATTGCAGGGAAGTGGGCATTAAAGAGATGCTGGATATCACCTATCGTATTAGATATCTAGGAGCTTTGCAGTTCAAGTGGCTAGGCGAAGTAAAAAAATTAAATGTCAATTCGCTTTAAAAGTCTTCAAAAGTCGAACCATCTCACATTGCTAAGGACTAGTGGGTCTATGTATTGCGTGGCCAGCATAGCCTAACCTAACCTTTAACAACAATAAAAACAACCAATATTATATAAAAACAATGAGCTGTGACTTTTTTAACAATTTACTTTATATCTAAATTATTTTGTGACATACCTTCTGACAAAAAAGTATCCGGAAATTGTAAACAATACCCAAAATGTCTAACTATTCATCAATATTTATTTTGTCGCCTTCAAAGTAATCCAAACCAGATGTAATACCTTATGCCAACGATTTTTCCAGTCCTCAAAACACTTTTCATAAGCACTTTTTAGGACGGTCTTCAGCTTCTTCAGCGAATTTTGTTTGATCTCTTCGATCGACTGAAAACTGGTTCCATTCTGATGATTGTTGACTTGTTTGCATGACAAACACATAAACTCATGTATCATCGATAGTTATACTAGAATTCATAAATAAGAGATCGCAATTCGCACGATTAAACATGTCCAAATAGACCTGTTCCGTATCTTTGTGAAAAAAATTCAGCTTTATCGGGACGAGTCAAGCAAGAACTCGTTTCATACCCATAATATGTATAAACCAAAATCATTCAACGGGCTCCCGAAAGATTTCGAGCTCACTTATTATCTCTCTAGTACTTGCCTGACGATTTTCAAGCCACATATTCTTAACTTTTTTAATATTTTCATCGGTTGAAGTGGTCGAAGGTCGTCCTACCAACTAAGCAACATACACTTTTTTGATATATCATTTACCCGGGGAATTTAATTACAATTTCCGGGTGCTTCTTTGTCACATACTAGTGTGTTATGCATAAACCCTGTTGCGATATCTGCAAACCTTTGTTAAATTTCAATATTATTTCAAAAGCTTTTTCTCAAATTCCTGATACAAATACATACATATGTATATACATTGCTATCACGAGTACATTTCTTAAATTATTGTCCAATTGATATGCCACGTTTTTATTGGAAAAAATTGCATTGTCACTTAATTCAATTTATTACAGTTTGATTGAGTTATCTGGCAGCCTCCAACGAAATTGTGGTCACGACTCCGCATACGGGCGGAATTTAATAATATTTGAAATTCCATATTGCATAAAAAAGATGGCAAAAAGCTTAGCTAAAAAATGCGCACGCCCTACTGTCACCCTGCTGACTTGCCAGCCGTTTTTCAGGATTAAATGACGGATATATCACGGCAGTTGCTGAGGAAAAAAAAACAACGTGGCGTTACTGCGTAACTGTAAACGCAGAACAGAGAACTGTAATCGAAAAACACCTGAAATTGAATTGGTTGGTATGCAAATGAAGGCAATGTGTGAATATGCGTGAGCGGATGAAATATTCAAAAATAGCAGCTGTCAGTTAAAGCAAATAAAATAAAATGCCAGTGTGAATACGAAACGCCACAAATTGTTAGCAGATTTTTTTCTTATTACTTTTTCAAATCAAATTAGCTGCCAACAATAAAAGCAATTGTTTTTTATGCAAACGAAAATTGTATTGCCAAAATATAATTCCATTTTGCATTACGAATCTCAATTGTCCACCTTAATTGCTCTCGCATGTTGATTACAAAATCATAAAGTTTGCTTAATTCCATAATTGCGCATTCATGTGGCACACAACTAACCACATATGCCACATATGCCGCATATACACACATATCTACATACATATGTATAAACTATACATCTGTGTATGTATGTTTTTTCTAAAATAGAATATTAAAATGTATTTGCAACTCCACCAGCCATGCCACCCGCTACTTCAATTTACACCTGCAGCCAAAAGCCTGCGCACTTCACATTTGCAACCATAATTAGTTCGCTACAAAATGCGGATTAAAAGCAAATTACCAGGCATTAAAGTGTAAAATCGCAGCGTTGCCGGCCGTAGTGCAACGTAATCCCACCCAACTTCATGGTACTTTAGTGTTTTGGTGCATTTTGTATGTGTGAAAATTTAAACTGTTTAACCACAATGAAATGGTCATGGCAACGGCGGCTATGTGCAACGTGCAACCTGCAACCAGCGGTCATGCCGCAAAGCGTTGCGGCCACGTAAACACACATATGCACAAGCGCGGCAAATACAAATTTAAAAAGGCTCATCAAAATGCACTCTCTCTCTCTCTGGCGAATTGCATACAAGTGTGTACTCGAAGTTTCTGCTAATTAGCTGTACTACAGTCACAAAGTGATCGATGGGAAATATTTGCAGTGATAATTGGAGGAAAGTTATCGAAAATGAACTACTTGCAAACTATTTACACTACGACAGTCACTAAACTAATGCGAAATGGAGTTGAAGTTGTGGTAGTTACTAAACAAACTAAACGGTTTTGAAGAGAGTACCAATAGCTCAATCGTTAGACTTCGCCTGGTCAGTTACAATATCTCGAAAATTTTTATGAATTTTTTTAGTGTCAGTCTACTGGGAATTTAACTGGAATCATATCAACTAATTTTTCAATAATTTGCCGATTCTATACACGAGGGTCACCTTTTATATTTCAGGATTAGAGAACAAAAATACAAATATTATTCATCGAAAATCGCTTTACTTTTTTTTTAATATTCTCCATTAAGATCTTTACACGCGTGACTGTGTTTGAACCAATTGTCGAACTACTTTTGTCACTCTGATTGAGGCATCTCCAGAACATGTGTTCTATATGCATCAATTGCCTTTTAAGGTGCCGACAAACGTTGACCTCATAATTTATTTTTTTCGTAGGGGATTAAGAAGAAGTCAGGCGGTGCTAAGTAAGGACATCATGTATATAAGTTAGCACCCCATACATTCAAAAAGTATTATATGTCGCATTAATATCATATGATACAAAGTAATATAATATGACACCACTAAATCCATGAGAGCGCGACACGTGTAGTGGCAACCTGTGGGAAGCACACCGTCAGCGAAGTGCCAACCTGTGGGAAGCGCAGCGTCAGCAAACTCCATACCCGTTGCAGCGGTAAACTTAGGTTTAGAGTTAAGCGTAAATAATTGTAAAATTCAGTTCTTGTACAGAATACAATAAAGGAGCATATGTAGCTCCCAAATAAAGGGGCATTGCTCCCAAAAAAGGAGTATAGCTCCCGAAAAACATTTTTTTTTTATTACAAGTAACTAAACGTTTTTTTAACTTATATACGAAGGCTAACTCATCAAATCGATGCAATGGGTGCTCAGAAATGCAGTTGTTTCAATTCATTTTGTGGAACTACATTTATCGTGATGAAGAGTGGATCTGTCTTCGGCGGTTGGTTTTCCTGATTTCGTGAAAGACAACTTTTAAAAAACAATTGTGTACTACTCATAATTTATTGATCTGCGTATTTCTAGTTATATGTTTACGACATGTTCAGTTTAAAAAAAAAAAAACAGTTTTCCAAACAACTGGCCACCATTTGCTTTGATTGCTTGGAAGTGCTACGTGCGCGAACAATTTTTGTCGGAATCAACGTGAACTCCTGAAACAGGAATACAGTCGACTGATGTTCATGTTAGGACTCATACGCGTAAATCCACGATTGATAATCTGCCGCGATGTCATAGACGTCTTTCGAAGCACCACTATCGCATTTTTGAAAGATTTCTCTCTACCAATTAATATGAACGTTTTTTAGGGTTCATCGCCAAAAAATTGTTACCTTCATTGATACATTGTTGCTGGCATAATCCACGTCGAAAGTTGTAAAAAATAGTCGTGTTCGCGATTTAATTTAATTTTTTTTTGACTGAATGAATATTTTAAGTTACTGTAAACAACAATAGAACAGAAATAGTGCTTGAATGCCAAAACGTTCTGAGTATGTATAAAATCAAAAATGGCAAATTAAACGATAAAGTCGCCAGGCATGAATAATGGGAATGATCGAGGAACTAATGAGAGTTTTGATCTCTAAAGTAATAACAGGTTGCCAATTTTTTGTGTGAAAAATGTACACTTCAGAATGATTAACTGACAAGTATATCTTGAAAGATCGTATAAAAATTTCTTGTCGATCGGTCTAGCTTTTTCGGATAAGTTTTCTTACCGACTCCGAAAACAGAGTTTCGAGTTAAACTTGTTGAAAGGGTTGGGTGTCAATTACTCTAAAACAAACCAGCTTTACAATGGCGCTCATATCTTCGAAACTATTTGCCGGTTTAACTTCAAATTCTTCCAGAATATTCTGAAATATATGCACATATGTATTTACGTTTGTTGTACTTTTTCAAATACACAACTGGATATGGACCCTTAAGTTAAAGGAAAAAGTGTAAAAATATATTACACCAAGAAATGTTGCAATGTTTATGATAAAAAATATATTATTTCTTATTCTTTAAACTCAATTTTACTTATGAATATTCTGCTCCCGACATTTAGAATTGAGAATTATCCTTGAATTAAAGTTTTTTTCAATTCACTAGTAACGAAATGGAAGTGTATAGAACACTTTGTGGAATTATTGAATTTCTCATATAAATGTATTTACATATACCAAATAAACATAAGTTATAACTTTCCTTTTATATATTCTTTGAAGGTCTTAAGAAAGTGTAACTTTTAAAGAAGCAGTCAATACTGGAAAACATGCTATCCATCTGTCACTCATATTTTGCCATTTCCTTTAGAGGTCTCTATAACAGAACTGATATTATTTCTGCTTTTTATTGACATTCCAAAACCTTCAAAATGGTCAAAATCAAAATTCGTAAAATAAGAATACTAAAAATTAAGCATGAAGTTCAAATGGTGCGGTTATATCAGGTTCAAACTGACTGCGGGTCTTGATATAACTTGAAATAATGTATATGGTTGACAATAATTCCAAACAATTACCAATTTTACGAAACTTTCTATTTGGTATATTTTTAAAGCGCTCATATAATCATTTGCAAACGCAGCCATTAAACAAAGATTTTTTTTTAATATCCATATGTATATACTTTCTAAATATATAATGTAAATAAGTAACCATGTGTTCCCAAATATATTTCCGAAATGGCAAACAATTGTCGTGTGGAGTGTCAAATTGCGGATATCAATTGTTCCTGTTGTTGTTACTATTAAAATTTTAGTATAGTGAGAACTCCAAATTTTAATTATCTATGTTTTCACATGCCTATGAACCAGAAGTCCATAACTAGACCAAGCCATCGCATCGAATTACAGCAACATTTTACATTGACAGCCAGACATACAGACACAAACGTGAAACCAAAAGCAACAAAAACGGAAATAATCACAAAATATTGTACTAAATTAAAATCAGACTTCCACTCAAGCACACAGGCAGAATTGATTTTTGCATTTCATAACTTTATATAAATGTGCAACAGATCAGCGGCGAAAGTGTATCAATTTCACAGTGAGGAAAATGCATAATTTAATTTCATACTCATATACCTATACAGGTGTCATCGTAGGCGTGTGAGTCCCGTCAAATTGACAGTTGCATTTCATATTAGCAATTTAAATGATTTTTCAAAGTTTGTGTTTTTGTTTTTGGGTGAAAGCATGACCTAAACAGTAATACTTTTTATAATTTTTTTATAATCAATTCCAAATTTGGAAGGTCACTTATAGCGAATTCAGTGAATGTATTTTTTAACAATTTTTTTTTTTTTTTTAATTTCAAATAACCTCGATATCCACTGCATTTTTAATTTATTCTCGCATAAAACCGTAATTCGATTAACTTTGTTAGTTCTTTGTTTTTTGTTAGAACTTTTCATGGCTCGGCAGTAAGCAGGGGAGTATAATATACGCATTGTGACAAAAAAAATTCCCGAAAATTGTAAATAAAATACAAAATATTTAATTATTCATCAATATTTTTTTTTGTCGCCTTCAAAATAATCCCCACTAGATGTAATACACTTAATCCAACGATTCTTTTTTTGTCCTCGATATACTTATCATAACCACTTTTTGTGATGGCCTTCTTCAGCGATTTTTGTTTCTTCTCTTTGATCGACTGAAAACGGGTTCCATGGAGCGGCAATTTCAGTTTGGGTGGTAAAAGTCACATGGTCAAGTCTGGTGAATACGGTGGTTGATCTATGGTATTCATTGCGTTTTTGGCCTTAAATTCGGTCACAATCGTGACATGATGCGATGGTGCATTATCATCGTGCAAAATTCACAGATTGTTCTTCAATATTTCTGGCCGTTTTCGACGGATGCCCTCACCCAAACGCCTTATTACGGTCTTTATTGATCGTTAGTCACTCCGGAGCAAACTGATGATCCACCAAACCACGAATATCGAAAAAACAATGTGCTTCACTTTGATTTTTGAGCGGTATACTTAACCGTTTAGAAAATATAAATAGTTGAACTTTGGTTATTTTAAGGCAACATTTTCTTTCTTATGAATTTTTTAACTCAATGAAAAAAAACATAATTTCAAGTTGCAAAAGTCATAGCTTTGTAGAAAAGTTACTGCTCTACAAAAAATTAACTCCATAGCAAATAAACCTACAAATTTTAAAGCATGATATTCTAATACAAAACTTCCCGTTTTACATAAAAGAATTCCTTCAAAGGTTAAACGCTGTTAAATCTTTCCATCAAATGTACTCGTACTGTATTCGTATAGTACGCCATGTCGTATAAGTAACACAGAATGTATAAATCACATGTGTGAATGCTCAGTGAATTTGATGTACCTTTAATTACATATTACTAGTAAAAGAATGTTTTTATGGAAAATTGTATATGTTTTGTATTAGAACATTACTTTTTCAAAGTTGTTGATTGCTGGTACTTGCTTGGTGCAAAATATCTAAGGAATCGCCGTGTTATATTCGCAGGAAAACCAAAGTTATTTATGTAGGCACAATTTAAACTAAAAGTAAGAAGCTGGTTTCCATCACATGCACATTTTTAGTGCAAAAACTGAAACTTAATTTACAAAAAAGCGGTCAACCTGTAAATAACGGACACCTCAATGTGTATATATTTATTATACATAAATCAATATTAATTTTTATCATTTCACCACCTCTATGTGCATTTATATTTCTTTATTATTGTTGTATGAAAATCAAAATCAGCTTTTCCCAGAAAAAATGTACACATTATTTACAATTCTAATTCAAATGGATGTGCATCGATTAAAGGATTAGAGAGAATGCACGGCAATATTTAATATGCACATAATATTAGTTAACCATATTTAATATATTAAAAAATTAATAATATGTAAAAGAGCCTCGCAAATTTTCCAAAAAAAAAGTTTTGAATTTAACACTTTTTAACGACACACCACCCGCCGCCCTTAAAGCAATAAATAAAGAATTGATTTACAGTCCCATGAAATGGTTAGCGCGCAAAATCCATGTTTTGGAGATACCTCAATCAGAGTGCAAAAGTGTTTCGAAAATTTCTTAATGGTTGGATCTTAATCTCGAATTGACATTAACTGAAGCTTTAAGCCCCTAATTTCCAACACCGACTTCTATAAAATAACTTCAACAGCCTTCCATTGGATATAATTACCTATAAAATCCTATTTTCAAATTCTGTAAAGATTCTTTAATTAATTGTAAATTATTTATTTCACTCTTTTTAACTCTAAAACTACTACAATTACAACAACCCAAACTGGCAAAAATCGTGCGATATGCCACATGCAGGCGATGCAACTGGAGGCATTAGCCGCGACGACTTCATCGACAACGTCGCTTCTGGCATATTGGGAAAGCTGCCTGTAGCCTTCGAGGTGTGGCGGGTGAAGAAGCAAGTTCAAATGAATATCACACCGACAGGCGTGGTGTTGCTGCAAGAGTTGGAACGCTTCAATTTGCTCGTGATACGCATCAAGAAAACGCTCGAGTTGCTGCGCAAGGTGAGTTGCCACACAAAAACCACCATACTCGTACATATAAACAATATTTAAGAGCCAATTCGTTATATAACAAGTACAAAACTCTTATAAGTCAATTGACGTAGACGGCGCGCTTGATTTGTTCGGCGATTGCGCAAGTGAGCGTGATTTAGAGGAAAAGTTCGCAAACGAAATGCGTTAAGTGGCATTAATTTTAACTCTGTCGTCAAGCGCTCCAAAAACAATATAACTCGTGTATCTAACCGTGTACTCATGTCTGTGTGTTTGTGGCATGGTAAGTGTAGGTGGAGCAACATACAAAATTGAAAAGCCATATAAGTAAAAGGAATGTTTTAATTAAACTTTTCAAATTAAACTCGAGTTGACACTGTGGAAGAAGTGGCTTCGTAAACGGTACGAAGCCAGCTAACGAATAGAATTCAAATGAAACAGAATTAGAAAGAGAAAGAGGGCAGGAAACAAGAAACAATAATAATAATCCGAAGTGTTTTTGCTTAGAAATGTTGTTAGTGTGACAATGCAGCGGGAAGTTCACTGTCGCAACTCCAGAACTAAGGAGAAGTGTCATTCAATCGCTTGCATATTTCAAAGCGGTAAATATTATAAATATTGTTTTGTGTTAGTAGTTTTGAACATGTCTAGACGGCGGTTTTAAAGAGAGAAATAACGATTATAAATTATAAATATTGGGTGGTCGAAAAAGTCCTTTCGTATTTTTAGTCAAACTTCAACTTTTTTTATATTTATACTAATAAATAAATAAACATTTATTTACTGTTTTAGCCGACCATTTTTTGACATTTTTCCGTTAGAGACATTATTCCATCAGCGTAAATCGAAATTTCGCAATTTTCAGCGAACCATTGTGCTACGCGAACTGATATAGCATCGTCTCCGCAAACTTCTCAAATTTCCTTGGTGACTTGCGTGGCATCCTTCTTTTTATATAAAAAATTTTAAAATATAGCGAATTTCTTCATTATTTTCACTCATTTTTGAACAACTGTAACTTTTTTTCAACTTCCCCGATTTTAATTTTGCAACGACATATGTGACCTGGTCTACGGAAAGGAGGCTTAGGTGTCAAAAAAAAGGAGAACAATTAATGAGATAACGAGAAACTGACGATTATTTTTAACAGCTTTTCCCAGAAAACTAGTTTTCGCACGTTAGCTCCCTTTTCGTAGACCAGGTCATATATATTGAGAAAATACGAAAAGACTTTTTCGATTACCTAAAAATCTCACCGTTTTTTAAACAGAAGTACACTTTTGTCAACGCTTTCTCCAGTCCCCGGAACAATCTCCTCAATCGTGTGAAAATGGTGTTTGCGGAACGGTAGTAGTCCAGTTTTCGGGAAAAATGTTGCGAAGAAAGAATACAGTATGTCATGGTGCCTTTGAGCGATTTTGAAATCAATTGGAACTTGACGCGTTTGCAACACAAAACATTCTTCAAAATAGTTTAGGCTGAGTCAGCTGATATTCTAATACTATCAGAAAATCTCTAATTGTCAATCGACGATTTAAAAGCACCAAATTTTTGACGTAGCCTTCGTCTGTGGAGATTGGTAGTTGTCCATAGCGCGGTTTGTCTTTAACGAGTTCTTGGCCTACTTTGAACTCGTTGAACCACTTATAAACGTTTTTTGTGCCATAATTTGATCATCAAATGTTTTCAGCAAAACATTCCCAACGGGTACAATAATATTCTTTCCGCAAAAAAAAACCAACCACAAACGCATGTTTGACAATTTTTAGAAAAATGACCTGCCTTCTTGATAATTTAGCCCGGGAAAATTCAAAATTCCCGGTACTCTTGTTGTAGTTGTACTAGTACTTGTAGTTTCATATTTTTTCGGGTTCTTTAAAGGTTGCTTATGTCTACAATTTTAGGGAATACACCAGAAATATCTATGAAAGCGAAATAATCTTCAAAATTTTAATTTATTTAATTCAGATATTTATAGGACTAGAAATGAATTAATTGATCCGCATCGCATCCTATTCGTTTTTGTAGCAATATTTACTCTTTTATTGGGTCTATAATAGATTTGTTGGTATTCGACTAATCGACAAAACGGTTTAACCGGAATAATAAGATTCGGTTTGCAGTATTCGGATTCGTCTTTAAACTTACTTAATTATATACACCATATCACACCATAAATAGGAAACCCATCAAAATAAATATTAATATCATAAACTTTAATTATTGAATTTTGACAATAATTAATATTTTTATATTCTTAATCTAAAACTACAGTCAATTATTTCAAAATTTAAGTGTAAGCCTGATTTGACTTTTTTTATAGTAGAAGGAAGCATCGAAAGGCGGAGTGCGGGACTTTAATCCGCTAAATCTATTCTACTCCACCTCCACTGGACTAAGTAATATTTCATGGAAGAGACGAAAACATTTAAATCTCCTCTATTGTACAGATTGACTGACGCCTAATCTGTTGTAGATGTCTCAATCTTATCATAATTAGAGCTGCCGTTTCGCTGACAGCTTTCCATTTTACGGAGGACTCGCATATAAGTGCAGGTCAAATTTTACCTCCAAGCGTGGTTTTCAGCGTTTCCCTTATACTTGAAAACTGAGGGCAATGATAAAGTACTTGTTCAGAGTCTTCTATACACTCTGTACACGTCGGACAATAAGAACTAAATCTAACTTCTAAAGCAACCATGGCCACTGAGTATTTGAGTCAGGTGGAAATTCAGGTATCAATGTTGTCTATCTATCCACGAATGTATGTCCGGAATCAGTCTGTGGGTCCACCGTCCTTTGCATGATGTTCGCCACCGTTTCTGCCACATTTTTTTTTATTCTGTAGACGTCTCTGATAAGTTTTAAATTCGCGCAAATTCAGCTCCTGGATGTCAATCGGCACCATACTGGCTAGTACCGCAGCAGCGACGTTTGATAGGGTTCGAAAAACACTTATCACACGTATTGCTCAAAGTCTAAGCACTGCGTTAATTGGTCAAGCATATGATTTTATGTCAAGCGCCAGTATCCTTGTTGGAGTCGCATACAGTTTGACTGAATTCATTACCTTGCTATTAAAAATCGTCGGCTGCAATGCACGCCGCTTTTATTTGCCATCATTCTACACTTTATTTGCCTTAAATGTAGAATTTTCCAATAATTCCGAGAATTTGAGTCTTGAGTCCACTATTCAACCTAGGTAATTCAACTGTGTGTCTCACATTCTCATGATAAACGATATCTTTTCTTCAATTTTCCTGGAGCTTATGAACAAGTCTTCTGTTTTCTGCTCTGCCAGCTCTAGACTCGTGGTAGTAAACCATCAGATTTATCAGATAATGAGGAGAGCGTATATCGTAGCTTTTATTATATTTTCCCACTTTGCGGTGTTGAACGTATTCTTCACATTTTCCATCTTTTCCCACTTATTGCATATTTCGCGGTATCAACTACCTTCACTTAGTTCGCCAAAGCTGGATATCCTTTTTAATAAGCAATATTATCTCTCTGATAATCTGCCGGATTTTTGAATTTCTAACTCCAAGCGGTTTCTTACTAAGCTTTTGAACACTTTACCAATCGTGTCTAGTATACACAGAGGTCGATATGACGAAAGTTCTATGGGTGGCTTTTTGGTTTCGGGAGTAGAACCAAACGCTGTACCTGATGATGGCCTGATTTGACTAGTAACTAGATTTTGAAAACACTATACTTACTGATTACTGTCTTAGCTTACTTCAATCTCTAAAAACTAAAAAAATCTTCAGTTATGATGTCGCGTAAATTATTGAAGAGAAATTGAAAAACATGCATTGTTAATTAAAAACTCTGAAACCTCAATCAAAAAAAATAAATTAAGGCCACAGCTTCAAAGGCTGCTTTATTTTATACTTTTGCTTTATTTTCACTCCATTTTTCTAGCGCCTTAACCATGTACCATCCTGTTGTAGCAATCAATTCATCAAGCCAAACACATAAAACATACAAATATTACAAATAAATTTCCTTTAAGAATGATCACAGTAACGATTTCGAAATATGGCAGTATTATATGTACATATATATACAGCATATTTACAAGTATACACGCGTACGAGTCCGTACATATATAAATAAAACGACAAATTGTTCAATAATTTTTCTTACTTTCCGCCCATTTCACTTATTTCGACGACAACACGGTCGCACAAGTCGCCCCCGCTGTCGCCGCGTGGAGTGTGGAAGAAGAGCATGTCGGTTTTAAGAAATTTATTATGCTTGCGATATGACAGCAGGCGATAACTCGCTGCTATGCTTTATTAATGTGTGTTTGAGTTTGTCAATGGGTGTGTGGGTGCGTTTATGTGCACATCTTGTATGCCACATGCCACATGTTACTACATTTATTCACCCTTTCCAAGAGTATAAATGAAACAAACAAGCAAAAAAAGATTAGCAAAAAATTGGCAACAGAAAAAAAATGTACGTCCACAAAAGAAAGAGCGTAGAGATAACGAGAACTAAGCGAAAAGAATCGATTTCCTGTTATTCACTATACTACACCACCACCCACTCGATGTTGTTCATCATCAAAAGTACAGTGGCACCGCAAACAACCCACCGCACCACTGACAGATGGTTACGAATGTAAAATATTGAAAATTTCACACATTTCGACATATGCAACCACATGATGCTGTTGGTTGTGTTATTTTGTTTGTCGTATTTACGAGGAAATGCGTAAGAGACCAACAACTTGAGCCTCAAAAGTGGTCTGAGGAGTATTTAAAACTGTGAAGTTTTCGTAAAAGTGACAGGAATTTTCTCATAAAAACATTTTTGCATAAGTTTGCTTATTTACTGCTTTTCGGCAGACTCTTGTGCTTCGGCAGACTCTTGTGCTGCTGTAGAGTATTGGCTTTCGCATTGATATTTGGTGCAATGACAGTGCGTATGAGTAATATTGCCTCAGTTGTACTTCATATTAGTTTGGTTGGCTGCCTTGATAACTGCTTGTTTTTTTTAAGGATTCGGTTTTTAATTACGCTTCAAAAGGAAAGAAAGCCCAATAAGAAATTTTGACCCATATAAGGCTTTCCGGGAAACCGCTTTTGTGTGAAACATGCTGATTTCATATATATTTTGAAGCATCTCCGTGCATATCCACTTGCAAAGAACATAAACGCTGTCCAAGTATAACAAGCAAACACATGTACGTACAAATAAGTCCTTCCGAAGCTTTTTTTTTTGTCTCTCGTTGGTCAATGCGTGCATGCACTTCGCTCGGCTGTCGCTGCATATTTGGATTTTCAAGCGAATATTGCTCAAACAATAACACGATATGACATGTACACACAGTGCAAAACAATAAATGAATGCATATGTATATACACATATGTATGTATATACGTGTGTATGGTCTGTTCGCCATAAACGATCGGCAAATTGAATTTTCTAACACAAACAATGCATTCGCTGCTGTCAGTGACAAAATGTTTTTCGCCGACAACATAAAAGAATTGTGTATGCGGAGCAGCAATCAAAGTATGTATGTACATGTGTATGTATATATGCACTGCATAAGGATTTAGAAATAAGAAAAAACCGAAGCTATAATACCCTTCACAGATTTTTCATACAAAATTTGATCGGTCATTTGTATAGAACTACATATAAATCAAAATCCTACAGGTTGTGGTTTAAGATAGTCCCAATTCTTAAAAACGGCATGGAATAGGCGAATTGCGGTCTTCAGCAACATATACCGCTTGAAGCAATATTTCAATACTTCGAGCGGTTTTTGTCTTGTTGGCACTTGAACATTAAGTAACGAAAAAGTACACTGAAAATTTTTAACAATTGGACGATTATAATGACCAGAAAATGGCAAAAAATTTTCAACTGGAGAACGATTATTTTGATAATAAAATTGAATAATTTGTGAACATTGTTCATGCGTATATCACTTCATTATGAAATTGTAATTATCACTGAATACAATAAAAAACTACAGCTCAAGGCATATTAAAAATGGCCGAAACGACACTTAAAAATCATATCATCCCTCTTTGAAAACTCCGCACTATAAGTTCATCAATTCTATGATTGCTTTTAAAACAAGTGAATCGATTGATAAGTTCAGAAATGCAAATTTATGCAATCCTAAAGGTATGCTACAAAATCAGTTTCGATTATGTAGTGCCCCAACCCACAGTTTGACCACTGTTAACTGAACGCCCTTGATTTACAAACATATTAAGATTTGTGTAACTCACATTGGGGAAGTATATTTTTTTAGTTTTTTTCAAAGTATTTTTCGTGATGGTTTTTATATTTCGGGATGTAAAACAAATTACATGTATTGATTGAGCATGTCCAAAACATGCGTTTGAATACATCAACAGTCTATTTTTTAAGTATGGAATGCTATGTGTCACGATGTCATAGACGTTTTTGGAAACACAGCTTTGTATTATTTTAAAATTTCTCTCGACCAATCGATATGGATATTTTTTGAGCCATTGACAAATTGCATGAGATCCAACGTGAACAAACCTTTTTACACTAATGCTGATATTTGTCTCAATCAGTTTGCGCATTGCTTCTATTGTTTCCGGAACAGCAACTGGTTTTGAACTTCTTGGGGTAATCTACGAACTCGATTGAATTCAGCATAATGGAACTTCATCTCCAAAAACTTAATAAAGTACCTCGATGCAGTGTTGCTGAGCTAATCGACGTCGAAAGTTGTAAACAATAGTCACGCTTTAACTTCATGATTTTGCCCAGATGAATATTTTAAGTTACTGTAAGCGCAAATAGCGGTTGTATGGCAAAACGTTCTTAGCACTGTGTTCCATTTCAAAAAAGTCTTTCACTCAGATTTCGTTCACACAGAATATTCTATCTGACCAATGCAAAGTTAAACCTCAGTTTCAGTACTCCTTTAAACCCATAAAAAGTGATACTTGCAAACCAATTTTGTGGCAAAAATTTTAAATCGATATTTTTAACATTAAACAAATTGAGAACGGCAACGGAACCGCATTGCATGAAAAGAAAAATATTCCAGAAAACTTAATTACCTGAAGCTTATAGTCTCACAAACCACGAGCATACAATTTATGGAGCAATTTAATTTCATAGTCAAGCAAATACATACAAACTTACACAGCAATAAGCAACGCACTGAATTTTTGCATTTCTCCTCTCTCTCAGACCATTCACATGCTGGTTGGCAATATTCGCTGAATATTTGAGTTGCGAAATAAAATTATTGAATGGCATATACTTTTATTATTTGTGAAAATCACATTTGCATACATATTTTATAGGCCATCGCCGGCGAAATCGGAATGGACAATGTCCTGGACAGTATCGCTAACTCGCTGTTCAATGGACTGTTGCCAAACGATTGGCGCAAACTGGCGCCGGCCACATGCAAACAACTCGGCAGCTGGATGGAGCATTTGCAGGTGAGCCACGAACACATAACACTCTGCATACACACACGCACACACTCATACTCACATACATACATATGTTTATCAGCAAGCGCTTTTCATTTACGCTTTATACATAAATGTATATACTTAATATTTATTTTTTACTTTATTTATCCGCCTTTGCTTGAGGCAGCTGCAGCCGCTGAAACTAAACGGTGTTGTGCTGCTGATTCTTGCTGATAGACAGGTCGAGCGGCGAACAAACTGCATACAACATGGCTACAAATGCAAAGCCACCTTCGATTGGGAGTGTGTGTTTATGTGCGAGTGTGTCGTTGTGTGTGTTTATTTTCCTGTGCCATGACCACATCCGTTCGTTATTTTAACCGTTAACGCCGAAAACTGGCAACAGTTGCTCATTAATCATTAGTGTAATGGTAAATGGCTTTGCCATCAATATGCGGTCGGCCAAGCTCACCTATCAATCACAATCGCTCAGCACCGTTAAGTGGCTCAACGGCTTACGGGTTCAAAACAACACAGAACAGCCCAACGCTGTTCGTACCGATAGAGTTTATTAATAATTTCTTTACCTTCCGCTTCCATTTCTTTTCTTCTGCAGAACCGCTCTACACAGTTCAAGTACTGGGCCATGTCAGGTGAACCGTTAGTGATTTGGTTGTCTGGTCTACACATACCGCAGAGCTATCTAACCGCATTAGTACAGGTGAGTAATGGTGTGCTGAAAATCGACAAAAATGGCAATAAATTAGCGGAGCCTTTTGGTATGAGTTGAACAAACAATGTGTTAAAGAAAAAGGTGTAGAAATTCAAAAAAATCTTTAACGATGACTAATGCTTATTTAATATATTATATAATCGGCTAATCAGAGTGAAAATTGAAAATATGAAGATGATTTATAGCTCACGAAATTTTTTGTGAAATTTAAAAGAATTAAATGTATACCAAAGCAATTATATCTCTCGCCCGAGGCTGTTGTTCAGTTTTCATTGGGTTCGTTTTTTACGTAGCGGGTCCCAAATCCAGCGCACAACCCTTAGTAGAGGCGGTTCGCTCACTTTATCTCGCCTTGAAACGGACGTTCTTTGGCTACCCAGAGGATACTTGGTCTAAGACCGGAAGTCGTGAGCTGCTTAAGTCATATGTAAAAACAAGTAAGGAAGGGCTAAGTTCAGGTGTCACCGAACATTTTATACTCTCGCATGATAAAGTGATAATCGAGATTTCATTATCCGTCATTTACATATTTTTTTATTGCTGTAAAATTAATTAGATTAGTAGTTCCTGAGATATGGTTTTTGGTCCATAAGTGGGCGACGAAAAAGCTTCCTAAAAAATTTAGTGTTTCTAACGTTTTTTGTTAGTCGGTTAACGCACTTTTAGTGATTTTCAACATAACCTTTGTATAGGAGGTGGGCGTGGTTATTATCTGATTTCTTCCATTTTTGAACTGTATATGGAAATGCCTGAAGGAAACGATTCTATAGAGTTTGGTTGACATAGCTATACTAGTTTCCGAGATATGTACAAAAAACTTAGTAGGGGGCGGGGCCACGGCCACTTTTCCAAAAAAATTACGTCCAAATATGCGCCTCCCTAATACGATCCTTTGTGCCAAATTTCATTTTAATATCTTTATTTATGGCTTAGTTATGACACTTTATAGGTTGTCGGTTTTCGCCATTTTGTGGGCGTGGCAGTGGGCCGATTTTGCCCATCTTCGAACTTAAGCTTCTAATGGAGCCAAGAAATACGTGTACCAAGTTTCATCATGATATCTCAATTTTTACTCAAGTTACAGCTTGCACGGACGGACGGACAGAAGGACAGACAGACATCCGGATTTCAACTCTACGCGTCACCCTGATCACTTTGGTATATATAACCCTATATCTGACTCTTTTAGTTTTAGGACTTACAAACAACCGTTATGTGAACAAAACTATAATACTCTCCTTGGCAACTTTGTTGCGAGAGTATAACAATCGTTTCTGGCCACTCCCAAGTGAAAGTCGATCAGAGTTCGCTTGCGTGAACTTCTACACATGACTCCATCCAGAGGTGATCTAATAACTGATGCCCAGAGCATACTGAAATTATTGAACGAAGACTTCTCCAGCCCGATCTATGGCAATGAAAGCATAACACCAAATGGTGAGCAAGATTCTTCAATCGATGTCGATGGAGCAAACGTTTCATTGTCCGACCATAAAAAAGTTAGAATTAACCGTCTGAAGAACAACAAAGCGGCGGAGGCCGATTGACTGCCGGCTGAACTATTCAAATACGACGAAGAAGAACTGATAAGGAGTATGCATCAGCTTCTTTGTAGAATATGGTCAGACGAAAGCATTCCCGGCAATTAGAATTTAAATGTGATCAGCCCAATCTACAAAAAGAGAGACCACACAATCTGCGATAACTCTCGTGGGATAACGCTCTTCCACATCGCATATAAAGTTCGGTCGAGTGTACTGTTTGAATGATTAAAACCCACCATCAGCAAACTATCAACATCTGACCAAATATTCTCCATGAGCAAAAGCTTGGAAAAGACCCATGAGCTTCGTCAATTTTAAAGCTGCTTTTGACAGCTCGAAAAGTAGCCACCTTAATGCCGCGATGTCTGAATTTGGTATCTCCTCAAAACTAATACGGCTGTGTAAACTGACGTTGAGCAATACCAAAAGGTCCATCAGAATCGAGAAGGACTTCTCCGAGCCGTTCGATACCAAACGACGTTTCACATAAGGCGACTCTTTATCGTGCCACTTCTTCAATCTACTCTTGGAGAAAATAGTTTGACCTGCAGAGCTTAATCGAGCAGGTACAATCTTCTATAAGAGTGTACAGTTCCTGGCGTAGGCCTTAACAACTTCGCCGAAGCAGATGTTTCTTGTAGTGAACGAGGGCAAGCCGCAATATATCCTGCCATCAAACAAACGGTCGTCGCACTCGCGGCTAGGCACCCACGTCTCTGCTGACAGTCATAACTTCGAAGTGGTAGATAATTTCTTCTATCTTGGAACCAGCATTAACGCCAACAACAACGAAAAGAGAAAGACCTCGACTCAGTTGGAAAGACCAGTAATAGAAGAACCTGACTGCACTTGTAATCTCCAATTGGCGCCAAACAACGAAATGCAAAATTAACCACTCACTTACTATTTTTCAACGCTTTCATCTAAATCACAATTCAACGCGTTATATATTTATTCTAACCACATTTATTTTTCAAAGTGAAGTCTACAAAGTTAAACTTCTAGCCAATCTGATATTTTAGTACTTTCATACATTTATTTAACAAAAAAATTTATGTAATTTACCTAATATTTCCCCATTCATTTATTTTATTCATTCTTTTTTCACGACCATCACAGATGGCATGTCGCAAAAACGGTTGGCCGCTAGACAGATCCACTCTATATACCTGCGTTACCAGCTATCTGGATCCCGATGATGTCGAAGAGCGTCCGCCTACGGTATGTTTGCCAGCAAAGTACAAAAAAGCTTCACCAGCAAAGGGAAAACATTTTTTGAATAACTGTCGTTACCGGCGAATATGTCGTTGAATGTTTGTTAGAGCAGCTCTGTGACCACAGCATGCCAACCAACACTGGTGAAGGCTTCACTGATTTCCATATCCCCCGCACACATACGTATATATAGCGAAGCTCACCGACACCTGAACGCCACTAATTTCGCAATTAAAAATTCTTTTTGCATTTCAAATGCGCTGACCCAACCGATCCAACACACACATTCAATGCAGACACACATATATACATAGACCATATATACCCTGCACTTTTATTTACTTTTCCACGAATTGACATTTATTTCTCTTTTCGCCGTCACTTCGCTTTTTGAACCGCTTTGTGCTAAATGCCGGCGTCACCGCATTCACCACCACATCGATCGCTGAAACCACGTTCGCATACGCCGACTGCTGAAATTACAACAATTCTGCGAATGTTTGCTTGTTTGCATAGGGCTGTTATATTCAAGGTCTCTTCCTGGAGGGTGCTCGTTGGGACATGGAAATTATGCAATTGGCACGTTCACATCCCAAAATTTTGGTGGAAGATTTGCCAATCTTGTCAGTGGTACCGATCGAGGTACATCGCCTGAAGCTACAGGTAAGCCTAGTCCATGATCTTTAAGATCTATAGAGGATGACCAACTAAATGTTATCTCACATTGAAAGACACCACTATCACTTAATATTTTACGTGGATATCTCCAGAGATTAACTTACATGTTCATGTATTTTTTCTTCTTAATACAAACAGAATACATTCCGTACTCCGGTATACACAACATCGTTACGCCGTAATGCCATGGGTGTTGGACTCGTTTTCGAAGCTGATCTGGCCACCACAGAGGATATCAGCCACTGGGTACTTCAAGGCGTTTGCCTCACACTCAATCGAGACTGAAGTTTTTTACTGTTATTTTATTTGTTGTAAACTTTAATATTTATGGAATTTACAAATTATTCATATATGATTTGCTTGATGTTTTCCAAGCTATTTATTACTCTCTTCTTCTGTTAAATAAATACATGTGAGACTGATTTTACATGGAAATGAACTTCAGTATTAAAAAAATTATGTTGTTTTGAAGTAAGATTTTGATATTAACCCTAAAAGGTTAAAACATATTTTTATTATTAATATAGCCCATATAACTTAAACTTGAACAAAACTTCAACTTCAACTTGAGCTTAAACTTAAACTTAAACTTAAACTTAAACTTAAACTTAAACTTAAACTTAAACTTAAACTTAAACTTAAGCTTAAACTTAAACTTAAACTTAAACTTAAACTTAAACTTAAACTTAAATTTAAACTTAACTTTAACTTTAACTTTAACATAAACTTAAACGAAATATTATATTTATTATTCTCTTGTTCTACTTAAACGAAATATCGAACTTCTCTTGTTCTCTTCATCTATATTAATTAATTTAGTACTCCAAAAGAAAGCAGAATTCCCGTGTTAAATTTTGGTCTTTAATGTCTACATATGTAAGTCATTTAAAATAGTCAGTAGATCGATTGACGCCATTTACCACTCTTACTTTTCGAAAATACTACTGGCACTCAGCCTCATTCATTTGTAATAAACACAACATGTTCAAGCAAGCTTACACAAACAGTTGCAGAGTGGAACCGTAAAATAATTTGTTATCTCTTATATGAACTTCTGAAACGTTTACGATATAATAGCAATTCAAGAAGCCAGAAAGTGCAACAACCTTGAGGGATCACTCCGGCAGAGAAGTAAAATCCAATATACTATACCAAAGTGTTTTCGCCGTAAAACCAATTGATTGATAGAAGACCCAAATTAAACTACGGAGCTCAGCGTAAAATACAGCTTGTGCTATAACTGAAGCCGCTCAACCTTCCCAAGCGACATCGCTTTGCTCTATGGGTTCTTGAAAAGTTGCAAGAGGATCCGAGACAAACCTGAAGAGATTCGAGAACTGTCATTTCATCCAGAAAAAACAATAATTTGGAGAGGTTTGTGGACCAGTGGAATCAGCAGTCATTGATATTTTATAAACAAATTAAATATCCTAGAACGTTTTCCACAAACATCGTCTCGTTCTCAAGATATCGAAATCTTAATGGATGCAAGTTGCATAGTAACAATACGATTGTTGTTTGAGTTTATAACGGTACTGAGTGGAGTTAAGTTGTTTTGTCAAATTTCCACAGATATAAGCCACAAACTTAATATATGATAAAATAACAACTAGCTGAATAAATTATGTACTTCTCAGTCATTTTGCACGTTTCATGTATATTTGTCGTAAGTTAGTGTATACAATTTGGCTACAACTTGATTTTTATTGCATTGTTCCGTTAAATATTTTGTAGTTTGCTCAACGCAGTTAGCTTCTTCTACTCCCACAGCCGAAGCAAATTTTCAAACTCTCCAAAAAGTTCGTCTTTCTCAGCGGTGGCAACAATTCGAGGTTTTGCGAGCCGCTATCGTCTGAGTCCACGTCTGACTCTATAGTCATTTCCTGTATGCTGAAAGTGTCGCTAAGTTCCGTTTTGCGCTGTCGCTGAGCATTTTTCAGTTTAGCAGGAAAGAATGAAATCTCCTCGGGTTCATCACTGTGAGATTAAAAATAGTTTTTCGATTTCTCGTTTGCCTTAAAAAAATTATATTAGCGACAAACCTGCTATCGGACTTATAATCTACAAGTGGTTTCTGCTCCGAATCGCCTGGTATGGGCAACCGACTAATGGGTATGAGATTCGCTGATTGAGATTTTCGTATCTAAAAAACAGTTGAATGAAAAATCGATTTTGATGCATCATCCAATAGTTCCATCATTATTATTGGCTGCTTACACACCTGCTCTTGCTGCTGTTGGTGCTGACTAAAGTTGCGTCTCGCCCGTTCTACCTTCAGCTCCAGCTTGCGCTGCAGGATGCGACAGGTGTTCGGTGCCGGCTGATTGCTAGTCGTTGTGGATTCATCTTCACTCTCACCAGCCGTTAGCGCTGCTGACGTTACTGTTTTTGTGGCAATCGTTTTATTTGTGTTGGCTTCAGGCACAACTGCATTTGCACTACTTCCAAGCGTTGTACCACTGCTACCACGGAAGACAACCTCCAAATCTGCCATATGGCTAACTGCGACCACATCATAGGCCTCAGTCATTGTGTTGGTTGGTGTTGTTGCTTTTTCCAATATTGGCTATAATCAACAGCAATACAATGCAGCAATGCAATGCTACTATTTCTACTGTGCTGGAAGGTATACCATTAGACTTACCACTGTAGAATCTTCGTAGCTATTCGACTGCTTATCCTCACTATCTATGCCGCTATCCTCCATGATAGGCATTTCTTACCGTGGCCTCAGACGTGGCGTTAAATTAATTTTCTAAATTTGATATGCCTTTGTTTGATTGCAATTTTCTCCTACTTCTATGACTACATCGAGGCTAAATTTGACAAAATGCCAATGCAGCGGCGCAGTGCGCATGTCCGGAATGTTATCGCCAACAGCTGCACGGTTAATTGCAAAAAGCAGTTAGAGAGTGGGATTATTGATTTTTTCAAAGAACCAGCATTGCCAGCACAGGTTTTTTTTATCAAAACTAACATTTTAGTTATATTTTACAAACTCTTTGTTTACATTTTATTTTAATGTTATATTATATTTATTATTATGACCAATTAGTTATACTAGTTTCTAGTCATTTTGCGACTGTCACGTTAGAGGTGGTTTATTGATAGTTTTGAGTTGCTAAAACTACTAAAAATTCGAAGAATTTCTTTTAGTAGTGTTTTCCAATTAATTTAGGAAAATATTTGCGAAAACTTTGGTTTTGAATTCACCATTTAAACTAGTGCATAGATTTCTTCATATGCTTCTCGTATTCCATACCTCCCCACTATCCCCGCTGTCTTAGACAATATTAAAAAATATATAACTTTCTGGCTTCTAGGTATCTCATAAAACTTTGATATTCCAATCAAGCAGCATTTTAGAATTTCACTGATAGTAACGCTTAAAGCAAAGTGAAAAATACTTATATGTACATATGTATATAAAGATGATCCATTTTGAGGTTATCTGCCTTTTTAAAGAAAACACACAGAAACTTCAAATTTAATGGGCAATTTTTATTATTATTCGAAAGAACATTCTTTCGAATCTATTTTTGGAAGATAATTTCTTTCAAATGTGGCCACGTCTCAGATGGTCCATCCGTTGAGTAAAATTTTCGATGACTCGTTCTAGCATATCGACTAGTAACTGGGTAACTCGGGAATGACACGCGTGATGTTTTCCTCCAAAGCCTGAATCGAAGCGGTATTGTGCGCATAAACTTTGAACTTTACATATCCCAACAGGAAAAAACGTCGTAACTTCTTGGAATTTTTCAAGAGTCTATACAGCGATGTCGTTTGGGAAAGTCGAACGGCTTCAGTAAGTAATTCTATACGTCACTCCGAGTTGCTGCAAACTGCACCGAATCGACTATCCACGGTCTTCGTGTACACTCTCCGCTACGGCTGCTATATTTCCTTCACCGCGTGCTGGACGTGATCTTTTCGATCGGATATCCAATAATGAATGTATGCTCAGTGGGCCGACCATGGCCATGAGATGAGCGAAGGGCACAAAACACATTCTCTAGATAAAATGAAACAAAAATACTTATTCAAAAAACGATTTCTCTCTTACTCTAAGTTAGGATAGGGTAGGTTATATTATGGGCTGTCACGACATTCATAAGCCTACTGATCCTTAGTTATTCCCGATGAAGGTTGATGTTAATTTGACCTGAAATACTCGTCATACACTATGTCGATATCCAATTTTGACACTTCGTCTAGTCCCTTAAACCTTATGTCTCCTAGATATCTAAAACGAGCTATAGATAAGTCTAGACAAACGCAAAATGGTTTTCACCGTTTCTTTCATGCCTACTTCCCTACACACTCTGCATGTATCGTCATTACTTATGTCCATCCAGCTAGCATGTGCTGCCTGGAGGATGTGAACTCCGTCCATCCGGCTACGAGTAAGTTCTGAACTGTCAATAGATCAGCGGTCGTCCTCCATTCTTTTCGAGACCGTGTGAGTAAAAAGTATGCTGTTTTTCTTGTGCATATTTTTGACGATGCTGAATGTCCTTTGGCATTCCTTCTCATTCGATCAGTCTGTCAGCCCTTTCGAAATGATCATACAGTATCCTTTCGAGTGACGGATGGCACCTTTCGCAATCTCATCATCGTCATCATCAATGCCACAACTAGCTTCACTTCATATCCAAAAGTTTTTCAACTAATTGCAATTTAGTTTTCAGTTCTAACTGTATTGTAATGAAACACGATTTTTTTCATTCTCTTTACATCATTAGTTTATTTACAGAATTTTATTAACTTTCATTTGGACTTCTTCAAAATCCATGCACAAATCTCTACAATAATTATAAATCGTAAGTAAGGCACTTTGCAATTACAAAAAATAAATCGTTTAAATTAACATTTATGGTAAATGGGTTGAACACAAAAATTAATTTATGAGTTCAGCCATTTGTTCGTTTGCTTGCTTCTTATTTTTCTCTTTCTGAGTATTAGTACATGTGTTTATGTGTGCGGTTGTGCGTGTGAGCGTGCTTGTGACCTACGTTTTTCATATAAATACACATATACACCGTTATATACCAATGCAGGTGTGTGTGTATATTTCAAAAGGACTGGCGTCACAAATGATCCTCGGTTGGCACAATAAATAGGAACAAATTAAAAACTAACTTTATACTTTATAATTACATACATACATACATATATGTATATGTAAAAGCTATTTTTTCGTTATATGTAATATTCATTTTTTCTTTATATGCGTGTAGACGTATGTATGTGTGAAAGTGTGCGTTTTTTTAAGAAAAAATCATTTAAGTTTGATTCACTGAAAGCTTGCAGCGGCTGGGAGAGAAATGTGGTTAGGGTAGCTGAGAACTCGCAGCTCGTCTTAGCCGAGCTGAGTTAGCTTTTTAGAGATTTATATGGGTTTGTGTGTGTGTGTGTGTGTGTGTGTACTTATAAGTTTAGAGAGTGTGTCATGTAATTTGATGTTTTAAGTTTATTTTACGTCAGCAAATACTAGTTACTAAATTTGTGCGTCGATTATTCATTAATAGTGCTGTTATTTTCATTACTTTTTATATGTTTTTTTGTTTTTTTTTTTTTTTGGTTTTTGGAATTTTTTATTTTTGCTTTGAGCTTAAGCGCTGTATCAAAAACCGGCAGCTTTCATAGCGCTACTCACAACGAGCGCGAAGTAAATCGTCTAAACAACCAACCGTCTCGTCTATAAAGCATTCGGATGCGAGAACGTGATTTGGCCAGCCAGCGTACACGATCGGCAACAGAACTTGGCGTAGTACTGGTGACGACAATAATGGCCGCTGACGATTAGCTTACAATTGGCGAAATATGGATTATCAATACAATCGGGATGGATCGGTATTGTAGCTAAAGAACGGAAGAAAACGAGATAAAAAAGGTTTGTGATAAATAGTAAAGCTTCTGAAACTTACACTCAATGGTAACCCGCTCTTCGCTCGTGCTATGACTGGCAGAATTCCTGGCCGTACAACCGTACATGCCGGTATCCTCGGCCGTGGTATTGTATATCACCAAAGTGTGTGGCTCAGCTGTGGGTATAACGGCAATAAAGACAATATTCAACGTGTACTAATAGGTCTTGTGGAAGAATTTCGCTTACATGTGATTTGTATGCGCTCATTCGCCAGCAGTGGTATTGAGTCCTTCGTCCAAATTACGCTCGGCACGGGAATGCCCTGCACCGCGCACTTCATAGCGATCGAGGCGCCTGGTGTGTATGTATTTCTGGCGTCCAGTGTTAGGACAGCTTGTGCGTTTACTGTGGAAATTAAAAATATTATTATTGAGCATCTACTACAAGGACATTTAAAAACAACATGCAACACATTCCCATACAAATGTACAACAACCAGTAGCAAACCTACCCGATTCCACCCAAATATACAGCGTACGCACTTGCCTTCATTGATACTTACCGAATGGTTGACGGCGCGGTGGTTCGACATAAACTGGTGGTGGCGGCTGTGGTGGACGTTGTGGCCGATATGGATATGTGGGTCGTCTTGTGACCGGCGCACGTGCCGGATCGATTATATATTGCAGATATGGCGATTCTGCATTGGTGACGGCACGTGCCGGCCCGACTGCTTTCAGTATAACTTTCATTGACGTTGGACGACCGAGACCATTCCACACTTCGCAAGTGTACGGACCCAGATCGGTTAACTGTATGGAGCGGAACATCAACGAATAATCACGTGTCAATTCGAAGCGATCGCTTATCAGACCCAAACGTTTACGATCGCGCCACCAGCTTACATGCGGCGCTGGATAACCACCGGCTGGACAACGCACTTGCGCCGGCCGATTTAAGCTTACAAGTTGTGTTGCATTCTTTTCGCCGTAGACATAGGCGGGTATCTCTTGTGGCGCTACACATTTCAAGTTAGCATACAGCAAGCAAAATGCAAATATTTTTGGCATTTGTTAGGCAAAGTAAGACAAGCATTAGCATTGATCAACATGCGAAATATTAAAAGAAACGGTACATGCATAATATTAGTAAAACCAACACCATATAAGGAAAGCAGAATAGAGTTCATACCTGTTACAGCCAATTGTACCTCACGGCTCACTGGATCGCCTAGTCCGTTGGAGGCGACACAAACATATGAGCCACTGTCCGTCTGCCGCACCTGTACAATGGTCAGATCTCCAGCCGCGGTCAACACATAACGTCCTTGGTTGGTGTCAATCTGCGCAAAGCAGAGATAAAGTAAATCGTGAAATTGGCATACAAGATTGTAAGTGTTGCGATGGTAAAGGGTATATAAAAACAGAAAGGTTAAAGAATATTTTTCCGCGAAAGGACAGGAGTCTCTCAATAAATTCGTCGAGTTTTTGTTTTTGGTGTATGTCATATGAATAGTAAAGCATCAACTAAGCAACGACTAAAGATTTGTTATTGCCGAGCGAAAACGTCCACTACTTGCACGACTTTTATGTAATATAAGCTCGTGGACTCTAAATCTAACGAGAATTTTCAAAATTGTATAAAACGACCACTAATAAAACTTACCAACACATTACTGCGCGACCAGGTAACATTCGGTGGTGGACTGCCAGTAGCGAAGCAACGCAAGACAGCGATTCCACCAACAGCCGCTTGTACATCGACCTCTTGTGGTTTCTTAGGTTCCAAAACCACCGGAGACTCACCTGGATAGATGACAGGAGGAGCGACTGTGACTGGCGGTCGTGGACGTAATGTAGGCTGCGTCGGACGAACACACACAAAACCACAGCCATTACTACAACACTTGTTGTCTTCGCGACAATCGGCATCGGTGTAACACTCACGACCACAATTCTCACCCTCCGGTTGGCTGAGACTTGGACACTCACCCGGCTTGTTAGTCTCACGGCAGACAGGTGCAAATTGTCTGGAAGCATCATTCGACACATCGACTGCGCATTGCTGACCTTCGGCACATTCGTAATTCTCGCAAGGATTCTCACAAATGCAACGTGTGCAATCGCTATTGTCAACTGGCACGCGACGTATGCCGAAGGGACAACGCTGTGCGCGACACTCGTTTTCATATGTTTCACATTCGTTCGGTAAGACTTCCGTGTCTTTAGGTTCCGCTACTGGACTTTCGGTTGCTACATATAGAAAGCATATAAATAATTAGTGTGACCAAAAAAATTATGTGGCGGGTAAAAATAAAAAGTAATAATATTCCTAATATAATATAGGCAGTGAAAACCCATTACCACGTGCAAACAAAGTAAATAAATGGCATGAGAGTGCATACAAACTACGAAATACCATAAAACTAAGTATGATAATATAGTATAGCTTAGACTAAGCATTCCACAGCAAGACTTTTTACATATAAATATTAGCAAGATGCAAAAGTTCAAGAGTTCAAGAGATGTGCGATAGAATGTGTGGTGCGAAGAGTATAATGAATCAGTGCAAAGTGCATGGGTGTGTGAATACGAGTGGAAGTGGTGCGTAGTGGTTTCAAGATGTCAAAACAGTGACGTCTTTGACATTTGGCATTCGCTTACTTGCACAGTAGTCATAGCAAGCTTCGTATGAGCGGAAGTTATTTTGGTTGCCAGCGCAACCTGAATAAATGAAGGGCATGCAGTTGCCGCGCTCATCATCATAGAAGAAACGACGCTCTTGCGCTGTTGTATCATTACATCTTCCAATCTGTGCTGGCAGCTTGCAAATATCTACTCAAAGTATTCAAATACGAAAACAAAATGAGAAAAGTTAAGGCAAAAATTTCGCTTCAATTATGAGTCGTTGCAACTGTCGTTGTTTACCTTTGGGAGCTAACGTCTTCGGCTCCTGACCTAAAATGCAAACCGATTCGCACTCTGAACGTTGCGTGAAACGATTGCCAGTACCCTCACAACCGCCAAAGCTGAACCGTTCACAACTGCGCGTTGCCTTATTGTAATAGTAACGTGCCTCCCACTGATAGCATGGACCAGCATCAACTGGTTCATTGCACACATCTAGCAGACGACGTCAAAGTTTGCATGATTTGCATGGCTTGTAAAAGATTAGCAAATTATTTTTTTTTCTACTTACCCACTCCTTTGAATTCACCACATTGGCGATCGCACTGCTCCTTGGACTCAAAACGATTGCCATTGCCGCCACAACCCGAGTATGTAAAGGCCGTACATGCCATAGAATCACTGTTGTAGAACCAAGCCACTGTGCCGTTTTCACAATCACCAGCCTCCACGGGTAAATCGCACACCGAGTAAGACTCCTTGTGAAAAAATACGAAAACAGTAATATTAGAAATGCTACATAAAAGTCTGTGGCAATAACTTAAAATAACATAAGTCAACCGAAGCTAAGGGATTACTTAGGTTTACGGGTTTGAAAAAATCGAATTTTTTATTGTCTTATTAATCTCTAGAACACCACTAGGTTATTGTCTTACATCAAATTTCAAATTTATCCGAGTAACAGTTACGGAGATACGGCCTTGAGAACTTGTGCGCTCAAGGCTAGCTAAGCTAAGTGAGCCGTCTTTAAAAACGTTTTTCTCAAAACTGAGTTTTCTGAAGTCGGTTGGCAAGATTTCTTGAGAACTATTCAAAGCGATTTTCACGAAATTTTACACAGGTCTTTGTGATACAATTCTTAAAGACTTGGACGAAGGTTTTTTTTATTTTAAATAAGAACAATTTAAAAAACAAATTTCTTAAAATTTTCATCTTTTTTTTGGAATAATGTCTGCCAAAAATCCAAATAAAATATTTAATTTTTTATATGAGAAAAAATTATAGAAAAAAGGCTGTTTTTAACACGAGGAAACCCATGTAACCCCTTAATGGAAAAAGTTTGAGTTATTCTGATCAACGTCTTCAAAACGCGAGCTTGCATTTTGCCTTTACAGTCACAGTATACACAATACAAAACTTTGGGTTACTTACGGGCGCTGATGGCTCTGGTTGTTGCGGCGACTCATTACCGCACCACAGCAAACATTCACGTTCCGTAACGAAGTTGTTCCTGTTGCCGCGGCAGCCGGTGAACTCGAATTCATAGCAACGCTTATCGCGCTCATCATAATACCAGCGTATGAGACGCTCCGTACATCTACCGGCCGTTGGTGGCAATGAGCATGTGGGATGCTGATCGAAGCAGCGATCCTGGCATTCTTCTTCGCTATTAAAGTTATTCTGATTGCCACCGCAACCACCGTACAAGAACTCATCACACAAGCCATCCGCATAGTTGTAGTACCAACGCGTCTGATTGTTATCGGCGCAACTGCCATAATATGCGGGCAAGGTGCAAGTATTATCTTCGGCAGATTCGGGTGCTGGTGCTGGCGCTACTACTGGCGCTTCCTCATCTGAGCCAAAGCGTATGGTAATATTATTTACCGGACTCAAGCAACGATCGTTGCAAGCTGCTTCGGTTTCAAAGCGATTTTCATTGCCACCACAACCGCCATAAAAGAATTCCTTGCAACGTCCCTCAGTATTGTCATAAGTCCACTTAACCGCATAGGTATCACATTCGCCTTGATCGGCAAGCATATCACAAATATCCGTGCTCGCAGCCGGTGGTCCAACTGGGGCTGGGGCTGGAGCAGGAGCAGGTGGCTGATCGCCACACAATTGATTACATTCCTCCAGCGTATTGAAGCGATTCGCGTTGCCGCCACAACCACCATAATAGAAATTACGGCATTGCTGCGTCTCTCTATCAAAGAACCATTGAGATATGTAGGCTCTGCAATCGCCCGGATCCCTATCAAGCTGACAGGCTTCTCTCGAACTTGGCGCTGGTGCAGGTGCCGGTGCAGGCTCTGGCGCAGGCGCAGGCTGGGGTGCAGGTTCCGGTTCTGGTTTCTTTTCGCAGCGTTGCAGACAAGCCTCTTCTGTGGCGAACTTGTTGTCATTTCCACCACAACCGCCATAGTAGAACTGACGACAGCGCTCTTCTTTGGTGTCGTAGTACCACATGGAAGTGTAGTCGGTACACGCGCCAACCTCGGCTGGTATTTCGCAAACATCCTTGACTATTTAGTAAGAAAATGAGGAGAATATTTCGAAAAATAAGTTTTAGAACATTTTAGAACTATTAAATAAATGTAAGGGCTTGTTGACGGGGGTAAAAAAACCAGCTTCTTGACACAACAACGAAAGCGACGGTTGACACAAAAATGTGTGTGTGTAAGTGTCGGTGTGTATTGTGTTCGAGTCTATATTTGAAATAACTTTAAGTACAAGGTCTTACCAACTTCCTTGGGACAATGATCCTCGCAAGATTCCTGGGTTGGGAAATTGTTTTTGTTGCCGCCACAACCTGTGTAGTAGAAGGGCATGCACCGCTTGTCCACATCCGAGTAATGCCAGCGCGCATGTTGTTCACTGCAATCACCGGTTTGCTTAGGAAGCGAGCAATAGTCTGATTCAGCAAACGGATGTGTGTATGCGTGTGATTTTTTGAGTATGTGTGTGTGGTTGTTGTGTGTGTGAAGTGTAGGCGTAGAAATTATTTTGATATTTTACGAGCAAGCGGAAAATTTAGCAAGCAATAAACGAACATGCAACATAGTAAGTATAAGAAAATAGAAAGTCGAAAAAGTTTAGCATACCGTTACACCACAATTAACTTAGAATCAATAAAATTTATAAGAAATAAAAGTTATAAAATTCTATAAAAAATATGCAGTCCAACACCAAATAACGCAGGCAGGTGCACTCAAGCCTCTAGCATGCGCCTAAGCTAAAACATATGGCATAGCAGAGCTTAGCATTCCACTTGCATATTATAATAATTTATAATAACAAAAACTATGAAGTACAAAGATAACTTAAACACTGAAGTCAAACCTTTGTGCACGCCCGGCTGACGGCAGTGGTAGTTGCACGCATGCTCAGTTGGATAGTTGTTCTTATTGCCCTTGCAACCGCCGTAGGTGAATGGACGGCACACATCCGTCTGATTGTCGTAGAACCAACGTTCGAAGTTGCCCTCGCAGGGTCCAGCCTCCATAGGTTGATCGCAAGGCGCTGTAAGCACATAAGCATTAATATATGTAGGTCACATTTTTTGCGCACTCAAACACTGCACCCGTTAACTTACGTGTGGTCTCATCGACGGCGCAGAGTGCCTGACATTCAACCAAGCTATCGAAACGATTTGAAGTGCCATAACAACCACCATAGTTGAATTCTTCACAACGATTGCGATCGGTGTCAAAGTACCATTTCTTATTGTAGCCAGTGCATGGACCAGAACTCTTTGGCAAGAAGCAGGCTTCTTTGCCGGTATACTCTTGACAGGTAGACTTACAGTCCGACTCGGTTTCAAATCTGTTATCGTTGCCTTCACAGCCACCATACCAAAAGCGTGCACACGCACCGTACGATGTGTCGAAGAAGTATTTAATGCTGAAGTTGCCGCAAGGGCCGGTTGCTTTCGGCAGTCCGCATGCCTTTTGTGGTGGTTCCTTAACCGATGCACAACCTTCGAATTTGTCACCCTCCGCCGCAGCAATACCGTCCGGACAACAACCATATTTGCTCTCCAAGCAGGTACAACCCTCACCGTCCGGTCCCTTGGCTGGAGTCTTTTCATCAGGACAGCACTTGAACTCAGTTTGCGAACAGTGACAACCGTAGTGATGCGGTCCTTGTGCAATTGTGATACCATCGGGACAACAGCCGAACTGTAGTGTGTGGCATGCACAGCCCTCAAATTTAGGTCCATTAGCCGGTGTAATTTTATCTGGGCAACAACCATATGTTGAATTTTCACAACTGCAGCCTTCTTTATTTGGTCCACGTGCCGCTGTTTTTTGATCGTCACAACATCCGTATGGAGTATATTTGCAATCGCAATCCTCAAAGTTAGGTCCATGTGCGGCGTTAATATTGTCCGGGCAACAACCGTAGACCGTATTCAGACAGCAGCCTTCGCCAAGCGGTCCATGAGCAGGTGTCTGATTGTCGGGGCAGCAACCGTAACGCTCACGTGTGCAAGGCGCACAGCCTGCATAATCAGGCCCAGTGGCAGCAGTGAGACCATCTGGACAACAGCCATATTCTGTATCTCTACAGTTTCTGGCAGCTGGCGCTGCTGATTCACAACCCTCAAAGTCTTTTCCTTTAGCTTCGGTCGTGCCGTCGGGACAACAGCCAAATTCAGCGAAAGAACATGATTTAACCACTTTACTTTCAGTTGTGCTTTCAGGAATTTCTGTGCTTTCAGGAGTTTCTGTGCTCTCTGGTGTTTCCGTGCTTTCTGGTGTTTCAGTGGTTTCTGGTGTTTCAGTGCTTTCTGTTGATATTGTACTCTCTGGTGTATCGGTTGTTTCTCCTGATCCCTCAGTAACCAACTCGACAGTTGTTGTTGGCGGCGCCGTCGTAGTTTCAGGGCATCCTTCAGCATCCTCGCCCTCTGCTGGTGTGAAATTATCTGGACAACATCCGAATAGTGTTTCTGAACACTGAGATTGAGGACAGCCTTCATTGTTCTCACCCTCAGCAGGTGAGACCCCATCTGAACAGCAACCATATTTAGTCTCCGCACAAGTTTTGACAATCGCACAACCCTTATCAAATGGTCCCTTAGCAGGTGTCTTTTTATCAGGGCAGCACCCATAAGTTGCTTTTTTGCAATCCTTCTTGGCCTTACATTTTTTCTGCTTAAGAGCCTTGGTGATAAGGGCTTCAAGCGTGTTAGGTGTACTCTCCTCTTCTTCATCTGTAGTCGACCAAATGTCAACCGTTGAGCTCGCAAAAGTGGAATCAGTAGCTCCACTTTCAGTTGTCTCAGTACTTTCAGTAGGTCCACTTTCAGTGGTTTCTGTGCTTCCCGTTGATTCACTTTCGGTTGTTTCTGATATCCCAACGGAAGAGGAAGATTCCGTGCTCTCCCCTGCCTCGGTACTTGATGTAGTTCCTGCAGTGGTACTAATGTCTGAGGTTGACTCCACTGACACACCTTCAGTGGTTGATTCTGTTGACCCACCAGTTGTGCTCTCCTCTGTCGAGCCTGATGCTGTTGATTCTGAAATATCCGTAGATCCTTCAGTAGTTTCACTTTCTGTTGAGCCGCTGGATTCAGCTGTAGTGTCAGATATTCCAGAGTCTGTAGTGGAGGAAACATCAGTGCTTGATTCAGATATTTCTGTTGTATCGGATGAATCTGATGATGTGGTGGCCTCAGAGCTAATTGAGGTTTCAGAGGATTCAGTGGTAACATCTGAAGTAGCTGAAGAACCGGTCGTTGAGTCTGTACTGAGAGGAGAGCCTGTTTCGGATTCAGTAGACACTGAGGATTGAGTAACCGTCGAATCACTTGAAGCATCAGCAGTAGTACCTGTGATATCAGATGAGCTTCCGGTTGATTCTGTTGATAACGGTGATCCAGTAGTATCAACTGAAACTGACGACTCAGTAGAGTCCGATGATAAAGTAGAAAACTCTGAGCTTGATTCACTAGACTCTGTTGATTGCGTTGAGTCCGTCGATATTGATTCTGTGGATATTGAAGATTCAGTTGAAACTTCGGTGGTTGATTCAGTTGAATCAGTGGACGAAGATACTGTTGATTCAGTTGTATCGGTAGATGTAGATTCGGTGGATTCTGTTGATTGTGTTGAGTCAGTCGATGAACTAACTGTTGATTCTGTAGAACCAGTCGTTTCGGTTGTTTCCGCAGAAGCAGTGGAATCAGTTGACTCTGACTCAGTAGATCCTGAAATAGTTGAAGCTGAAGATTGGATAGAGCTAGTTTGATCAGTGCTTTCGGAAACAGTTGATTGAGTTGACTCAGGTGACGCTGAGGATTCAGTAAACTCAGGCGTTTCTGTTGTTTCAGAACTATCAGTAGAACCACTTGATCTCAATATTTCAGTTGTCTCTGTAGATAGCGAAGAATCAGTTGATACTGATTCAGAAGTTTGGGTGGAATCAGGGGAAACTGATGATTCAGTTGATAACGAAGATTCAGATACATCTGTAGTATCGGAAGAATCAGTGATATCTGAGGATTCCGTAGATTCAGTAGATACGGTAGATTCAGATATACCAGTGGTATCCGTTGAATCTGTGGATTTTGAAGATTCAGTTGATACGGTAGATTCAGATATACCTGTAGTTTCGGATGATGAAGCAGACTCAGTGGTGCTGTCTGATGCTTCCACGGAGGATTTCGTAGAATCAGTAGAGATCGAAGAAACAGAAGAATCTGTAGATATGGGCGAGGTAGTAGAGCCGACAGATTCAGTAGTGTCTGAAGCTCCAACCGTGCTACTCAACTCATCTCCACTGCCCTCAGTATCAAGAGAAGTATCCTCTGTAATATCAGTTCCCTCGCCGGAGCCCTCCACTGTCGTTAATGGAATGTCTGTTGAAGCAATATCGCTTGATTCTTCAGTATATGGTGAATCACTGAACATTAGTTCATCGGTTAAGAGGGATACTGGCGCAGTTGTTTCTTTATCCAACTCAATACCCTCTGCCAATTTGGGATCCTCTTGAGAAACTAAATCATCCTCGTCATCTTCCTCACAATCATCTTCTTCGGCGTCTTCTGTAATAGGTGATGTAGTCCTATCAACTGGAATCAGTTCATCCTTCGTACATGCTTGAGTATTGCATTTTTCAGAGAGAGACTCAATTTTCGATTCATCACAGTTGAGCGACTTTGTGCCATTAGATAAACAGAAAACTTCCCGCGTACGTTCTCCACCACCACATGGCTTACTACAAGGCTCCCAAGGTCCAGTAAACCATTGCCCAGGACATTCTTTTTCCTCACCTTCGCACCCTTGCTCCGATTCCGGTTTCGCAGAGGCGTCGCATTTCGACTCTTCAGCAGGTTTAATGCTTTTGCCATCAAATTCACCACATATTACTATACGTGACTGCACACCCTTTCCACATGCCGCAGAGCATTTACTCCATTCTGAGGTGAACCATTTTGGTGTACACTTAGACGATTTGCAAGGCCGCGAAAGTGCTGGAACTTCGGGTGCACAGAATTCTTCTGAATAAATCTTACCAGATTTTGAAGCACAAACGGCAGTCCGTGTCTCGGCAGTCCGTGTCTCGGTCTTTTGTCCACATTCATCACACTGGAAGCAAGAAAATTAGGATACATATGACTTAAATAGTCGAGTTTCAACATTACCACAATATGATTAGAGATTACAACAAAAAAATCTTACCCCGCTCCATTCGGATAAAATCCAATCCACACCCTCACAAGGAGTCAGTATGCATTCCTTTTCTGTTGGGGGCTTCTCTTCTATGCAGTCTTCTTCTGGAAGTACACGCTTACGCCCATTCTCCTCAATATAACATGTCACCTTTCGTTTTTGCTTGCCTTCTCCACATAATTTGTCGCACTAAAATTATTTCGGTACAAAAAATTTGTGATAGAATTAGTTTTCTTTCTGAAGGAACCGTATAACTTACTGGTGCCCAAGGACCCAAGTGATACTTCGGACAATTTTTCACATCTCTATTGCACTCTTGCTCTGTAGCCGGTTTGTTACCGACATTCTCCAAACATACAGAGTCTTCTTCTGTCGTATGTGTTCTACAAACAAAAATAGATATTTGAATGATCTATCTTAAAGAACTTTCATTTCTATATAACAACTTACCCATTCGGCGAAATTCGTTCACAGGTAACAGTTCTGTTTTGCACGCCATCAGCGCCGCAACCTTTCGAGCATTTACCCCATTCACCTTCGATCCAACTGGGAGCACATGGCTGCTCATTACATGCCTGCTCTTCGGGTAACTTAGCGCTGGCATCACACAAGTTGGGATCAACTTCTTCGAGCGTCATGCGATTAGTGCAGGTAACGGTACGTGTTTGCGTACCACCACCACATGGAGCGCAACACGGCTCAAACTCGGAATGTGTCCACGAGTATTCAACAGGTGTTGAATTACTCAATTCTTCTGGTATGCTATACTCATACGTTAGGCTTAAATTCTTGTCCTGCACCAACATCATTATCGTAATGGACTCCGTTGTGGGCCCACTACAAGTCAGCTGATCGGGTGCGGCAAAGCCTGTTGGTTTTCTCTGATAGATCCACCAACAGCCAGCATAGAACATAGGGCGTGGAAAATCGATACGGAAATTACCGTTTAAATAGTAGTGACCAGTTGAGTTGCGGCAGGCTAAGTAATTGCTGGAGGGCGCCGTCTCCTGTACACGTATATTCGTGGCACCACTCGGAATGAGTATGATGTCATTATAACCTAAGAAAGAAAGGTCGAAACAAAATATTAGAAATCTCAATTAATTAACGACCAATAAAATTACTAACCGACTGGATAGTTATTGGCAGTTAAGGTGTCCGAAATGGTGCGGCACGTGCTGCCATCTCCACCACATTTGCGGCACTTATCTTCCTTGGCGTTCGAGCCGAGCATCATATCGCAACCGACCGGCTGGCACACACCATCCACACAAACATCGAGATCGCGATCATTGCAACGTGTGCCATCGATGACTTTCGCTTTCTGGCGATAGTAGAAACGTTCGCCCACCGGCATACAATTCAACTCGCACGGATTGGGCGCATTTGTGTATGGCACCCAGTCATAGGTGACGCCATCGAAAGGTACACGATTGAAGCGCGCACACTGCTGTAACCTAAAGTCGGGCTCATCGTCGGGGCAATCTTGTGTATTGCAGGAGAAGTACATGCGATTGCCACCCTTACAGATCGGTGCACCATTGCGTCTGCAATGACAAATGATGTGCCATAAATTATTTACTTGCCTGCCATTTGTGTGGGTTTCAACTTACGCTAATCTCCGGCATTCGCGTGTTTGAAACGATACACCGCCTCCGCACGTGCGTGAACACTCTGATGGTGAACTCCATTCAGTCCATTCGGCGGCATCGTCGCCATCTCCGCCCGGCACTATATAACTCGCTGGTAGGTACATATTAGCGCCATATTGTCTTTTATGTCGCGTTCCATACTAAATGAGGAATGATTTATTTATTTTTGTTTGGAAAAATCGGAGGTGGTCAGAAAATCAACTTACGAATCTGGAGTATGAGGATTGAACACAGTAGAGTACGATGAATAATATCAAGGCCGTTGAACTGCAACGAAGTAAAAGAATAATAAATTGGTGTAAGTCACAATTTCAAAAAAAATTATAATATTTTTATTTTTTTTAAGATTTAGAATGGGTAACACTCGAGTTAACCTCAATGACCAAATTCCATCTGCGAATCGCTGCTGAGTCACACAAAAGTGATCCATTTCTGAAGCAAATTGTTTCTGGTGGTGAAGAGTAAGTAACTTATTACAACGTATAAGAAGTCTAAGGAAAACGGGGATTTTGCTGATAAAAAATTGGCCTGAAGAGAAGGTTGTGAAAATCGACCGTCCCAGTTTGTTGCCTACGAGAGTTTCTATGAAGTGATTTTCAAAATGACAACAAGTAATCCAACAAACTATATTTTAACCAAATCGGACCATTCTAACTAAGCTAAACAATGTATATATTTTTAGTAACCCTAATATTATCCCTACATGAAGAAAAATTATTTGTTTACTAGATGTAAGGTTTACTTGTACAGACAAAATGAATAGAGAATCATACACTTTTTTGTCGATTTCAAAGCCGCTTTTGACAGCATTTACAGAAGCATCAGCTCCATCAAAATCGGAAATGACATCTCCGAGCCGTTCAGTTCCAGACGAGTTTTAGATACTCTGTACTATCTACTCTAAGCGGACAATGCTTCTGGGGTACGCATCGGTCTTAACAACAGAGCCGTCAGTACAGCCTTTTCCAGCTTAGAAACAAAAAGAGATTAATTTTAAGGTGAACGAGGGCAAGACAAAGTGCGTGGAGACCATTCCTTGCCAGCAATGTAGGTCTGGAGATAAAGCGCAGTAGAACACTTGGCGAGCGCTACTTTGGGATCGGTAGACTATTTAGAAGCATATTCCTCTGTTGATAAACAAAAATGACGCCCTTTAAGTCTGTTATCAATCCCGTTTTATTATACGGCGCAGAAATATTGACGAAGTTAAATCGATATGAAAGGGTACTAAGAGCATTCGAGAGCTGTTTTCCGCAAGGTTTTTGGAGCAGTTCACTTGAGGGATGAGTTCCGAAGAAGATGGAAGCACGAACTGTGTGAGCTTCAAGGTCATATGGATATCGCATAAAAATTCACAAATCCGCTGGTTAGGCCAAGCCGTATGCAGGGAAGATGATGCTCCAGCGAAAAGCGATTTCGGTGCGAGACCCATGGGTGGACAATGGAAGCAAAGGCGCTCAGGCACCCAATGGAAAGATAAAGGCAACTGTCGAAGTTTTTCTCGGCCCAGATCGAGCAGGTGCCAAAGACGAAGGAGAAGATTTTATTAACACTACTCAACAAAACCCCTGAAAAAAAAACAACTTTAAAGTGTAACAAAAAGTAATTTTAAAATAAATTATTGTTTAGTCAAAGGTCAATTTACTAAGCAAACAAAAATATTCATCGAAGCGAATTGCTTTTCCATTATCGACTTTGACGACGAGTGTATACATTTCTATGTACTTTTACAGTCATGAAAAAGATAGTGGAACACACAGATACAATTACATATTTCCAAAAACTGAAGCTATGCTATGCCTTCAGTTAATTGATGCCAAGCGTCACTATTAATTTTAACAATACTGTATATACACAAAAGCATTAGAGTAAGTTTGTTGTGGCTTTCAACAACCATTGCTGATCGTTGCTTTTCAAAACTTTTATCTTTATGTGTGTTTTTACAGCCACTAATGCTTAGTAACTCACACATATTTATGTTCATATGTGTGTTTTATAGTCGCCTTTATTTGTTGCTATCTGTGGCATCAGCGCTTAGCATAAGAAAACACAGCGCCTCACAACAACAGCAAACAAATGATTTAGTAAATTTATTTATCTGCAAACCAGCAACAATTTCATCGTATATTTGTTGAATATAGATACGTACGCAGTCATGCGTTGCCAGTAAGAGAAATAAATAAATAAATATGCAAGCAAAAAAAATAAGCTAACTAATTTAAGAGAAGACCCACATCTGTGCGTTTGTGTACCGAAGGGAGGCAGCGAAATTGTTTTGTATGTCAACAAGTTGCACTTTCATTGCATGCCACAACCGCAAATGCCGCAACAACCACTGTCACTGACATTGCCAGCCAGCAACACCGGCGCGGGCGACGGTCGACAAGTGCATACCGAAGACGTGGGCATGGGGCATGTAGTTAATTAATTTTTATGGCTTCGCACGCTTCATAAACAGCAAAAAACACAAACAAATAAATCAAAACGAATTGCGAGACAAAAAGTAAGATAAGCTTAAACTTGCTTTTTTTGCTGAGGAACAGATAGGGATTGCCGCTGACCAGCCGCATATGAGCGCTTCTTTGGTGGCGATCATAGAACTTAAGCTGGGGCTACCACAAAGCTACTGTATGTATATAAGTAAGTGTGTATGTGTGCTCAGATTATATATCTAGATATGTGGTGCATCTCTTTGGCTCTGAGTCAGCAAGGATGCCTCACTTACAGTTTATTGCGAATACATACATTCACACATAAATAAATATTTACTTCCAATTTCCTTATTTATGCTCAACGTTCTTAAAAATCCATAACAGTTCTTCTTCACTATATTAGTAATACTTCGAATTGTCTTACTTGGAACCACTTCATGTGATCCCCTTATAATAGCGCTTTAGTCGATGAGTCACCTATTTCTAATATACTTTAAGCAAATAAAGCTACGCAACAATCAAATATTATCAATATAAACACAACTATGCATGTAAGTGTGCTTATAAAAGACTATAATGCCGAAAAAAAAAGTATTTGCAAAAATTTAGAACACTGCATAACTCAGGGCGCACTGCTTCCTGTGCGCAATCCGATCCGGAGACCGCCGACCGCTACAAACGCCATATGCATGCATTGGCAATGCCAACGAACTTAGAAGACAATTTTTGCAAATTAAAATGTAGAAAAATTAAAACAACAACAAAAATTGTTATGGCACAGACAGTGTGACGCCTTGGCATGCACACATACATGCACACATACAAACACACAAGCGCACATATATGTATGTATGCCCGCACACCTCACGGCAGCGCAGTTGTTAGCAAGTGTATGCGATTATGGGTGTTTGCCACAAATGTACCGCTACGCGCAACTTAGCTGACGCGCACGTCAAGTATGTAGCACATATATGCAATACAAACAACAAAAAATTGCAGCAATTTGCCAATGCGCATATTTAAAAAAACAAAAAAAAAATGTATTTTTTTTCTTTTTTAATTCCATTTATTTTCCACTACTCCTTATTCTTATTATTATCTTATTGCTTGTGCATATAATTTTATGTTAATATGTGTGTTGTGGCTTTTGTTTGCGCCATTACTGTGCTTGTTTCTTGCCTTTGTTGGTCTGTTGCCAATTTAATTTCGCTCGCTGCGTGCTCCACGCTACAAATCGTCAAAAATGTCGAATCAGTAGAATCTAAACCAAAATAATAAGTTACACTTCGTCGCCTCGACAAAGTCACACGCATGCCAACGGCAGCGGGCGGTCCACTGCAATTCCGGGTGCCAAGTGTGTGTAGTATCATGTAAGGCACCGCTGCGTGCTAGAAATACTATATGTCTTTTGAGGTTATGTTGCAGCAGTTCCTGCAACTGTTGTGTTGTGCCGTTTTGTCACCTCGCCAGGACACTTGCTGTCCTTGCCGGGTGACTGCTTAACAGTTAAGTGTTTAGCAATTGACAAAAGCAATCGGATTTACTTTGTCACATTTTGGAGGAGGAGGCGGAGGCGAATTACATTTTCATGTCTAAATATATTTGAACTATTTTATATATTACTTTTAGCTCCTCCGATATGTCAAGTACTTTGTTGTAAAAGTTTCATAGATACTCCTTAAGAATTAATTGAGAAAATTCTATCCAATTAGGAATATTTTTTTTAGGTGGAAAGAAATTAAAGCATGAGAGAGGCAGACTGTCTTTTTTGATACTGGTTTTATCAGAAAAACAGGGACCCAAAATATTTGAACCTGCCACCTGAAAGAAGCATAAGGTATATATAACGAGTGACAACCATTTTTATTCCCTTCGTGATATCACTAGAGAAAGCAGACAGCGTACATCTCAATGTTGCGATAGGCCACAACACGAGCTGTGTGGGATAGATACCGAGAATTGAAGAGGGAAGCGAGACGCAGCAAAAAAAAAGACCGATACTTTGAAGAACTTGCGAAGCTAGCCGACAGGAGTAGTGCTCGAAAAGAGTTTCAAGACCGCAGCGCATTCTTCTAACCCAAAGTGGTGACTTAGTGGCTGATGTTCAGAGCAGACTGATGTTATGAAGGTAGCATTTCTTCGGCCTAATGAACGGCAGTGTCAGTTTAATGTATGGAAATGGCGATTCCGACTCCCCTATCGATGTCGATGGAATAGATGTTCCATTGCCTGACCTTGATAAGGTTCAAGTTGCAAATACCCACCTGAAGAACAACAAAGTGGCTGAATGGAATACCGGCCGAGCTATTCAAATACGTCTGCGTCTGGATCGGGAAGAACAACTCCGAGCCGATCGATATCAAGCGAGCTTTCTGTCAAGGAAACTCCCTATCGTGTGACTTCTTCAATCTGTTGCTGGTGATATTGATATCATCGGCTTCAACACCAGCGCCGTTAGTTCTGCTTTCTCCAGACTTGGCAAGGAAGCAAAGCAAATGCGTCTGGTAGTGAACAAGAGCAAGACGAAATAACTCCTGTCATCAAACAAACAGTCATCGCACTCGCGACTTTGCTCCCACGAGACGTAGATAATTTCATCTATCTTGAAATCAGCATTAACACCAATAACAAAATCAGCCTTGAAATCCAACGCAGAATAACCCTGGCAAACGAACAAAGACCAAAATCAAAAAGTCCCTACTCATTCCAGACCAACTATATATATAGTTCGGGGACATGGACAAGGACATCTTCTGATTGCTCTGCCTTAGGCGACATTGACATAGTTCAGAGAATCATGAGACAGCGGCTGCGCTGACTAGGTCATGTGGTCCAGATGGCAGGAAACACTCCAGTTTTGAAGGTTTTCGATTCAGTACCCGCCGATTGAAGCAGAGGAAGAGGTAGACCTCCACTACGTTGGAGTGATCAGGTGGAAAAGGGTTCGGCTGTACTGTGATAAGTGGCGCCAAATAACAAGTATAAAAATCACTGTCGAGCTGTTGTTAACTCGGATATAACCACGTAAGCGGTGCACACGCCAGTAAAGAAGAAAAAAAGAAGGGGCTTCTCAACTTAGAGGATTTATGAAGCTTCAAGCTCTAATAAATTGATTGTTGTTAATCTAAAGCTCAAGACCAGATCAAATACTTAAGCGATTTAGAAAGACCAGGAACTACAGAGGACTCCTTAAAAAAGAGAAACGAAGAATTCCAGGAAAATATAGTGTTTTGAATAAATCGTCATTCTGTACAAACATCTAACTTCTTCGCATAAAGCTGTTGTTTGTTCGGAAACTTATCGCATCATGTTGTCGAAACTTCTCCGCAACACGTCTACTCATCTGACCGTATGTAAGTATGTCTGTATGCATTATTATTTTCCAACTGCGAGTAACTTATGAGCGCGCTGTTTTGCCAAAATCAACGTAAACTTATTATCAGCAAACCACATTACCTTGTCGTTATAGTTTCGAACAACAACAACTGTAAACGGCCTGTGCAGCGCGCGTCGTTCGGCGGCGCCATCCCAACTACGCGACTTCCGCGCGGCGTGATTTAGGTGTTTGCTTACAGGGCAACAATCAATTTTTCGCAACATTTGCACCAGCTCGCATCTTTTATTGTTATTATCTCTATATTTTTCCATTGTACTCACACATATTTTCTTAAGGTAGTCCAACAATGTGCCCGGTTGTTTTGCTGTCCTTCTGCCCCCCTTTTCAATTTAGAGACAGACACAGTCGAGGCACATAAATTAATGTCCTTAGAGTTTTTTATTGGGCGCTGAGTTGGCGCAAACTCGAGGCAACCGTAAATGCATACATACAAACACACAAACATTAATTCGAAATATTGAAGGCAAACTTAAAGGCTTCGATCCATGTATGCATGCAGATATGTGTGTACACGCAAGTAAAAAAGTCATTTTGAAAACACCAAAATCACCAGCGTAATATTAAATAGAAGAAGAATTAAAAGCAAAAGACCAGCGCACAAAAAATGACTGTCTGTGTTTTTATGAGCTTTCTTTTGGAAGATCTACCTGCATCCGGTATTACGATATATGTATATGACAGTCTGCATTAGTAAAGGCAGATATTAAGCTAAAAGTCTTGGAACGTCCCTGAGAAAAAGCTAGAGTGAGTAGTTCGAGGCACTGGTTATGTTATTATATGTAGATTTTAGAGGGCTTTGCTACTCAGTTGCCTACTCAGTCCGAAGATCCATCTGTTGGCAAGAGTTATTCTGCGTTGGATTTCGAGGCTGGCGTTGTCTACTACTTCGAAGTTATGACTGTCAGCAGTGACATAGGTGCGTAGCCGCGAGTGCGACGACTATTTGTTCGATGAGAGGATATATCTCGTCTTGTCCTCGTTCACTACCAGACCCATCTGCTTCGCTTCCTTATCCAGTCTGGAGAAAGCAAAACAAGCGGCGCGGTTGTAGAGGCGTACGCCCATAAAATATAAAGAAGATCTTACCTTCTCTATTCAGCTCTGCAGCTCAAATTATTTTCTTCAGGAGTAAAGTGAAGAAGTCGGACGATAGGGAGTCTGCCTGTCTGAAACCTCGTTTGGTATCGAACGGCTCGAAGAGGTCCTTTCAGACGCTAACCGAGCTTTTGGTATTGCTCAACGTCAATTTACACAAATTATGAAAACATCGTTGTGCATTGTAAGAAGGGGTAAAGAACCTCAGGGCTTAATATTTTAATAAAAATTTATTCACTCAAGAGGTGTATGTACCTTCAAGAACTGTGCTCTTATACTGAAAAATGTTTGCATAAAAATCGTTTCCAACTATAATTCAAACAGAAATTAAATGAAACAATAAATTACAATGACACTTTTTTGTTGCGCTTGTTTTTGCCAGCATTTATTATATAAGTATGTGAACCCATTTGGCCCCACTGGGGAGCACTGAGGAGCACCACCATAACCTAAAGCAGCATTTAGCACATCTTAGGCGACAAGCAGTCAACTGTTGCCGCCACTGCGGGTATTTATCAAATTTAATTTGCAATATGCTGCGAATTGTGCGGGGGCAAGCGCTCAAGGCGAATGCCACAACAACGCTAACAGCAAAACCAGCGGCAGGCAGCGGTGGCGCAGCAACATTAATATTATAACAATTTGAGTGTTTTTATTTCGAGCGAGGCATGCAAGCACAATAAAGGCGCACAGATCAGCAACAACAAGACACCACAAGCCACAACAACAACTGCAACGGTAATGCGATAAGAATATGCATCGTTTGTTTGGAGTGTTATTGCCACAGGCAACATGACCGCTGAGGAGCGGCATGCAGCACAGTTCTTGTTATATTTGTTGCTCTTTTTCGCGCCTTGTTTTTGTTTTTGTTGGTGTTTCTTATAGATTTCATGCCGCCGCGCAGCCAACACCTACTTAATTTTGCCAAGTGACACTTTATTGCCAACAATGGCAACAACAGTCAGCCAGCCAGCCAACAACAACCGGCACGCTTGCCGCTCTTTAGAAGCCCCGGCGACGAAAGCAATAAAAAAATGTTGAAAAAAGCAATAAGAACAACTGCAGCATTTGGTGGCACACAGGTATAACAAAAGGACTATTGTTGTGACACAATGGCACGTTGAAGTGTTCGCCTGTTGCATGCCACTGTGCTACGATGCTATGCTACGCGTTGTTGTTGCGCCGCTTCGGGCAACATGTCTACACGGCGACTTTAATGGCGAAATTGCTGGTAAAAACGGTGTGATCCCTTGCCGCGGGCCTAACACCGGAGCAGTAGCGGCACTTTGATCGTAAAGCCACAGCAAGTAGCAAGCTTAGCGAAAAAATTGCTGTCATACATATATGTATATAGTATATCGGTATTTGCACATACATTTATGTATTTGTATATGCTCACATAATAAATCAAAAATACTTAAAACAAAAAATATTGCTCCCAATTCAGATAAAACAACTGTTGTTCAATTGTGTGGAGGAATTTGGGCAATGTCTCGAACAACTTTGTCATTCGCAATATGTGAAAGAAGTATCTTTGTAGATCGGCAAAAGACAAAGACAAACGAATTTGCTTCCAGCATTTGGTTCCAAAGAGGAACTTATTCTTCTTTATTGGCGTAGACACCGCTTCCTTCGTCATTTTTCCTTTTCGCTGTTTGGCGCGAATTGGAGATTCCAAGTGTAGTCAGGTCCTTCTCCACCTGGTCTTTCCAACGGAGTGGAAGTCTTACTCTTCCTCTGCTTTCCCCGACGGATACTGTCTTCCACAGAACCTTTCTCTCAAAAACTCGTGACGTCGACTCATCAGATGTTTTCATTGTCCATGCCTCTGCAATATACAGCAGGACGGGGATAATGAGTGATTTGTAGAATTTTTCTTTACTTTTCAGTTGCCTACTCAGTCCGAAGTAGCCCCTGTTAGCAAGAACTATTGTGCGTTGGACTTCAAAGCTGTCGTTGTTCTTTTTATTAATGCTGGTTTCAAGATAGACCCAGAATAGATGGACTACACATATATTTTTATCAAGACTGTGGGTCAAAGATATTCTGTGAATTAATCTAGATAATGGTTTAGGAAAATCAAGAATCTATTCTATTAGATGAACTGTTTGGGATCCTTCCAGTTTTGGATGACTGTTCCCTGAATTTCAACTTTCAAACTTCTTTAGACATTTTAAAATTAAAAAGTCCATGGAGCCATCCATATCATATGTCGTAATTTAGCATAGTCAATGGAACCTTGGGTTCAGAATATACCGAACAAGGCTTCTGAATTTTCATCATAGCAGAATCAATACCTCGATCATAAGAATCCGACATATTTTATGAAGATCTTTATCTCTATCGGTCTTTATTTATTTTAACCGGTTAGTTTGAATGACAGTTATACATAATAGCATGAGTCCATCTGAAGAATTTGTTCGAAGATTGTACCATTGCCTTAGACATTTATACCAAATGAAAATATTTTCCAAACAAGGGCTCAGTTTAGATGACAGCCATCTTCTATAGTGGTCCGATATCGGCGATTCCGACAAATAAGCTGCTTGTTGTTTGTATATACTTTATAGGGCCGCCGATGATATTTCGCCTATCTTTGAGGATTCACGAAGTAGAAAGTAGAAGAGTAAAATTAGGGAGGAAAGAATAAATTACTTACTGAGACCATAGTTATACGGTACTTTCGGAAAACCAAGAATATATATGGGTTAATAATTTGCTATACTGACTACTGTATTAAGACTTTTGGATGACCAACAATGTATTTGACGAAAGTTCTAACTTTAGCACTGTTGGGAATTTTAATCCCATTTTAATCGGAGCAACTTTCATAGCCTATAATCAAAATATTCGCAGCATTTACGGAATTCTCATAAAACTGTTGTAGTGTGGAGCCGCTGGTGAAGTATTTACAATGGAGTCCTCAGATGATTAAGAAATTTTATGATCTCTAATTCACTTGTTTGTCTTCAACTTCTGCGCAGAGACAGAAAAATTTAGTTCCCACATACATATTTACATATGCGCCCAAACACTTTTATGGTAGTTGGTATTTACGAGCACGCCCGACGCGATCTAAAGTATTTCCAAGTTGCCGATTCGCTTTTTTTTGCACTCGCTTCCCGAGTAGTTGCAAAATGCCATAAAAATGAATTGACTAGTGTAAAGTTGGTGGCAACAACCATCAATCACTAAAGCAATAGGACGTCAAGCTAACTGCTGATTGGTTGCAATTGTTGTTGTGGTGACTTTTACTTGTGTGGCAGCGGCAGTGGTGGCGGCAAGTTAAACGTTTTTAAAGGCAGCTCAGAGGGCTAACACAGCAGATCCATGCGAAAATATATGCAACAAAGGCAAACAAACAAATGCAATAAAATTCTAGAAATTTCGCAGAAACAACAACAACATGCGAACTAACGCGGTCACAAAGTCAAATAATACATATGTTTGTAGCTGCAACACACACGCACACGCATGGCTTGCTAACAGAAGAAGTGCTCATATTACCAGCGGCAGAGGACAGCGCGCAGAATGCAACATTAAATGCAACAACAACAACGAACGCAATAAAATTAAAACTTTCGCAAGAAAACTAGAAAATCGCGCAGAACAAGATGCGATAATAAATTTTATTTTTACTACACAAATATACGAGTACGTATGTGGCAGGAGCGCGGCAAGAACTCCATATCATCGCACACATGCAGATGTCTCTTCATCAGCATAAGCCCACTGCTAGCGTACACTGCAACGGGGAGCGCCTGGGCGCGTTCCTGAAATAGCGAAGGCATGGACGCGGCAAATGAATTGGCAAACACAGCGTTGCTGGGCGCGTTGCGAAAGTGAATGTGATTACGCAGCGCACATAATCTCGTTTGTATTTATGGGTGTGTGTGTTTCGAAATTTAGTAATTGCATATAAAGCAATAACAAAGATGTTTAGTGACTGCAGCGCGGCGCGCAAACCCAATTTTGTGTCTGTTTTCGGATGCGATTCAATTGCGCGTATAAATAGGATAGCCTGGGATGCGTGCGCCGCACTGTAATGGAACACCATCAATGACAGCGCGACAGCGGGGCACAGGCGCACGACAATGCACTGCCACAATCAAGCAAGCGCTTGCCTCAGCATGTGTTGCTGCGCGGTCCAGAGCAGGCACTATGATGCATTGCATTCAGGCGTGCGCGGCAAGCAGATGGAGTATGTAGCAGGGGTGGAGGCACGACTAGTTGGCCGACAGCATAGTCAGGACGTAGCTCATAATTTATGAGGGGATGCACGCGCGGAGCCTATCAGCAACACAGGCAAACACATGCCACATGACACATAGGTCCGCAGCGCTCTCATGCGCGCACACATCTACACGTATAATGTATCTGTAAGTGCCGCGCCCGCAGATTGACGCATGCAAAGTCATGCGTAGAAGAAGATTTCCTACACAACTTCGCTGCAAATTAAGTAACGTAGCAGCACCAACTACTGTATTGATAATGCAACAAATACGTTTTCTAGCGCTCAATTTTTCCGCTAATGCGGCAGAGTGGATTCTTCGAAATCATAAAAGCAATGCGCGTTTTATTGCTTTATTGTAGCACGCTAGCATGCTTCGGCGCGCGCACATACATACACACATGCATAAAGCATAAATGCAAAGGAAATTATGCGTGCAATTGCCACGCTGCATATGCCACACATTAAGAGCTGCAATGTGCTATGCGGCTGCGGCGTTCGTAAATATGAAACAAGTGGCATGGGAAAGGGCGCGTTGCATATCCATCTAACAGCTATCTACGCGCCACTGTTCCTGGAGCGCATCTTTCGTTTGTTGTTGTGACTAATGCGGTTGCATGCAAAGCGCAAGTGGTAATCGACTTGCAGGGCTTCGTATACGCAATGCACTTTGCCACTGGCGGTTGATTAGTAAAGTAAATAAACATTTCAAGCAGCACCAATCAACTGCTCCACTTTCCGTTCAATCAGGTGGCACTCGTATTTTAGACTTGCAACTCCCCTCCCCACTAATAACTTCACTTCGATTGTTTGCATAGTTCGAGCTGATTTGTATACTTACATACATATGCAGTATATTTATATGCAGTGCGTGCCTACTTGTGGCATATATTTGGTAAAGTGGGTTGTTTTCTTCCCTTTTGGGAACTTTTTGTAAATTTTAATTTTAGCTCATTTATCTGTTTCTAAAAGCATTGCTGTTGCAAGTGTATGGGGGTAAATATGTTGCATGTATTTACTATGTACTTAGGTTTGTGTGCCACAGCTGCAACATGTCGATGCTTCACTTAACGTTAAGTGTGGCAAATGGGCCCATTAATGCTCCAAAATAAGTACCGTCGACTAAATTTGTTTTAATTGCCGCCGAGAAGTAGGGTACTACCATTAAATAGTGCTTTGATGGCAGCGAATTTAGCGAGTGTGATATAAAGTGAGTGAGAGAGAAAGCAAGCAATCAGCGTTGTGCATACATACTATATATACGAGTGTTTAGACGTTAGGACCATAAAATAGTTGCGTACGATGTTAAGTCGACAAAGAATAGTTTTAATTCTTTTATTCTTTTATAGATCTTGAAGAAAGAGAGGTATATAAGTAAATAAATAAATATTATTTTTTTTTCTATTATAAATTTTTAATGAAGAGAGGAAGTATATAACAATATTCCTAAAATACAATCGAGAAATATTTTTAGAATTATTTAGAAATGATCGTGATTTAGAGAGCCTGTACAATTTTTTATTACTAACTAATCAAGAAAAATTTCCGTATTAGAAAAACCAGAACTCTTTATAACTTCTTGCCGAATTCCTATTTTTCAAACTTGTTAATTGTAATAAAAAGTTACAATTCCAAAATGTATTGGCGAATTTTACTATGGAGAGAACACTTCTACCGCCTGCTGAACGGCAATGAAAGCATAACACCAGGAGATGGCGAACTCGATTTTCCAATCGATAACGATAGAGCAGACGTTACATTGCCCGACCATAAAGAAATCCGAATAGTAATTACCCGTCTGAAGAACAACAAACCGGCTTGAGCCGATGGACTATCGGCCGAGCTATTCAAATACGGCGGAGAAGAACTGATAAGAAGCAAACATCAGCTTCTATGTGGAATATGATCAGGCGAAGCAATGCCTGAAGACTGGAATTTATGTGTGCTTTACCCAATTCACAAAAAAAAGAAACCTCACAATCTACGCCAACTACTGTGGGATAAGTCTTCTCAACATCGCATATAAGGTTCTATCGAGCGTATTGTGTGAAAAATTAAAGCCCGCCGTCAACAAACTAATTGGACCTTTATTAGTATGGCTGACAAGATATTCACCATGCGCCAAATCTTTGAAAAGACCCGTGAAAAGAGAATTGACACACACCACCTCTTCGTCGATTTCAAAGCTGCATTTGGCAGCACGAAAAGTAGCCGCCTTTATGGCGCGATGTCTGAATTTGGTATCCCCGGAAAACTAATACGGCTGTGTAAGCAAGATGGGGAAGGACCTTTCCGTGCCGTTCGTTACCAAATGAGGTTTCAGACAAAGCGACTCACTATCGTGCAACTTCTTCAATCAACTGCTGGAGAAAATAATTCGATTCCAACAGAGATTTTACTTGGACAGCTTTGAACACCGGTCTGTTATGGTACCAAAACCCCTAAATACTGACTCATAAGACCCTTACAGATCGATAAAGTGCTTTGAACCTATCACAATTTTATTGAGACGGCTAATGTCAACTTGGGCTATGTTTACAAGCTTCCCAAGAGAAGATGGGTCGACCAGTGCACGCGAGGTCCATTGGTATCTGGAGATTCCGATGAGAGCGGAGCATGGTTGTCCACTCTGGCTACCTCATTGACTTTGCAGTTGCGATTTCGCTGTGATCAGGCACCCAAAGAAGCCCGATGATGATGTAGTTAACTATTTCTAGAGACGACAGACACTGTTTGGCCAGCTTAGAGCACCCAGTTAGCGAATTTAGTGCTAGGACTGCTGATATCCTCCCTGAAAGAGGCTGCGCTTCGTAGTGGTACGTCTACCGCAACCTTGATATCAGCCACTTCTGCCTTAAAACATTATAGTGGCCTAATAGCCGAAAGCTAGGATAGACGAAGAGCTGTTTAGAGAAATCTCCCTCTCCAACCTTCCTTTCCAGCTTCGACCCATCTATGAATAAGCTCGCTGCATCTCTTCTTCAGCGACTTCTCCCTATCCACTTCTGTCTCGTAGCAACCCTTTTGTTTCGATCCTTACATTTTCTATAAATAAGTATAATTTATTTAAAATCTTTAACTAAAAAAAAAACTGAGTGGATTTAGTCATCCCCGTCCGTCTGTCAGTCTGTTTATATGTGAAATAGCCCTTCAAAACTGAAGGATCTGAAATGATGTCGATCAGAAATTTCGTACACATTCTTTTCTTAGCAAGAAGTAGTCAGAACCGCCGATATCGGTTCACTATAAGATTAACTGTCATGCAAAAGCAATCAAAATAAATCCCGTGTATGGAAAATTTGTTTAATTGACAAGATATCTGCACGAAATTTGGCATACTTTATTGATTAAGATAACGTTGCAATCTTAAAAATCTTAAAAAGAATTTTAAATCAAACCACCATAGTTTATATGGCTGCCGTACTAATTGACCGATCAATATATCATTTAAAAATATATTTTAAGAAGGCTCTAATTTAAGTGATTCTTAATTTCAAATGATTAGCGAAATTATTGGCAAATACCTGAGCAATTAGCACTTCGTGTTTACATTAAAATTTCCGCTGTAAAATAAGTCAGTTCTTCAATTCTTAATTTTACATTTAATGACACGCGCAAACAATAATTTCCAGGCAAACCAACTAAACACATTAATCTCAAGAAAAGCTTTTCGCTGGGCTACTAAAAGTGTCTGCTCGGTAGGGTGTACAAACAACGATCAAAGCGGTGCAAATTTATGGCTCATTTAATTAATTAAGACATGGCCACCATATGGATAGTGTAAGCAGGCAACAGCAGATGGAGAGTGCATCAACGCCAACAACAACTATAAAAGGCACAGCTGCTGGAAAACTGTTTAGTCGACCAATTGGGCACATTTCCTTTTAAACGTTTGTTTTCTTTAAGCTAAATTAGAATATTTGAAATGTGAATTCAGCAAACGCAGCTCGCAGGTGGCAACAGTCGGAAAATTGGCAATACTTAAAATGAATGGAAATAAAAATGAGATATTTGCGCACGTAATTGAGAAAGACAAATGCATACGTGGCAATAAACGAGCAATTAACCGTTAGTTGTGTGTAATGCCAGGAAACTGTGCAGCATAATTAACGCTAAACCGGCGAAAGGATGCGCATACGAGACAGAACGCTGAGTCCTTGCCAGCAGCGCTTTGTCTTTGCATTAGCGCTTGTATTTGATTGTCACCGCCGGCTGGCCCACCAATATACCGCAATAGTGGCAAGATAGTGTAAAGGAGTAAATAGAGATCTACAATTCACACAAACGCACACACATGTAATTAAAAGCTGCCACCTAGCCGAGCGAATTGAGCAGACAGCATTAATATAGACAAGTTAACCATAATGGTGATGGCACGAGCGCCTTATAGTGGTAATGCTGGCGGTGTTGGTGGTGTTGGTGGTGTTGCAGCGTAGACCTTGGCTAACAAGTTGGCTTTGTTAACTGCTAATGGCTGTGTGTGAGCGTCGACGGAAGTAAATGTTGGCATTGTTGAAAATATTAATTGCATTTGCATAACGCTGCACACTTGGTAGGCGGCAAATATATGCACACACACGCACACTGACATACACTTACATGCGTTGATTACATATGTATGTGTGCGCTTGTGTTCATTGTTGAACTAACTGTTGCATGTCTACTTCACGCCGCCTGCGTTGCCGCTTGATGAGCATGTGCCTAAGCAAACATCCTGTCAAAAGCACAGTCGCATTCATACTTATCAATTTCAAAATTAATTAAACTAAATTGAAGAACTAAAATACACAGGCAGCTTACAATGCACACACACACACAAGCGCACTTGTGTGTGTGTGAATATGCATGCCAGTGCATACAAAGTGAATAATCAGTTGGCAAGCAAATGTTTAACTAAAGGTGCACAAAGCTATAAGTTTAGGTGTGTGTGTGGCAGGTTCGCTGCAGTCATTGCACGCCGTTGCAGTTTCATACATCATTCCGTTACAGCATAATGTGCAATTTATTCGTCTTCCTCATATAACATTTGGAAATTATATGTGCCACATTTCAGAAGGCTTTACTTAAATACACCTCTTCATTAGTTTGTCAGCTCGTATTGCTAACGAATTTCTCCCATAACTATGTGGAAGTATTCCAAACGTGCGCTACGTAAAAATATGCTTTAATTATGCCAAAAAATACTTTTAATAATTTCAAATGGAAATTTTTTTTCTAAGAGAGCTGTCTCCCTTTTTCTGCCTTCACACGCGATCGACACTAATGATACCGTACCTCCCACGACAGTCGAGTCTACGTAACAAGAACGGACACGGTCTTTCTCTGCCAGAGAGCTGTCAACCCGGCAGAATTCTGCAACTACAACAACAACAACATATAATACTATTTTAAAGTTAAAGATTAGAGCTAGATGACAATCATAATAATTGTGTATGCTATGTTTTCATATCCTTGCATTTTATTAAAAAAATACAACAAATATAAATATAGATTTTACAAAAATTAAAAAAATATTAATTTTATTTGTCTAAAAAAATATATTCAGAGAATTGGACATTGTTTTTTACACGTTTTGACCACCTTTCTGGCAATTTGTGGATATCATGCCAATAAAAATGTTCGTATTTTGAAAAAAAAAAACAAATCAGACACCCACATTTGGACTTCTGCGTAGGAATCGCTGCTCTGCCAATGCGTGTCCCATCGATGAAAGTAAATGCTAATCGGAAGGAGCCAAGTCCTGTAAGTATGGACGGCACGTGGGGTAGCAGCTTCCAGCCAAGTACTTTGATTGTATCCTCAACCATTTTTGCTTTGTGTGTAGGTGCATTATCGTGTAACAAAATTTCTTTACCAGGTCTTCTGACACATTCTGGTCGTTTTTGGATCAATAATTGGTTCAAATTGATCATTTGTTTTCTGTAATGATTATAGTTAACATTTTCACCAGGCTTTAGAAGCTCATGATCTACTAAATCCTTCTGATCCCACCAAACACGAAGCATTGCCTTTTTACGAATCGATCTGTTTTTGCAGTCAATGTTAATGGTTGTCCTGGATTAACCCAAGATTTTTGCTTGCAGTTTGGCGTCTTCTAACTTTTTTGGTGGTCTTCCACGTTATCATTTCTCCAATCAAATCAATCTCTAAACCGTTGAAACCATTTTTTGTATGTTGTTTCTGATAGAACATGATCACCAAATACCTCGACAAGCATTCGATGCCACTCTGCAGTACTTTTCATCACTTTTCCGGTACAAAATTTTAAATTTTCATGAAAAATAAGATGTTGTCTGTGAGGTTATTAGTATTGCCAAAGATTGCTAGTTTACAACAAACCATAGTAACACCCTCACCGGTATATAAGTAGATAAGGAGCCGGTTTGGTGACTCTATGATCCATGTGATCCGGTATGAACTTTTGCAGCCATACACCTTCCGACGATGTCTTCGGGCAATATGTGAAAAATGGCGATAAGTGCCATAGTTGTTGTGGGCTTTAGTACACCACACATACTGATGAGCGTCGTACAGCCAGAGGATCACTGTCGGTGAGAGACCCTACCTTTTGCTAATGGCTTCTCTATAGCAAAACAAAACATTCGATGCCTTTTTTCTCTCTTTTAGATATTCGACTTCCATGAAAACTTCCTAACCAGGAGGAGCCCTAGATATTTCACTATATCCGCTGGTTGCAGACGGATGTCTCCCGTTTACTCCAGCGGTGCCACCGGTATCTTGTATCTTCTTGTGAATAAAATCATCTCAGTCCTATTAGGGTTGATGGCGAGACCGTCCACGACTGCCTAATTTGTTACGACGCTGAGATACCCCTGCGTCAATTCGTAAACGGTACTCAGGAACTTCTCTTTGATCATAAGTGCTACAGAGTCTGCATGGGCAATCACCCGGCAACCACGATCTTCAAGTTTTTTAAGAAGGAGGTGAGGCTGATGATGCTTCAGGCTCATCACTCTCACTTTCGGAACATGTTTGATATGTTTTGAAGTATGAATAAGACCTTGGTTCGATTTAACATTTACTTAACAGTGATCTTACGAACAATTTAAAGAACTTTTGTGACTCCGACTTTAATTCTAACTATTTTTTTCTCGAATTTAAAGTAACAAAAATATTAAAAAATTTCTCGGGGCCTTGTCTGAAGTCCTTCTTATCTGCTCACAAAATATTTACTTTTAGTTAAAAATGCTGCCTTTAAAATACGTTACAAACGAAAAGCTGTGCAAAACAAGAAAAATATTGTTTTCCCTGCTAACTAATATAAGCACCACAGCTCTAAGTTGCATGCAACTGCACACTAAACGTTACATAACGCTTGTAAGTTGCAGGAAAAATAGTTGAGCATGCACCTACTACAACACAAACTTTCTACTTGTGACCGTAAACCCGGCATTTAGCCCTACTGCCCCATATTGCTGCACTTGGTGCTCACGCATACATACCGACGTATGTACATATGTATATATTCATAGAGATTAGCTACGCCAATTTGCTGTAATTTGCTGTTTTTGTGCCGGCTGATTTGTTGCCCATGTTGCAAGGCCATGATGCCACCACACTATTAGCACCTCTAATATGTTGTTACCACAAAGGCAGCAAATACTTACAACAACTAAATGCAAATTGCATGCAGTTTGTGCATGTGTGTGTGCAGTGAGTGCACCATTGTTTGACTAACAAAGAGCCATAACAGCAAAGGTACAGCGCATTGGTGCACACCAAAATCTTCGCTGAGCGTTGAACAGCGCAGAATTCTGCGAAAAATGTTTTGTTTGCATAATTTCTTTTGTTGGTTTGTTGTTGTTATTGCTATTGCTGTTGCTGGCTTTGGTTAATTCTATTATTGTTCGACTTGTTGTTGTTGCTAATGTTTTGCCACTTGAATTGCTACAAAAATCGCAGCGCCTTTGCTCTAACGTAGCTTCTACTCCCCAACTGTGTAGTCTTTGCAAATTTGTTTTTATTTTTGCTTTTGCCTTTGCCGGCATTTCTTTTCGCAAGCATGTGTTCGCAAAATTCCAGCGCCTTTGCGATTTACTTGATTCAATTTACTTTCTTTAAACTATTTTATGTTGAGATAAATGTTTTTCCTTTCCAAAAGTTTATGTTTCAACGGTTGCATTGTTTATTTGCTCTTCAGCTCATTTCGTTTTAACTATTTATTATTTTAATATGTTCGTGCGAAGATTTTCGAAAAGTGTGCTTGCAAACATATGTATTTTGAAAAAAGATTTTCCCTGTTTTTGCAAGAATAAAGTAAATGTGTAAACATTTTGAAAAGTTCTTGCTTTATAGTTTAAGTAAAAAATGGGTTGCGTGATTAGATCTCAGCGAAATGCTTCTAAAATAATTTATTATATTGTTTGTATGTGGAATTTTCGAAGAATCGTTCAATTTATAATAAAGTAAAGAAATTAAGTCAAGCACTTTTTTAAAAAGATCTTCCAGATTATCTATGTATGTCGAAGTCATATCATACTACATTTCTTAGCAAATCAATAAACTTTCGCATTTGCCGCAAACTAAAGTTAAGGATTTCGTGCTCGTAAACATTTTCTAACGTTGTTTATAGAGAGTAATAAATATAAATATATACAAGTATATACATATGTGGTCCAAGTAGAGGTACTTTTTCAATAGCCTTTTTTTGACAGATAACGCGTGAGTCGTGCTAAACTGTCATTTAATATTCTTTGGCGTTTCATCATGGAAAGACTTACGTCTGAACAATGTTTATAAATCGTTCAACTTGAATACGAAAATTCACGTTTTGTAAAGAATGTGTTTCGTGCGCTTCGCCCAAATTATGGTCAACATAACCGGCCTACTGAGCGCACTATTCGCAACACCATCATTCATATTGAGTCAAAGCGTTCATTACTGGAGAATATTCGACCGATTGGACCACGTCCAGCACGCGGTAAAGAAAATATAGCAGCTTGGAGTGTACGCGTGGATCGTGGAAAGTGGATTTGGCGCGGGTTCGCAACAACTCGGACTGACGTATGGAACGACTTGGCCGTTTACGTCAAGATCTCAAATTAAAAGCGTAAAAAATACAGCAGTTGGGCAAGAACTGAAGCCGTTGGACCTTTTCAAGTAACATCGTTTCGCTTTCTTGAAAAGTTCGAAGAAAATTCGACGTTTTCAAGCCAAATTTTGTCCAGTAATGAAGCCCATTTCTAGCTCAATGGGTATGCTAACAAGCAAAATTGCCACACTTGGAACGAAGAGCAAAACCAACGGTTTGGTATGTTTTGTGGGCCGATGAAATCATCGGTTAATATTTCTTCGAAAATGTTGCCGGTGAGAACCTTAATGTTAATGGGAACCGTTATCGCGCCATGATAACCGACTATTTGATGCCACAAATTGAAGCTTGTGATCTCGACGACATTTGGTTTCAACAGATCCCACACATCGCATCAATCTATGGATGCATTGAGAGACCACTTCGGTGAGCAGATATTTTCACGTTTTGGACCGGTCGATTGGCCACTTGATCGTGTGATATAACACTTTAAGACTTTTTCCAATAGGGGTATGTAAAGTATTAAGTCCATACGGACAACCCTGCTTCCATTCAGACCTTCGAGCAAAACATCTGGCGTGTCATTCGCCAGTTACCAGTCGAAATTCTCGAACAAGTCATCGAAAATTGGACTCAATCGATGGATAATAAATAAAAAAATAAATGACAAAAAATGTTCTTTATTACTTCGGACCTTGCTCTCCAAAACGGCCTAGGTAGGATAATTCAATGGACTCGCGTCTGGTGATTTCGAGAGCCATTGTATAGTCGAAATGAAATTCAGAATTTTGGTTTTCAGCTATTCTTGTTTCACTCGCGCTTTGTGAGACGGTGCCGAGTCTGATAGAACGTCCATGGTCTGCGACTGATATATTTATCTGCCCACGGCTTCAAAGCAGCCTACAGTATACTTTGCCGATAATGTGTCGGGGGCTCCATGAAAACTATTGAAGTACTCCCATCTGCGGTTACACCAGTCCAAACCATTACTTGTATCGGGTGATGCCATTTGGTGGCCTACCGATGACTCCAATTTTCGTATGAACGGTAGGCCACTAAGCCCTATCGTTTTCAGAGTTCATAAATTGCTGGTAACAGAAAAAATATAATTAATGCAGAATATTTAAATGCATCGTTCCCTCTTTTTTCATAGAGAAACCATTAAATACAAGTTTGTTGTAAATAATTTTAATTCGCATGGAAACTACTGTGAAATTCAAGCCCAAAACTCAAAAATATTTAGAAAATTTAGTTTTTATTTTTAGAATATTTCTTAGCAAGCCATTGTTTAAACGTCAGCAACATATTTCAGCACATAATTAATAGCGATGATTGCTGGAGAGATTAAATTAGCAAACTACATCATTATAATTATATAACGGAAAGCGTAAGCTTTTTCGCCAGAAGATAGCAAAAGTGACGACGTTTCGCGCAATTCGGCCACCAACTGAACTGGAGAAGTAAATGTGCTGAGTCAGGCGAATAAACTACACATGTCTAGTCGGCCAATAAACTATTTTAAAATACACAAAACTACAATATTTGAGAAACTAAGAAGATATACATACACTATATTCCATACACACTTTTCTATTTTCAGCCAAAAGATGCCAACGTTTTGCCGAAATTTATGTCCATTTTTTATGTTGCAAATTCCAAACTATACGCTCGCACACACGCATATAAAATTTTGTATTTTTCCCGTTATTTACCATTGCCAATATAGACATTTTTTATGCCCAGCAGCAAGTTGGTCCGAAAGAAGCACCTTGCCCACCCACTGTTCCAGCAATCACACGCCGAATTTACGCACTTAAAGCGGGAAATTTTCGCAGTTACTTAATTTGTTTGTTGCGCTAAATTTGGCCGCTAAGGTCATGCTTCCTTTTTCTAAAATAAAACTAACACATGTGCATAGCTAACTGTGTAGCGATATTTGCGATTTTTTTGCAAAATTTTCGCCGGTGTTTTATTGAAAGTAAACTATTTATTTGTGAGTGAGAAATGGCCTTAATCATTGGTAAAGGAGCAACTAGTGCCTCCAACAAAAAACTGGCAACAAAAGACATTGCATACTAAATAAAATTTACCGTTCATTTGTTTATGCATTTTTCATCGTTGGTGTTTGGAAAATTATTACTTCCTTAAGTATTTCACTTGCGAATTTTTCGTTATAGTTTCCTTCTTGCAACAGTTGGCGAAAATATGAAGAAAATTATAGGGATACGCCAATTACATTGTTGTATTCAATTTTCGCATGCCACGACAAGCATAGCGACTTGCTACCGAACTACTTGTACTGTTAACAAGAAAATAAGCGGGTATCAGCTGTCATTTTGATTTATGACTTAATTTGCCAATAACAGTTAGTAGAAGCCACTTTTTTCTACATGTTGCACCTGCACGTTGCAACACAAGTAATCATTACGTCAATAGGCCACTAACTATATTATTTGTATGTAAGTATTTGTTCTAGTAACTTGTAGCAGTTTATAATTTATAGCTCTTTCAAAGGGTCAGTAAAACCAGGTTACTGGATTTCGCAAGTTATTTTCAAATACAAAGGGTAATCCATTTGAAGATAGGTCTTTCCATAATGAAATATCAAACAATACGGAAAAGACTATTGAAAAAAGTACCTCCACTTGAATCACCCGTTACATTCTGTTTACAGAAAAAATAAATATTATTTACCCATGTGTGAGTAACAAAAATTATTTAAATATTTGGGCCTACTAGAGCCTAAAGCAACGTTGATACCGTGTGATACCTCCGGGACTAATGATCGCTTACTCTACTGGCTCCTCTCTAAACCATTATTATTATATAATTTTCCTATATAAAGCCTTACATTCGCATAAAAGATGTTTAAGAAGCTTCTCCTCTTCTACCTCCTGACAGCTTATACAATACTCATTGTATAGTGCACCTTGTCTACTGTCTGTTATGTCATTCCTTTTAAATTTTAGTAGTCGCCAAGTGCGATCTATATTCCATTCATGCCACGTTTGCCTACTTATTAAGTAAGCCCGGGATTGTATCCACCAAGACTCAGCTAAACTTATGTATAACATGTTCGACGATTAAATATTTACAAGTCAACAGATGCATATAAATTCTCCCTTCTTTTTGAAGTGTAATTGTAGAGAATAGGCAGGTAGGCTTGCCTGTTCACCTGGTTCACCAGTGATACCGCTATGCCCTGGAACACATTGCCGTTTTATCCTGAAATAGAATGTTAGATCCATTATGAGATCAAGGCATTCTTCACTATCTGTAACGAAACCCTGGAAGACTTTAGTGATATCAAAGCAGCTTGCCAACCGTGTATATGTATAAATATATTCCTTGTTATAAGTACATTTCTTGTCAGCACGATACGACTTTCTTTGATTGCTGCCGGCTTGGAAGCCACTACAGTGATCTGCTAAACGAAAAACGATTTTTATGTCAAATTTTACTGAAAAGCCATCACCTTCTACTCGATTATCTAGTCTGGACTCATCCGAATAGATGCTTATCCCTGCGCCCTTGTTCACCTTGCCTTATTCCCGCTCTTCTTTGGAAGGGAAGGCTCTTTAAGATTTCGAAAATTGAAGGAAATCAGAACTTTTTCGGGCGGTTAATAGTGAGGATTCCCTCAGTCTAAAAGCTGACTTCACTGCCATGTGGAAGATTTACTCAACACTTTGGGAATCAAATATTATATAGAAGATGACCAGTCATTATAAAATTGCACTATTTTTAAATTTCAGATTTTTAAGAATTTTCTGCTTCGAAAAAAAGACTTTAGTACAAAATAATTAAATAAACAAATAATAAAGGTGTTCCCCATTATGAAATTTTACATTTTATGGACCCTACGAAGGTTATGTAATGGAGCAGAGCTTGCTGTCAAGATAGCGAATTTTGTGGACATAACGTTTTTTACCGGCATATATTGAATTACATAACACTTGCCTGAAACTGATGCTTTTACATGCTTAACAGCTTACAATACCAACAACACGAAGCAATTAAACAAAAAAGGGATTTTTAATCCAATGTTTACCCAGAAACCATTAAAGCTACAAATCATACATATGTACATACTGAAGTGCATAGTGGTTAGTGCTTTCTGGCAGTTAGCCGTCCTCTTCATCTTTCTTAAATTAAAAACAAAAAAAGACGAAAGTCTCCAAACATTGCAGACATCAGTTAACCGGTTTCTTTCGCGAACTTTTTCTTCAAGAAATTCGCGCTCACGTGCAACACAAGCTCAACAGGTCGGCGCCAGTGGCAATGACGCATGGCTTTGCTGTCTTCTTGACCGCCTCAAATGCACGCATCACCTTTTCAGGCAACCTTTAAGGTTAAAAACCTCTTCAGTTTCATTATAAGTTTTATACAATGGCTTTATTTTTTTTTACGTATTTTTTTTTATTATTTTTTGCTTGCCACTTTTTCATCACTTTGAACGCTTAACTTTGATATGTCGTGCAACAACAGGACAATGGTTCTGTTTGTAAATATGTATGCACATTTGTATGTATAGTATATAGTTTGGGTTTCTTTTGACGTTGCCCATGGCGAGGGCCTGACACTTTTGGGTTTTGTACGCGTCCACGCATGCAATTATCAAAATCGGTGCTCGTCCCGGTACTTATGTTGCGCATGGCGAATAATGACGAAGCTGATTCTTTCTTAGCCTTTGTTATATTCTTTGAAAAAATTATGCAATTTAGATGCAAGCATTTATTTTTTCAGCAGTTTTTTGGGTTATAAATTGTAAGCCAATGCATTAAATTTCAGCGAGAATATAAGAGATTTGTTTGACCTTCAAAGGCCAACGGCAAAGCTTTAAGAAAATTTTTAATGAAATAAATCTCTCAAGAGCATCTATTGAAGTAGAAGTGTAAGTATTATTACAGTACCTGTATTAAAAATATCGGACGAAAGTTTAGCTTTTATTTTACGTGAAAGATCGTAGAAGATGGGAAATGCAAGCCAGAAGTTTAAAACTCACGATCTGGGCAAAATGGATATTTTGCATGTACCATGAACATATAAGAAAGCAAATTTTTCAATTTTCACTTCTGTATTTACTGCTAAATATAGTATTACAGACACTACACAGCCGAGTTGATACCCTCAAGCTTAAGTGCACCAACGAAGTACTTGAAAAGCTCTCCAGGTCTACCAATAAATTTCCACTGCAGGGTACCATACATTGCAGCTGTTCGTGTGAAGTCCAAGCTGAATTTTTTAATCTCCATAGAACAACTTATTATCATATGCAAAGATTACCTCTTTGTCTCGAGATCATACTCAAAGATCTATGACTCAGCACCCGTGATTACGTTATTCAAAAATTTGAGGTCACTTTCATATATGTTCAAATTCGCTTGGCACACTTCCACTCGACGCAATTTCGGGTCGTCAGTGAGCACTTTTGGGACATCTTCGCGCACACCTTGCGCATGTTCAAGTGCTCCGTCAAAATGTCATGAACCACAGATTTTGATAAATTTAACGTCTGGATAATTAAACGAATCTGTCGACGGTCTGAGTTCAAAACTTTGCGCACACGAGTCACATTGTCGGTGTTTGTCGAAGTCGCAGCTGTCCCAGCAATGTCTTCATCAGCGACCTCTTCCCAGTCCTCCAAAAAGGACTGGTACCACCGAAACACACCACTTCTTGCTAAAGCAACATCTGGGTAGGCCTGCTTGAGCGTATCAAACGTCTTTGTCGCAGATTTACCGAGTCTCACACAGAATTTAATCACGTATCTCTGCTCAAACGAACGCTGCATTTTCGGCTTGCACCACTCACAGAAACACGTCGCACGAAAATGTTTGTTCTGGCTCTCTAGGTGCTCGGAGACATCTGGCGAAAGAAAATCAGTCCTATTACTTTCCGGACAAACCCTGTATATCTCCACCTTTCCGTTTACCAAACTCAGCTAGCATCTTCCATGCGGAAGTGCTATATAGAAGGCCTTGAAGTTCAATTGAATAGCTATGGAAGGATACATAAAGCAACCATATATACAACTACAGCTAGCTTTCCTAGACTTTTTGACACCATAGTTAGCTAAGATCCAACGTAGTTCACAATGAATATTTTCAGAGCATATGAAACTCAATTACAAGCAATAAGATAAAGCAGATATGGCACAGATATCACAGAAAGAGATCCAAGGACTTACTATTTACGCCCAGAAATAGTATATAATAATTTCCTCTATGAATGCCCAGCTCTATCGCAAACCCGACACAAAGTTCTTGGAACCCATCAGGCTCCAAGCCTTCGGTATAAAGCTTAAAAGGAAAATATTTCGATTATTTTCGAACTCAAAACATTGAACTGAATTTATTCTATAGCAATAATAAAATTTTCACTCTATCAAAATTCACAGAAGTGGTTAGAGACATAATATTTGCCATGTGTGTACTAAAAACACCCGTCACCCCAAGCGTGCGACTAAACTGCTAGCCCAGGATAGATGGCGTACGAGAACTAATCAAAGCATAATAAATTCTAACATCACGTTATCGATTTAATTAAGCGAATAACATTTGTTTTATGTTTTGCCGATATGCGAAATTCATGTTGCATGCCGCAGACAAAATTTACCATACACGTTGTAAGCAGCATTTCTAAGCAAACACGCACACACACACACACTTTAAAGCGTGTGTAAGCTATTGGTTACAAATTTCAACCGCATTTCGCATATATTTATGTACGTATGAGTGTATGCGCAGTGTGGCATGCATCAGGTTAGTAGTCATAAGTGAGGGTGTGAGCGGAAGTGAATGCGGAAAGATGTATTTCATCACCACATCATAGTGTTGGGCATGGGAATCGATTGTAAGCGTATGCTGTGCGTACTGGTAAGGCTTCTAGATAATTTAAAGTGAAATCAGGTGGAATTTATAGCAACAACATAATGGATGCGTTAGAAGCAGGCGCGGTGTCAAAGGAATGGTATGAAGAAGAAGCTGCCGCACAGCACGAGAAATCGCAGAATATATTTTATAGACATGTGTGTAATTTTATATACGTTTATTTATGTATATATGTGTGTGTATGTGCATGGGAACCTGCGCCTAATGAATAATTTACAGCTCATTTTTAGCGATTCCCTTAAAAGGTCCTCCCCACACGACTATGCATTGCTGCGCTGAAGGCAAATTGATCAATGAACCACGTTATGCCTCAAATGCTTTGCACAAAGTGTGACGACGCGATACACAAACATTCACACAAGTATCCAGTCGGTGAGTGAAAAGCGATTGATGCTGCTGTGTGGCAGCAAAATATCATAGCATCGCGGCGACAAGTCATCCGCACAGCAGCAGAAGTTAATTAACGAAAATTCCTGTTTGATATGGAACTAACAGTGAAATTATTCAAGCGATGCCAAGCGATTACACACACACATATGCGCACAAGCATATCTTACATACATCATACATCTTCATTTAACGGCTCATAAGCAAATATGAGCCGTCTTGTGGGAGTGCACGCACACACAGACGTAAATGAATGCCAAATATGTGTGTGACTCTGAGAAGGGCAACAAATGTGCGGCGGCTAACCGTTTCTCACATTTATCGGTTCATTTGTGTGACGGCCTATTTGTCTGTTCTTGCACTGTGTCTGTCTGTTTGTCTGTCTGTCTGTCCTGATGCGGCGAAAATTCCGCAAAAACGAAACGAAAAATCTTAAGTTCAATGAACAGGCAACACTCAACTGAGAATCACTGAGCTGTGATCGAGCCTCAGCACAGGCATTGCCACACATGCGTCACATGCAGCATGCGTGAAGCTGCGCCACAACAGATTCAGCACACAAACTGCCGTTTGAAACAGTGATACAAGCAGTAAGTGTCGTCTGCAGCAAATATTTAGATATGTGTGTGTGAAGGCGAATAAGACAGCAACAGTCGGTGGCAGCAAGTGCCAGCGACCGTGGCATTAGTCTGCCAGTCACAAGGCGTAACGTTTGAACTTGAAACATTGACTCGATTGAAATTGATCCGCAGCTAAATGAACTTCACTCAACACTTTGCGGCTTTGCAGTGAACGCTGTCGCTGCAGGACTGCAACAAAGAGCGCGCTTGTCGACTTGTGAACTTCGCTGAACATGTGTGTCTCCATGTACATATGTGTGTGTGTTTTCATGTCTTCAAGTGAGTTGCGTTGACGCGGCTTAATTTGTTGCATCATTACCGAAGTGACAAATGGCGACAGCGAAGATAAATGTTTGAAATTAGAAAGGGACCTAATGGCAGCCACTGTATTAGCAACTGGCGCAAGACGCAGCGAACTCTTTGATAGAAATTTGTTGATATAATATGTAATCATGCATGTAGCTCTTAATTTACTCGCATATTGCGGCTGATCTGCAAAGAGGTGGAATTAAGGGGCTATGGTAGCCCTACTCGAATTGTGCGAAGGATGAAATAGTTATGCCGAATACTGCGAATAATTAGAATTCATTAAATTTGCGAAAAGTTAAATTTTTGTATTCTGCTCAGCTCCGAAGTGTTGGTTTGGGTCTGCAGCAAATATTTAGAGGTGTATGTGTGTGAAAGGAAACGGTGGAGATCCTATAAATTATACATATATGCTTATAATGATCAGTGCGAACAACAGTCTCGATTTTGCCATGTCCGGCTATCTGTCCGTTTATACGCGCACTAGTCTCTCAGTTTTTAAGATATTAATCAGAAATTTAGCACACGTTGTTTTCTCACGCAGAAGCTGCTCGTTTGCCGGAATTAGTGATACTTATCAAACCACCATACGAAACTCAAGTCCTTTTATGGAAAACTTTTTTATTTGACAAAATATATTTACGAAATTTGGAGATTATTATGCAAGGCAACGCTACAATTTAAGGATACTCAAATTACTGCAAATGATTGTCGGTAGCCCTCAGTAATGCGTTGGGAGTTTTAAAATTGATTAAAATATCGAAGTTTGTCTCAAATTTTGTATTTCTAATCAAATCTCGAGTGTGAAATCGGTGCGAATGTTGGACAAGGCTTACCGTGATTAAGTTTTATCAAAAACACAAGCCTACGAGTGGTACAAAGCCTTCAAAGACGGTTGAGAGATCATTGAAGACATGCCTTACTCTGGAGCGTTCTCATCCCAATAAAACTGAAGTTTTTTTAAAAAGAGAGCATTATAACTACCCACGAGTCATAGGTTTATGAGTTTGACTTGCAAACAAGTCAACAGTCATCAGAATGGAACCCGTTTTCAGTCGATAGAAGAGATGAGTGCTTATGAAAATTGTTTTGAGGACTGCAAAAATCGTTGTCATAAGTGTGTTACATCTGGTGGGGATTAATTTGAAATCGACAAAATAAATATTGATAACTCTAACAACATATAGTACTAGAAATTTTACTAGTAATCATGATGAATAAAATATTTATTTATTCCAGTAGAAATACTATATTTTTCAACAAATTTTCCATAAATTGTGTTGGGATTTCAAGATTTATGAGAAATAGCTTAATCATAGAAATCCATTAGACTTATGTTATTGTTTTATATTTTTTCAATACCACTTTGACTTAGTCATCTTTATTTGGTTTACATAAATTCTGAGACTTATTCTTCTCGAGAAATTTTTTCAGTCCCCTCTGGTAGTGATAGATATCATTTGTAGTGTACGAAAAGCTTCTTCATGAAATCAACTGAATAGTTTGACGCCGAGAGAGCAAATCTTTGGTAGAAGTTGCACCCACCCCTAACTACTAAATCAAGCCGACCATCTATTTAAATGTCCACCCTCATTTTTTTTCTAGTCGTGATAGAAGTCTGCGCATCTTTTTCGCGCATACAAACATCACGTGATCGCTACCCTCGGGCTCCTTAATGAAAGAAAATCTGTGTTGAAAAGTCTGTCGCCAAAATCTTAAAAATCGATACAGTCTACCGAGAATGGGATGACGAAATATCTAAACCAAAGTTACTTTCTCAAATGAACTCAGTGATTTAATAAATACGTGTTCAAAATTGTCAAAGCTTTGAAAGTGGAAGGATATTGTTTTAGTGAAATTTGTAGAAAATTTCTAAACTTACTATGGAAATGTGTAGAAAGTTGGAATATTTGATGCATCAATTGCTGACACATACAGATTTTGTTAATGTTATGACCGTTCTGGAAACTGAAATCACTGTAAACCAGTGTTATTATAAATAATAACTGATTAACATAAACTACAGTGTTATTTATCACTATTACATTTTTTCCAAAATGTATTTTATCGCTCTCTTCTTCAACAATTCGCTTTAACAAGAGACATGGAAAAATAAATCTCTAGAAAGTACCATATATGTATGTTATGAAAGTATTTATAACTGAAAGACAAATTAGTATTTGAAACATGTAAGGTATCAACAGGCATCACTTATGTAGCATGCGATCAATTTCCAATATTTCTCCAAAAAAAAATAACTAAAAATTAATTTACTCACTCTCTGGAGCTAATAAATTACAAGAAATAAAGATTTTCCTAGTTTTCATGGAGCATTGACTCATTAATGTACGTATCACTAAGGTGTTTTCCATCAATCAGTAAGCCTATTTCCTACTAATTACAAATAGAATATTTATGTGTGTAAGTATGTTGCTTGGAATGTCCATGACTACTGTATACTTCTGAGAATTTCTTTTTCCAACGTTTGCGTTAAATTTTAGTATTACTTAGTATAACTCATGCATAGATCTCGGCCTCGTCCACCATTAAGTCATCAACTAGGTGGGGATGTACACGGTGTTGAAAACATTTTCATAAAGTATACGCGTGCAAACTCTCAGAAACAGCCAAGGCATTAGCCCAACCACTGAATCATAAGCATGAGGATCTCAGCGGTCAAGTGGCATACACTCAATGATAAACAAATGATTTTAATAATGTAAACAAAGCGAGTGGTGGCAAGTTGTAGTGGAAATCGCACGTGTGCACACATATTAGAGAACTTAAAATAAATATCAAACATATGAAGATATTGAAACTTTGTATTAAGTGTAAAACCGACGAAAATGTTGAAATTAGTTCAAAGATCAAACAGTACAACATTATCTAAGATTTTTTAGATTTTTTATTGAAATGTATTTTCATAAAATTTTTATTTTGAATTTTATTTTTTTTATTTTTGTTTTGCTATGTATATGATTTTTTTTGGAATTCGTGAACCTGATTGATTTTCCTTGCACGTAATTCATTTAATTATTTAGGCGCATAATTGTTGGCGCTCTCGATACAATGATTAATTGACTATGTGTGAGTGTTTATGAGCTGTGAGGCATGCGCCAACACAACCAACCCCACGTTATTATAACTAGACGTACACACACACACTTGCCCAAACAAATCCGCGCAACTTCTGAAAGCCAAGTGTTTGATCACCAAATAAGTAATGCCCTTTCCATATTTGAAAACAAAGCACAAGTCAATAAACACAACAAAAATGTGAAAAAATAAAAGAAAATAAATAAGTCTACAACGATGGTAAGTAAAGCAATGCAACAAAAACAAACACGCGGAAAATAGCTAAAACCCATTTGCCTATGTAAGCGACTAATACAGGGTGTGGCATAAGGAAGTTATGTAACCATTTTGAATAACATTTAAACATGAAAATATGTTAGCTTCGGTTACACAAAATCACAAAGTTTCCACACAAGAACTTGATTTTGATCGGTCGGTTTGTATGGTGGCTGTATGCTATAGTGCTCTGATCTGAACAATTTCTTTGGAGATTGTAACGATATCTTGAGTAATAGTTTGTGCTACATTTTGTGAAGATATCTTGTAGAATAAAAACATTTTTCGTACAAGGACTTGACTTTGATCGGCCTGTTTGTATGGCTATATTGGTCCGATATTGGCGCTTTCGACAAATCAAAAGTTTCTTGAGTAGAAAAAGATGTGTGCAAAATTTCAAAGCGATATCTCAAAAACTTAGGAGCTATTTCACGTATGTACAAATAGACAGAAGGGCCAAAACTACTTAGCACATAACGTTGGTCATTTATATATATGTATATATATATATATTTATGTATATTTTTTATATGATCCGACATTTCTAGCTAGGTGTTGTTGCAAACTTAATATAACCTGTTCAGGGCATAAAAATACAATTTTTCGGTAACAGTATAGTACATTTTAGTATAATGAAATTTCTTACGAGCATCTTACGTTTCTGAAACATTGAGTCCTTTACCTCAAATTTGCACAGAACACATCAAAAACATTTGACTCTTCAGAAGCTTAAAGAACAAAAAATTTAATTTCTATAAAAATATACCGAAAAAACTTAATGTCACACCCTGTAGTCGCCGCTTTATATCAAACATCAGACATGCCTGTCAAAAGCTAATGAAAATGAGCCACCAAATATGCTGTGCAGCCGCCAAGAACACACAAATGACAACTAGACAAAAGCGTGAGCATTTGTTTGTTCTCCCATGAAATTGTACGCATAGTAGAAATGGAAGTATCGCACACAGTATGGAATGAGCATAAGGCTCACATACCACACATACTTAAGTGGATTGAAGTGCGCCAGCGCGCGCCACTGCCATTTGCGAATTTGTCAAATTATTAATAGTTATCGCTCAGCTGACTCATAAATTATGGCTACGCATAATAATTAAAATGATTTCATAGCAAAATTTGCAAACTAAAGAAGATGTTCAAAATATTATTGTCTGGGGGATAATAAAAATGAGAAGCGTTGGGTTGCATGGATTAAGCTTGGCATAATACTATTTGGATTAGACAAAGGGGCGGTAACAAAGCTAAATTTCGTGTAGATAATTTATATACCATATAAGGACTTAGTTTTGATCAAACAGTTTGTATGCATAAAATTTTCAGGTTTCACTGTCAGATATAACCAATATATAACCAATGTATAACCAATATATAATCATTATATAACTATTTTATAACCAAAACTAAAATTTTGTTTCAATATGCGTGGTTTCTAATATATCGTTTTTCCTCCGCCTGTAAACTTATGAAAACTGATGTTACGTTATTTTGCATTTTAGGTGCGGTTTAGATTTCTTTCTTTCTCATATACACATTTGCTCATATACTCTTAAGAGATTTAAAAATAAATATGTATATAATATATATTAGAACATAAAGAAGCCTCTAAATGACCTGTTAAAGAATAAACGAAACGCATAAGACAAGAAGTGGCAAGTAATTATAAAACGGCCGGCAGAGCAAGAAAAGCACTCTAAAATTCAACAACACGAAGTTAATGACCGAGTAGAGCACTTATGAGCATATTTCACCTCATCTAAATATACCAAACTAACTTCAACTAAATATAGCAACAAAAAGACACAAGAAGTTAATGTGCCACACATGAATATTACAAAATTCGCAAAGTGTCTGGCAGCGTAAATGACCAAGAAGAAGAATGGCTAGCCAAGCGAAAACAGCCGAATGCGATTCGATTCAACAGTTGTTGCGGTTCTTGACGTAGTAAATCCACCAACACTGCTGCAGACGTAATTCGCACGTGCATTTCATGCAAATGATGTAAACTATGACGAATGTGGCATGCATTCAAGGCGCTGGCCGCATAGGTGCTTGGCTGAAATGTGTGTGTATGTAGGAACCAAAAGTCGGATGATCACTGTGCCAGGCAAACTACAAACAACAGCAAAAGGAAAAGAAAGCGTATTTTGCTTGGACGCGTGTCGCACGCATTTTGCAACAGACACATAATCAGATTTACTCAGTTACATACACACGAGCATACATATTTACATACATATGTTGACCACATTTATCCACAGCAAGCCGCTTCCTTGTTAAAAACTGCGACAGCCGCCAACGACAACACACATTCAACATGTAAACAAACAACATTTTGACGGATTCGGCCGCGTTTGAGGAGGTCGGCGCAAAAGAAGCGGCTCTGCTTGTACATATGTAGCTATGTGTGTACGATCAAATTCGCCAATGGTCGCCTACCAATGCCATTGAAGACGCTTCACTTGTGGCGGCGGCGATGTCGGTGGCGGTGGCTATGGTGGCGTTGATGTTTTCAAGTGGCATAAACGCGGCCAAAAAGTCACAGACATCAGAGAAAAGAGCCACCAACACCAAGCACACACATATGTATGTATGTAGCACCAACGAACGGCAGCCAGCAGTGCCTGGAGTCATGACGAATTTCCTGCTAATGCCGTAAATGTGGACAGTGTTCACGCATTTATTATGTCGCCTCATTGGGCAATGTCCGCTCGAGTCCATTGCCGCAAAGCATGTGTAGCGTACCCCAAAAAAAATATATGTATATATGTATATCGTTTTACTATATACATACATATGTATGTTTAAGCATGTGTAGCCCAAGTAAGATACGCAGAAAATTTAGAACTTTATGACTTTTACCAAAAATATTCTTGGCTTGCACATTCACGCATATCTACAGTAGCCGAACCTATGGCGGTAAATGCGGCTTTTATTCAAACAGTACGAGTACTAGTAATTAACTGGTTGAATTTAAAGTGGTGTTTTAAAAACTTACATCGAACTGTGCTTTTCAGCAAAGTTCTTCTAGATGGAAGTGAAGAACGGAAATATGAGACAAAAGAGGCTCTACTTTGGAAAATAGTTGGAAGAAAAGAGTTCACAATTTATATAAAATGTTTTAAGCTTTTTGTGTTTGAGAAAGCTGAAAATCTTAACTTAAATATGTTAAGCGTTCCCTTGGGAAACTAGGTAGCACATGTCAGGTGATCAGTAAAATAATATGGTCCTCTATAGGTACTTCTTACCACACATTTATAGCTTTTGAGGTTTTAGCATTTATTCAGCTTGAAATAAAAGCTTAAGAAAGCTCTAAAAAGCTGCAATAGCGAGTTATTCATACTACAATGCCACAATCACGTAATTTGTGTCAATTGGCCGCAATATAACCATTCTAAGACTAGTTATCGAGTAGTTCATTTCTTTTCCAATGAGACAAAATGGTAAAATGTATGCGTTCACATGAGAGTACCCTCTTAACGCAAAATATGCCCTTATAGTTTGAGCAAGTACTTGTACTGGTAACGTTTTGACTTACCTTAGGACCAACCCTGAAAGAGCATGCATTGCTGCAAGGTTACTTAATGTAGAAGAGTACACATAAAAGACGAAAGCAGTATATGAAACAGCACTAAACCTATACTGCGAGAGTAGATTGCAAATATCTGACTTTTTTAGAAGCGTTGAACCAAAGAAATCATCTTTAGCAATAATCCGAAAATTTGCTACAAAGAAGGGTAAAAATAGGCATACATTTGTACATATATAAAATGAACAGAAAACCCCTTTCACTGAAAAAATTGGAAACGCCAATGACTCTGACCAGAAGTCTAAGGCTGAAAATAATGTAACTAGAAAAAGTAGGAAGTGCAATAATTAATAGAAAACGGTTTTGTTGCTGGATATATTAAAATCCCTGTCCATTTTATCTGTTGGAGGCATCTATTATACAGCCTCTGCCAGACAATTGCCAAGCTGATAATCTATCAAATGGAATATTAAATATTCGCACCCTTCCAGTAAGATCCCCTCTAGCACAAGTAAGGAAAAACTCCTGAAATAAAATTAGCATTTTTAGGCCTCAGTGACACCAGATGACTTGACTCTAGAGAAATACCGGATTGCCTAGATAGATAGATAAATTAATTGAGACTTTGCACTGTGATCTATGGTTTCTTATATCACATATGGTCACAAAGGTCTAGAGCTCTGAATAAATTCAGGAGCTTGCTGGGCGCGATGGAGGTGATGTGATCCCGGTCCACGTAGATGGATCCTAGGACCTTCAGCCTGCTTCTACAAATCGTTGAAGAATCTAGAATTAGGTGTTTTGATGTTTCCTGTTGCATGTGAGACTGTTCCCAGGTTGGAAAAGTTTGTCTTGAGCCTGCAGTGCCCAGTATAGAGTGCGACAAGGAGACGGAATTTATCTCAGATAGGTTGATAGGTTGTAACCTCCCAGTAGTAACTTGTCGTGGCACATTCCTGTTGCCTGCTGCCAGTCCCGTTCTCTCCCCATAGGTGCCATAGGATACAATATATAATCGAAACCTTAAAATATGAACTATACTTGATTATAACGGAATTGTTAACCTCATTTTCGACTTTTCAAAAACCAGTGAAACAGAACATGGCGAACAGATGCGCGAGCAACAAGTGTATTATGGTGGCAGAGAAATAAAGAAACAATAATAGCTCTTTTCACTCTGATTGACTTTCTAAATGAGGCGAATCAGCATTTGCGCGAAGATTGATTAGCAGCAGCAGGGCTTCGTAGTGACCACACGCATGCATATTTGCACACATTTTGCGTCCAGGCAGCTACAGCGCATCGCAATGTGGTATTTATCGCAGAATTTATTAGCTGCGGATTTGTGGCACTTGTCGGATTGGCGATGGAGGTTGGAGGCCGCTCGTCAATCGTGTTATGTTTTAACTCAAATGCTTCTGCCTAACTTTCAAATTTTGCCACTGCAACTGCTCATATTCACAAACACACACAAATATAGTATATATGTACATATGTATATCATATGTAAGCTATTTGGGGCTATAACTCAGCGCAAAGAAATTTCAGCGCGAAATGAGTGACGCACCTTCGTTTATGAGAAATTAGAAAACCACAAGTGGCGCAAAATTTCCATGGTTTTTCTTTGTTCTTGCTGTTTTTGCCAAGAAATACATCAAAGCGTTTTCATTTGCTTTGATTCTCACAGAACCAAACCGAAGGCAGGATGTCGCATGCCCGAAGGATTATGTATGTCTGTTTGCTGAGTAAATTTTGTCACACGTGTGCTTGTATGTATTTGTTATGTACGTGTATATATGTACATATGTACTCTAATATATATCTTAGCATAAAATTCCACTACATGCAAAACGCTTCTTTTTATCTCCACCAACTTGTTTGCATCGCGGCGCTACAAGTGCCGCCACCTTCCATACGTATCTATGATTAAGCTGTGCGTTTTCCCGTTAATATAAATATTTACTTTAATAGCTCAACTACTGGCGAAGAATTTGATTACTCGAATTAGCTGCGCTGGCCGCGCTCACCGCGCACGCACCCATTTGAAACCACCTTAGTTATTCACACATTTGTTTTTTCAGCAGGATGGACTGCAACAACAACAAACACATCAATGCCAAAAATTAAAATCATTTTATTGTTCGATCTTCACTAAACTATTTAAGTTTATTACGTTATTTCCAAATATTGTGTTTAAGTATGTTGAAGTACTAACACACATGCCAGTCCAAGGCACACACCTTCCAGCAAATGTGTTGAACAGTCTGAAAATTTACTAGGGTGGTCTACCTCAGATTTTTTTAGTTACCAGATTTTATTTTAAGAACTGGAAAAGGTAAAATATTTGAAAGTAATACTAAAATAAAGATTTAAAAAATACTTCAAAACCATGTTTAAGCCCCTTTCTTACAGCCGTAGATTTCCCACATTGACAAGTTTACACTGTAAGCATCTGTGGTCCCCAGGGTATGATATACGGGTGGAGGTATCGATAGTAAGGCCACATAGTTTGTTAAAATTTGCGTTAAGCTCAGGCATCCTAAAGAATGACTACTCCTCATGTACATAATAACTGAACTCCATCTACTATCGCAAAGGACCAAAACTGGTCTATGCGTGCCTCATTAACCCGACTCGATTCAGTAGAAGGTGTACCTGGCAAAGAACGAGCGGCTGGTCTGTTGTCTCCAAGGACCTGGAGAGTCAAGACAAACATTTTCGCGCGACGTATTTCTGTGAGTGGTGCAAACCGAAAATGCAGCGTTCGTTAGAGCAGAGGTACGCCAATAAATTCTGCGTGAAACTCGGTAAGTTACCTAGATGTTGCTTTAGCAAGAAGTGGTGTGTTTCGGTGGTCGTTGATGAAGACCGTGCTGGGAGAGCTGCGACTTCGACAATCTCCGTCAATGTGACTCGTGTGCGCAAAGTTTTGAAATCAGACCAAATCAACGCCAAATTTTACGTGAAGTCCTTAAGAGACTCAAACGAAGAGTAAATCGGGTCCGACAAGACATCGCAGCCATTTAAGTAGCACCACGACAACGCCCCGGCTCACACCGCCTTTCTTGTGAACAGCTATCTAAACAAGGCCGGCATTCCAACGCTTCCGCAGCCGCCCTACAACCAGATATGACCCCCTGGATTTTTGTCTTGTTTCCTTGTCTGAAAAGGCTGATGAAAGGCAAACATTTTGAAACCACAGAGGGGATCCAAGCAGCATGCACCTCGGCTCTCAAGGCTATTCCAGAAAATGCTGGATGTAGCGCTGCATCGATCCAGAGGGAGCCAATTTTGAAAGTTTTTACACAATTGTAATGATTGGTTCAATACATTTTTTTAAATCGACTCAGTCCTATTACTTTTCGGACAAATCCTGTATATTTATATATAGGATCAGCATGACGAACTGCGACGATTTAATCATGTATTTATGCGAACTAGTTCCCTCAGTTTTTGAGATATGGATCTGAAAATTTGCACAAATCATTTTCATACCAAGAAGCTGCTCATTTGTCGGAACCGCTGATATCGGACCACTATAGCATATAGCTGCCATACAAACTGAACGATCGGAATCAAGTCCTTGTATGGGAAACATTTTCGTTTGAAAGGGTATCTTCACAAAATTCGGCATGGACTATTTTTCAAAGCAATGCTTTAATATCTTAATATAATCTTTAAAATGTTTTAAATCAGACTACTATAGTATATAGCTGCCATAAAAATCGACTGAAGAAGCACAAGTTCTTGTATAAAAACTTTTTTATTGTGAATGGTATTTTGCTGCGAAGCAACCTGAGTTAACATTTTTTCGTTTTAACATCATTGGAAACTATTTTGAAAAAAAATATTATTATTAGAAAATGAAATTAAAAAAAAATTCAAAGAAAAACCTGAGCACCCTAATACAGTAATTACATACTTATGTATTTGTGAACACTCACATTACATTGTAAGTAAGTAAGTACTTAACACAAACACTTAGTCAGCATGTGGTGTTTGCCCCACAGCGTGCAACCATCTATACATGCGTCCGCTCCACTTGTGGCTTTACACATGTGGCAAAGTGTCTACCAATTTAATGCTAAACAAATCAATTTTCCAGGCGAACACAATGCACTTGATCGACTTTCGTTTTCCTAACCACACACCAATCCGACACACTCGCTCACACTCATCTACTGATTTGTATACTCGTATGTTTGTGTGTGTGCGTGCGTGTGCATTTACAGGTGCACTCATTGCACTATTTACAAGTTCACTTAACATAGCACCCACATAAATATAATTTTATTGTATTTATTTGGCTATAATGGCTGGCCATGAGCGCTGCGTGAACTCCTCGCAAATTTAGCGAATCAAAATAGCTTTCAATAATCATTTGTTGCAGTGCAATTTGACGTCGAAAAAGAAAAACATTCGCATGCGTAAATGCTATTAGCTCATCGTGCAACAACAGAAATGTGCAACTGTTGCCAGCTCTGGTTATAGTTTTGCATTAACGGCATTAAATTTCCGAAATCGTGGCGTTGTGTTTTTGAAGTTTGATACGAGAAACCGCTAAATATTTTGTTTGATCACAAAGTATTTTTGTTTTATCATAGAAGCACGTATAAAATGTATATTTACAAGTATAACAGTACTTTCGCTCCTTTTTCCATTTCATAAAAGAAAACTTGAGAGAGCTCAAATTTTATTTAAATTGAGATATTAATTTACACTCTGCATAAATGGCAGATTTCTTCTATGGACCGTTGTTGCCAAGCAAAATCTTTCTTCATTTCTATTAAAATGCGTATGTAGTTATTATATTTCATGTTTTTAAAGTTTTTTGTTGAAACATCAGTTTTGTAGCCTCCAATTATAAACCAAAATAATCTATGGAGTAGAAATATTCAACCGAATATCAAATTAAGGCTAAAAATAAATATTTTTATTCTTTCTTCAAATTGACTAAGTCAAAAAAAAATTAGATTGTTTGTTCTAAATTAAAAAAATACAGCTAAAATGACACTTAGAAGGTTTAAAGGAAGCAATGTAATAAATTGACAGTGCGCTTGGCACCGCCAGGAACGATTCAACCAATTTCAACCTAATTTGCTTTGTAACATTGTATGTTTGCAATCTTATGTGACAGTGCGAAATGTGACAAATTCGAACTATAACCACGCTTGCTTTCTAAATATCACAATTTTGAATTTCATCTTAACATTTAACTCTACAGTTTGTAAACGGAAGTCTAACAAAGGCATCGGAATAAAAGTTTACAGAAATAATTCTTATGTGGTATGTATGCCTCTCAAGTAAAAATGGTTCAAATCGGATTATAACTTTTCAACCCTCCATGCCAAAAATGGGTACCTCAGTGCCTACGGTTGACTTTTACGGAAAATATCAATCAATCTGTTAGGTATCTTAATGAAAGTCAGCGAATACCTTTTTCTGATAATAGAACCAAAAATGTACAGCATCGCGTCAATATAAAAAATTCAAATTTTCTTTTGCCTTTATATTTATGTTTTGCCTTTATAGTAAGATAAATAAAAGTATACCAAATTTAATTAAATATCGGGAAGAAATGGAAAGTGTTGCCAGAATTAAGCATCTTCACTTCTACTGAGTTCTAGGCCACAAAGGCGTCGAGTTCAAAGAAATAGTGGACGAGATTGCCAGGTATGGTGTACGGCTAACTTCCGAAACGTGATCAACATTGGGAAACCCATGCATTGTCTATACGACAATCTTGACAGAAGCATGGTAACGAAATTAACCCTATGGAACGAGGTAGATCGAAAGTACACAAAATTCCTATTGGCACTCGATAGAAGAGACTGTAGGAACATGATCAGAATACTAACTGGTAACACACACCCGCAAGCTGGCAGATCGAGAAGACTGCAGGAAATGCCTGCTATCGCAAAGGACCAAACTGGTCTATGCGTGGCTTATTGGCCTACTAGATTAACCTCACCTAACCAAATTAAATATTTTATTTCTGAAAAAAAAACGAAAAATAAATCGGCGCTTGGCAGATAGCAACCACAGCCAAGATCTCTCAAATAAAATAAGGAAGAAGATTAGTAAACTACCTTCAGAGAGGTAAAATTTTCCAGCTTCAGCTTTTAAAAATTAAAAATTAATAGCATTTAGATGCTGTGGGGCTTTTGAGCTACTGAAAAGCGTTCGGGTAAAAAAAATAAGAGGTGATTTTGAACGATATTTTAATTGAAATGGTAGAGCATTGGTAGAAAAAAGGTGCTCTGAGATTGAACAATATTAGGCTTAATGTATATTGACCGTGAAAATGTTCAAAACTTTCATGGATAGACCCTTTTTAAGTAAAAAAAAACTATTTTTTTAACAACTTATAATGATTTTTTATATAAAAGAGTTGTCTCGATGAAGTATATTTGCATTTCAAGCTTCCATCATTAATAACTTTAAGCCTTTTTGTTTTTTTTTTTTTTTCAAATAAATACAATAAAAAATACTCAACATTCAACTAGCAGTAAGTTTGAGCACAAATATTGACAAAATGATCGCTTTAAAAGCACCAAATAGCCGAACAAATATTTATCTGCGACCTCGAGCAACTAAAGTGGACGCAAATTGATATGTGGCGTGTAAGTGAAAGTGTAATTGTAGTTGAAATATCAAATTGAATAATGTAGACGAGTTCAAATCTGAATTCTATGTGCTTTATCACATTTATGCAACTGTTGTACGCCAATAATGGATAAGCTCTGCACTTCATATGCTTTAGAAGCGTGCAATCCGAACTGTGCCACAAGGATAAACTCAAACTGAAGTGACGCAGCTAAGCCGTTCGCCAAGCATTAAAAATAGAGAAAGCGTAAAGCATACAATTGTCATTGAGAGTAGTAACGGAAATGGCAGAAATTGATGTAATTCAAATATTTTAATGGCTCAATGTCAGCCATATGCGCACACACGACCACACAAATAGGCGCTTAAACGTCGAGAAAGTGCGAAATTTCGAAACGCTGCAAATGTATGCCAATAAAGCTTTGGTTGTATATGTGTGCACATATCCTTGCTATTCAGCAGCTGTACAGTTACATGGTCACACATATACATATACATTTTTGGGTATACGTGATCTATAGCCATCAACGCAATCAACCAAACAGCCCAACAGCTGTTAATACATACATAGTATATATGCATGTACATATGTATGTATATCTCTAAGTGCGTTCACAAACATTTCGAAATTAAATTAAAATCCTTTATTGACATATTAATTTGCACAGCACACAAAGAGATCCAATCAGTTGCACAACAGGCGCATTTGAGGCAGCCATACACATATACTAGTGCATATATCGCTCTTGTGAGTGTGTATATACCCGCACAACCAAGCGCAAGTCATTTTAAGCACAAACTAAATAAAATTGATTTTTCATTATTGCTGGTAACAGCATCCTGCCAGCAGGAGACACGGGCTAAATTGATACATGTCTTTTTTAATTTTTTTTTATAAATATTTTTTGTTAAATAACTTTTTTTTAATATTTTTATAATTTTTTTCTTAATAATTATTCTTACCGCAACCGCCTTGACAAATCCATTTTGTTGACTCTTTTTTAAAGTGCAGGGATTCCAAAATATTTTTCCAGGCTTGTCTTTACGATTATTTTTGGTGGAAAAAAATTTATATTTCAAAATAATTTTTAATCTTTTTAATTATTGCACATGCAAAGGTTTTTGATTTAACACATAACTTAATTTTTCTTTTTGTTATTTTCATACAATATATGTTTTTATTTTCCAACAGATTAATCCAATATTTATGCACACTTCTTAACAAGCGTTATCCTTGTAGCTGAGCACCATATATATCCTTAAGTGTATGCTTGTATGTGACAGTAAATTAGCTTATTTATTTATACATATATACAACATATATATATGTATGTAAGTATTAGTATTTAGGCACAAACAGTTTCACAACACAATCCAATCCCAAATGTCCTGCTTGGCGCAAGGACACTGCTTGCAACGGTTCGCGAACGCGAGCGAAAAAGGAAGGCACACCCGTTGGACAGGAACGCCAACACGCAACTGATCACAATGACGGCGCATACGATCGCAGTTAGTGGGTAGACGGTGTAGCGGCGCGCACGATCAATGGCACAACGCAAGGCACACCAACAACAACAACAACGATAACAGCGAAAACATGCCACAATCTCCGCTGAAAGCAAAAATGAATTGACTTCCAGCGCCAAGTGAACGCCAGCAGAACGATCTGCAGTCAGAATCCAGCAAACGACGATCTACACGCACACACACACACGCAGGCATCAATGTATAGGGCAACATTTGGAGCAAGCGACGCACACATACTTGCCTCCCCATACACTTGGATATGGCGCACATTTATTATGTGTGAGATTGCGCTTCCGCTTTGTATGTTATTCTAGTGCCGAACACAATCGGCTGTCCGGCATATGCCTCGTCCACCCAAACACCCACTAGTGCGAAGTGCTGTGCGATCGCGTTACTACACACACGCACAAACAATCACTACGGTTAGCACCGTCCTATATAAGCTAAGCGCGATTCGGGTGCTGGCAGCGGGGCGTCAGCGTTGAGCGGATATTGATAACACACAGCGCACACAGTTCGGAAATACATAAGTACATATGAATGAAAGGCAAATGGGTTGTGTTATTTGTGATTGTTTTTGCCTTTCAAAGCTGTTATCCGCTTTTCAAGTCGCCTTGCTGCCAGTTTTTTATGCTCTTATGTATGTATGTGCAGAATTGTTCCCTTTTTGAAATTTTAGCATTTCTCGATTCATTGCTTATACGAGTATGTATATGTATAAAAAAGTTCAATTTTTTTCATTTTCAAATTTTATCGCTTTTACAAAGTCGTGCATTTACTAAAGTCACATTACATAAGCAGCATGCAACATACATACATATATCGCAAGTTTATACAAAATGACTAAGCTGAAGTCGCCTGTATTTGCTCCAGTTTTAGTTTGCTGCGCAGATCCATATACATCGAGTTATTTATAAAAATATAAGTGACTATGTCAATTGCAAGCAGATACTCTCACTTGCTACAGAACTTTTCGCGCGCCTGCAAATTCTGCTTGCAACTTTTACTGATGTTACGAAAATATCACAAAAGCCAACATAGACGAACGCAAACACACATATGCACACGCCGCGTTGTGGGCAAAAATCAATTTTACTCAAGTAGACACAAACTCTGGCGGCTTACTGAAAGACCCATACGCGCCTGCCGCACGTTGGAGCCGCAGCGCGCACCGTATTGCTAACGATCGCCGGCCGGCCGGTTTGTCAAACACGCCGATGGAGCAACTGCCTTGAGCCGCCAGTTTAGGTCGCATGAAACGTGAGGCACATTCATACACACATACCTATAAAGGCAGATTCATATTTTCCCATCAGCACAGACAGTTGTTGTTTAGTGATGATCTATACCGGTGAACGGCGATCGCACTTGTTGTTTCATTGTTTATTATGGGAGAGATACTCATTTCTCTTACCTACACACGCGTGTGCTCTCCGCTTATGCTCTCATGATAGTGATCAGCAATCTCAGCGATAAATGTTCGCTGTTTATATGAAAAGGCGGGAATTCACTTGTAAGCGTTTAAGCGATGTGATCTGAAGTGACTTGATCTGATCTGTTGATGTGATATTTTATGAACAAAAGTCTTAGATTATATTCTTTAAATGTCTGCAAAAAGCACACGTGAGTTAAAAAAGGGTTGGGTGATGAACTTAGTTTTAGTTATAGCAGTTTAGGTTATGTTAGGTTAAGAGATCGATCCTGATCTCATTTTTTTAGCCTACCACAAATTTGTTGGGACGGCCACTTCTGTCTGAAAAACACTACAGTGGTCCGATTGCCTGAAGCTTAGATTGACGGAGAGCTCTTTACAGAAAACTTCCCCCTATCTGCGACTCATCTATGATGACTGAGGTACTCCAGGTACTTCTCCCCTACCACAACACCCTCGTCGGTAATGTAAGGTGAGGAAAAGCCGCCACGGTTGACCTCTGCGATGCAGTGATTCACGTTTTCAGGAATGCAGTTGAAAGAGGAGAGAATCGGTGTGTTCGTACCTCTTCATATGCCCCGCACCCGTGAGCCTTAGAGCGCACTACACCTGACTATGTCCTCGGGTGCTATGCTTAAAATAGCAGTACGTGCCATTGCTGGTGTAGTCCGTAGTGTACCGGAGATGCCGAGGAGAGCCGAACATGGCACGCTTAAGCAACAAATTTTAATGGATGCGTTCCGTGATCCTCGAAAACTAGAAGAGTCTTGATGAACCCAAAACCAAACCGATAGCAGGTTTTAACGACGGTAAATTGGGATTCTCTGGATCTATTTCTATAGTTGTGCGCTTGTTCAACGTTTTTGTCATCTTTGGTATCATACATCATTTACAGCTTTTTTACCAATTTTCCGCTGCTCTATCCGTAGAGCCTCTACCGGTTTCCCGGTATTATGAGTTATTTTAGCAGATCTATAAGATTTTTTAAAGAACCTTTTTATTAATTTACAGCATCGCTACCTACAGAGGCTAGTCTTTCCATTTAAAATTTATGCGCTTGACAATGTAGTTCGGAAGTTTAGTTTATTCACGTGCATGAAATTTTTTTGTTTTTAAGTTTACGATTTATTTTCTACTTTTTTCGCAACAAATTGAAATGTGACCCCTTTTTTCGAAATAATATGCCATTCGTTCGAAAGAAACATGTGATAAAGGATTTTTATACAGAATTATTCCGACAATAAAACAAAATAGGGGTGATTTTTTATTGACTCTTGCTGACTACAGTTCAAAGACATATTTCCGCTGAGCAAAAACTCTGAATGAAACTTTCAAAAAGTATGAAATGACACTGGAAAAATGCAAGAATACAGAGAGATATGTTTGTACTCGCAACAGACCCCTAACGAACAGCAGTCACACTTACGAACACGCGAGTGTATTCCCCCGTTATAGAGTCACAAATACGGTGCTGTGGCGCTGACAACACGTTGCCGCCACTAATTATGCACACATGTGTGATGTGTCGTCGAGGCACAGTTGGAGTCTTTCCTTGGAAAAAAGGGCCACCGCCTCGGCAATTAATGTTAAAAATAATCGAATATCCAAAAGACAACAACAAAAACATTACGCCAAATTAAAATAAGTAAATTATTGTGCTGAGGGCTGGTGGCATTCTTCATGGAAGAAATAAATGAATGAATGTGTCAAGTCACAACAACAATTCTTAAAGTATTTAAAGGATTGAAATGTAAAATTCGTTGAAGCGCGGACATACTGAAGGATTTCATTTCCAGCAAGGAGGTTGGTTTGACTTTCGGTAAACATGTGGTGGCCACAACCGCGGCGATTCAAACGTTTAAACATCGACTTGCTGAAACGATCTGACTTTATGCATACATTGATATATGTGCATATATTTGTATATAGTAAGATGTCGCGCCTGCTTATTGTCCATTTATCATTCTGATGTTAAGACTATATATTAACAGGTTCAAAAAATATGTTACAAACTACAGAGTTTATCCGGAAAGTAATAGAACTGAGTTGATTTAAAGAAAATTATTGATCGTTAGATTTCTTTAAAAACTTTCAAAACAGGCTCCTTCTACGTCAATGCAGCGCTGACCAGCGCGATTTCCAAGCATTGAAGGTGTCACAGAAGGCATTCTCCGGAATAACCTTGAGAGCCGCGGTGCATGCTGCTTGGATCTCCTCTGTCGTCTCAAAATGCTTGTCTTTTATCGGCCGTTTCAGGTAAGGAAACAAAAAAGTCCAGGAGGCCACATCTGTGCTGTAGGTCGGCTGCGGAAACGTTGGGATTCTGGCCATGGTTAGGTAGCTGTTGTCGTGGTGCTACTTCCAATCGGCTGCTGTCGGACCCGATCACAATGTCATGAACCACAGATTTTGATACATATGACATCTGGGTAATTAACCGAATACTTTATCGACGGCCTGAGTTCAAAACATTGTAGGTGTTTGTCGAAGCCGCAGGTCTTCCAGCACGGTCTTCATCAGCGATCTCTTCCGGGCCCTCCAAAAAGGCCTAGTGCCACCGAAACACTCCATTTCTTGCTAAGCAAAATCTGGGTAAGCCTATTTGAACGTCTCTGTCGCAGATTTACCGAGTTTCACACAGAATTGAATCGCGTAACTCTGCTCTAAAGAACGGTGGATTTTCGGCTTGCACAACTCACAGAAACTCGTCGCCCGAAAATGTTTGCGTTGACTCTCCAGGTGCTTGGAGACAACTGACCAGCCGCCGCAGAAGAAAATCAGTCTTATTACTTTCCGGACATACCCTGTAGATATATTTGTTGGAGATTTTAGTTCCAATTTATTTGTAACCTGAATCCCGATATTATAAAAAAATGTTTGTGTTGGTCGGCAACAGAATGATCCTGTTCTGGGGAAGTTAAGAATATCGCCCTAAGGATTATTTTTTATTGAGAACGAACACAGCTCACACATGTATATCTCTTAAACTTCTGAAAATACTATTTCTTTATACGTTTTTATATCAACAGGTTCTTTACTGACTCCTTACATATTTTGTGAGACAGTTTAAACACGTTTCTCTTCATCTTCCATATCGCAATAAAATAAAAATATATTATTTTGTTTAAGAATATTTGGTAAATAAAATTTCACAATTCATAATGCGAACAAAAGGCTTGGGCACAAATATGCAAAAAGGTAATTTCTACATAATATTTAAAATTCCATAATTAACTTTGCACTCGAATATATGTATGTACTTATGTATAAACCAAACATGTGCATGAAATGTGATTTCCGCTTCCTCTCCAAACTGCTCAGTGCATTCATTGTGTTAAAATAATATACTTTTAATTGACGCGCAAACAAATGCAAACAAATCCTTATGGCATCGCATCAAATTTCCAATTCATTCATAAAACTTGCGTACTTCGCAGTCTCGCTTGTGGCTACATTCATAAATTTAAAATTTTAAATGTCTGATTCAGTAATGTGCATTGCATATTCAAATTATTAGAATGAACAAATAATAGTTTAATTTATTTCATATACCCTTCACGATGTAACAACTGTTACAATTGCTCAACATTTCTCATCATTTCACTATCACAGAGTCCTGCTATCATAAGCAGCAGATAATTTTAGTAATAGAGAAGATCACTTATAAAATTATACAATATTTTGGAATTGAAAAAATTTGCTTTATCAAACTGTTTAAAATGTTGCTGATATATTTCTAAATGTTTTTTTTTTTTTTTGAGTTACACACGATATATGACGGCACTAAAAAACAAAGGTCTTCCACTGTGACAGGGATTTCGGCCTTTTCCGTTCATGAAAATTAAAAAAAAAAAAACAATTTTACTAGAAAATATTATCCATACAATAACCTGTGGTCGAAAAAACAACTAAAATTTACAAAGTTTTACGTTTTAAAAAAAGTTGAGTTTTACCCAAAATATTGATGGTGTTTGCCAATCTAAATTGACCAGATCAAAAATCGTCTAAGTACATCCGCTGCTAACGTGCCGTGGCAATTCTGCTTTAAAGTAGTGTCTTTAAAGTGATCTGAAAGTTGACAGAGGACTTATCCTGCAATTTTCCACTTGAACTTCGATCCATATGAGAAAAAGCTCACTGCGTCTCTTCTCCAGTGACTCCGCTCCACCCACATAACGATGCCGCTAAGAGTAGGCTCCACAGTGGTCCAAGTAATCAAAGATGCAATCGAAGTGAGGGAAGATTTTGTATATCCCGCTGAGTGACCCTTAATGTGACCTTCTTCTCGGAGTCCGACAGCAACCTATGACTACCGGAGCTATGTATATGTAAAATGGCAATAAGTGCCATCGTTCGTGTTTTACGTTGTGCACCACTAATGCCAATGATAGCCGTTCTTTGGACACGTTGTAGCTGTTTGGTGAGGGTGGTTTTACCGAGCGTCATCCATCATACAAATACACCTAGAACAAATAGCTTTACTATGGTTTCGTAAAGACAATTCACAACTTTTATGGAGAGTCAAAACCACTTCCTAATAGCTCCTTTACAACAATATAAGGCAACCAATGCCTTCCTTAACCTCTCCTCATCATTGAGCTGCCTGCATACCCTAAAGCACTATGACAGAGTGAAGCCGAGAGCCCCTCAATAAGGAAAGGAGTACATTTGGAAATTTATACCTCCTGCTAAATCAACTCAGTTCAGTTTTATTTGGATTGGCAGCTGGCTACCGGATTGAGGTACGCTTGTGTTAAAGTTGATGGGGCTCAACCAGCGGCATAACGCCTTTGCCGTGCGCTGAAGTTGCACAGGTATGATTCCATCCTTATTTTTGATAGTTGTAAAACAAAATATTGTAAAACATATTTATGTAGGTAAGAAATAAACCAGAACTAGCCATTAACATCCATTTTTATTTTCTCACCGGAAATGAGTGCACAACTCTCCTAATAACAAAACCGATAGAATAAAGGTTATCTGTTACCATTACATTTCATTTGTCACTAGCATTGATTAGTCTAGCTTGAAAGAAGAGCTTTATTTCTATCGGCAAACGCGTTTCCAAGTAATCAAGAGCGAAAGATCCTGCATGCTTCGTCGACTGCATGGTATGCGCAAGTACATATAGAGCAAAAATAGATAAGAAATGCACTTTCATTAAATATTATATTTACTGCTTGTCTCTACATAGTTGTTGCAATGTCACTGGGGCAGATCCATCGGGTTTCCACGAGGTTCGGCCAATTACAGCTGCCTATATAAACAGATATGTATATAAGAAGGCTAGCATTTGTAAGTATGTGTTTAGCAGCAAATGCGATAAGCTTTCTGCATACATACATATTTACAAACATACAGATATTATGTAAGTATCAATCCATATGAATATGATCATTTGCAATTTTGTTACGATATCAGGTTCTATGGCGCAATGATCTCCTCGCCCTTTGTCTCCAAAATCAGCCTGTCATTTGTGAATGGCAAGCGCAAAGCAGATGAATAAATGCACATAGTATATAATATTTAATTAAAGATTCATTTGTTTTAGTAATTTCCGCAAATATTGTGTTGCAAGTGACAACATGTAGAATTTTGAAAATATATTTATACATATTAGTGTGGGGCAAAACACCGAATAGTTTTTCCATTTGTTACTCTGAAAAATAGGTTCTTAGACACCTTTTAGAAAGTCTCTACAAGAATGAGCTCTTTAATGTAACGTGCAAGTCCTTCGCACATTCTTTTTTGAAGATTATCTCTTTCAAAGTTCGCTGCGGCTACGTCTCAGATGTTCCTTCCGTTATGTCCAATTTTCGATGACTCGTCGAGCATTTCGATTGGTAACTGGCGAATGACATTTTGTGATGTGTTGCTCCAAGCCTAAATCGAAGCGGAATTGTCCGCAAAGACTTTAGACTTTACATATCCCCACAGGAAGTCTAACGGTGTGATATCACACGATCTTAATGACCAATAGACTGGCTCAAAACGTGGAATTATCTGCTCACCGAAGTGTTCTCTCAACAAATCCATTGATTAATGCGATGTGTGGGAAGTGGCGCCGTCTGTTGAAACAAAATGTCGTCGACATCACGAGCTTCAATTTCAAACATTAAATAGTCGGTTATCATGGCGCGACAACGGTCGCCATAGAGGGTTACCTTCTCACCGGCATCCCTTTCGAAAAAATATGGACCGATGATTCCAACGGCCCAGAAACAATACCAAACCGTTGTCTTTTCTGGATGAATTGGCAGCTCTTGAATCTCTTCAACTTGCTCTTTGCCCAAATGCGGTAATTTTCTTTGTTTACAAAGCCATTGAGCCAGAAATAGGCCTAATCGCTGAACAAAATTTGGGTTGAAAACATCGTTTTCTTGGAACTTTTCAAGAGCTCATAAAGCGAAAGGATGTCGTTTGGGAAGTTCGAGGGACTTCGGTTCTTGCACAAGCTGTATTTTGTACGCTTTCCATTTGAGATTTCGACGTAAAACGCCAAATCGTTTCATACGTCAGTCCGAATTGCTGCGAACGGCGCTGAATCGATTCTCCATGGTCTCTTCGAACACGCTGGGAATGCTGGGTCTCAAGGTGGGTGACGGTGTTGCGAGTAGTACGCTCAGTAGCGCTCGTTCGAAAAAATATTATTTCCCGCCTTAATACATATTTATACAAGTATAATCACCGTCAAATTTAAGACTTTGAATATCATAAACAAAGCTCATGAGGAGTTGCAGAGTACATAAGTATATGTATATTTAACGGAATTTAGTATTTCCTGCGACGATAAGTTATCACAAAACGGTCTAAAAATAATTTTCTAAAACACTACTTTCAGCTCAATAAGCAGCACATACAAAGAAAAGAGTACAACAACTTTTATGAATGTTTAAATTTTGTTTGTTATTATTGCTTTGCTAAAAATTAATTGTGTTTTACCGTAATACAATGAATGATTTATTATTTATCTCATGCAAAAATGTTTTATTTTATATTTTTTTGCTTATATTTTTTTTTAATTAATTTTTGACTCAGCATTTAGTTGTGTGTGACAATGAGAATGTGAAAAGCGCAAGTTGTTATCGCATATGAAAATAGTGTCGCGAATTCCACAGCTGCCTTCAAGCGCATTCCAACTATTTAACCTCCGCCTAGAGGCACCATTTTTGTAGCGGAAGTTCCTTATCGCATAAAAACTATAATTCAGCAAATGCGCAAAATCATAGAACGAAAATATTAAGAGTGTAAGTATATTGTGATCGTAGCTCCACCGGGACTACTCAACTTTTTCGCTCAAACAAGGGTACATATCACTGGTTACGCACCACTTCCGGTATTCAAAATATTATCAAAGCGCGTTTTTACTTTTTTTCTCAGTATAAAAGCAATCAAATTAGGTCGTACACGCATGTATTTCGAATGACTTTCACTTTTCTGAAATATTGTACTATTGACCTTGGCAACAATGTGGTTTCCTTAAAGATTCGATATTTTTTTAGTGCATCACTCGTTTCGCAAAACAGCAAAGAATGTGTCCTCATCACTATATGAGAACTTCACATGAGCTTCGGAAATAGGGAAAGCTCACAAGATCGCAGCTCTTAAATCTTTTCAGGTTTCTCGTCGTCTCAAATGCGGCATTTTTGCTTGTTTACATACCCATTGAGTCAGAAATGGGCCTCATCGCTGAACAAAATTTGGCTCGAAAACGTCGGATCTTCTTGGAACTTTTCAAGAGCTCATAGAGCGAAGCGATGTGAAGGTCGAGCGACGTCGGTTCGCAGACAAGCTGTTTTTCGTACGCTTATGCGTAAAATGCGCCAAGTCGTCCAATACGTATTTTCGGGTTGCTGCGAACGGCGCCAAATCGACGGTTTTCGTGCACACTCTCAGGTACGGCTGGTTCATTCCATCAATAACAAAATTACAGCTAGAAGAACACACGGTGAACATCTTTCCATTCTAAGTAAGCGTTCCCAAGCCATACTGCCCCATCGTCCTTTGGCAACCCGAATTACATCGCGCAACTTGAGCGTTCATGTCGCCCATCAGGAAACTATCTCATCTCTGTTGATGTATTGTCATATTCGTTGCTCTTTAGTGCGTTTTTTTCATTTTACAAGGTCCGCTGCAGCTGACTTGGAAACGAGAAATCCAATAACATATCAGCTTCTTTGATTGGGATGGTTATCAAAAAAAGAAGTTTTTGGCCAGGTGTTGTTGTGATTTCGCCTTAGTCAGCCCATCTGATTTCAAAGATCCTGAGCAGGAGAAGTTGGTAGCGCCGGAACTCTTTGCATAGTTGCGACAGTTTGGTTGGTTCCAGTAATGAGCTCACATTCCACGTTCCTATTCGTAACCTTTTTCCATGCTGAAATTCATCATTGATTTGTCGAAATTATTAGTTTACTTATTTATATCGGTTTCTGTAATCTGATTCATTCAAGATGGGTAGAGGATTGCCCTTTTGCATCCGACCCTCTATCCTTGGCTGCCGGTCTGCATCCTGGTTGGCAAGACGCTGAAGTTTCCTCCGCGCTGGTATCGCAGAAATCATCCCTTCAGTCACCTGTTTGCAGCGCAACTGCCTCCTTTGTCCAGAGGTCCTTCATCAACTATGTCGACAACATAAACCAATACGCCGACCAGACTTCGGACGCAACAAACTTCAGGCATGCACAGACCACCATTCACAGTGGAGCCATTTACACCTTCACCGACTCCCTCTGAGTGAATGGCGTACTTGGAGTCAAACCACCACCCATTGCAGGCGAAGAGCTCAAATTGCCGCGAGAATCGAGAATGACCCTTGCGCAGCCTCCTTCTGGATACTGTAGCAGATTAAACTCCCACTTATCCAGAATCGACCCTGACATATCAAACATACATATGTCTAGCGTGCAACGAATCCCCGCATGACACCAACTACCTATTTGCATGCCCTGCTAAACCTACACCTCTGACCCCCCTCTCCCTATGGTCCGACCCTGTCGAAGCAGCATGCTTCCTAGTCCTACCGTTGGTTGACCTCGATGACAACTTATCTAATCCCTGCTTACCTAAAGGGAATTAGATAACCGTTACAACAACATGAGAACCGTTACAAATTTAGCGGTAACCTTAAACATTAAAGGCCTGTCATGTGCTAAAACAAATTACCTTGATTAAAAGAAAAAAAATAAAACTTTTTAGAAACTCCGTGTAGACTATTTTTACTCTCAAGATTATCATGCTTCCACATTCTTCCTAAATGTGTACCGCATTTCCACCACTTTTCGCACTTTTTCTACTATTCGCCCGAAACCACCGCTTCATGAAGTTCCTGCGGCTCAGAATTGGCATGATTACTAATGCAGTCACACATACGCAGACACAAATGTGTATTTGATACAATGGCGCCTTATCAATGGCCAGTTCCGTTCTGCTCTAAAACGCTCCCATTTCATGTGTCCCATTCTTATCCTATGCTCATTAATAACTAGCTGCAACAACAACAAGCGAGCTTGTCATAGTGTTGAGGTTTTACATTCAGACACTGTGTGACATTGAGCATTGTTGAGCGCGCGCTTTTGCGGCATCTAATTTCAAGTTTTATGAATGGAATGAAGAATAACAACAGGAAATGTGAATATCTATGTTTCTATGCGGCTTTGGCGCCGATAACAAAGTACTTTGTATACGATATATATTATTCAACTATAATTTTGTTATACAATTTGTAATTTGTTTGCTATTTTAAAAATAATTTTTACAGTTTTTCGTTTTGATTATTGAAAATCTTACTAAATTAAACAGTTAAGAAAACGTATAGCAATTCACTTTAAAATATTAACATGGCAGAGTTTATGGGCATGAATTGCATAGGATAATTCTAATGCGAGAAATGCAGTTTCCATTTATCCACTCGTACTATTTTCAGCGCTTTTCTTTTCTGCTAACGAACTGAACTTCATCAGACCACATGGATTTAAAATCCAGGATCCCAATCTGTTTGCTGCTCTTCCATGCGCGTTGTGAAGCATACAATGGTATCGCCCGCTTGCGGCACCACTTTGGTATCCTTGAAACGTAAACCACACTCCACATCCTTTTTTATGGAATCCACTTCGTTTTTCAAATGGCGCATAGACTCCAATTGACCTATGAAAGTTCAAGCTTTGATGAAATCATTTTATAACAACAATTTTGCGACTTACCCTCGTATAAAACCTCGTCATCGCGCACTAAACGGAATTTGTGTGCCTTCTTCAGTACACCCTTGACACAACGGCAACCCGCAACGGGCACTTCTTTACGGCCCTCATTGATGAAGAATTGCTGCAGCACATTCGCCTCGCCCACAATCTCTTCCACTTCCACCGCGGGAAGTTTGCTGCTAATTTCTTTTTTCAGATCGTCGATAAGACGATAAATGACATCGTAACAACGTATTGTCACGTCCTTAGGCGCATTCGTTGGTGCAGGCACTGAAAATCCATAGACTATCGCATTAAATGCTTTGGCCAATTCAATATCGCCCTCCGAGACATTTCCCACACCGTAGTGCACCACATCGAGCCTACAACGTTCATTGTTGGTGTAGGTATCGAAGACATCGAGTAGAGCCTCTACCGAACCGTGCACGTCACCTTTGATAATAATACTAACGCGCGGCACATCATCATGCTCGATATTTTCTTTTTCGCGCGGTCCGTAACGCATACGAAATTTGCCGGCCAAACGACGCGCATCACGTTCAGCGCGATATTTGGCCAAATGTTCCTCCTCTTTTTTGCGAATCTCGTCAACAGCCTCTTCCGCTTTGTGATGTTTGGCTTCATGTTCACGCCAACGCAACACGGAATGCGCCTTTTTCTGTAACATAAATTGGAAAGTGAATCAAAATGTTGCATTATGGCATACAAGAACATACCTCGGTTTCCACCTCAAGTATAATATCACCAGCTAGTGGCAGCTCGCGCCAACCCAATATTTCGACTGGCGTACCGGGTGGTGCTTGCGTCATTGGCTTGCCGTTATGATCGAAGAGTCCCCGCACTTTGGCATGCGCCAAGCCACTCACCAGCACAGCGCCTTTCCGTAGAGTGCCGCGTGTAACAATCGCGGTGGAGAGCTTTCTTAAAAGAAAGTTGTCACAACAAATAACCGCTAAGTTTTTAAAACAACTCACCCTCTATGTGGATCGGTCTTCGACTCGACAACAACACCTTCAATTAGTCCAGCAGGATCTGCTTTGAGACCCATAATAGTCGCCTGCGTACTCACAGCCTCCGTTAAAAGTTCTAAGTTGGTACCTTTCAAAGCTGAAATTGGTATGGCTTGTATGTCGCCACCCTGATCCTCTAGCACCAAGCCCATTTGCATTAAATCACGTTTGGTTTTATCCTAAAAGAAAATGTTAATATAACCCCTACATTTTAGTAGTAACACAAAGTACTCACAATGTCTGCTTCGGGTTTATCGATTTTATTAATGGCCACAATAATAGGTACTGTTAATGAAGTTATCAATAAAATAAATTATTTACTCTCAATAATAACCTTAAAAAGGAAAAACAATGCTTACCATTCTCATTCAACGCAAGCTGGATGACTTCACGGGTCTGCGCCATAACGCCGTCCTCGGCAGCCACTACAAGCACAATAATGTCTGTGACATGTGCTCCACGCGCCCGCATTGCACTAAACGCCGCATGACCAGGTGTGTCGAGGAAAGTCACCTGTTCACCATTACTAAGTTTCACTGTGAAAGCACCAATATGTTGTGTTATACCACCGGCTTCACCAGCAGCCACGGCTGCACCACGTAATGAATCCAATAGTGTTGTTTTGCCATGATCAACATGTCCCATAACAGTTACGACTGGTGGTCGTGGTTTCAAAAGTTCCGCTGGAGCTGGTGGGCGTGGCGACACATCATGGTGTTTACCCAAATCACCTGAGTCTTCCACCTCCACCTCTGGTGCAGAGACAATGCGTGTCTTAACGCCACATTTATTAACTATTTCTTGTATGATTTTGAGATCATCCAGACGTGCTTGTGGTTCGATATTGTCAGCACCCTTCACGTATAACATCACCTCCTGTACATCCTCTGCAATTAGTAAGTGTTTTCAATAGATATGAAAGATAAAATATGAATATCCTGTACTTACCTAAAGGACGGTTTAGACACTGTGCTAGTTCTTGAACAGAAATGTGACGCCAAATATCCACCACACCTTCTAACTTTGCGCCACCTTTCTTCTTTTTGGGCGAATATTCTATGATGCGATCAGATTTCTGAAATCAGAACGCTTAAATTAGCAATAAAACAAATATCAAATAAAAATATACCCACCTTCTCCTCCCCGGTTTTTCGGCGCTTGCACAGCAAATCACAGGTGTAAAAATTCCTTCGTGTCGCATTTTGAATGCCTGTTTTTGTTATGATAGTGCATGTTAAACTAATTGGAAGCTGTCGCCCTGCAGCCAATCTAAAATGCCTCGTGTTGCAATAGTGGCTGCGCGCTACTGTACTGTAATGGGAAGATGTCAAAACATTTGAGAGAAAACAATATATGGTTAAAACGATTTATGTTTAATTATACAAGTTTCATAATTTCTTTTCGTATTTAATCACTTGCTTTAAATAAAATTTCTTACCATGCAAACTTACGAAAAAACATTTTACGTAAACGCTAGAAGCTGTCAAATACCCGGTCCATCTTTTTTAGTTTTCTTTTGTTTATCAAATTAATCAGCTGTAAGTGGTGTTGCCATGTTGTTAAAAAATTGCATATGTGTTCAATTAATACTTACAAACTTATTTTAAACTTAAATTTCCTAACAAAAACAAATATAAATACATATTTTTTGAAATATATGGATAGTATGTATGGATAATATGTAACTAGATATTCTTTCAAAAAATCTTACATCGAATATACTAGAGGTTGAATGGTATCAACTGACATTAATATACCAGGCTTTTTAAAGTGGTTTCAATACAATAAGAAAGTAGGAATCAAGCAGTAATCTGCACAAAACATAAACTAGCATGCTCAAACAGTATTTTCTATATTTTATTCTAATTCTGTAAATCAACTTGATAGGCTGTTCGTTTTATTTTCAAATATTATCATTTTTTCTAAAAATGAATGGAGCTCAAACTGAACAAACTGAGAAACTGCAGCCAGCTTATGACATCTCTCATTTGCCATTTGAAGATCTGGATATAATCAGTTTTTAGCAGTATTATTTTGCTCAACGTCCATATGAAATATTAATAATATTAACTGAATAATATTATTTGGGTGCATGCCTGTTCATTAAGTCAAATTACCTGTGGACTGCGCGAATTATTGTTAGGCGACATCTACAGTTAAAGCTAGCTTCATATGAAATTGATGTGAGCGCCATCTGCATGTGGATTATAGCTACTACTCGTTTTATTGCTAAACATGTGTGTTGCTTAGTTTGTTACAGAACCGAAAAATATCAACAGAGAATAACCTAAGAAATGTAGTCAAAGTCGTTATACAAAAGTTCGACTTCAAGAAGTGAGACTTGCGAAATGAGTAAATATTAATTATAGTTGTTTTTTATTATAAATTATTGCATATAAAATTCGAATTATTTCCAAAGTAAATAAAATTAACTTTTTCAGTGTAAAGAATGAACGTTTATTAACCCACAGATCGCTGCAAATCTGATTGTCATCATTTGCAGACGCAGCATTTATTTTGTTTTTGTGACATTTGCTAATAAGATGCGTTAAAAGTGCTAAAATTGCAATTTGTGTTATAAGTGCAGTTTGTGTGTGAATTTCGAATGCTAAACACGCAAAGCTGGCCACTTGGCCTGAGGCCGCGAAGTAAGTGCAACTTTTACAGCTATTTATATGTGCATGTAACTACAAAAGTCGCTCATATACGCGATTTATAAACGCTCAAAAGACTGCTTTTCTTCTACGATCCGCCATAGTATTGGCGGTTTAAAAACATTGTATTTTCCGGGTTATATTGCACAAAACAACAAGGAGTAGTTTGCGCTGATATGGCACCATTGGTGTTATTTACTTCTGCTTAATGCCAATTTAAAGCCAGTTATATGCTTAAACCATTGTTCCTTGATAAACAGCAGTCAAACGGCGACTAATGCACGCGTCAGCCAGCTAGCCAACCTATCCGCCTGTCTAGCGACTTTGTCAGGATACATGCTGCCAGCTTGCCAGCAAGTTCGACGAGCGTCAGCGTGTCTGTTTGAATTATGATGGAGCGCGCAAATATTCCAGATGCAAATATTTGCAGGAAAACTAACTGTAAATACAGACAAACACACAAACATATATCAACGACGGATGAAGCCCGCACTTGCAGCAGTTATCACTGGGAGAAACTGCCAACACACAAGCTCACTTGCTTATATTTTGCTGTACATATACATATGTATGTATATGTACTTCTGTGTATACATATGTACATACATATATATGTACATTTTCAGTTCCAGTCAGTGTGCTCATGGCTGCACTCAGGCTGAAACGTAAAGCCTTGTAACCGAAGTTGCATCGGCACATCACTTGTCTATATCTTCCGTGTACATATGTATGTATGTATGTTCGTATGTAGGAATGCAGGTTGTCTTATAGCGGAAATCGGTTGCATATCATGGACGAGCTGCGCCGTCTGTATGTATATTTATGGTCTAGCTTGGCAAAAATGTCAGTTGCACGCTCGATAATATGTTCTGCTGCTCAACAAGGGTACGCACTATACCCCAAGTGGGCGCTGAGTGACTTTTATGTCAACGGAAGCTGAAAGCACACACATCGACACGCCTGCTTTATATGTATGCATGTATGTACATACGTACAGAGATTTATTTGACTTAAATATGAAAGTGGTCAGAAGTGCGGGGTACAAAACCCGGCAGTAAATCGGACTATCAGTGCAGGTAAGGAGATGAAACCGGGATCCATCTCCAGCAGATATTCTCAAGTAATTTGTTATGCGACACTTTTATAATTGTAATAAATTTATTTTAAAACAATTTTACAATAAGTAAGAAACGACTAACTTCGGGTATAACGGAACATTTCATGCTCCTGCAAAGTTTTCGACGTCGAATCTTCCTTGTGTTCGTTGATGTGCACTTTTTGCTGCATAGAGGCCGATGTGTATCTTGGCTGTAACAAGATAATGGTCAGAGTCAATGCTAGGACCTCGGAACATACGCACGTCTAAAACATTGGAGACGTGTCTTCTGTCTATTACTGGTTGGAGTTCGATCCGGAGACAGCCAGGTAGCTTGATGAATTTATCTATGCTGGAATCTAATACTACAGATAACCATATTTCGGGCCTCGGTGAAGTCGATCAGCCTCAACCCATTTGGGAATTGTTCCTCTTGGAGGTTGAATTTACCAAGCGCTCATAGAAGACATATTTGATCAGATCGCCCTTCTCTTCCGCCGGGGCGTGTGCGCAAATCATCGATATGTTGAATAGTTTCGCTTTGATGTGGATTGTGGCTAGACTTTCTTTGTAAGCGACGGAGTTTCTCTTCCACAACGAATCCCTAACCGAATTTGCGCTCCTTTATTAATGTTACAAGGACCCACTCGTCTTAGGCTCTGCCCCGTCCATTGCATTTCTTGGACGGCAGTGATGTCAGCATTTACTCGACGACTCTAACGAGGACATCAACCAGCTGCCCTTCCCAATTAAGGGACCGGACATTCCAGGTGTATGCCCTTAAGTCAGGGTCTTTAATCCCAGGCTGTTTTGTTCTTTTCATTGGAGGTCGTTTTTCACGTGGTGAGTTCCAAATCCAGCGCACAACATTGGGGAGGGATGTTTTGTCTTCTCTTTTTAGCTCGCCTTCAAACGGATGTTCTTCGGCTACCCAAAGGATACTTGGTCTAAGACCGGAAGTCGAGAGCTGCTTGAGCCATATGTAAAATAATCGTTTCTGGCCTCCCAAATGAATGGCCCTCAGAGAACGTTCCTCACTTGCGTGAACTTGCATGGTCCATGGAAGATATATACATTTAACTTATTAGGGAGCAGGGTTAAGACCGCTTATTGAAGATTTTCAAACCAGTACAGCTGCAATCTCCAAATTACATACAGTTTTGTATCCAATTTCCAGCTTTTCATCAATTTTTTATAGGTTTTCAATTAATGGCGTTTTGTGGGCGTAGCAATGGTCAAGGAACTTATGTACAAAGTTTCAACAAGACATCTCAATTTTTTATGTATATAACCAGTCACTTAACCAATACTCTCTATAACAATTGCCCCACTTTTTACTGCTGAGTGCTATATTTGTGTATATAATAAATTTATATGTATGTATTATCATATACATATGCACATTACTGAAGTTTAGCTGACGTATGTACACCTTAATTGCATTGTAACATTGTTTTTGTCAAAGCTCTCAATCTCATCCGCTTACCGCGCTCAATACCCCGGAAATATGTTTCACATTAGACAGGGTTGGACTTAACACGGAAAGGACGTGAGAACAATTTTTTAAAAACAGAGTTATGAACAATTCATTTTCACATAGAGAGCTTTTGAGATCAACCAGCTGAAGTATCTCGAAATTTTGCTCCCAAAACGTTTAGAAACCAAAAAAATTTTTGGTTACCAATTTTCTCGAAATAAAATAAGTAACTAGCTATTAGTTTAAATTAAATATTTTTAATGTGAAGAAAATTTTTTCAAATACTTTTGGTGGAAAAACTATAAATTAAATTTATAATAAAGGAATTTCATTTTTTTCTTTTAATTTCTAAGAGTAAACTTTTTTATTTTTGAATATTGTAATTTATTTTTCAAATTACAACCCGTTCAAATTACAACCCGTTGGGATTTGAAGTCTATTTTAGTTAAGATTTTTGAGGTTTTAATATAAAAAATTAATAAAAAAAATTGTTTTTTATTTTTAGTTAAGATATTTGAGATTTTAATATAAAAAATTAATAAAAAAATTGTTTTTTATATTTAATTAAAATTTTTGCGATTTTAATATATAAAAAAAAATAAATAATTTGTTAATCAAACCATAATTTAAAAACATTTTTTTTTTAATTTTAGAGATAATTTTGGATTTAAAATATTTTTATTTTCAATACAGTATTTGGGATTAATTTCTTTTGTATATTTTAATGCGAAATTTCTCAATAAAAATTAAAAAAATTTTAAACTTATTTTGTTTTTTTTTTTTTTGAATTTTAAAGTTTTAATTTCGATATTTGGCATTAAAATTTAGTTTCAAAATTGTCAATCCATTAATTTGAATGCTAATTTAATTAATTTTAATGCATTATTTCCGCCGCTGCTAGCAATGCGCAAGACTTTTAAGGTTAGTCAAGAGCACCCTGTATTATGTATGTATGTATATCAAAAATTCATTTGCCGTGGCGTTGATAGCGCGTAATTTATAGCTTAGTTGCGAATTCCTTTGGCACACCAACACATCTAAGATGGCGCATGACATGCGACACCCACACAAAGTCTCCGCGCCACCTCACCGATTTTATTAGAAGCCGGAAGAGTATTCCACTGAACCGCCGCTCCCCGACGCACAGGCGACTTACTTGCAGGCGCAGCTACTTGAGCATTCTTTACAGTTATTTGCATTTCATGCAGCTTCGCCGACACACACGTAACTTTAGCGCTCCACTTGGGGCGCCGAGCGGCACGTCGGCAGGCAAACTCAAACAGCGCACGAATTCACGGAAGTGCACCGAAACTTTGCAATTTATCTAGGAAAATGTAATTAGGATACATTGGCTGCTTGAAAGCAACACTCCACCGCTACTCTCAGCGGCACCAGCACCCGTTCGGTCACCTATAGGTGATATGGTAGATACCGGGTTGCCGCTAGCGGTTGGGGCGGCATGCGCTGAGGCGCGGCAATTGCGATTTAATTTAATTCAATTTTCAATCTCAACAAATGCGGCGCCGACAACATTAATTTCAAATGCGGCAGCGCGCTTGCCCGGCAGCGGCTCACACGCCGAGTGAATCATACAGCTGGGCGGACGGACTTTAAGGCAGATGTGCAAATGCAGAAACCCACAAATACATATGTACATATCACCCGTATGTGTGTATGTACATGAAACGACTTTAGTTGCAAAGGTAGCCAGGAATTTGCGTCTGCGGTTGCTGCTTTTGCCTTTCCATGTACGTGTGTATGTATGCACAGCCGAAAATGCACTTACAATGGCGAAAGCCGAAATTAAAGAGACATTTGTGTGCGCATGAATGTGCACAACTACACACACATACACATTCGTGGCTGTGGCTGTGTGTGTGAAATAATGAATGAACGAGATGCGGGCCATGTCTGACTGCCTCCTGCCCAGCGCGGCTGTCTACCGTTGTGCGTACAGCAGCAATGAAAGCAGTAAATCGCCTCGGCAGTCAGCATGCAACCGGAGCGGCAGTGCGCGCGTCGTCGTCGTCGTACCAGCAAGTCAGAGCGAGTGAGAGCAGATGCGAGCATGAAATCAGTTAAGCACACGCACTCACACACACACAGCCACAGGCGCGCCATATGCGCGAAGTGAAGTGGGCTAAGAGGCACATGAGGAGCAGAGATAGCAAGCAGCAGGCAGCTGGCAGCGCAAAGTAAGCGGTGACGACAGCACAACGAGGCGGAGCAAAGTAAACAAACATGGCCGAAAATGTTTGTAGCTCATAATCAACAGACAGAGATGCCGCGTATACACAAGCGCACAAGTACGCGTACTGCGAAGTGAGCTGGGAAGTGCGCATGCATGTGTGTGTGGTTTGTGTGATAGTTTGTTAGCATCCGTAAGCGTCGCGTTTGAGGCAGCCTGAGTCACATTTCATTTGCGTTTTGCCATCATGATTTTCATTGGCATTGCATCTGTACGCACTTCATCCACACATCTGCCACTTCCCACTTTTTCGCTCGACGTGCATTTGGCACCTGAAGGCAATGATTTTTTTTAATAAAGCAAATAACTAGCAATTGAGACACAATTAAAAATAACTAAAGGTTGTTAACGTGTTTGAGCGAAGCCCCTGCCTGCGCGTAACTTTTTTTATTTATTCTGTAATTATTTGTAGTTTATTTTTATATTTTACTCTATTGCCAGTAGTCATCATAATAGTCATCACTATTATGTAGCAGCAATTCATTGCTTATTTGTGTGGTCTCCTTAAGCCTTCAACTCTTTTAAAAAATTTTGTATTTTTATTGCATTTGCCTTTTCTTCCGTACAATAAACACTGTTTTTTGTTACTATAATATTTAAATTGTGGTTAAAAGCGATTTTTTGATCCCATTATGGCTAGTAATACCTTTTAGCTTTTTCGAAAACGTGAAATTTCATATTGCTTAAATTTTCAAATATATTTAGTTCTGTTAAAAAATATTTGGAATGGTTTGTATGTATCTATATAAAACTTGTAAAAGATTATGAATAAATAATTTAAAACATTGAAAAATAGCCTACTGCCGAAATAATGCTTTGGTGCAGTTTTACAATGCTCAATTTTCAAGCTACAAAAAAAATAAACACAATTTTTTTCTCAAACGACTTACATCACGTCTCCTGAAATGCAAAATAACGCAACATCACTTTTCGCAAGTTTACAAGTGATGGAAAAACGATATAATAAATACCACTCATATTAAAACAAAATCTGTGTTTTGGTTATGGAATCGTTATCTATTGGATATACATACATATTGGACTGTGGAAGATTAAAAGTTTATGATACATACATACATATATGTATGTATATTGATGTAGTGAATCGTACGCAATATAAAACTCAATTTCGAATTTTTTGTTGACGCGTTGTTTTGCATGTTAAATGACGATATATAGACCAGGGTAGACAATTTTTGAAAATGAAAAAAATCATAATATAATGAAGCTCATTGGAAATGAAGGATAAAATAACAAACATTAAGGGAAAAATAATTTACGCGTGAGCTTAGGTCGGGTAAAGGAAGGGGAGAGGCATGGTTGAATTTTTAAAAGTTATAGCATTGACAGACGGCAGCGTTAAACCAGATTAATTGCATTTTTCGGGATTAATTCAGGAGTTACCACAGCTAACTCCGTTGCTGAATCCAAACATAACTCTCAAAATTTTAGGGAGTTTGTGAGATTTTCGTTGGCAACATTGTTAAAAATGGCCAATTTTCATCTATTGTGAATGAAATACAAGCAACCCTGACAGCTGTTTATCAAATTCTCAATATAATATCAATAAAACTTCTATGTTATGATGCAGTTTTAAAAATAATGTGTTGATATGTTTTTGTAATAAAAAATGGTTTGGTAAAAATTGGTCGGCTAACAACCGTAATGTTTATCTTCTACCAATTTTCATTGAAAATTTTATAAAAAGGACAATGAGCTGTTTATGAGAGTTTCAAACTCGCATAGCTGCCGTCTGTCACCTACAAATTTGGATCTGATTAAGTGCGCAGTTAATCCGGATTAACGCTGCCGTCTGTCAAGGCTATTATCTCGTTTTTCAGCAAAACTACAACTCCTAAGAAAAAAGTTCTATGGCTATGTTGTAGGTAATGAAAAACTCTATAACTTGTGTATACAAACTTTTTATACTCTTGCAACCTGTTGCTACGGAGTTGAATTGTCTTATTCACCCAACGGTTATATATACATATATCCCAAAACTAAACGAGGTAGATATGAATGATCAGAATGATGAGGCGAGTTGAAATCTGGGTGACTGTCTATTTGTGCATTCGTTAGTCCATGCAAGGTATAACTTGAGTAAAAATTGAGATATATTAAGGAACTTGAGAGCGGATATCTCCTTGGCAAAAAAAATTTTAAGATCGTAGATAGAAGTAATCGGACCTCTGTCACGCCCACAAAATGCCAATAACCTATTTATCCACATGGGATGACAGTAACAAAGAGCACCTGTGGGTTGAAAAAATTTCAAAAAGTGGGTGTGGCTCCACCCTCTTATAAGATAAATATATGTATATATGTATGTATCTCTTAAACCAATTAAGCTACCAACAAGAACCAAATTCACCCAGCTCAAATATCATAGGAACTTCTACCGACAGTCAGTGTGAAAATGGATGAAATCGAATGATACCTACGCTCACTTCCGAACCCTCCGAAAAATCACTGATTTTTGCGATTTTTTTTAACTAATCAGGCCGATTTGATTTTTTTTACAAGTAAATACTTCATGATGAATACAAAATATTTTTTTATGTTTATTTATTGGGTGTGTAATAGTTAAATAAATTGTTGGAAAGACACGCCAAAAAGGTCTAGGATGATGTCCACGATTGCGGCCACAATTTTGGTCTAAAACAAAAATTTCAAAGAGATTATTAATCTGTAGGAAAGCCGCTATTGCGCTATTTAGAGATTTTTTTTTTGGAAATTTGACAAAATGGCGGCGGTTTGAACAAAAAGTATCATTCGACAATTTTTCGTAGAAAAAAGTAAGAGGATTGAAAAATAAAATAAAGGCTTTTATAGCGCGATAGCGAATGACGTTAAAAGTGTTCTCTCCAAATTGGAACTAGATATCTTCAAAACGTTTCCTTTGAGAGTAGAATCTGATTAACAAAAATTTCAAAGAGATTATTAATCTGATCCGAAGATTTCCTGCGACTATAAATGGAATATACGAAATACATATGTACATATCTTTACAAAACAGTATCGAAAAGATTGCAAAAATTGTTATATTGGAATTACTAAGGACTTTCTGGTGAAATATTTCATATAAGTCCGCTAATACATACATATGTTTATGTAATATATGTATGTATATAGTAAAATTTATAGTTGTACATAGGAGTAATATTTTGTTACAAAATTACTAAAACAGGATAGAGTTTAACCGATGATAGAATACGCTTGACAAATATGAAAAATTCCTTACATTTGAACTTGATTTTCGTGGGTCAGTTTGTAAGGCAACCCTATAGTAGTCCGATAGGTGCGATTCCGACAAATGAGCAACTTCTTGAGAAAAAGAAGAATTTTACAAAATTTCAAATCAATATCTCAAAAACTGAGGGATCAGTTCGCTTACATACTGACAGACAGATGTCATGTAGTACGTTTATGTATATATGTGTATACTTTATAAGGTCTCCGAAATTATCTTCTAGGTGATTTCGTATCAAACTTAACTATCAATTTCATGCGAATAAACCTTTGAAATATAATTTAGTCGGTATCTTTGTGTATATAAACAGTTATATTGTATTTAAATAAAAATTTAATTCCTAAACAAACTTCAGTTAACTTCATTTAAACTCGTTTATTTCTTAAAGCTGAGTTGGGGAAATAAAAGCCATGGAGAAGACTGCATGTAAGTTTTTATACATCTGCACACATATTCATTCATACATACATATATACCTACATATGGCAGTAAGCAAGAAAATACGACGGCACTTCAGCATTATGTACCTTTCAGCGTGCTGCAGCATTTTTAATTGGTAGAAAGTTTTTCAATTATTAATTTACAAAGACACACAACAAGCGAGCATACAAAAAACACACGGACGCCTTACACTCCTCGTAATGTGAAAGCTATCGCTCTTAGTATATGTATGCTCGCATGTGTGTGGGGAACGAGGAGTCGACATCTTTTTTAGCTGCACTGAGGACGTAAATTGTCAGATCCGCAAGTGCCTGAGTTGCATTGGACCGGGGTTGGCGCTTTCTCCTGACTATATACTATATGATTGTACGTATATATGTGTAACACTGAGTGAAATGTTGGAATTGATGGCTGAAGTGCGTTGTACTCATTAGGAAAATTTAGTCGGACTGTCGCACAGCGCGCCCGCCTGTTGAAAGTAATTCACGTATGCATGCATGCAACTGGCACTTAAGTGCTTGCGACACGCTAGCTTGACGACTGCCCTGTCTGATGGCTGTTAGTGTGCGCAAGTAGTTTGCTAGTTAGCGTTCAGCACTAGTGTTTTGTGTAGTTAGTAGTCGAAGCTTTGCCGCAGAGCTCAACGTTGGTCGCTGTCATAGATTTTGATGGCAATACTAATGTCAATAGTTTAATTTGCACTAATGCACGGACATGCCGGCCCCTTGAGTCTACGCTTACTTAGCATTTTAACGGAAAAACTTGAAACTATTAAAAATTAACAGTTGGTTGTGTACAAATATAGTTATTAGTATATTATAATGGTGCATTATATACGATATGCTGTCATAAATTGTAAATCTGAGACAATCCCAGATTCAATTTTTATGCATTTGGAACTAAATTTAGCCTTTTTAAGACAAGTTATTTTACTATACAAAATTTAGTTACGCACAAAAAGGTGTATATATTCAAAACTAATATCAAAAACTAGATCTGCAGCAAGCAAATTCCAAGTGGAGAGCATTTTAGATATTATTCACTAATATAGTAGCCTTATAATAGATAAAAATATAAAGTAATTGGATCTGTATAGTATAGTATGACAAGGAGGATTAAAACTGCATGTTAATAATGGGTGACTCAAGTAGGCTTTTTATTTATTATACCCTGAACAAAGTACATTAAGTTTGTCACGAAATTTGTAACACGCAGAAGGAAGCGTCGGAAACCTTATAAAGTATATATAAAAATGATGAGTATACAGAGCTGAATCGACTTAGCCATGTCCGTCTGTCTGTCTGCATATATACGAACTAGTCCCTTTGTTTTTAAGATATCGTCTTGAAATTTTGCAAACGTCATTTTCTCTTCAAGAAGCTGCTCATTTGTCAGAACTGCCGATATTGGGCCACTATAACATATAGCTGCCATACAAACTGAACGATCGGAATCAAGTTCTTGTATGGAAAACTTTCCCATTCGACAAAATATTTTCACAAAAGTTGACACAGATTATTTTCTAAGGCAACAATGTTATCTCCGAAGGAATTGTTCAGATCGGCTTACTATAGCATATAGCTGCCATACAAACCGAACGATCGGAATCAAGGGTTTGTATAGGAAACTTTCGCATTTGACGTGGTATCTTCACGAAATTTGACAAGGATTACTGCTTAAGGTAATAATATAATCTCCAAAAAAAATTTTCAGATCGGATTGCTGTAGCATATAGCTTCCAACCAAACTGAACACATAGTTACTAAAAGAAATGCACCTGTGAAGGGTATATTAGCTTCGGTGTAGCCGAAGTTAACGTTTTTTCTTATATATAATTGTTCAGTATTGTTTGCCGAGCGAGCCGTGGAAAGTCGATTTCGAGCCATTCACAAAAATTCGGACTGCCGTGTGGAACGACATGACACATGTTACGTCGATATCTTAAATTAAATGAGTAAAAATACAGCTACCTGTAGAGTTTAAAAGCTGTCATTTCATCCAGAACAAATATTGGATTGGAATCATCGGTCTATATTTCTTGAAAAATGATACCGGTGAGAACGTAACCGTCAATGGCGACCGTTATCGCGCCATGATAACCGACTATTTGATGCCTGAGATTGAAGCTCGTGATCTCGGCGACATTTGGATTCAACAAAATGACGCCACTTCCCAAACATCGCATCAATCAATTGGTTTATTGAGAGAACACTTCTGTGAGCAGATATTTTCACGTTTTGGGTCGGAAGATTGGCCACCAAGATCATGCGATATGACACCGTTAGTTAGACTTTTTCTTCTGGAGCTGTGTAGTCTAAAGTCTTTACCAGTCGAAATGTTCGAACGAGTCATCGGACATTAGACTCATCTGAGAAATAGCCGCGGCCTACATTTGAAAGAGATAATCTTCAAAATAAAAATAATCTTCTTTCGAATGATAATAAACATTCCCCATTAAATTTGAAGTTTCTGTGTTTTTCCTTTTAAAAAGTAGAGAACCTCGTAATCGAACACCCTTTATATAGTTTGTATTATAAGATATGAAGAAGTCCGAGCAAACTCTTCTGAACAATTTCAAATCTGTTGACTCAGGAATATCTAAGAAGTTTCCTATATACGAATATCTTTATTATACTCTCGGAAAATGTTACAACAGAGTACAAAAATTTTGTTTCGTGACAGATATAGAGTTAACGCTAACTACTTAAGAAATTGAAAATTTTCACTTTTTAAGGAAAAACACTTATGTATATCATCGATAAATTGCGCTCAATCGGAGAAAGACTGAGGTAGTTGAAAATTTATTAAAAAATCGCATTCATTATGGTAAGAGAACCAAGTCAGAAAGTAACAAAAAGCTGACCTTGCGAGAAAAAGTCTGAATTCGTGAGGAAGCTACCAAAACAAGATGAAATATGAAAAAATTAAAGAAAAAGTCTGTCTTTCTGTGACCAACCGTAGGCATAAAATGGAAGAAAACAGCCGCATTTGAAGAAAAAAAGTGCAGTTTCACCAAGACAATGCACCATGTCACAATTCAGTAAAAACGATAGCAAAAATCCATAAATTAGGCTTCGCTGGGAAGAAATTTTCGTCGAATGAAGAGGTGATCGCCGAAACTGAGGGCTATTTTGAGCAAATGACAATTCGTATTACAAAACTGGTATCGAAAAGTTAGAGGGTCGCTATAATTAGTGTATCACCCTTAAAGGGAACTATATTGAATAAAAGCAAAGAATTTTGCCTTAACAATGTGTTTTTCTATGGTAGACGGGGCACTTTTCAATTGAGCTTTTATACCCAATGTATTAAATATAGCCTACTTTTATGCACCGGAGATATTTTGAGAGATTTAGAGTATTAATTGAAGTATTGACTTGGAAGCTTGATTTAAATTTCTTATCTAGTATTGACAATTAAGAAAGAAAATGTTGGCTACCAATAGCTTTTAATGAGAATTTGTACTTGTAAGGAGTCTAATTTAGCATTAGTCCATAGTGGTGAACTTCAATTGCCACTGGACATGCAGAAATCTAACAGCCGAATGTATAATATACGCTATGTTTGCAAATGAATTGCAAAAAAAACTAAAATAACAAAAAATAAAACAATAAGCGGCAGGCAATGATTTACTATTTAACGTTGCACGAAGCTCGGCTCTTTGATGTTCCGGCAATTGCAGATACATACACTTGAAAAATCATAACCTGCAAGTGGTCGGCAATAATGAAGAAAAACACTACACGGCGCGGCAACAACAACCACGACAATGCCTGCCATGACAATCCGCAACTCGTCCAAGTCCAAGCTAACATCCTAATTCAATGAGACCCAATGCAATTGAAGCTGTATCCCATTTTGTTGCACACGTGAAGAAGTGTCCCTGCCACCTACCGCATTGCGCCGCACACCTATGTGCCACTAATATATACATATAAGTATATATAAGTGTTTGATAGTCTGGTTGGCCGATTGCCGGCTTTTGTTGCCAACACTTGTGCACTACAAAACGCAGGTAATCATCGCCGTCGTTGTCTTGAGAGTTCGGCAATGAAAACAAAATATTGACATAAGCGGCGAACATGCAAAGCGACTGCGACGGCGGCAGCGGCGGACAACGCGGACGACTTGGAAAATCACAGTGTCGGCGGCGATGGCGGCGGTGGAGGAAACATCAACTATTCAAATGTCCATATGGATTTGGACACGTTCGTGTACAGCTGTTCGGTCAGTGTGCCTATCCGTTTACCTTGGTAGTTGTTAGTGAAATGGCTTGGCTCGAAGCGGCTGGAGCGGCAGGTAATGTTTCAGTTGGAATCACTGTTTACACACATTAGAGTGTCCGTGCTGGTATTGGCACCGACAGCGGCATCGGTGTAGTCAACATCCGTCGTTTAGTAGTTGTTTGCATATTGTTATTGTTGTTTTTACTTTAAGTCATGCAAGTGGTAAAATTCACCTGTGAAAATTTTAAATTGGAAAATGTGCCCGGCCACTTAAATAAAAAGCAAGAACACACCTATGTACATACATATATGTAGATGCATGAGTGTAAATACAGATGCGTGCATGCACTTGTAGTTTGTATCTATGTACATACAACATCGTGTTTATAAGTCTAATAATGTACAATACCGGCCATTGCTTTTTGAACATTTTCTTTACTTTTTTTCTTTTTCCTTGCCAAAGTGCCATGTCTTGCCCTAAGTATCCAGAAAAAGTGTAGGAGCGCGAGGGGAGGAGAGCGGTGACTCGTTGTCATAATTGCCGGCTACATGCAACGTGCCAAATTCTTTGGCGGCAAAGGAAAGTGATTTAAAGATGACGAGCTTGAGACCACACAAGACGCTTAGGTTTCTTTATCTTACTTGAAGAACACCACGAAATGTTGTTTTATCAATTAGAAAGGAAGTGTAGCTTTTGTTATAATTTGGTTTGTTGCCTAACAAGTAGTTTATAGGCATTATCATTGTTTTAACCGTCCTAATGTTTAATGATTAATGTTTTAAAGACTAAATTTTACTATATAATACATATATAAAAACAGAGTTTGCACTGAAAGTGTAGAATGGATGAATGGATGGATATTTCTTGGCTTTCAGAGAATCTGTGTACATGTAACTTGTAGTTTTAGGACTCCACGCTGGCCTCAATTATTGATAAGACCTTCGACAACTCCCTAATTGGGGAATCTATACCCCATATTCCTTCAATATTGAACGGGAGGTAGTTTTTCATTAATTAATTGTTGCTGTTAATTGTTGAAACTATGAAACCAGGTACTATCATCGTCTTTTCTGAATTTTAGTGAATGCCAAATTCTTATTTTGACACTTTGATACAGCCTTGAAATCCAACGCAGAATCACTCCAGCAAACAGGTGCTAGTTTGTACTGAGTAGGCAATTGAAAAGTAAAATCCACGCCCAAAGAGTAAAGACCAAACTCAACAAGACATGGAGAGCAAGGTTTTTCGGAAGTTTTAAATGTGCTTTGAATGTCATTTCTAAAATCTTTGTTTCAAAGCAATTTTTAAAACCATAAGTTTTCCAAACAATTTTTCTTTAAGCTATCAAACCATCCATGCAAGTTCTTCTAATTCAAAATATTAAAACTCTTTTCTACCGTCCGAAGATTTGTATCTCATTCCTGATATCTTAATTATATACATATGTATATATTTTCCCATAAGACCTCAACAAACAAGTTAGAATTAGATTTATTTATCGTTAGAAATTTTATTTCTCTCCACGAATAATTGCTTTTCTGCGCTTCTGCTTCGATTTCCATCTTCTATGTGTTGATTGTTCTTCCACATCTTCGACTTCTTTGAGGATTCCAGTCTAGTGCTGTTTTGGTAATATCGTCGTGAGGTTTATATGGTCATTCCATTTCTATCCATGGGTTCAAATTTCGACATGGACCGTTAGTAGTTTGGTTGCGGCGCAGAGGTTAGCATTGCAAATAACACTTGGTCAGAGTATTTATATAATCCTTGAAAATCATTGGCTGAGAAAAGATTACAATATTTGTAAAACACTCGCTGTAATGTTCCCCGTCTCGCAGCCCTACAGAACAACAGACTTCACGCTTGAATTGTTTATTTTTATCTTAATACGTCTGAATATATGTGTCCATCTTCGTTTTATTGGACAATATACAGATATTTCTCGCATAATCCAAGACTTAAAGAAGCCGCTAAAATCTCAAGATAAGTCTCTGTTTGCCAAATAAGCTCGTCGCTTAACCAAATCCAAAGCAAGTTACTCGGATAACCACATACACCACATTTAGCGCCTGAGTATTTGCAGTTTGTAACAACAGAAAGAAAAAGTCAGAGACCCTATACAATGTATATCTACATATTTATAAAAGATTCGCATGACAAGCTGATCCGATTTAGCCATGTCCTTCTGTTTAGCTGTTTTATGAGCTCAATAGTTCTTTTCGGGAGCTTCTTTGCAAGCAAGGGCTGTCCAAATCGCATCATGCTTGAAAGTATCGGAGTGCGATACTCTACAGACTGCTCTACAATAAGTATTAAGATGTTGAAATGAGATCTGCCTTTATAATTTACGTATTTGCGAGTACGAAAATCTTTTATGAATATTATGAGTTATTATTTGATTCACCAAACTCAATAGTATTATTCTTCTCCAAGGTTTACCTTCGGAAAATCACCTTTCTTTGGAAGAATATTAGAGCTCCTTCTTTTAACTCTTCTGGTAGCTTTTCTGAAGCTCATATATGCTTCAGAAAAGGAAACAATTTCCACGCGGTCTTCTGAGGTTCAGCTTTAAGAAGTTTCGAATTGATGTTATCCGGTCTGGGAACTCTGATATTTTTTAATGTCTTGATGGCAACCATTATCTCAATCTCACACGGGAACGAGGCATTAACTATCCCAACACAAATCAATGAAAAAAATCTAAATTAATTACTATATGTCTCGTAGTAGTGGATCGTTTAACGAACAATTAAGCAACACTTTCACGTGACTTGCAATGCATGACTTAAAAAAGTTGGCTCTGAAAATTTCAAATATAACTTTGTATATGGAACATTGTATTTAAAAGCATAGCTATTGATATCGACAACACCTCGTGCTTGTTTACTTCTATAAATTAAGCTGCGCTTGCATCTGCGCTCCGCCTAATTCTATGCAAAGTGGCCTCATTACGCTGTTATTCATAACGCTAGTGCTAATAATTAGAATGACAATAGTTGCGCGGGACTTGAGGCTACCGAACGCCCAGCGCTCACCGTTCGACGCTTAATCGCCAGCTCTCGCGCATATTCTTAATTAAAGTGCTTCGCTGGCACATTTTCGCTATTATGAAAAATTATTATTATTTTCATTATGTGTGCACACACTTCAGTAAAGCAACAATAATGACGAAAACAAAAAGAGAAAATAAACAAAAAGGCCGACAGGTCCTTCGAATTGGCGGCCACGCTCACAACAACCCTCTGGTTAAAATGGAACTCAAGAGGCAGCGTTCGCCTTTGTCAATTGGCGCAGCAGTTTTATGCCATAAAATATTGCCCCGCTTGAGCAGCACTTGGTTTTGTGCGTTCAATTTTCGCTTTCCCGCGTATTCCCCGCACTCGCTTTCTCGCGCGCCTACAAATTGTCGGCTTCATTTCGTTTTTTGATTGACTGACGCTTTTATTCTCGTCATCGGCGCGCACAAACAATTTATCTCAATGGCCCTTGAGCGACAAACGTTGGCACAAACAGTCGCGTCCATCTGAAGCGGTTGCGTTTAAAGGTGCTTTGTGAGCGTCACACACCCTCGGTTGGACGGTGGCTTAGTGGGCTGGTGGGCCGTGGCATGATTAGTTGTAGCATCGATGGGTAATACATATGTGCCGCTTGCGGTTTGGCAGTGCAACCACAATATTTTGCTATTTTGTATTTATAAACATTCGCATATTGTTAGTTTCCGCTGTTTGGGCTGCAGCCTCTTTAATACTCGCTGTCAAGCGTCGCCGCTACTGGCACTTGATCGAGTACCAGACCGGCATAGGCGGTTATTGTGCTCTTTGTGTTCGGTGAATAAACATGTTTCTCTTTTTTTCTGGTCAGTAGACAGAGCTTTGCTTTCATTACTTTATTTGCAGTTTGTTACATTTGATGCGGATAATTGTATTTGACACCTTCGATTATTTGGCCGTGTAAGTAGTGAGTAGTTTTGCTATTGACAGTTTGTCATTTTGTGGTGATAAAGGTTTATTTGCTTTAAAACTTATATTTAATATATGTATGTATTAGCCGTTACATTTCAAGAGTTCACCATTCGCGTTAGTTACAGGATAAGTTTTGTGGTATATTTTTTATTGAAATTAGTTTTGGCAAAAATTTATAAAAATCAACTTTATAAATTTTAATTAATAAAATAATAAGGTTTTTGTATTTGTAAGTAAGGTGTGACTCATTTCGAGCTTCTCTACTTTTTTAAAGAAAAAAACACAGATACATCAAATTAAATGGGGAATTTTTATTATCATTTGAAAGAACATTTTTTGGCATTAATTTTTGAAGGTTATCTCTTTCAAATTTTGGTCGCGGTTACGTCTCAAATGGTCCATCCGTTGAGTTAAATTTTCGACAACTCGTTCTGCCATTTGGACTGGTAACTGGGGAATGACATGCGTGATGTTTTGCTTCAAGGCCTGAATTGAAGCGGAATTGTTCGCATAGTCTTTAGACTTTATATATCCCCACATGAAAGAGTCTATTGGCGGCCAAACGAACCGCCTAAAACGTTAAATTATCTGCTCACCGAAGTGTTCTCTTAATAAAGCCATTGAATGGTAACGCCGTCTTAGTTGAAAGCAATTGTCGCCGAGATCACGAGCTTCAATTTCAGGCATCAAATAGTCGGTTATCAAGGAGCGATAACGGTTAGATGGCTGATCCATCAGTATTGCGAGGGGAGCACTTAGGTTGTTATGTATAGTGCTTTGTGAGCCAAACGAAAAACTCCTGCAGTTGGATATCAGCTATCGGCTAAAACACCCTAATCCTGTCCAAATTCTGCTTAAGTATTTTATTTCTTTTTTCACTATTTCATCTGGATGTCTAAAAATATGAGATCCGATGTATTTTTACTTTGATCTGGTCTAAGCGGGAGAAGGTGTTAAAATGAATCTACCTTCTTCCAAACAGACGATGCAGCGGGCAGCTGATAACATATTCCATTTTACTGCATGAATTCTGTTCGGACGGTGTCCAGTTAGAACTGCTACAACCCTTTAAGGGTGGACCTTGCTGAAAGCGAAGAAATACTATTTCTATGATAATTCTTTTTTCATCTAATTTTCGAAATAGATATTTTGTGGTTGGTATAGTATATCTCTTTTTAGTAAGCTCCGATTAAAGTTGGTCCGGACTAACCAAAAAAACATGTTCACGTATGTTAATAAATCAGATTTATTATCGCGTTCAAAATAGACTCGTGACCTTGGCATGCCTACATTTAATCCAACCTTCCATAAATTTTGAAAACTTCGGCTAAAATGGCTTTTAGTTTAGTTATGGTCTTCTAGTTTTCGGCTCATTTTTGGAGCGCTTTGCCACACTCTCGACGTAATATTCTTAAGCCCGCGTCTCGTCACCAGTAATGTTTGATAAATTTTAGGCCATCAGTTACGTTGTCAAGCATATCTTTTGATACATATGTATACTTGACTTCGTTTCCGCAAAACCCTCAGGTCTTTTCATACAAATTAGCATCGACACGCTTCCTATTCAAAATCAAAATCTGTAGAGTCGATGCGTAAGTAATATTTAGGTCCTCTGCTATCATTCTGATGTCAACACGACTATTCTCAAAAACTGTTTCTTTATCCTTCTCAATGTTTTCGTCATTAACTGAGGTGGATGAACGACTCGCAAGAGGCAATTTTCCAATGAATTAGCGGCTTTCAGTAAAATTTTAGTTTAACCAAAATATATATGTGATAAAGTAAACTTCCCAAAACACTTCTGTGACTTTTTTTTAACGATTCCGTAGCCGCGATTCTTTTGGAAATACATTTAGTTTTCTATTTGTATGATAAAAACGCCAGAAAAACTTTTCACGTCGCAAGGAGATGAAACTTCACAAGAACATAGAAAGAATGTACCGACCTACGAAAAATTATTTAATCTAATCAATTTGCGCGCGATGTGTAAATGGTTAAAAAAAATGTGTGTTATTTATGTATTGAGGATCTTTTTACTATATTTCTGATTTATTTTAGCGTTTATCTTTCTACAGTAAATCTGTTACTTTTAAACTTAAGTTTTCTACCCTATGAGAAAAAAAAATCTTTTAAACGCAATAGATTTCAAACTTCAGATAGATACATTCTTCAAGAATAGGCTCTCAAAATTTCGATTGAAATTGATTACAAACGTTATCGGCCGTTTGAGGGATCGGTCTCAAGAGCGCTGGTCCACGCCGGCCCTTTTTAATGTGTTTTTCTCAAAACCACGTTTTACGAGTTGATAAAAGCCTTACAGGGTATAAAAATTTAACAATCACGTTGCACAAAAATTTTTCAAAAATACAAAAAATATTACTTATTTAAAGATCTAATTAGTGACAAAAATCCAAAATCGATTTTTTTTCTTCAAAAGCCCATAATTATTGCTATTTTCATGTTATTGGTTCTAGTACGACGGATGCGGAAAAGTGTAGAGATTAAGAAAATATTTTTCGTTTACGTTTTAGATTTTATTTACGGACGCTACGATTTCCACTATGAGGGGAAGCCACCACCGACTTGCTGCTATTGTTCGGTACCACACTTCCCCATTATTTAAATTACCAAAAAATGTGCCAAGCTTCAATAAATTTTTTCAAAAACAAAATTTTATTTTATTTAAATTTCTTAGACCTTAAACTTGCTAAGAAAAAACTTCCGAGCTTTCGGGCCAGTAAGGTGGAAACCTCTCTTATCTGCCAAATGTAGTGTTTATGATCTTGAGTTCTGGGTCTTAAAGCGTGTTATATTTATTTTATGCTAGAATTATATATTTATGATTATCATAATGTTCTAAATACTGTGGAGAAAAAAGAATACGACTTTTTTATCTAAATTTCTCTCGAAGACCCATTCGTCGAAATTTTTTTTCTCGGTTGGTATGACTTTCAGTGGTTGTTACATCAAAATAATCATTAGTGTGTGGTATATACTTGTATTTCTCAAAGCGATTTTAACGATGAGAGAAATTTTTCAACAAAGAAGTTCCATTAAATTTTGTGTGCGGAATAAAATTTCTGATGCCGAAACGCTCAGAATGTTGGGAAAGGTCTTCGGTTTTTTGTAGCGAGCAAGTGTTTTTGATTGATAAAAAATATTCAAAGAGGGTTGAGAACGCGTTGACGACGAACTACGTCCAGGGCGGCTATCAATATGGATCAGTGAAAACCATTTTGAAACAACATTTGGGTCTAAAATTAAGAGAGAGCACGAATTGTTCCAAAATTTTTCAATTTTTTCGAGAAAACAGCGTCGCGTTAACTTCTTAACAGGATGTTATAAAACGTATTATTACTAGCGATGAGTCTTGGGTCTATGCTTACGACCCGGAAACAGTCGATCAATCGGCCGAATATCGTAGCAGAAGTGATCCGAAGCCGAAAAAAACACGTCAAAGCCGGTTATAAATCATTGATATTGCTCATTTGCTGCAAGACCGGCATAAATCAAAAAACGTAATTTTTGAGTTAATGATGCAGAATTGTTCGTTATATCATACTTCATGTTGAGTGAAAAATTCATATGAATACCTCTTATATGCTCCGCTTGAGAAGAGAATATGATTCCTGTTTTCCGTGTAAGGTTGGAGTCAGTTGAAAACTTTTAACGCGTTTTCTGGCAAATCGATTTTTTTGACTTATGCCGGTCTTGCAGCAAATGAGCGATATGTTGACAGGCTTCTTAGATTATTGAGATTTGCTGGAGTCCGAATTTCTTCCGACCGGCCAAACTGCCAATAAGGAATACTATTTGAATGTTATGCGATGAGTCAATTGAAGACATTAAACGTGGATCGCTACGCGTATTGAAGGCCTTTCTGGAAATTGTATTGGTGGCAAGGGTGATTACTTTAATGGGTACGACATAGATTTTGAAGAATATATTAAGAATTTTGAAATTATGAACCAAGCTCATATAGTATACAACCAAAACCCTGTAGGCTTCATTGTAAACTCTAAAATTAATCAAGCAATTAAATACATGGAACAAACATGGCTTGAGTATTTGTCAAATTGTGATAAACTCAAATAATTAGAATTAGCATTTCAATACTTTCGTTCACAAGTGCGGGTACTTGAAGGTAGCACTCACTTCCATATCAGTGTCAGCCTTAAGGTTCTATAATTAGCTCTGATTGATACTTATTTGAATAGCTACAAACAAACACAATACTACGCTAAAAAATGATTATATTTTTGAGTATGTATGTATGTAAATCGATCAAGAATCAAAAATTTTATTTGCGAAAACATTTAATACAAAGAAATAAAGGTATAAAAAGTAGGAAAAAACTCGTGAAAAAAGTAAGTGTGAAATCAAGGCTTTCGTTGCCGTGATTGCCTGCAAATGTGACGGAGTGATGCCGAAGTTTGATTTTAATTTGTTTTCCTTTTGCATTAAGTGTGATTGTTTGAGCACAGCGAGTGTACACAACAACGTCACAGCCACCAAAAGGCAGTCCTACCCATACACCTACACATACAACGGATGGCGAATATATTTGCATGCACGTCAGTCAGTCCAAACGAAGAGCGCGCTGAATAGAGGCTGTCCTGACCGGTAGATGCCGTACAAGCCAATATTCTTCCATGGCAGTTGTGCTACTACCGAATACCACGACATCCACATACACATGCAACACACATATGTACTTCTGTATGTTGGTATGTATGGGCGTGTATGAATGAAAGCTTGCCTCTTTCTATGTGTACATGTATGTGCATGGTGCATGTATGTGTGAGTGTGTGTAAAGCGTGTGCATGGGTGGTATGTAAAGCTAGCCTGATTTTGTGTGCTCTTTACAGTTTAATCAAATAATTGCACATGTGCTAACTGTAAACATATTTGTTCGATCCACTTCACAATTCCGGCTAGGATAGCAGCGGGCCACAACACAACGCCCGCCACTCTAGTGTGGTATGTTTGGAGCGCAACAACAAAAGGCGAGGAGAAGTGCGAAAAATGTTGTATATTTGTAGGCGATCATGACGTGGGCAGCCCACCTAAAAATCAGCGAGAGCAACGGTCGCTAGCGGTAGTAAGCGCACACGACTTATTACTCCACCTCGTGGGGTGCCCAGTTTGGTTGTATGCAAATCGTACGTTGTTGAAGCGTCTGCATACACGTCTCGAAATCTGAAAATCTGGCAAGCAAAGTCAACCAAATGCAGAGCAATGTAAAGCGAAGTGAAACGACTTTTCCGCTAAAGTTAACGTCAACGTCAACGTCAATTGGCATGCCAAAAACGGTGGCGAAATCGAAAGGCGTGGAAGCAGAATGTGACCATTTCCACAATGCGCTGTTGTTGTTGGTGCACATAATACAACAAAAGTAAAAAAAAAACTCCCTTGAAGACTCCCTTTGACGTCCTTATGCTTGTATCTATGTGCATAATTATGTATGTGTGCGCTTTAGTTGGTGCTCCGCTGTTGGCAGTCAGCAGTCGGCAGTCGTCGGTTGATGGTTGCTGGTTGACAGCAGTCAGTCAGCAGGAATATTTGCAAATGCAAACGAAACAGGAGAAAGTTCAAATAGACAAACACAAATGAGCGAATAAACAGTGCTGGAGCACGACACAGCTCCGCTTTGGCTCTGTAATGCACGACACGCTTTGCCTTGCTTGCGCGCCATCACCCCACATGCTGCATCGTCCCTTTCAAGCTGGGAGCCAGCGTACGGCGATGTGCCAACACAAAGTTAGGCGAGTAAACAACACGCCAACATTTATGGGTGCGTGGTGTTGGGATCCCCCACTCATGAAAAGGGGTAATGTGCAGCGGAAGTGCCAGATGAAATTAAAAGAAAGCAAACTGTAACAAATATAATTTGAGTGAAATATGTAATTTTTAATGTTTGTTAAAAAATGATCGTATTTTTGGTTTTAGAAATCATCCGAGTATTAATTAAGCTTCGCCATTGTCAAAGTTAGATAGAGACCCAATTAATCTAAAGGCTCTGTAATAATCAAATCCTGTAATTTATACATTTAAAAATATTTTTTGAAATTATGTGACTATTTAGATCAGTTCAGAACCCTTTGAAAATAGTAAGAAGTGAAAAAAATGCATAATAGTTTGAAATCCATTAAAAACGTAAGATAAAATAAGAAAAAATTAAGGAAAAATAAATTAGGGACAATCTGAGGTCGGCAAAAGGAGTGGAGGGTCGTTTTTGAATTTTAAGTTTCAAGGGGTTACATGGATTTGAGGGTTTCAAAAAATTCATTTTTTTATTGTTTTTTAAATTGTACAAAACCGAATATTGTTTTAAACTTTCAAGTTGATGCGAGTAATAGTTTCGGAGATACAGCCTTGAGAACTTGTGTGCTCGAAGCCAGCTAGGCTAAGTGCGCCAATTTTTTTTCGATTACAACTATTTGAAAAAAAAGTCGCGAAATTTTCACTGAATTTTAAATTTTTTTACAAAAATTCTGCCAAAAATCTAATTTGCAATTTTTTTTTTGTCCAAGTTTAAGTTAAGGTTTTAACTAAAACACATATATTTTCACTTTAGATGATCCTGTAAGGAGTTATGCTGCCAACCCGGGCGCATCTTTTTTCCGAGGGGTCACCGGAAATGGCGTCGCAATAGCCGAGCTTAAAATATTTTTTTTTTTAATTTTAGAATTTATTTGTTAATAGTGTATGTTTATAACAATAAAAAAATTCAAATAAAATATTTAATACTTTATATGAGAAAAATATTGCTCAAAAAAGCCTGTTTTTTACCCGAGGAAACTCATGTTAGCCCTTAACTCCATTTCAGGAAAAATAATGACGAGTTGATGAATCGGAGCAGAGTTTGGAGATGTTCAAGCGTAATAAACTCGAGTTTTTGCGTCGATATGTGACAATGGAGGAAACATAATTTCACTCCGTAGTCCAATCGACAGTCACCGAGTGGACTGCACACGATGCACAGCTCCTTAGCGTGAAAACAGTCGGCTGACATGGTTATGGCATATGTGTTTTGGGATGCGCAGGGAATATTGAAGGACGAAATTGTCGAAAAACAGCCACATTTGGGGAAAAAGAAAATCCTGTTTCACCAAAATAATGCACCGTGTCACAAATCAGTGAAAACAATGGCAAACATTTCTGAGATGGGTTACCAATTGTTTCCGCATCCATCATATTCTTCAGATCTGGCCTCCAGCGACTATTTCCTGTCCTCAGATCTCAAAATAATGCTCGCTGGGAAGAAATTTTCGTCGAATGAGGAGGTGATCGCCGAAGCTGAGGCCTATTTTGAAGCAAAGGACAAACCGTATCTGGTATCGAAAAGTCGGAGGGTTGCTATTTAAGAAAGAAAAACGAAAATGTGTTTCACTATGGTAGGCTGGGGACTTTTCAATTGACCTGCTATAATGACTTCCGCTTGTTTCGTTGACTTTTTGCTCACATACCAATTATGTATATGATATATACAGGGCCTTTTGTTGAGTTTATATCATATATATAGATTTTTATGTATATATATATTTTGGATCCAAAGAAATTTTTAATCCTATGAATTCAGTTTACGCCTCATAATTTTACAACATTTTTATGTTTTCATAAACCTGGCTTGTTTCCTTTCAAATTGCGAGTGTATGGAATGTTCGGTTACACCTGTAATTAGCCCTTCCTTATATGTTTTCAAATATAATCATGGAATCGCTGTAATCTATAAGGCCACATTTTTATGTAAGTTTGACCTTAAGGTGGTTTTCATGAAAAAAAAAATATTTTTTTCATTCTTTCTGAAATATGGATTGCGTAATTTTATATGGAGTTTTTGTACATTATTGAGCACATAGAATTACTCAATCCAAATTGAAGAAATAAATTCGCAAAAAAGTCTTTTTTTTACCTTAAAATCCTTACAAGTAGCTTTATCTGCATATCTGAAAACAGCCAATTGCTACTATTCGTTCACACAAATGAGTAAAATAAAAAATAAAATCTTATAATAATTTTAAAGTTATAAACAATACGAACTTCCGCAATCACACCTACGAATTACCACTACTACACGCGCACACACTCCTTTCATAAACATGCATGGGTGTATAAGCCAGTCAATTCATATGCACATAGTATGCAAGTGAGTATATTTACAATTATGTATGTATGTATGCATGTATGAATGTTTGGAGTACTCCTTACTGTCTTTGCATACCCCGACAACGGCACCCGGTCGAAAGCGAATGCAGCGCAGAACATCAACAGCCGAACAGCCAACAGGAAGGAATGATTTCTTGTGCCAATATTTTTCCAGAGCACACAATTTCGATTTGTCGAGTAGGTACCCGACAAGTGCTGTGCGCCGCACATTCCGGGCCGAGTGTGGCCGGCAACCGTTCGAAAGCTGTCTACATAGAAGTGTATATATATATGTACATATATATATGTAGGTATATGAGTGCTTGCTTGCTCGCTTTCTCTGCTGCGCACTGAAGCTGTCTTCGCTCGCTACAAGTGCGTGTATGTGTGTGTGGGTGTGTTATGCATATATTTCGGGGCAATGCATTAACTATGTGCATAAAGTTCGCTTTAGCTTTTTTATCGCCAACTTTCGTTCAGCGTCCTTGATAGCAGCTACTATATTCATATGTATGTATGTATATATGTATGTACGTGTAGTATATGGTATTTAGACAAACTTTCTAATAAATTTGTGTGCATGACTGCTTACAATCAAACTGACAACCCTTCATACATATGCTTATAGATATATACATACAAATATGAGTGTCAATGTGTGCATGTGTACTTGAGCAGGATTTCGCCTTCGTTGTACCCTCGACTATGCTTACATTAACAACAATTGCCAATGCAGTTGTGAACGCACATCAGCGAGACTAATGATTTCAACGGCACCATCCCTACTTCCTCCACGCTAGGGCTGCCATTGCACTCGTCTACTTGGCGTAGGGAGCGAGATTTCGTAGTCACGTCAATGCAAATGTTAGCTCCACACGCCCATTTGACTTTCTGATGCTTTGTGGGAGCTTATGCGAGTGTACGTTGCTTCTTTTTTGGGCGGGTAGCGTGAAAACTAGTAACTAAATTGACAGCTCACTAGGAAATTGTATAAGTCCATATAGTGGGTAGTATAGAGCGGAATAGAGATTGAGGGAAGTAAAAAGGAAACTTAAGCTAATTCTAATTTTTTCTATAACTCATATATTCCGCTATTTTTTCATTCAAATATGTTTATGCCCTGAATAAAGTATTATTATTATAACTTTCAGAAGGAAGCGACGGTACCCCTGTAAAATATATATGTATATATAAATGATCACAAGTCCCTCATTGTTTTAGCTATCGATCTGAAATTTTGCACATGTTATTTTCTCATCAATAAGCTGCTCATTTGTCGAAATTGTTAATATCGGAATACTATAGCTGATAGCTGCCATACAAACTGAACGATCAAAATTAAGTGCTTGTACGGAAAGCTTTTTCATTTGATAAGATATCTTCACGAAATTTGGCAGAAATTACTATCTAAGGTAACGCTATAATTTCCGAAGAAATTGCTAAGATCAATCTAATGTAGCTTATAGTTGCCATACAAACTGAACGATCCGAATAAAATGCTTGTATAGAAAACTTTTTTATTTTATGAAATATCTTCACCAAATTTGGCAGGAGTTATTGTCGAAAGCAACGGCACAACGTCAAGAGAAATTGTTCTGTTCGGACTGCTATAGCATATAACTGTCATACAAACTGAATTATATAAATCGAGTTCTTATACGGAATATTTTGTTTTAGTGAAGGATATTACAGCTTCTGTGCAAGCAAAGTTAACTTGTTTTCTTGTTTATTTATTTGAAGCCAGAGAAAAGCATTTGCCCGACACCTAAGTTCGTTTAAAACTCAGCAGTGAATATTCTGAGAATGTTATCGCTTTAATGGAATCCTTTTAATGGTCAATAGTTATTTTGTTATTGTAGCGGCAGAAAACATTCCTGAAGTAATTTCGAGACATGGTACCGAGTTGACAGTTCTTGGACGGCTAAAAATCCGGACCCATTACGGTTACTTAGACCCAACTGCCTTGGGATGGATCAACAGTTATCGTTTGCTTTGGTAGCAGCGTCTCCAGACTTCCACTAATCGAACGTCCAATCTAATAAACTTCTTTCCCACTAATAATAGTAGAATGATCATTCTCAAATCTCCGCACAAGTCGCCCTTATCTTCCTAGAAGTAATATTATAGCTGCTTTATATTAAAACAACAACTACTTCTTTTCCATGCGAAATTCCTACCAGGTTTCATACCCACTTTAGTGCTCAACGATGTGCCCCAATCGCTTTAATGGGGTTTTCTCGTGCAACGGTTTCGTTTATCACTGTCGTCATCATTTTGCACCATTCACTTGCAAATCAAGTGAAATGTTTGCAAATAGAATTTGTCTGCGCCTGCTCGAGTGCCGCTATTTGTCTATTTGTCTAACTGTCTGTCTTTCCTGCACTTTTTACGAGCATATTTGTGCATGATCAGTACAAAATGTGAACATAACAGCACAAATATGTGCACAGCCACAAACACACAGACACCCCGAACACATGGCGTTGCATACATCAAGGCGTACAAAATTATAAGCTCACATAAGAACACAAACACACTCAACGTGGCCATACTAAGTGAGACGGCGGCAAGTTGCCATTGGAACTGCCAATGCAAATGGAACTCGTAAGTGTTTGCCTGTGCATATGTGTGCAGCTTTGTTTATATAAAATGATGCATACACACACACACATATTAATATGTGTGATTTGCCATTTGTATGTGTTGGTGCGCGCTATTTTAGAGTGTATTTCTGTTTCGACATGAACATTAATTAGCAAAGTGTGGAAAAAATCATTCACTCAATTGGATCACTTTCAACATTCTAGAGGCTCTGTGCGCTGTGTTTGCAGCTCTCGATGTTCCAATCTCAAATGCAAACCAATTAAATATATTTCCGTTTATTTTTCACTCTTCCAACGAGTTTGTGTATGCTTACAAATGAGTAGAAGTTTTGTTGTTGTCGTTACACAGCGTGTGACAGTGGGTTCAAGAGTTTGCCGTGTCGTTGAAGTTGTATGACACTTGCCGGCAATAGTTTTGGCCAATTTGATATGTGACAAAGGTTGAGTATCGAAAACTTTTCAATTTTGTGTGTTTGTTTGCCTCATTTTTAGTTTGGCACACACTTTTTGAGCACTTTTCCAGTAGAGATGACTCACACTGTCGCCAGCACTTTGTTTTGTATTTATTGATGACCTCAAATATTTTGATTGTAGTGTAGCGGTAAATGATGCTTACCTTTTACGCAATTCAACGCAATCAAGCGTCGTTCGGCGTTCGTCGCTCATAACGCTTGAGTGCGAGTCATTCATGGAAACCACAAAGTGTCGCCGCACAAATATTACTCGCACTTAAAATTCAGCAAAGCACTCAGACGCCGTCAGCGACGTGACGGCAGCAAATTGTATAGTGTTTTTCTTCCTCAACACCGCCAATTAGGTAATCTCATTTAAATGTCGCTATTTAAGTGGCAAAGGAAGCGACAATTGTCATTCATTGATGAAAAATTTACGGTAATTGTTCGTTCAAAGAGTTATCCGCGTTGTCAGTTGAGTGAATGGCAGTCGGCGGCTACTGGGCTTTTGTGACAAATGGAAATACCGTTGATATTTGTGGCATAGCGGATGCTGTGCCACGTGAGCATTTTACTAAAGCAAATTCTGTCTATGAATGGGCTTACTTATGCATACAAATGTATGGCGGTACGTGGCTTATTTTCGAATTGGCAGAGTGTCTCCTCTGCAGACAAGCCTACTCATAGGTGATTCTTTGAATGTTCAGATATACATATTGGTATTTAAACTTGTTGGCTATATGTTTAGAGCGGATATTTATTTAATAACATTTCTATTATTTACAAATTCTTTAGACTGTGAGTAAAAGTTTCTGTGAAACTCATTGACAATTTCTTTTAATTAATAAAAAGGGTCCCAAAATTTCCATTTTTTGTTAAATTTTTGTTACCATTCACATATTTCGGTCAGCATGAGGCATAAGCTGTCTTCGATTCGTCAAGCGTTGGAGAGAAGCGAATCGAACCAACTATACTAGGTACTCAAATAAACGGGCAGCACCTGCGGCACAACCCTGACGCATGAGCTATGGTTTTATAATTTTTTTGAGTGGATAAATTATTTTTCGCGCAAAAAAACTTGGCAATATCCCTTTATTTTCGTTTTCAATAAAACTTAATAATGTGTTTTAAGTCTTAGGGGAGTCATTCTGTGTGACGGTTTCAAGAAATTGATTTATTTTGCATTAATCGAATCGAGAACATTCATAGAATGTGCTGGTAAATTAATTTTCCGCAATTGAATGTAGTTGGAAAGTTACAGGAGTGAAAGAGTGAGTTTGGAAAGTTAGAGCGCGTGACCTACTACTTGAATTCTTAAACGAGTTTTTCATGAAACTGCATTTTCTTAAACTGGCCTGCACAATTTCTCGAAGGCGGTTTTATCGATTGCTTTAAAATTTTAATTGCTTTTGTACGAATTCATCTCAATAGCTTTGTTGTTGCTTTCGCATGTAATTTATTTCACAAGACAGCAGAAGCTAGCAAAGAAATGGCGAATCGAATCGATCGTTAAAATACGAAGGTACGAATATAATACCTGCTTAGTTTCAGCTTCAAATTCAGTTGTACAACGTTGTTGTTGTTATTGCAACGGGTATCTAATCCCCGTTAGAATGGTAAGGATTAGATAAGTTATCAACTAGGTAATCTAACGGTAGGCCCAGGAAACGCGTGTTTCGACGGAGTCAGACCATAGAGAGAAGGGTGTCACATGTGTAGGGTTAGCAGTGCATGCAAAGTGATAGTTAATGTCATGAGGGACTCATTGCACGCTAGACATATGTATGTTTGATATGTTGGGGTTGATTCTGGATATGTAGGAGTTTAACCTGCCATAGTATCCAGAACGAAGCTGCGTAAGGGTCATTCTCGAGTTCACGCGGCAACTCGACCTCTTCGTCTGCAATGGTTGGTGGTATGACTCCAAGTACGCCATTCACTGAGAGGGAGTCGGTGAAGGTGTTGATGTCTCCACTGTGAATGGTGGTCAATGCATGTCTGAAGTTTGTTCCGTCAGAAGTCTGGTCGGCGTATTGTTTTATGTGGTCGACGTAGTTGAGGAAGATCTCTTGATACTTCTAGGACCTGGAGAAACTTCTTGAAGCGGAGTTCATTATGCTCATTAACTGGATGGAAGATATCAAAAGGCATTCTATCGTAGTCCGGAGTGCAGTGTTCTGACATGTTTGTATCTTACCCGTCTGCGTTTCACTGCATCCAAGTGACCATATTAGTGCAGCGTTGTTAAGGATCGGCCAGCCGTTTGCCTTGTATGTTATGCCAACAACGTTTCTTTGTCTTTTTCCCTTGTGCTGCCGGCTAGCGACATGAGGATTTTGTTGTGGCTCTGCACTTTGCAATAATCACGGTCGTGCGAGGAGTGGAGGAGCACAGGCTGACGAATGTCACACCTAAGATCTTAGGGTTATTGACAGTCGAAATTTTAACGACATCGACTGCAATATTAAGTCAAGTCTGTACTCCTTCGTTCAGTTTGCGAATATGATCGCTGTGGATTTAGTGGGGAGTGTGTTAGGTTCCGTGCAGTGAATTGCACAAAAAATGACAGGCCTCGTGCAGTCTTTTTATTCCACATATTGTGTCTTCCGCCTCTCTCGTTGATTTTTCTTTGTACATTTGTATATAATGTGATCGACTTCAGCAAAATCCAGTCAATAATTTAGCTTATTTACAAGTATATGATACCCTGATACCTAAAATCTGTGCAATAGGTTCACAGTTTACCACAGCCTAATATTAGCTTACTACGCAACATACTCATTATACATTTCCGCAAATAATTTGAAATAATTCAGTTACTTTTATTTCTTAAAAATTGTAACCGCAACTACTTTTTTGAACATAACACGAACTTAGTCCCGTCACATTGGTTATACCCTGAAATATAACGGGTGATCCAAGTAAAGGTCCTTTTTTCAAAAGCCTTTTTTTGACAGATCATGCGTGGGTCGTGTCAAGCTGTCATGTTATTTTTGTTAAGTATTATTTAGTATTTTATCATGGAAAGACTAACACCTGAACAACGTTTACAAATTGTTCAAGTTTATTACGAAAATTCACGTTCTGTAAAGAATGTATTTCGCATGCTTCGCTCAACTTATTGTTAACATAATCGGCCCACTGAGTGTACTATTCGCAACACCATCACCCTTTGTGAGACCCAGCATTCATATTAATATTTGACCGATTGACCACGTCCTGCGCGCAGTGAATAAAATATAGCAGTCGGAGCTGAGAGTGTACACGAAGACCGTAGAGTCGATTCGACGTCGTTCGAAACATCTCGTATGGAACGACAAGGTGCATTTTATGTCGAGATCGTAAATTGAAAGCGTACAAAATACAGCTTGTGCAAAAACTGAAACTTCCCAAGCGACATCGCTACGTGATCTCGGCGACATTTAGTTTCAACAAGACGGCGTCTTTTTCCACACAGCGCATCAATGGATGTGTTGAGAGAAAATTTCGTTGAGCAGATAAACTTACGTTTTGGGCCACCCAATTGGTCACACCGATACACTTTTTTAAATAGGGATATGTGAAGTCTAAATTCTATGCGGACAATTCCGCTTCGGTTCAGGCTTTGGAGCAACACATCACGCGTGGTATTCGCCAGTTACCGGTCGAAATGCTCGAACGAGTCATCGTGGACTCAACCGTTGGATCATCTGCCACGTAGCCGCGGCCAACATTTGAAAGAGATAATCTCCAATAATAAATGCCACATGATGTTCTTTCAAATGATAATAAACATTTCGCATTAAATTTGAAGTTTCTGTTTTTTTCTTTAAAAAGTGGGGAGCCTCGAAATGGATCACCCTTTACAGCTGTAATACAAACTGTTTGACCAAATATCATGTTATTTTATGGAAAACGTTTTCATTTAACGAGTTTTCTTTATGAAATTTGGCATAGACTATCCGCTTAGACAACACTAAAATCTGCGAATAAGTCGTTGAGATTGCACCACTATAGCATATAGTTGTCATACAGTTTATTAAACGAAAATCAATTTCTTGTACGGAGAATTTTTTCAGATTGGACCACTAAAGCTCTTCTTTGATTTTTTTAATGTAATTCTCATACATCTTTTTACATAAATGCAGGGGCGAACGCAGGAAAAAAATTTTGGGGGGGTGGTTTTAGGTAAAAAGACAATGTTTCATTATTTTATTCACAAATTGAAGTGTAAACTTCTTTTATTTTGGGCCATAACATTTAAAATCTCTTCCTCCGTCACGTCTATATCTCTATGGATATTCAAGAGAGCCATTCCGTTGAGGCGTGCTTCTCCAGTTTTATTTCTTAAATATGTTTTAAGCCTGCGAAGTGAGGAAAACGAGCGTTCACTTGAAGCGACAGATATAGGGATTGTTGCTCCAATCTTTAAAAACGATGCACTGTTTTGAAAATTTTTGCATCGCAACAATTCAACGCGTCTAAAAAAGTTTTGAATCTCTTTGTTTGATTTAACCAGTTCCTGAAAATATATTCAAAATTTTAGTTAGAAAATATAATCTGAAGAAAAGATTTTTAACCTTTCCCACATTCTAAATTCAGCAACGAAATCATCGGGATCTTCTACATCAGCGGACCATTGCTTTTCTAAAACACGAACAATCTTCTGCAATAACGTCAAGATCTATGCATTTATTTGGCAAAATGTTTTCAATTTTGGAAAGCAGCTCTCGATGTTTTAAAAATCGTTCATTGATTTGGTCCAAAAAATGATCTAAAAACGGTATATAAATTGATCTGCGGTAATATTCTTCCGGTTCGCCTTCATAATTGTCGCGATTAGTTTGCCGTTTCGCCAAACGCGGAATTTTGATTTCTAAATCTAATTCTGCGGCTATTGTTTTAACTGATTCAAAAATGAGTTTAAACGATTTTTCAGAGTTAGTTTAAACGATTGTCAAGTGTTGCCGCGAGCTAAAAAAAATTAAGTATATGTTGCGAAGCAAAAAAAGTATCAAAAAGTATCAAAAGCACAACCGTTGTTTTAAAGATTTTCATTTGAAAAACAAATAATAAGTAAAGTTGTGTATCTAATTCAGACCAGTTTTTTTCTGGTTGTTTTTATTAAAAATATAGACATTTTAGTTAAGACACTCAAGTATTTTTTTGCAAATAGCATAATTTTTTTTAATTTAAATTTATTTCACAACAGTTTGCTCATGGAACGAAAACTAAAAGTCATAATAAATGAGTTTTTATTTTTCCTTTATTATGATTAAAAATAAACTCTAAAAAAAGTAATAGAAACCTTATTGGTGACTTTTCAGTTCAGAACTAATTTTCAAAAGAAGTCCATTTTCGACTCACAATTCCCCTTAAATCTAAAAAAATCCAGTTTAGCAGCCACAGAGTTATAAGGCAAACTCATTACTTTGAAGTAAATTAAAAAAATATCTCTGTCCAGTTTATATTTTTCTGGGTTTTTTAATTGGCCTACACTCCCACAACTTTTTAATACTATCCAGATAGTACAATAGGTTTGTTTTTAGTTTAACATTTTCATAGTTTCAAAAAATTGAATTCTATCAGCAGAAAAGTATCAAAATAGGCCGTTTGTGAACAAAAAAGTATCAAATCACAAAATTTAGAAAAAAAAGTACCAAAAAAGATACAATTGTATCAAAAAGGCAACGCTGTTAGAGACTAATGTATTCATTTATTTTACATATTCATACATCGTCGGCAGAAAGATTGCTTTGAAACCAACAAATTACAATTTTTCAAATGACTATGTAGAATTAAATTCTATTATTTAAAAATTCAATTAGTTTGGGGGGGGGGGGGGGGTTTAACACCCCAAAACCCCCCCCCCCCCCTGCGTTCGCCCCTGCATAAATGATTACTTTTGGACATGTTTTCAAGTTAGAAATTCAGCTAAAAGTAACTAGTCGACGAGTATAGTGTGAACACATTCTGAGTTCACTCATTTACTAACTCACAGTTGAGAATAAACTGCAAACTCTAAGTCTATTTAGATCGAAAATGCATGTCTTGTACGCTTTTGTGTTTGCTGTTATTTGTCATATGCAATTGTTGGCCGGATGTGTCATTCAATAAATCCCTAAACAATATTTTGCTCATTTGTTGTGCATTCTACTACATTTCGTTAGTAAAAGTATATACATACATATGCATATGTATGTATATGCGGACAGTGAATGCGGCACTTTGCCGCCCATTAGGGAATCGTGCCGTTTACATGGCTTTTGTGTTGGCAATTCTTTTCTGGCTCTTCTATTTTCATACTTACATTCATCTTCGTGTTTTCATCGAACTCACAACGGAACTGGCAATAGACGTGATCCACTGTCCGACACTTCCAAATGGGTTTTGCCGGGGTAGATCCCTCTTCATTGTGCGAGCAGACGATATTTTCTTATCTCTTCACTTGTAAGTGGGACACAGTTGCTTGCACTCTAATATATATACACATAGTATATATATGTATGTAAGTATGTATGTATGTGTGTAATTACGTGTGCATGTGGGTGACTTAACTTATACTTAGAATAATGGCAAAAATACAGGGACAAATTGTTGACACAAAATGCGGAAGTTATAGGCGTACTGCTGGACCGGTGTGCTTGCGCAAACATTTGTCGTGTGTTTCGACCTTTTATAGCCCGGCCAAAGACGCAATAAAAATGTGTGTATTTTTTATATTTGTAACGTCAGCCAGCAGCTTTGTTATTGCGCAGAAAACAGAGTGCCATGGCACACACGATCATTGCTGGCCCGAAAGGCATTGAGACCTGCCAGCCTGAGCTAACAAACGTCTGCTGGTTGTGTGTGGTTCTGCACTTTTTCCAATGACAATAAAAGTCATTGCCTAATGTTCATTGTCATGCCATCCATGCCGGCGATGCTGCATGGGCTGCCGCTAGCAGTGTTGTGGGTGTTGTTGCAATGCCTGCCAAAGTGCGCCAGCATTTGCTTACGTACTACATGGCTCTTTCAGCTTTGTTCTGGAACAAAGCAATAGAAATAAAGCAAATAAGCCCAGAAATATAGAAATACATATGCACACGCACATACACATACAAATACAATAAATATGTGGGTGCTTCAACATCGGAAAAAGTGATAATGAACATAAAATTAATGGATGTACTTGTAGTTAGGCGCTGAAGCAGGCGGGGAGAGTGACGCAGTAGCAGAGTAATATTATGATCAGTTTAGTACGTCGGTGGCAAACGCTGAGCTACGTTTAATCAGCAACTGTGCAAATACATTGCATATGTGACAAAATGGAAAATTTACTTAAGCAACAATGCCAACAACACAAGTGATCAGCATAGAACGTTCATTTTTGGATTTGGTGTGTCGTGCAGACGGCATTTCGAAATACAACATTTCAAATTTTGTCGCTCGAATTGAAATAGATGTAGTTTTTGTTTAATTATTTATTTATTTTGTTTTGTGATGTACGCCATTGCCAACATTGCCGTCACTGTTGTGATCTGTTTTTATTATTAAGGCTATAATTCTTTTAATTGACGTTGTTGCCTTAAAACCTTGTATCTGTGTACTTAGCTGAAGTGTACGTGGGGTATTTTTTTTTGTACAATAATAGCACCTTCCACAAGTGATCCACGAATAACAATAACTTTTTTTTATACCCTGAATAGCGCATATTGCTTTTGGCATGAGTTTGTAATAGCCAGAAGGAAATGTTGAAGACCCTGTAAAGTTTTTGAGAATCAAACGCTTGTATGGAAAACTTTTTTATTTGACGAGATATCTTCAAGAAATTTTTTTAAGAATTGTTGTCTAAAATAATGGTGCAATATATGAAAAAAATTAATCAGATCGGACCAATATAGCATATAGCTGCCATACAAACTGAACTATTACAAACTAGTCCTTGTATGGAGAACTTTTTTGTTTGTCGAGATATCTTTATGAAATTTGGCACTAGTTATTACTCAAGTCAACACTACAATCGCTTAACGTATTATTCAGATCGGTCTACTATAGCATATAGCTGCCATACAAACATTTATGCTAAAAGCAATGCACCTATGAATGGTATTATGGCTTCGTTGCCACTGAAGTTAACTTATTTTCTTGTTTTTTTTATTCATTTTGTTTTTTAAAAAATATAAACAAATTTTTTGTCGGAATAAATTTTGAAATTTGGTAGCGCAAATATGTATGTTGTGGATTCGGAAAAATACCTTATAAAATATTTAACTGAAACAAATTCATTTCTTTGCATTGCGTTGTTGAAAACATATTTTCTTAAACATGCAAACATACATGAATATGTTCATACTAAGATATACACATGTACACATACATACATACATTAGTCAAATATACATATGTATAACTCACTTTAGTAGTTTAATTTGTTGTTTTAACACACTGAAATATTGTTTGATAAATTAACTAAACAATAATTTGTGACTGTACGTTATTAGCGACAATTAATAACATTTTGATGGCACCTATTTAATGTACAAATATGTCATTTCGACTGATCAAATTCCATATGACAAATATGTACGGGACTAACAAACAAAAAAAACTACATTTTCACGTATTTGAAAACAAATTTTTATTAAAATCTTCAAAACAAGCTCTGTTTGAGCCAATGCAAACATATATATTTTCCCGAAGCTCTAAGATGGAATATAAGAATAGTTAATATATTTTTCTATATACATTACTTGCTATAAACCTCTGCTGGAATGACCTTTATAGCCTTCAGCGAATGACTTTGAATGAGTTCAATGGGCTAATGGCGTGTTCACCGAAGCCGATTTTTCAGTTTTCAAAACAGGAAAGAGTCAAAGAAAGCCTAATCTAGCGATTACGATAGCTGAGTTATCGCTCATCGTTTCATGTTTGACCAAAAAATCAGTCATTATCATACTATGTAGAATGTCACGCTACAATTGTAATGAAAAATATTAGAACTTTCTACGCATAAATTCGATTTTTACGCTCAAGAAAGCCAGATAGTAATTGTTATTGACCGTTTGATCCAGTAGAACGGAAAAAAATAATAAACGTCACCCTGATTTTTTACCGATTTTTAAGTGTTTTTTTTTTGGTTTAGGCTAATTTCTGAAACGCCCTAGTTAGATTGTTGGACAGTCTCAACCTGAAATTCATAAATACACGTCTCGTTGCCAGTAATGAGGAAAGAAGGGCCTCAGCTACATTGTCAAGCATCTCCTTTGCGATCTCTATTCGACGTTGTGGTTGCATATACAGGTCTTTTGATACCAGTCTCGCATTGGGTCGATCCTAAAGAGATTTTGTCATCCTCTGCTATATTTCTGATGACAACACAATGATGTTTTTTACCAATCTAGAAAAAAGGGATCGATTTGGCTTGAGCGCGCACTTTACATGGATTAATCCGAGTCAATTTTGATCTGATGGTATATGTCGTACTACTAGCATATTGCAAACTGTTGATCTTGTTTTATAATATATAGCCATTTTGAAAAATCATTTAGGTCTAGGAAAAGTGAAAGCACGATTGGTTTCATAGTCACTCAATTTTTTTCGAAAAACAGCGTTAACGTCTATTAAACAATGCTTTCCGACTACCAGGATGTAATGAAACGTTTTATTACTGGCGTTGAATTTTTTATCTATACTTATGACCTGAAAACAGACGATCAATCGGCCGAATATCGTGGCAAAGGTGCACCGAAGCCGAAATAACCACTTCAAAGCAGGTCAAAATCAAAACGAGGTATGGTGCAGTACGAATTTCTTTCGAACGGCCAAACTGTCAACAAGGAATACTATTTGAGTGTCAGTCATCGTTTACGCGAAGCTATTCGCAAAAAGAGATCGGAATTATGGACCGACAACTCCTGGTTTTTGCACTAAGATAATGCACCGTCGCATACTGCATTGACTCTTCGTGAGTTTTTTGCCAAATTTTCAACCAATATTGTGCCGTACCGTATACCGTATTTAATATTTAGCTCCGTCTGATTTCTGGCTATTTAACTAACTCAGAAGCCCGCTCCGGGTAAACCGTTTTTTTTAGTAAATTGAAGACATTCCCGAAATTGACTTGGACAACTGTTTCGAAGATTGGAAAAAACGAGGTCAATGGGGATTACTTTGAGGCGCACAACATAGATTTTGAAAAATAAATTTAAAAATTTTGAAATTATGAACAAAGTCTTACTATTTTTTTGCTGAAAGTAGTACATCTGAATTTTCAGTTTTATTGTCAAAACTAGTTGGCATAAAAATATGTGCATTGTACGTCTAGGTCTAACTTATTTCTGGCTGAGTTTTCAAATCATTTTATCTCTCATAATTAAACATTACTTTCGGTTTAGAATTTAGGATTTCCAATATAAGGAATCATTGAACTTTGGAATGCTTTTTTTTTAATATTTAATTCTTATGAAATTAGGGTTACAATAATTATAAAACGTTTCAGGAAACTCTTCGAACTAATACGACAATAAAGCAATGAGTTTTTGTTGTCAAAATATAATGTTATTTTACATAAAAAATAGAATAATTGTCTGAAGTAACTGTTTGATAACACCTTCCGACTTTTGCCACATTTAAAAAATATGAAAGTGGCAGCATTATGCAATTCTGTAGCTTCCTTTAATTAGTTTCTAATTATAATTAATTATAGAAGAATTTTACTGTTTTCATAAATATGCGCTTCCCTACACACATACAGTATACATCATATGTATGCATATACACCACTCCTGTCCTTTGACCCCTACAAAAGTCATTCGAAAATTTGTGCATGCAACAGAACGCCCCCATTGTCATTGACTCCAGATCATGCATTCTCAGAGACAATTTGTTAGCATTCACTCAAATTCGCCAGAAAATGTTATTGTTCATTTTTGCGCATAATCAAACTGTCGCAATCACCCCTCTGCCCCGTAAATGCCGTGTCCAAATATACCGTAAACTATTTAATAAATCTTTTTACAACATAATGACAATTATATGAGCTGAGCGACGATTGTGTGCCGAGTTGGCGTGAAATCACTAAACGCGCCAATTACACCGGCCGCCCGCTGTGCCGACGAGCGAACCAGAAAACCAACAAATCAGCCAACAACCAGTGACTTTGTGTTGCGCACAGCAGCACCGTTGGTATTTTGGTGCTATTGCACAATTAATTTATATAGCCTTTGGTGGCAGCGGCACAGCAAGCCACTAAATGTTGGCAATTTAAGAGAGAGTATGTAATTCGATTTGTAAAAGAGGTTTGTTCATTTCGCAGCGCACAGCAGGACTTCCACCTATTTCACAGCAACATGTACCGTCATCAGGGCGAACAATAAATGTTCGGCAGGCATAGAAATAGGACATCATCGATCGTTGACCGAGGAATGGGTGTTGAAAATACGGAAGCAGGAAAAAGTGCAAGAAATTTGTTTTTCCACCAGTAATGAATGGACGAAAATGTTGACTGAGGCGTTTGCCATGCAATTCACGACCGTACAAGCGTGTAACTAGGCGCAAGCGTACAGCCGGTTTATTGCTTTTGTGTGATTCCGTTTAATGTAATGCTGTCATTAGTGTCCTCTTTGACATTTCTATGACTATTGTGTGCGCAAATTTGTTATGGTTTTGTAATCATGAAACAGCCTGGTTCACTTCCTTGTCTTGTCTATTTCTTTTACTTTCATTCTTATTTGTATGCTGTTTTGTATATTTCAGATACTTTTTATATGCTTACGAAGGCGTTTGTCAGCCGCTTACAATAGCTGCTTGTGACATATATACCATTGATATGTATGTATGTGTGTTTGTACATACATAAGGGAACAGCAGTGGCAGAAGTTGTTAAATAAAGGCGGCTGCGTAAATATTTGTAAATTGTTGAGGTGCATCAAAGCATCAATGCATTTTTCATATTGATTGTTTGTATTTCTATTGAAATAAGAATAATATTTATTGAATTCGCTAGTGTTTTTAACTGCTGAGTCAATGGTGATTCTGCGAGTGTGAAGCGGAATTTGTTTTGATTTCTCTAAATTTGATTGTTTTTCACTTACTTACATTACAAATAAATTTAATTTTGAAAAAATTCGTGACTTACAGCTTAATATTAATTATGTATAATGTATGTATGTATTGTATATAAAATATACACAAAACTACATATATTAAAAATATACCCGAAGTGGAATATAAATTGTAATTAAATTCCCTGAGTAAATGGTATTTCAAACAAATGTTTTCAACTAAGTTGGTAGGGATGTCCTTAATTACTATGCCAAATATGAGCGCGATCTGTCAAATCCGTTTGTTTACAGCAGCTGCTTAAGTGGGGAGCCTGCTTCAGAAACCTTAAAAAATCGAATAATTTTTTGTGCTTAAATCTCTTTAAAAATTATCTAAGAATATGTTCCCAAGGTTATAGATGGGAATTCGAAATATTGTGGAAGCTATAAGAGAAATAGTAAATTTTTTTTGGTGAAAAACCACTTTTTCTTAATTTTAAAAAAATTTAGAATTTTGGACTTTTTTTTTGAAATTTTCTTAGTTTAACTAAAACATAAGTTATTAACAAATATGAACCTCTTTGAATTTTTTTGTTTCCGATACAAATTGCGAACTGCATCCTGCCCACTGTAAGACAAATGCACATGCGAGATGCATCGGGCAATTGCTTCCCAAAGGCAGAATATCAAAGATTTCTATCCAAAAAATTTCGGAAGACGTTTACATATACAACTTTAAACCCTAAAAATTTCGCCTTAATAAATTATTTCTTTCCTTCCCAAAAAAATCTTCAAAAAAGTCGATTTTTTGAACTTTAAAGCAGGCTCCCCCCTTAAGTCAGTACATCTCAGTAGTGCGTTGCGATTTTTACAATGGATAAAAATATCGAACAAAGAATTTGCTTCAAATTTTGTATTTATAATTAAATTTCGTATACGAAATCGTTGCAAATGTTAGAACAGGCTTATGGTGATTCAGTTTTATCAAAAAAAAAAATAAAAAAAATAAGGTACAAAGCTTTCAAACACGGTCGAGAGATCGTTGAAGACAAGCCTCGTTCTGGACGACCTACGACCTCTTCAACTGATGAAAATATTAAAAAAGTAAAGGATATGGTGCTTGAAAATGGTCAGGCAAGTGTTAGAGAAATGACAAGAGAGCTCGACATCTCTAGCGAGTCCGTTCAATTGATTTTAGTGGATATTTTAGGTATAAAACGCGTTCTTGCAATACTAGTCCGATAAAACTGAATTTTTTTCAAAAAGAGTACGATTGTGACGAATGCAGAGCCAAAAGGCAATGAATACCATCGATCAACTCCCGTATTCACCAGATTTGGCTTCGTGTGATTTTTTCCTGTTCCCCAAACTGAAACTGTCGCTCCGTGGAACCCGTTTTCTCTCGATCGAAGAGATAAAACCAAAATCGCTGAAGGAGCTGAAGTCTTTTGTGGTGGGAAATACTTTGAAGGCGACAAAATAGTAAATATTACAATTCTCGGTTACTTTTTTGTTGTATAGTGAATATTAAAAATGCTAATTGGTTTTTTTTGTTGTTGTGACACTTCAAAAATGACCTGAAATTCGTGGCACTAAGTAGAATAATTATAATCCTCTTTTCTTATTTCTAAAACAAATTGGCAAAGTTTGGCCTGCTTTTTACATTCTAGACTAACCTCGCCCCTAAATATTAATTTTTTTGAATTAACGGAAAGCCAATGGTACAACTAAATGTAGAATATCTTACAAAAAGTTGTATTTTATAACAAATTTACTTTAAGCTTCTGGTCGAATGGATCATTTGCTCGCATAAATATGTGTGTTTGTATTAGTTGGTTATTCTTGCATAAACATTACACTGTTTGCATTGAATTTAATGTTGACTTTAAATGTGGCGCAAACCGGCGCTTACCACACCCACACACCACACACCACACTTACTGTAGATATGTAAGTGCTTTTGTATATGTGTTAATAGCAACAACAAGTGCGGGTTTGCAATTGGCAATGAAGTGGAACATCAGTAATTCCAGCGGCGACAACAACTGCAACACCAAGCTGCAAACATACAACAACAACAGCAACAGTAACGTTAACATCAGCGTTAGCGACAGTTGGCTATAAATAAATTATTAAAAATTTATTTCATGGATTTTATTGGCATAACAGTGTACTTGTACAATATTTATGTAATTAAATTTTAAAATTATCACAAATACGCGGCACCAAGGCAAACATAAACACAAACAGCAGCAGCCACAGCCGCAGCCGGTGCCGAAGCCGCAGCAGCGCTGGCGACCAGTGCAAATGTGCACAAACAAAGTTGTATAAACAGGCACACAAACGCACACACACACACATACGGGCGTTACTAGGTATGTCTAGCTATGAATATTCATATGTGGACAAAACACATTCAAAAATACACTGCTTGTGTTAGTGTGTATGTGTGTATGTATGTCATGTGAAACCGCACCCGCAAGCCGCGCTGCGCCACACCGCTGGCCTTGTCGCTTAACGCATTTTGAAGCGTTGCGGTTGGCTCATTCGCGGATTGGCTTGGCTGGCTGGCTCGTCATTCGACTGACCGCGTGGCCGATCAGCCGTAATGGCCATTAAGTTGCCTCAATGCAGTCGCACAATAAAATTAATAAATAAAATGCAACTGCTGCTCAATTGGATTGCGCTGAGTGAGTAATGCGACTTTGATTTGCGCTTTTAACGCGCTTTATGACAAACTTTCCGCCTTTGCTTAACAAATGGTTGAATTGAACAAAAAAGAAAAAAACACGCAATAATGCATTCGTTTATTTAATCACATGCGCATGTATGTGTATAGTATGTAAATTATCAGCTTACACGGTATAAAAAAGAAGTTTCCTGAGCGCGTGTTTTCAGTTAGCATGTTTAATGGAAATGAAATGTGTCAGCTCACTTCAGGAACCTTAAGAAATCATGAGAGTCGCCGAGAGATCGTTGAAGACATGCCTCGTTCTGGACGACCTTTGACCTCTTCATCTGATGAAAATATCAAAAAAGTGAAGGATGTGGTGTTAGAAAATCGTCAGGAAAGTGTTAGAGAGATGACAAGAGAGCTCGACATCTCTCGCGAGTTCGTTCGATTGATTTTGGTGGATATTTTAGGTATGAAACGCGTTCTTGCTCCACTAGTCCCGTTAAAGCTGAATTTCAAAAAAAGTACCGTAAACAGGTCTCTTTGGAAATTTGGAAAGTTGATCGTGCGAATTGCGATCTCATATTAATGGAGAGCATTATAACTGAGACATGGGTTTATGAGTTTGTCATGCAAACAATCTCTAATCGACCGAAGATGTTAAACAACAGAATATACTGAAGGCCATCCTAAAAAAATATAAATTCAGGATTTTTATCTGCATTTATACTGGTTTCAGTAGCTTTTGGCAAAGCAAATTCTGTTATAGCATTGCGGGCAACTATAATCCAGTAGCCTTTGACAACATGGGTATGTTATGTACTTTCAATATTTTTCCAAACATTATCTATACACTTTTTTGTATTGGGTAAGCGTCGGACTTCTATGTTGTAATTATTGCAATGCTGAGGGAAAGTCTTTACTAATAATAGACTCCTGAGCGAAGACATATCAACACTTAAACCAACTTTCCATGGACTTGTTACAAGCCTTGGCTGAAGTGATTTCCAAGGACTTCAGCGAATATTGTTTTTTTTTTGGTTTACGCTCTCTCTCCTTCTCGACCTCACTCCCTCTCTGACACCAACAAATTTTCAAGCAGAGTTTCTTTAACTATTTCGATGTTCTTGACATTACAGAGGTGGATGGACAACTCGCACGAGACAAGTGTTCGATTGCTTCACGACCTTCACTGAATGTTGCCACTCGAATACTTGTGTTACCGTAGCCATGATTCAATTAAAACACAAAATTTCAAGTAGTTTTCTCATAAAAACTTTCACCCAAACATAAAAAGGAAGTAGGAATCTAGAAAAATGTTTATCGATACGGTCTGCGCCCGCAACTTAAATCGACCAGTCCGGGTGATCAGGTGCCAGGTGCCAGGTGATCAGATGGTATGGAGCACTAGAGTAGTTATTTACCGAGAAAGAAGGATGACTCTGATGAACTCGGAAATCCAAGGGGATTGAAATTATTGTTGTCGGAAAAAATCGCTAAGGAGGATACTATGTAAATCAAGTTACAAATAATAGAGCTGTTAAGAAGGCAAAAATTGCATACATTTTTCTAGGCACGAAGATTCTGATAATATCTAACCCGAATTGCCGTGCCTTAAAATGAATACATAATTAGCAAATTCCAATGGCTAATAATTTTTTAAGAGGAAAAAAGTTAATATGAAGTATTTTTGTACGAAATATTTACTAGTTATACGTTTCGAAAACCACCGCATTGGTAGCAACATCTCTTTTGCAACGACTCAACCATTTTGGTTAACTTGGCTCCGCGTTTGAAGCACGTAAATGCTATACTAGTACCAAAGGACCTGAATGCGCCGTCCCATTCTAGTAACGAGTGTCAGCGCATAGCCACTGTATACGCTAGATTTGGCTCCCTGTGACTTTTTTCGAGACTGAAAAATACGCTTCGTCGTAAGTAAACAGTTGTCAAACACATACTAATTGACATATGGAGATTAAACTTAAACAATTATAAAAACATTGTATCAATCCAAATAAAATATTTTTCGATTAGGTTTGCGCTCGCAGTTTATTGAACGAGTCCGAGGAAAATTTAATCTCGAGTGTATGTATTAACTCAAAAGTAGAACATATTTAGTAGGATTTTTTATGGACACACGGAATTATTATAATCACAAAATTAAATAAGGGGTTACATAAGTTTCCTCAAGCAAAACGCGGCTATTTTCACTAATTTTGCTGATAATGCAACTCTTCAAGGGTGCATCTCCAAAATTATTACTCGGATAAACTTAAATGCTCAAGGACAATGTTCTAGAGATGTTATAGAATTGAATTAGACAAATGCAATATAACAAAAATCGATTTTTGAAGCCGTGAGACACATGTAACCTATTAAATGTCGCAAAATTTTCACCGAAATTTGTGTGTCTTAGAACTTAAGCGAAAGAAAAAAATAAAATTGATTTTTTGCAAAATTTTTGACAAAAAAAAATCGAAAATTTCGGTGAAAATTTCGCGACATTTTTTTTATTTAAGGTTTTAACTTAAACATGTATCTTTTCACTTTAGATGATCCTGTAAGGAGTTATGCTGCAAACGTGGAAGTATCTTTTTTCCGAGGGTTCACCGGAAATGGCATCGCAATGGTAGAGTTTAAAATATTTTTTTCCAAAAAATTCAGAATTTCTTTGTTAATAGTGGATGTTTGTGACAAAAAAAAATCCAATCAAATATTGACGACATCTATTGACCAAATACAAAAAGACTTTTTCGACTACCAAATATTTAATTTTTATATGAAAAAAATTGTTCAAAAAAGCGGATTTTTACCCGGGGAAACCCATGTAACCCCTTAAATTAAAAAATCTAAATTTATCTTTAAATACAAAATAATTATCAAACTGCATGCACGCCCCGATTTTTTCGACTGCATACATTAAATGAAAAAGTGTCGGCACACACAGCTGCTACCGCTGCTGCTGCTGTCGCTGCCGCCAATGTTATAGTGGCAAATACATCAAACTAATGAATTTAATAATTCAACAAGAGACACATTAATTGCATTTTTGTGTTTTTAACTACACTTTTTTCATTTTTGTTAATGTTGTTGCTTTTACGTTAATTTAATTATTATTACCGTTTAAGTTTTTTTTGCAATTTAATTTATTTGCAGCCTACGATCATGCCAAAAGCCACGACGAAAATCAGTTGAAAATCGCTGGAAATCAATGCACCTGCTTTAACGGTGCAACAAAAAATGGCCACGATGGCGTTGCAGCATTTTGCTGAAGCGAAGCATTAAATTAAAGTGAAGTGTTTGCGATAGCACAGAAAATGGTGGCGCCCTAACGGCACAACCGCACTAAAAGTACACACACACACACACACACGCATGTTTGAAAGTATTTGCGTGTACATACAATATATGCCTTAGAACGAGACATGCATTCGGGGCAAACTACTTGAGCCGACCGCCTTATTGTGTTGCAATGTCCTGCACACAGTCGAGCAACCTCTAAGGAGGCCATAAGTAAACACAGCTTGCCAGTGGCAGACGCATATTGTAGCAGCAGTGCTACATCCCCTTCAGCAGCAGCAGCAGCAGCAGAAGCCGAGACGAACGAACAGCAAGTAGGCGCACACCAACATACGAGCATAGGTACCCTATGTAAGTGGCATGCAACAATGCACAGCAGCAACATCATTTCCGTGCCGCGGCCAAGTCAAGATGCTGCAGCAGCTATAATATGAGAAATGACGGCAAGCAATCGGGGAAAGTAAAAGGAGATTGTTTCAAAGTAAAGAAAGCAGGAAAAGTCTTCGTAGTCGCAAAGATTGTGGAAAAAGTAAAGGCAGCTAAGCAAACAAAACTCATTGTAGGGCTGCTGCGACAGCTGAGGCGCTTGCTGCCGTTCCGTAGGGGGTAACTTACGTGCGCTACGTGGCGTTGCAGTGCAAGGACGATGATGCTGGCAGTGTATACGGGTGTGCGTCTTCATTTCAAGCATGGCATCTTCTTAGGCTGGGCTACACGGCGGCTGTGTTTGCGCTTTGGCTTTGAGCAGTGCGTGTTGATTATTGCAGTGCCGTCTTCTTGCAACACATTGCAGTAGTTGCATAATGACCAGCGCAACATATGCACAATATGCACTTATCCACATATACAGAGCTTTGAATACCATGCCATATACCATATATGACAACAAATTTGAGTTGGTAAGCGTTGTGAGATTCAAAAACTCAAAAGGGGTGACTTTAAATGATAAGACGCATAGCAATATTTCAGCGTAACTTATGGCAAATAATTTAAGCAATTAATAAAAATAATAAATCATTAAACTTATGAGTTTAAATCTCTTTTATATATATTTATTTAATTAGAGTTGCAGTGCGGTCCGCTAAATATTAAGGCTACAAAGGAAAGACGAAAATTCTAGAAAAATTTAGATTTATGCTTCAACCTAGACTCGATATTCTTGACTTCAATACTTCAGCTTCTTTAAGTCATGTGATAAATATATTTTATGCAGGTTTGCAAAGTTGGCAGCCATAACATCTTTATTCGCCTAAAATGTCTGTCCAGTGAGCTAGTTTTTTGAAATCTTTAAGTAAAAAAGTTCTTTTCTTTTTCGCTGCGTGGCGCCAATTGGAAATTCCAAGCGAAGCCAGTGCCTTTTCCATCTTGTCTTTTAAGCGGAGTGGAGTTCTTCCTTATCTCCTGCTTCCCCCGGCGAGTACTGCGTCGAATACTTTCAGAGTCATTCGAACGACATGACCAAGCCTGCGTAGCGTAGCCACTGTTTTTCTGGAGGATGGAGTCATGTTTAAAAGTTCACGCAAGTGAGGAAATTTCTCAGAGTGCCGTTTACTTGGGACTGACCAGAAATGATTCTTTTACACATGGCTCAAGCGGCTCACTACTTCCAGTTCTTTGACCAAGTATCCTGAAGGTAGCCAAAGAAGACTTGTTCGTAGCGAGTTAAAGGCGAATCATCCCTCGCCAGGGTTGTGCCATGGGTTTGGGACCCGCCACGTAAAAAACTCCCCGACTAAACCGAAACAACAGCCTCGGACGAGTGACCCCCTTTCCCTTCAATTATTTGACTTAAGCGGCTATACCAGTGTGTCGCATGAAAAATTAGGCGATTTTCGTGAATTTTTATAAGAGAAAGTACGCGATTGAATATTTCGAACTTCTTTGAACTTAATAAGGTATATTTTCAACTATATTTTAAGATTTTTTTTTACAAAAATGTTGAAAAATAACGGAGTTATGGGCTGTTTTCGGAGGTGCCAAAAAAAAGTGCCCCAACTGCTGGCATGATTCCGGGCGAATGATTTGCTGAAACAAAAAAATTTTAAAAGTATATTAAACTTAAAAATATTTCCTATACAATGACTTACGATCTTTGAAAAATATCAATAATAAACAAAATGGCGTAATTTTGAAAAAAAAATCGTTTTTTTAGATAAAAATCCAAACTATTCAAAATACGACCTTCCCGATTTCATTGGATATTTGTGGAAATATAAGCTATCGAAAAAGCAAATAATTTTTTTTTTTTTTTTTTAAAGTGTCACACTGGTATAGCCCCTTAAAGGGGGGAGGCTGCTGCAGAGGCTTCAAAAAATCGATCTTTTTGCGAATTTTTTTGGGAGGGGAAGAAATAAGTGATGAAAGTGAAATTTCCAAAGCTTATAGTTACATATTTAAACATCATTCACAAATTTCTTGGATACGAAATCTTTGATATTCTTGCCTTTGGGAAGCAATTTCCTGATGCATCTCGCATGTACATTTGTCAGACGGCGGGCAGGATGCAGGTCGCAATTTCTAGCGGAAACAAAAAATTCAAAGAGATTCATATTTTTTAATAATTTAACTTCTAGATTAATAAAAAAAAATTACAAAAAAAGTGTAAAATTTTACAAATATTTTGGAAATGGAAAAAGAAGTGGTTTTGACCAAAAAATTTTGCTTTATGCTAATATATCTGCTAGACGCTCGGTCACTATTTCCCTTCTAGCTTCGAAAATATTTCGATTTCCCATCTAAAACTTTAGGGACATATTCTTAGATTATTTTTAAAGAGATTTAAGCAAAAAAAATCGATTTTTTGAAGCTTCTAAAGCAGGCTACCCCCTTATATCATACTTCGGGCACCTTGGTATGACCCATTCAAAACCGATATGCTAATTTTGGACAGTTGCCCTCCAAGAAATCACCGCATAAGAGCAATATTTGAATTCATTATGCGACTTTTTTCAGAAACATTACTCTTTTTATTTTTAGAAAATATCCGGACATATCCGCAAATTACGATTATTCAACAGTTGAAGCCTTCAGATTATTCGGAATAAAACTAGATGTTCTACGTGAGCTCCAGGCTCATGTATTCGCTTAAAATCGTAATCCTTCACTAGTTTTTCAGATACGGGAACGTTTTTAGAAGAAAGGATAATTTCTGACTGACTGACTTTTAAGCAGGTCTCTTAGATATAAAGTCTATAAATGTGTATGAGTAGAGGTTTGCAACTTTTCAATTACGGAAACAGCAACAATATACTTGTTATATATTAGTATGTATAGAATGTATATAAGCAGTATCTAAGCGCAATACTTGTATTTCCTGAGATTTAAGTAGTATTGCAATCGAGATCACATATCCTGCGGCTGCAATAAACCTGCCAGTTGTGTGGCAACAACGAAAATAACTGAAATTGCAATATGTCTTAAAAATGGCACTAAAAACCGCCCATGCAAGCGGCTAAACAGGATTTGTTCGACTTAAAAACAAAGTCATATTGAAAAGTGAGCACAAGAACAAGAACAAAAACAAGCACTACACAACGCGCACAACTCCAAGCAGCAGCTCATACAACTAAGCTCAGCGGCCAACCAGCGAAGCGGGCACTCAACGGCTGCTTTTATTGTTGCCTATGCTGCCGCTGGCGATGCAACCCTGCTGCAGCCACTTTCCGTACTTCTTTGCTACTGAGACCGAGAGTCAAGCCAAATCCTTAAGAATTTCTAGTAGCCATAACGCAATTTAAAACGGCCACTATGAAAACAGCAGCAATACAATCTTGTAAACATACCTCAGAGTAAATATACCTATCTATGTACATATGTATGTATATACCATATGTATGTACGAGCATCCACTGCAATGACAGTTAAACTGACAGTAAGAACGACAAGTGCGTGCAAATAGCTCGCGGCCAGCAGCAGCAAGTAGCGGCTGTAGCATTTCATTTCGCTAACAACCTTTTGCGCTGCAGCACCATTTGGCTGCTCTCTGCCAGCCCTTCTGGGCTTCACTTCAAATGCGACTACTTAAATTAGGGTTAGAAAAAATTTAAATCCGAAATATCAGAAGTCAGCGTATGAAGCGAGAAAATGCACCAGCTGTAATACAAGCAAATATACCGGATCGCAATATTCCGCTACATTGCACACACACACATACCTATAGAACATACATATGTATGTGTGCTTTGCTCTTGTGAATGGAAGCTGACTACTGTTGAGGGGAATCTTAACGAGAGCCGCTGGCAAAGAACCTTTTTAAATTGAAGCAATACCGCTTATAATGCTGAGATTAAAAAAAATATGATTTCTGAATATATGCAGTTTGAGGGAGGAGTGAGTACATTGACATTTGGCAAATAAAGATAAATGCAACGCGAGAGATTAGCTGGCGGTTTATTCGATTAATTTAGGTACGTCGGCATAAAAGGTGTAGTCACTTTATTGTAAAGAACCCTTCTAAAATTCTAGACAGTTTCGAAATGCCGCTGGGTTCTCGGAAATGCTATTTATAAGACAGGGAACAATCTTATATCATGTGGAATGCAATCAACGAAGTTAGTTTTGTGACTTCGTTTTTCGGTACTTTGTTTTTGCAAATCTAATTGCTTTATTTCTCATATATTTTTAAATAATGATTGTCGATTTCATGGTTCTGCAAGCTCTTCTCGATGTAAAGTTTTGGCATTAATCAATATACAAGTAATCTAGAAAAGCCGTTGTCTCTATAAAAGATTTATATCTGAAATATAGCATCAAAAAGGCAACCGCTTTTAGTAGGAAAAGATACCCGATTAATAGAAAGTCCGAGTTTATCGAGTCTTTTCGATGATTTGATGCATATCTAATCAATGATAGTGTTTCACACTAACAAGCTGCAATCTGGTTTTTAATTTGAAAATATATACTCGTATTTTCCAATAAAATGAGTTTTCTCTTGAACCTCATATACGCTATTGAGTTGGTAACTTTTCAATGTTCGGTGGATTTGAGCATATTACAGTCAGTTATTAATAGCATTATTTATGATAAATATTTAAGAGTTTTAGGTATCTCAACAGACCGGCGTCTAGGTGAGACTTATATCACTGAAACCCACTTGGACTGCTGGAGTCGCTTGTTCATTGTGATGCCTAGAACTTATAGCTATGGATCAGAAAGACCGTCGCATACCGACAAAACACCTACAGTCCGCCACATATTTATTGAGGCTAACATGAATTCCAACCAATTCGCCGGCTTCGTAAGGCAACTGAGATGCTTCACCTCTAGTTAGGTGAAACTTGGACAGGGACGGAGAAAAAATCTGGATATGCTAAGGTCAGGCACCTCGACAATTTAAATATGGAAGAAGCTTCATGTTACTGGTAGTGAGGTCATGCACCTTGACTACTTTTCAGCTCACTGTCAGCAAGCATAAGGCCTGTGTAGCAGCTCTGTTATTGAAGCGATACATACCTCCCAAAAAAAGCCACACTTCATAGAAGACTGCCACTTCTGCTTGAAAGGCACTACAGTAATCTGGCTGTCTGAAATAAGAGTTGATTGAGCACTCCCGGCAGAAGACTCCCTTCACCCTTCCCTTTGAAATTTGATCCATCCGTGAAAAGCCGCTAAGGATAGGTTCCGCGAAGCAGTGGCTCCAGTTATCAAAGATGCAGTCGAAGTGAAAGAAGATTTCGAAATGTCCCCCTCTGGAGTCCCACGAGTTTTTTTAATAAGTCACTTATCACAGAGATTCAGAGCAAAGGAGACAGAAGCCATTAAACCACCGTAAAGATCATGAATTTGCTGATTTTGCCTTGCAACAACTTGAAAACGATAACGATTTTTTTAAGAAAAACATATTCTCCAATGAGCTTCACTTTCATCCGAGTGCTGTGGTAAATATACAAAACTCTTGATTATGAAAATTCACAAATTATACATGAACAACCATTACGTATACATTCACCTAAATTCACAGTTTAGCGTGGTTTTTGGTCTGGTGGAATCATCGGTTCATACTTCTTTCGAAATGAAGCTGGGGACACCGTTACTGTCAATGGAGAGTGGTATAGATCAACGATAACCAACCTTTTATGGCCGCAATTGGAAGAAGTTGATCTTGTCAACATGTGGTTCAAACATCACGAGACTACGTGCCACACAACACGTGAAACAAACCGAATTATAAGAAAAGTTTGCAGATTCGACTATTTCAAGAAATTGTAACATTGAATGGCCTCCAAAAAGTTTTGATTTAACACCATTAGACTACTTCTTGTGGGGTTATTTGAAGTCATTGTTCTTTAGCAATAAATCAAACTCTCTTCATAGCTTTAGAAGTCAATATTGAACGTGCTATTCATGGCATACGACTTGATTTAGTGGAAAATTTACTAGAAAATTGGGTTCTTGGAATTCGTCCTGCAAAAGAAGTCGTGGAGGTTATTTAAATAATTTGACCATATATTCAGAACTTAATTGTATCAATTGAACTTTACATTAAAAAAAATAAAATTGAAGTTCCTTAACAGTTAGTGTGTTTGGTTTGAAAAGATATCATTTCACTCTTGTTCTCAAATTTACCTCTTGAATACCGCTCTCCCGTCGGTGTAACTGTCACAAAGTGTTAGATATATTCAACCAATCAATGTGAGGAGGATGGAGTAAGAAACGTGGGGCCAGAAACGATTCCTTTACATAGCTCAAGCAGCTTACGACTTCCGGTCTTAGACCAAGTATTCTCTGGTAGCCAAAAAACATAAGTTTTAAGGCGAGCAAAGGTGAGAAAGCGAACCGTCCCTCTCCAGTGCAAAGAAAACAACCGCTCGCTGTTGTAAACTCGGCTGTAACCGCGTAGGCGGTGTCTACGCTAATAAAGAAAAAGAATCCTCTAAAATGTGATTTTAATTTAAACATTTTAATAACCAATCACTCTTTAATGTACATAAGTCATTGATAGTTTCTACCTCTAGCACCCTCATTACTATTGTTTTCATGGGTCCATTCTTCCTCTCGCGTTTCACGCATTTTCATTATACGGCGGAGCAGCGCGTAATTAAGAGGCCGTGACTTTCAATTGTGGTTTCGCTTGGACCTTTTGTGTTTCTTTGCCGAGTTTTTGCCTTTGAAGCGCAGCTTTTTGTTGCACTGCTTTGCAAAGGCTGCAAATTAAGTTTATCCAGCTGCATGCCGTTGCAGTTTTTTCGGCATTTGATTCGCGCGTTTATTCGCATTGCGTTGATTGCAATTTCTCGCCGTTTGTTGTTTACACGCAATGCCTTTTTCACTTCATTGTTGCGCGTTGCCGCCTTTGCTTACTGTTGCCATGAAGCTTTGCTCTGCTCGCGCTTTTACATGCATGTGTGGGTGTGTATGTGTGTGAGCGCTGCTGCGTGTATGCGTCGGTACATGAAAATAAAACAAAAGCAGCATTCGTTGAGCTAAATTGAATTTGAAATGGCAGCTTGTTGGCGCCATGTTGTCAATTAAGAGTGCCAATAGAAACCCTCAGAGTGAGAGTTGCATTGCCGAGTGGCGTTAGTGGCGTATAAAAATACATATTTGTTTGTGAACTGTAAAGTCATATGGTTTTATTGCATTTTTGTATGTATTGTAGTTTATTGTAAAAGCAGAAGATTGATATTTATTTTAATTTTCTTTGAAATTATAAATATTTTTTAAATAAAAACTGTCAAAAAAAAAAGTCATTATAATTTTGTCGAAGTTTAATCAAATTTTATTCAATGTACATATGTGAGTAGTACAAATGTATATACATACATACATACAGATATCATGTGTCACAATTGACTCGTCCTTGAATTCACAATAAAGTTAATGAAATTTCCGAGCAAACTTTGTCACATTTGAATGTTTACACTGAAATTACTATAAAACTGCATATGTATGTATGTATATATACATATGTATGTATGTGTATGTATGCATGTGTGGCCAATATATGCTGTTTATGTGAACAGGTATGTACGCCACCTCTTCTTTGTGCGCAATCACTTTATGGCCACATATTTGCTTACCGTAGCACTGTGTGTATCGGCATGTCCGTCTTTATTGTATTGCACAAACAACCGTACATGCTTACATATCAGTACCATATGTGTGTATGTGCATGCATTTGTATATTGCGTGTGCCATTTGACTGTATGCGATAAATATTTGCTTAACTTTCTCAACCTCTCTGAGATGGAGTTAATAAAAAAGAGCATTACAAAGCTCAGTATTTCTTCGGCAGCTCATCCTTCTTGTTGCATGTCTACAGCATTGCGCTTTAATTGCCAATGTATTTTTATACCCTGAACAGGGTATATTGAAGCCGCAGTGAAGTTTTTAGAATCCGGAAGAGAATCTCGGAAACCCTGAAAAATATCTTCTTCTACTATAAATTATGTTTATTAATATTATTACGCTCAGTATTTGAGATATGAATCTCAATATTTGTAAACATTATTTTCTCCTCAAGGAACCGATCATTTGTTGGAACCACCGCTATCGCACTACTATAGGGTATAGCTGCCATATAAACCGATCGATCCGTATCAAGTCCAAGTACGGGAAACTTTTTTATCTGTTCAGATATCTTTACGAAATTGGGCACAGAGTATTACCAAAGGTAACGCTAAAATCTCCGAACATATCGTTCTAATCAAAAAACTATAGCATATAGCTGCCATACAAACTTATCGCTGAAAACCCAGTCCTTTTATGAAAAACTTATTTCTTTGATAAGATATCTGCACGAAGCTTAGCACAGTTTATTGTAAAAGACAGTGCCACAATCTCGAAAGCTGTTGTTCAGATCGGACCATTATAACATATAGCTGCCATACAAACTATTCAATCAAAATTAAGATATTGATATTTGTCTATCCTTTTATGATTTAAGAAATGCATCTGTGTAGGGTTTTTTTTATCGAAAGCCGGAGTGCAGAACTTTAATCCGCTAAACCTTACCTACTATGAACTCAAGACTCTTCTACGAAACCACCAGATAAAGTATTACTTCGTAGGAGTGACAAGACACTTTACGTCTCTTTTATAGCACGGGCGGACTGACGTCTATTCTACTGTAGCTGTCTTAATTTAGTCATGATGGAAGTGGCCGCTTGGAAAACAGCTTTCCATATAACAGAGGATTGACACATAAGAGCAGTCAAATTTTTCACCGTTAAACTACCACCTAGTGCAGTTTCTAACTTTTCCTTATGTTTTGAAACCGTGGACAATGAAAAATACGTGTTACGAGTCTTCTTTGGACTCCGTACACATCGAACAATACAGATTGCCGTCATTTTGAAACTTATATAGATAGCCTCCGAAGCACCCATGCATGCTTAAATTTGCGTTAGTTGGAATCAGTGGCGTAGCTACAACTTCGGGCGCCCGGGGCCAAGGATGTTCTGCCGCCCCCCTTTATCTACCTACCTACAAGTTTCATGAGGTGGTTCGAACAAAAGAGAATTTTTACAAAATATGTTCGAAATTAAGTATATAAAATTTAGGAACTAGAAGCCACACAAATTCTGAAGTTCCAAAATTCTCACAATACGGTTTTTGAGTTGGACTTTAGTCATCTTATTAAAAGCCAGAAAAACCCATTTTGTCTATATCTTGAACACTTTTGACACAATTTGCAGGAACTTTTGCCCGAATTGGAGTTTTTAAATATCATTTTTGAAAAAAAGCTAGAAAAGTGCTTCTTTAAGTTCTATCACTATTTTTAAGAAAGATATAAGCCAAAAGATATAAGACAAATTCAAAGACTGAAGAGTATTCGAGTAAAAATTAATGTTTTTCATTGTTATTCAGATTATTACATTGTGAGTGCACAACTCTTTATCTTTTATAATAAATTTTGTAAAAAATTTGTTGAAGTATTTTTTTTAGCGAAGATTCTTTAAGTTGGAATCGTCCCCATGTTGTCTAGTTTTCCACGTATGGATGTCAGATATAAGTTTGTGAGTCCACCGTTCTTTCGTTGAAGTTTGCTGCCATTTAATTATGCTCTTCTTTCGCTCCTTCCTTTTTTATTTCTTTAAGTCGTTTCCCTGGATGTCTACAGGCAACATAGCTAGTATAATACTTCAGCTGCTTCGCTGGATATAGTTCGGAAAGCACTTATTACTCTTATTGCTGTGAGTCTATGCACCGCATTATTTGATGTGTATACCAAGTGATCCTTGAATTTAAGTTTGGGGTCCAATATTGCCCCTAAATACTTCAACTATGGCTATGAAGTAATCGCACACTCTCCTATATTGAGAGTTATTTTTCCTCAATTTTCCTAGTGCGTATGAGCAATACTTCTATTTTGTGCTCAACCAGTTCTAAACTCATGGAAGAAAACCAGTGAAGCAGACCATTTGTGCACGCATTATATATATTTTGGAGGTCATAAAGTTGTTGAGTTACTGCTATCACTATAAGGTCGTCGGCGTATGCGATCAGCTTAGCGTTTTTTGGTTATTGTATAGGGTATTATAGCTTCGTTGCCGCCGAAGCTAACTGTTCTTTTGCCACTTTTATATTTTCTTAGTCAAATTTCGGCTCAACTGTATTTATTTCATTGTTTTCTTGCTGATTTCCAAAATTTTATTCTCAAAGCTTTTTGCACTTGAGGCCTGTTTAATACAAAAGATTGATGTTGTCTTCTGTTCCATAGATGCAAGTCTTTAAATTATTCTTTTTATTTTACTTGTTGCTGCTGGATATTTACCATGAGCCTTTGTTGCTCTGACAAGTTGACTTTAGCTCTTTGCGGTCACTTCGACTGGCAGACAGTTTTAAGTTGCAAACAAGTATTGTTAAGAAATATTTACTTTGTTCACATTAGAATTCTTTTTTTTGCAAGACAAGAAAAGAAAATTTTTACTTTATGTCATTTGTTGCACATTCGTCTAATGGACTCGAAAGCTTCGTGGGCAGATGTGGCAAGGCTATAAGTTATGCTTGGAAAAACGATGAAAGGAAACTTACTAAATCAGTTGATTTAAGGCATACAGTGGCTCTTGAAAGAGCTCGTATTTAATTTTATTTCTTTTTTAATTTTTTTATGTTTTTTGACATTTTTTAAATTTTTGTTGCTTTTTTTTAAATTTTTTGGTCTTTTTTTAATGTTTATTTTTGAGAAATATTTTTAATCTTAGTTTCTTTTTAATAAAAACAGTTCAAAATGCGTTTAAAATTAAGTGGTTGCTCAAAATTTTGTAAGAAAATATTTGTGTTTGTATGTGTGTGTGTGTGCACTATGTTTATGAAATTAATATTTAGCGCGCTGTAATCGCCATTGTCACAATGCCTTTGGTGCAATTGCACTAGAATCAACAACAGCAAATAGCTTCAGTCAACTGGAATGGCAACATGGCGTTGGGCGGATGAGCGCACCCAGGTGTGAAAATGTTGTTGCCCGCCACACGCCGCACGCCGCACGCCGCTCAGCGCGCTGCACGGCCGTGATTCGCCAACACTTGGCGGACAACAAATGCAAATGATACATTGGGCGGGAAGTGGCGCGCCGTGTTTACCTATTTAGTTGTTTATTTGTTTGTGTATACATATGCAATTATGTACTTGCATAAATACATATGCACATAGCCACATACACATACTTGTATGTATGTATATATAGCTGCAAGTGAAAGAGCGCAATATGTTGTTGCTGCTGTTGCTGTTGTTTTTGTTATTATTGTGTATATGCATAGTTTAATATTTTATAATTAAAAAGCTAACACCAACTAACACCGCGCTAGGTGTGTGCGCGCAAACAATAAATAAACAAAATCCTTTTCAAATATTGACCATTCGCATATAGTGAAAGCCAAAGTGTTGACTCCGAAATAAAAGCAAAAAATCAACAAAATTTAGCATATTTAAAAAGTCAACCAAAAAATTTGTGCCTAACGTCATCAAGCGTGTCGCGAAAATATTTAAAATAAATACATTTAAAAAATTAAAAGTGAAAAAAAAACAAAAACAAATTTAATTTGGGTTAGTTGCCGAAAACCGCTCCTAAATTTGACTTAGTTAAACCATACGGGAATTGCATTGAGTAAATATTTTCCGTAGCTTACTTTTATGTGCCGCACGCACACACGTGGCATTTGGCTGAAAGCTATGTGTATTGCGCAAACTTTTGCTGTGGCATTAACGAATTATGTCTGCTCACTGCTCAAACTAACTGTTCATAATTCATGAGTATACCTATTGTAGATGTGCTATAATTAATGCAATACACATTAAGGATATTGCCTTAAGCGCGTTGAGGTTTGTGACAATTTAGTTATTCGATAACTCGGTAACCGCATTTGTTTCGTACCGTTAATTTATATAGAAATGTTATGAAAACTGTCAGAAATAATATAATACATATTGAATGAACATAGATCTAAATATCCTACTACTTCTACGGCAGATGGTCCCGTACTCCTCGTTTTGGCCATATTTATTTTGTTGTTTCTTTCTGTTGGAGTTTTTGCTGTTATTGCGGTGTATTCATTTTTGTTCTAATGGGCCCATGGTTATCTATGCAAGCAGGGACGTCACGCGAGGGTTAACACAAGTCCTTATGAGGGCTTATGTTCAAAGCAAGGTTCGGACACGAATCAGCAACCCGTCTCAACTAGATTCAACCTCGGTGAAGGTTGTGGACGCTTAGTTAATGGCGGCGTTTTTTCGCCTCTTCGCTAGAGCTTCATTGGGCGTATGAGACGTTTTGAGTCAAGCCCTTCACTCCTGCGACTTTAGGTCGGGCGGACGGCGGGACAATTCGCAGCTAACCTATGGCACAATAACTTTCTAGCGTTTTCAAATTGTCTCCTTGATCTGAGAAATATAAACACGCAAAAGATCTAATGACATGCCAGACTTAGGGCCGTTTTCTCACTGTCTGGTTAGCAGCCATCTCGCAATCTAAAAAAAAGGCTCATTACCGAAAGAAAGAGTCTTGGTTAAGTTAACAAGAACTTAACTGCTGTTTCGAAACAAATTTTTACTACATACTAGGTTAACATTCAAAACTATTGTCGACACCACTTTCAGCAAGACAAAAGTAGAAAAGAAGTCTGTGAGAAAATTTCCAGCTAAATCAATTCTTTGAAATTCATAAGTGGATATTAACTCTTAGGTTAGGGTAGATTACACTGGTAAGCTCGTGCGCCACATATAGACTAGGTTTGGTCTTAACGACACCAGATGTAGTTCTTGAGAAATGTAGTAGTCATCCTTCAGTATGCTAGCGTTTCATGCGGGTTTCAATCTTTTTTGAGGTCTCACTATCGATACCACTGTCTCATATCGCGGGACCCCAAATGTTTTGACTGTTGCCTTGCTAGTGCGGAACAAAGGCACTAGAGATGTTGCGATGTTTTCCTGGTGCTTGCTCTTGATATTTTTTGCAGTCACCTCGATCTGTCAGCCTGTAGGCGTAAGCCTCCGCCAGACTGTGAGTATTTCAATCATCTTCCTATAGGATCTTCTATTAAGAGAGAGTAAGAACTTCGTGTATGTTGGATCTACCGCTTTGCACTTGACTCTTGCAGTTTTGCATTCATGTAGATCGTTCCATCGAATTAAACCTTTCTTGCCGCACTCATGTCCAGATCCTCTTAAATATAATTTTTGGGTTTACCAATGTTGGTCACGTTATCGAATGACAGTAATCACTCTTGGCAATACCATCCACTAACTCATTGCCATCGATGCCTTTGTGATCTGGCATCCAGTAGAAGTCAAGTCGCTTGTTCTTGGCGGTAGTCTCTACTGTTGACAAGCTTCACAAGATACTTTCGGCCGATAAGCGAACAGAGGTTAATGACTTGATTGCTATGTCAATATGGTATTAAGCAATCAATGGTTCCTAGGAATATTCCTTTCTTGAAGTGTTGGGACGTTTCGAATTGGATACGAAGAAAGTATAGCGATATAGAGCTTTATCACTTTCATCTTAAAAAAAAGTAAAGTTATACTTTTCTAAGTATAGCTAAGTTCGGATTAAGCAACTCCTAATATCACACAAACAAAAAAGATGAATGTTGTACTTTAACCACAACTTACTTCGTCCTTTATGGAACCTATTTCTTCTTTGAACTGCTTTGCTTGGCGGTGGACTCTAATCCTTTGACACACCAACACTTACACCGTACACTCTTAAACACACAAGCTTATGATATGTGTAAGCAAAGTAAGATTTCCTCACAGCCGTCTGCCAACAATAACAAAAACATGCATATCCACAAACATGTGTGTGTGTGTGCTGTGCGTGGATTGAGGATTTTACTGGCAAATTGCTATGAGCAAATCCATCATAAATTTAAGCTCTTCTCGATGACAATCATACATCATCCGTTGGCAAACAAATTCTAAATCTCTTATAATATCCTTTTGTCCACCATGCTTCTGTGATTTTCAACATTTTATTATATTTTTTATTTTTACATTTGAGGAAAAAGGATCGCTTCGCACTTTAGTATACATGCATACATATATGCACATAAGTATTTATGTTGTAAAAAATACATAAAAATACTTTAATGTGACTTGTGTATGTAAGTGGAGCATGCAATATACATACATACTTGTACATACGCAAGCGCAAGCTTTTGATAAAAGTTTCCATGAAATCGCAAAGGTTTTTGCCCATCAACAGGCTTTTATTACATTCATGCAAATACACTTTGATATACGTATGTAGTTAGGTGAATATGTACGCATATGTATACTGCCTGATGGTTGTGTCAGTGTTGCCACGCTTCACAATTTTTGTACAATTTATGGCCTTTTTATTCCGTAAGCTTGTTTTAAAAATGAATTTGAAAACAATTAATAGTGCTGGTAAATAGATCTTTAACTTAAGGTGTTCCTTAAATCCGCATGGAACATCTTCAGCATTTGGAAAAAATTAAATTTCCAGAACTAACTTAATTTTGATGTTAATTGATTAAATTGAAAGCGAAGAGATCCGGAAATAATAACTTAATTTGTCTTTTAAGGGCCACCCCAACATAATTGCATAGCAACAGATAAAACTTGAAAGTCTATTTTATAGTTAGAATTGAATATTATAAAGGAGATTTTAATTTTCCTGTAGTTAGACGGCTTAAAAATACTCAAAAAGAGATTTACCGTTATAATATCACCTTTCATGATTTTTCCTACCCTGAACAGGATAAATTAAGCTTAGCACGAAGTTTTTAACACCCACAAAGTAACGGTGTGAACTTTATAAAGCATATAAGTACATATCAATATTAATGATCAGCTCATCAGACTTTGTTTTTAATTCTGAAATTTTTAATTTATTCTTCAAAATCTATGTCGTCCCCCTCAACGTAATCCCCTTTGGCCCCAATACACTTGTGCCAACGTTTTTTCCAATGGATCCAAGATTGTCATTTCGTGAAATCCTGGTAAACGCGACGCTATTTTTAGAAAAAATTTAGTTATTTTCTAAACAATCGTGTTTTTACTTTTCTTAGGCCCAAATTTTCTTTCAAAATGGTTTTCATTGATAATTCCGATATTCGAATGATGTCAATAAGATCTGTGACTGTTTTCCTAGACGTGGTTCGTCGTCAACGCGTTCTCGACCCTCTTTGAATAAATTGTACCAAACAAAAACATTTTTTGATTCATTTTGTTGGAAAGAAGCCTTCTATGGAAAACATTTTTATTTGACAAGTTATCTTATTGCTTAGATCGGACCAGTATAGTATGTAGCTGTCATATAAATTGGCCGATCCAAATCAAGATAAAGATTTTCATATAATATCTTTTTTTTGATATTTTTTAAGAATAAAATAGTCGAGCTGATAAACTTCAAGATCCTTTCAAAGTTTTGGGGGATCTTTGGGTAATTTTGAATAATATTTTTTGTTTTGTGTGGCAACACTGACTTGCTCACTTAGTTTTTTCTCTTTATTGTGCTTTATGTAGTTTTTATATGTATTTATTTGTTTGATAGAAACGCGGTATTACAAATTCAATTCAAAATTTTCATATTTCATTTTAAATTAAATTTCTTGGAAATACTTTAAATTCATGAAAAGTTTTTCTCATTTACTTAAATGTGTAATGTTGGACTTAAGATGATAATTTGTAAACTTCCTAGAAATTTTTAATTTGCTGTATTTGCCCTTTTCCTTCTGAATAATGGAATATTTGAAACGGAGTACAATCTATTAACATTATTACAAAAGGCCAGTAACAGATTTTTTTAATATTTTGCCAATATTAAATACTGCATTTAATTTGAAGAGGATATCGTCACCTGAAATGCAAAACTACGTATCATCAAAAAACTCGAAACTGATTTTTTCGAGTTATATTACATACATACATATATGTATCATAAAATTTTAACCTCCCGCTGTCAGATATAACCAATATATATGAGGAATATATAACCAATACATAACCACCATTTTATAACCAAAACTCAAATTTTGAATCAATATCAGTGGTTTATATTCTATCGTTTTTCTTTCGCCTGTAAACTTATGAAAAGTTATGTTACGTTATTTTGCATTAAGGGTGGCGATATGTGAATATCATACTAAATTGTTATGAAACAGCTTCGGTTAAGTTAAGAGGTCGATCGTAACAGGGATCTCACTTGGACAGTTTTGAATGCCGCTGCGTTGTGTTGCCAACAGAACATATTTTACTCTACTTTATTTTGATAATTGATTGAATTTAAGCTAGTGTTCTGTTCGTTTCGCCACATTCCAGATCTTTTCAAATCGAAGACAGCTAATATAATATTAAAAGCATTTTACATATTTTGTTGGTTTACATAATATAATTTTCTATTAATATTCCAAATAAGTAACCAGTCACTTTTGAGTTTTTCTTTCATTTTAGCCTTTTTTTTGGAGGATAATGTATTTTAGGAGATTAGGAGTTGCATAAACAATAAGTTCAAATCCCTAAACAGCACGTTCACTGATAATTGAATTTGTAAAACAAAAGCAACTGATTTGAAAAACAGAAAATATATAGAGAATTTCACGTAACAGGCCCAACAACAGACTTGTATGTATGCGTGTGCACCGACAGATAACCACACTGTGCATTAGCAACGGTTTAACTCCAAAGAAATTTTGATTGATCTGAAGTGTACACAGTGCAGTTGGCTTCTTCTTTTTCGCCACTTCACAACTACAATACTTGTATCCACCATTCACTTACCAGTAGTATTCCTTCTTGTCTTTTTGTTTGTTTTTTGTTGTAACTACCCTTCTACGGTTGTTTTTTAATAAAAATCGTATTGCTTCCTGTGCGTCTCTTTCGGCTGCGGCGCGCACACACCTCAAAGCGTTTGCATATTTTTCCTTTTTTTGCTCGCATTTCTCCGAACGTGGGGATATTTTCATATTTATAAGATAATTGAAAGCGGGTATTGCCAAATTAAGGTTGTTGTTGTGTAAACAACCAGCAGCGATGTTTGTATACCTTTGTAGGTGTGTATACGTACTTGCAAGAAGTATATGTATGACAAACGTATATAAATGTATACACACATATATATATACATACATATAATATTGCTGGACAGCAAAGCACTAAAGTGGCGGACGGACCATTCGCCTTTAACTGCATCCGTTCGTTCGTCTATCCACCCTCTGGCTCAGAAGCAAGCCGAGTGTGCTTGTATCGAATGTACTTACTTACATACACATGCGCCTTCAAACAATTCGTACACCCTGTAGGAATGGTAGCAATAAATATTACTAACATATTTGTAAAACCTACAGAATAACCGGTACGATTGAGGAAGTCACTTCAGGCATATAATCTTCTCAGTTCCGCTTCTTATTCGGTTCTATACAGCTGTATAGAAGGGAAAAGCAGCGTATCTATCTACGAGTTTTAATCTTCTGTTGTCTAATAACAAAAAACGAAGATCATCATTTAATAAGGATGTCATAAAGATGGATGATTGGAGATTCCAATTGTAAACAGGTTCTTTTCCATCTGGTCTTTTCAACGAAGTGAAGGTCTTCCTCTTCCTCTGCTTCCCCCCATTTCAACGATGTGACCTAGCCAGTGTAGCCGCTGTCTCTTAATTCGCAGAACTATGTCAGTGTTATCGTACATCGACTGCGGTATTCGGCGTTGCCAATGCGTAAAGGACTATAAATCTTTCGTAGAACTTTTCTCTCGAAAACTCATAGCGTCGACTCATCAGATGTTGTCATCGTTCATGTCTCGTGTGATCTCCACTAGTCGGAATACCGAACAGTTAGGGTGTGTGTTGTGATGTATGTATGGGATCCAACCCCTGGCCACCAGTCCAGAGCCATATGGAAGCTCAACTGGTAGTAGCTTCGGCTATGAGGTCTGACCGGAGACTTAATTTTGGTACCAGGGGAGCAGGAGCCCTTGGAGGTAACTGCAACCTGCTCATGCGGACTGGCCCCTCGGGGAGTATCGTGGTGGTTGTGGTTAAAACCCAAATGCGGGAAGAACTGACTTTGTCACTTGAATGTGGAGTTGCATTGCAACCGGGTGCCGAACCCAAAGCACGGCAGAGGTTTTAGATGGGCCTCGAACCCGACCAAGGTGGTTAGTGTGTCCATGCCACACTGCCAATTGGTACTGAAAATGCTTAGCATTCTCAGGGCGCTGATCAACGCATTAATTTGATCCGCTGTGCTTTTGAGTGCCGTGGAGTAAGGCTGTCGTCAGCAGATACCCACGTTAAACACACCGGACGTTGTCAACAGTGACGTGGGAGCCAAGTCGCGAATGCGACGACTGTTTGTTTGATGACAGGAGATATTTCGTTTTGCCCTCGTTCACTTCCAGACCCTTTTGTTTCGCTTCTTTGTCCAACCTGGAAAAAATGAACTAACGGCTAATGTTATGGCCAATTATATCGTATGTATAAATGTTCAGTGAACTAGTCTCTCAGTTTATGAGATATCGATCTAAAATTTTGCATAAAAGATTTTCATCCAAAGAACCTGCTCATTTATCGAAACCACCGATAACAGATCTCTATAGCATGTAGCTGCCATAGAAACTGGATGATCGGAATCAAATGCCTGCATTGAAAACTTCTTCAATTGACGAGGTATGTCTCTTCAAGACCTTAGCAGGTAGTATATCCAAGGCATAGCTACGATTTCCGGACATATTATTCAGATCGGCTGCTATCCAAATTGACCGATCAATCAGAATAAATATTATATTGCACCGGTGAAGGGTTTTATAGTTTCGGCTTCCCCGTCTTGTTTTTTTTTGTGTAAAAAAATATTGAATAGCGTTGGGTGTTCATTGAACTGTTTCAGATCGCTACTGACTATCTTTTGAACAAGATCCTGGTTCAAAGTTCTTCTGTTGGTTTTAGTAATGAGATTTCGTTAATTACTGGTCATTGCTTTGCTGTTTCTTCTTTAGATCACCCATATACTATTTATTTCTTGATAAGGATAATAGTGATATAAGTAAAGATGTGTTAAATAATTCTTGATTCCAGTTAGCGGCGCTCTGGTAACGCTCTGATTTTTCAATTCTTTACAAAAATAAGAGAACAAAACTTCGTTAATAAAAAACAAACTGGTGAGGAAAATCACTTTTTACTCATTTACCAGGTCCGTCAATTCATGCTGTTCAGTTGCTTTTCGTACAACTGTCGGCAGTCCCTTCAACCTTTAACCTAGTTAGGTTGTACGCTATTCTTATATTATATTCAAAGGAATTCTAAGTATGACATCATCTCAACAAAACAATTTCATTACAAATTGTTACCTACGCATTCGGCACCGTTGAATTTCCTTACAGGGCCTACTATACTTTCGTCAGAGTATATTGGTTGGGCGAACTCGCCGCTATGGACGAAGAAAACGTCGAAGTGTGTGCATGAAAGGATATGGGGGCGGCGCTGTCAGACGACGCACGGTGGACATTGATGATGGCGACGCCGCCGAGCATATCCTTTGTGTACACAATAATGTTGTGTCTGTACGTCTGTATGGATGTATGTGTATGAGTGTGTATGTGGAGGATGAGCTTTTTATTGTTTTTTCGACGCACGTACACGCGTTTGAAAGTGTGTTACTTGGACGTCGTGCGGACGAGTCGAGTAGTTGGCAGTGAGTACGTGCCAGCGCATGCTTGCCGCTATGCGTTTGTGGGTGTGTGTATGCGTGTGCGACTGTTTATATAGCGCATGTAGTTCATTTCATTTTCATGCTTAAATTGCACGGATTTTATTAAATTGCATTCACTATAGTTGTTTTTCAATTTGGTACATACGTTTACTTCGTTCCGTTCGCCTTGCCTGCGGCGCTGATTTTATTTCGCTACATTTTGTTTATTTCATTTTATATTACAACTTGATATTTGATGTTGTTGGCGCCTTCATATGGCGTGCTTGTTTCTCAGTTGCTGCAGTTCGCTAAAGTTCTAGCTAAAATGTGATTTGCAACACAAATATACATATGTATGTATGTGGAAATTAGTGGAAAGTTTCCCCTACAAATAATGTCTATTGCGTTGCTTCCTACTTCCCTACTACTAAATTTTCTAAGGAACTTCAATTGGGGCTCATGTAGTTTATGTACGCTGACTACAACATTAAATTCTATCTGTTACAATATTTTATTATTTAGTCTTAAAAGTTGACTGGCTTTATTATTGCTATTTTATGTTTTAGATTTAATTAGTGTTGGAAATAGTTAGTTGCGCATTCATTGGGGGAGTAAATCCAAGAGATTTACAATGCACTTACATGTATCTAATAATACTATAAGATAGTTCCAAATTATTTGTTAACATTATATATTTTATAACTTAGTTGTTTGATTTCTACTCAGTCTACTTTGCCTTTTGATCATGAAAAGACTTAATTGGAACCACGTTTGAAAATTGTTTAAATTTATTACCAGAATAAAGCTTCGGTTTTCACAAGAAAATTTTATTCAGTTGTCGCGTTCCGTTTTTAGACGCCGGCATGTCCTCAAAAAAGTATTGTTTTGTGTACTCTATGGGCAGAGAGAATCATTGGTCCATTCATTTGGTCATAATGTTACAGTCAATGCGGAACGCAATGCTTATTATTGATTTTTTCGTGCCTGAATAGCAGGTAGTTGATGTGATTCTTACAAGACAGCCTTACATGCCATGTAGCCAAAAAAACAATTAATTTATTGGAGGAGACATGGGTAAGCGGAGCGTGGCGTGCGATCGTGCGATTTAACACCGCTGAACTATTTTTAAGGGGTTACAGGATTTGTCCGGAAAGTAATAGGACTAATTTTCTTTCGCCATGACTGTACTTCGGAGCGTGCGCGCACCGACTAGATTCGGCAGAGGGCATTCCTACCTAACGTACGAGCGGCTGGTCAGTTGTCTCCGAGAACCTGGAGAGTCAGGAGAAAGATTTTCGCGCGACGTGTTTCTGTGAGTGGTGCAAGCCGAAAATGCAGCGTTCGTTAGAGCAGAAAACTCGGCAAATCTGCGACAGAGATGTTTGATATGATCAAGCAAGCTTACCCAGATATTGCTTTAGCAAGAAATGCTGTGTTTCGGTAGCAAAAGGCCTTTTTGGAGGGCTGGGAAGAGGTCGCTGATGAAGACCGTGCTGGGAGATCTGCGACTTCGACAAACACCGACAATGTGACTCGTGTGCGCAAAGTTTTGAACTCAGACCATCGACTAATGAATACTTAGTCGATGCTCAGATGTTAAATTTATCAAAATCTATGTGATTATGATTATGTGATTCGGAGCACTTGAACATGTGCAAGGTGTGCTCACTGATGACCAGAAATTGCTGCGAGTGGATGTATGCCAAAAAAATTTGAACAAGTGCGAAAGTGACCCCCAATTTTTGACGTAATCGTAGGTGACAAGTCATGGATCTTTGAGTATGATCCCGAGACAAAGAGAACCTCGGCTCTCAAGGCTATTCCGGAGACGCCTTCAATGCTTGGAAATCGCGCTGAGCAGCGCTGCGTTGATGCAGAAGGAGCCTACTTCAAAAGTTTTTAAAGAATTGTAACGGTTGGCTCAAAAAAATTTTTTTAATCGACTCAGTCCTATAGCATTGACAGACGGCAGCATTAATTAACTACATTAATCCGGATTAATTCAAGAGTTAGTGAAGATAATTCCGTTGCTAACTCCCATTTAATCCTCAAAATTTTAGAGAGTTAGTTGCATTTTCGTTGGCAACATTAATAAAAATAGTTAATTTTAATCTATTGTGAATGAAAAACAAGCAACACTGACAGCGGTTTTTCAAATTTTCACTAATAAAAAAAAGTTTTATGTTATGATGTTATGTTATAATGCAGTTTTAAAAATAACGTGTTGATATGTTTTTGTAATAAAAAATGGTTTTGTAAAAATTGTTCAGCTAACAACCGCAATGTTTATCTTTTATCCATTTTCATTGAAAATATTATAAAAATGACAATCAGCTGTTTACGAGAAGTTTCAAGTCTGTCACCTAAAAATTTGGATCTGATTAAGTGCGCAGTTAATCCGGCTTAACGCTGCCGTCTGTCAAGGCTATTACTTTCCGGACAAACCCTGTATAGTTACTTCAAACTTTAAATGCATTTTTCTAGAAACTGTGTCCAGATTTCTCGTAAACTACTCAACCGATGTTAGGGAAATTTTAAGTAATCCTTCGAGATAAAACTTGCATATCTATTTAAAAACACAAAACGTCTAGAAATTTTCATCAAAAATTTAATACCTTCCTCCAATACCTAGTTTATGGTCTAAACTCCTGTATTCTTTCTTTTTATTGCTGAAGATCGTGTAAGCAAATATTTTAATATTATTACAACCGAAATAGTGAACCAACGGAGAGAAAGTAAAGGAACATAGTGGGATATAATGCTAGTGAAGGCTAATGTATATTGTAAGATTTTAAAAGTCAAAAAGTTTTGATTTTCAGAATATTTAAATGCATGAAAATTCAGTATTCAAGAAGTTTGAAGAAACACATACATAGCTGACTAGTATATTAAGTATATCCATATCAACATATGTACATACATATAACTTTATGAAATCCGGATCACCTTACATTGGCATAATAGCTTGCTCAAACACATAAGCAACTAGCAAGTACACACTTAATTTCACATAAATTACAGCTATTAACTACTAAGCCTCCAAATAACTTTCAATCCACACATACATAAGTATATTCGCACATTTTATTTTTATTTGATCTCTAGTGTATGCACATAATACGCGACACAATTTCAATTAGCAGCTGCTGCACTAGCAAAACAAGAAAAGCACAAGAAACACGCTCTAAGCGAGTAAATACAAATCAAATGAAAAAAAAGCTTAAAAATGCGAGGTGAATTTCAAGGAGGTGTGCCGGTGGGCAGCGCCGGCCATTTAGCAAGTGTTGTGCGCACGCGATCGAAACTTGACCCCGCCGCTATGTCGAATAGCGGGTAGCGGTATCAATGATTACCGCTTTGTGAAGTGAAGCCTCAACTGTCTTTGACTGATGACAACGGGCAGCAGCACACTGTGGCCACTCCAAACTCAACACCGCATGTGAATATACATACATATGTACATACCTTATGAGGTCTATCGATCGGTAATAGTGCTGATGAAGTTGTGCCGGACACTCATAAGTGGTTTTCATTGTGTTTTATTTGCATTTGTAAATATTTGCCAATCTGTTCTGCGCCTGAATGCTTTGGTGCATCAGCAAGTTGTTGTGAAATGCATACAAAACACGCGCATTCGCATTCATATTCGCATCCTCGCACTTAATAGCACTCTCGGTTATTTGTGATGCGCGATGATGCAAGCACGCATGCGCACTATGGAATTTCGTAGTTATATGCGTACATTTTTTGCGCCCATACCGAAATGGCTATTATAATGCGGCCATACGCATACATACTTATATACATATGTATATATATACTTAGACACTGAGTTTTCACTACAAATACTACATAAGTATGTATATTTAAGTTTATGGAATTAAAATATATACATACATACATACATACAATGTATATAGTGTAAAATGTGCGGTTTCCAATGGTGCTAATACATTTTCTCGCTTTATTAGCTGAAAGTCGTGACTTTTTTGCTGACGCAAATTTATTTCAAAGTAGTGTGTGTATGTATCTACTAAATTAGATAGTCTACAAATAGACTTTCGATTAAGGAATTTAGCCTTATTGGTATTTTTACACTATGTAACCTTTAAATTATAAATAGGCCTGTCAAAGTAGACATTCATGGTTACATAAATTTACAACAAGCTGAAAGTTGATGAATATTTCCACAACATCATTAAAAGTAACAAAAGTAAAGTCCTCCCGACCAAAGGTAAAAAATCGAGCAGGCAGGTACATATATGCTATAGGGGTCTGATCTGAACAATTTCTTTGGAGTTGCCTCGAATAATAATACATGCCAAATTACGTGAAGATACCTTATTATATTAAAACCTTTCTCATACAAGGACTGGAGTATGGGCGGTATCTCAAAAACTGAGGGATTAGCTTGTCACGCTGATCAATTATAAATGTACATATGCCATACTTCACAGGGTCTCCAAAGTGACCTTTTAGATGTTAAGAACATCGTGGCAAACTTAATATATCCCGTTCAAGGTATAATTATTGCACGTTTTTCAACCAACCCGGTTATATCATATCACAAATTTATTTTGGCCGATCAGCTCTAGTATGACATAGTAGTCCAATATCGGAGGTTTCGAAATGAGCAGTCTCTGGGAGAGGAAAGAGTATGTACAAAATTGCAGAGAGATATCTAAACACCGGGTGGTTCCTTCTTCTTCTTTACTGGCGTAGACACCTCGGTTATAGCCGAGTTAACAGCAGTGCGCCAGTCGTTTCTTCTTTTCGCTATTTGGCGCCAATTCGAGATACTAAGTGCAGCCAGGTCCCTGGGACCACGACTAAAAGAGAGGAAGCCTCAGCGAAGCCACTCTGGCATATTCGGTTTAAGGGTTCGCTGAAATCTAATTATATCGTCTGTTCGCCAGAGGAGCGACTGCGACCAAATGCGGTTTGCTATAACATGGTTAAATATACTTTAATTTTGGAGATTACAAATTACAGGTTATGAAAGGCTAGAAATATTTCAATATTTCGTATTTTAAGTTAAAATTAGAAAATATTAGTTTATGCTTGCTCAGAAAAAGATGTTTTCAATCGATAAGCCGATTTCTCCTATACCTGAAGAGAGAATCCATATATGAAAAGAGCTATGCTGGTTATATGTTAATTAAGGTGATCCAATATGAAGACAAAGAAAGACATCACCAACCGTATGAAGCATACCAAACAAGCTTTCGGCGCACTCAACGCGGTCTGAAATTCCCCGCTCATTTCGCGGCGTACCAAAATAAGTATATTTAACTACAATGTTAAGTTTAGACTGCTATAAGGTGATGATCAAGCCTTAATATTCCAAAAGAAAATGCGGCTGGCTTAAGCATGTTCTGAGGCGAGACCCAGGCACAACCACCCGACATGCTATCAACTGGAATCCACAAGACAGCCAACTGAAAGGCCGATCTGCTCTAACCTGGAGCAGGAAATTAGATATCG